>NC_136412.1:114431018-115631018 GCF_051521515.1 Lactuca serriola
CGGTAAGACGACTTTGATCTTATACATATATATATATTACTGTTAACTTATAAAATTATAAGTATAAGGGTTGAATTTTAACTTTTAAAATTCTAAGGGTTGGAACTAAAGTTTTAATATGACTTTACTTGTTCCAAAACTTGAGGGCAAGTTTTGTAAACTTTCAAAACTTTTAATTTCTTGTAACTTATGAGTTAATTAGAGTATTAAAAATGAAGACTCTTCATTTTTATAACCCATGTGTTCTTTTAATGGTTTTAAAACATAGTGACTTTTGGTTTTCCATAACTTGAGGACAAGTTATGGACTCCATTAAAACACATAATGGTCATGAATTAATCTACCACATAGGTTACAAATAATTCCTATGATCATCTAAACATCATAAGATCAAGAATATGAATATGAACACTTTCATGAATCAAAAATTACACTTAAAAACTTGTAATTTTGATAATTTGTCATAGTAAATGGATTAACATGAACATTACACCAACTAAAACAAGTTTTAAAACATCAAAACAGTTTAGGGTAATGTTCCTAGTCCATTTCTAGCAACAAAAACCGAAATTCTGAAAATTGCAGCCTCTACTCGTCGAGTGCATGAACAGACTCGACGAGTAGCTTGCATTTGGTCATGGACTCGTCGAGTCCCCCCATGGACTCGGCGAGTTCATACGGGCAGAAAGCAGAAAACTCAATTTTTCAAGCAGTTTGAACAAAAATCAAACAAGCAAGCCTAGGCTCTGATACCACTGATGGGTTTTGAGCATTCTAACACTTCCTAAGTGTACATGCAACCCTAATAACCTTGGATCTATGTTTGTCTAATAATCATGCAAAGTTGTTTTCCAAGGTTATGAACCTATCTAGCATACATGGGGTACAATTTTCTTTGTATAAAAGATAGTACTACATACCTTGTTGTTGAAAGTGTTCCTTGAAACCTTGTGAGCCTAGCACCTCAAGTGTGATGCCTCAAATGCTTCACACAACACCAAATGCAAAGAATAAACTTGAGAGAATACTCTAACACATGCAAAATCGGCCAAGCCCTCTTGTTGCTTAGTGTAGCCGATTTTGGGGAGTGTTACATTGCTTATATAGTGTGTTGCATTAGGTAAACCCTAATGTTCCATGACTCTTCATTTCTTGATCCATGGGTTAACTCCATGGAGCATCCATGGAGCATCTTATGGTTGGAACCCAACTTGATAATCCATGGAGCCTCTTAGACCACTATATAAGATATGGAAGATTTACTTAATCTACCCATATATTTAATTAGTTATCTTTTGATCACTTAATTAATTCTAAATTAATTCTTGATCAAAACTAATTAAATAATATTATTAATATATTAGAACTTATAATATATTAATAAACCATATGTGTTATTTCTCTTATTTAGTTTATCCAATTGCATGGTGCCATGCAACCCAAATGGACCATGCCGGGTCGGGTCAAGTACTTACCAGAAACAGTTATGGACTTAGACACCTTATCCAACAGTTACGTCTTGGGCTCGTTCCTTTTGGCCCAGTTTTGTAAACGGTTTGGACCTGTCCAACCATGCATTATTTTATTCTAGGGTTTTAGTATTTAAGGTGCATGCATGCATCCTTTGATAAAAAGTTTTTTTTGATAATTCTTATTATAGTATTGTAAACCCTAGCTCGCCTCTACAGTGGAAGTTCTTAATCGAGCTCTGCTAAGGCATGACTACGTTTGAATCATAAGCTTTATATTGATTATATATTGTGTTCATTGTCTTGTTTGATTTAATAGTATGTTCTTCATTAATATACATGTGAAAGATCTAAACGATCAAGATATTTTATATCATCAATTGGTATGAGAGCAGGAGGCTATGCAATTCATATGCATCTCTTATGTTGAAGAAGTTATTAGGGTTTTCCGCATTGATTGATATTAATTGAGCTGTCATTCCTCATTGGGATATCTCATTAATTGTTGTACTTGCCCTAACGATAAATTACAAGTCTGATCTTAAACAGGTTATCGATCAAACATCATCACAATGTCAATGGACGATTCACAATCCAATCCAATCAACATCTCTAATAGTATTCGATCAACAACAATGATTCCAATCCTATATACTCAGGATTAGGACGTCTGGACGCACCACTTCGAAGATTATGTAATCGGTTCAGAAGATAATGGGTATTTGATTTGGGAAGCAATCACAGTTGGTCTGTTTGCTCACTCAAGCACTTATAAAATTGTCAAAACTCAAAACGCGTACAATCAGCTCGTGAATGATGTGAAAGACATTCCTCAAGACGAGAAAGAGAAGTTTTAGTGCAAAATTGAAGACTTAAGAATGATTAGGTTTGCTTTACAATCGGACACGTTTCGAATGGTGGGTTCATGTGCTACAACGAAGGAGATATTGGATAGGTTAAAGGAATTGTATTCTACTGATGAAGATCTGGAACATTCGATTCAAACTTTGTTAGTTTATGAATTTGGTGATTTCAAACAAAAGCCCGAAGAGAAACTTATTCAGGCTTTTGACCGATTTAATCATCTTCTCAGTAAGATGATAAAGCATGGGATCGAAAGGAAGGTTATTGAGCAGAAGGTTACCTTCATGAATGGTCTCAGACCCGAATGGATGGCAGTTATGTCTACAGTAAAGGCACACGGACAATTCAAATTCTATTCTCTGGCGAAACTAGTGGGAATACTGAAGTCCCATGAAAGTGCGGTGACAAAGGAAACAAATGTGGTTTCTAGCTTGGGTTCGTTAGCTCTTATCTCCAAAGGAAAAAGTGTTGTTGAAGAAGAAGAAGAATTAGATGTTGCTGAATATGATCTAATTGGTGAAGAGCATGCCCTGATGGTTTCCAATCCAAGAAAGTTTATCAAAAGGAAGTTCCCCGCCAATCAGAACCGAAACTGGCAGGGAAGTTATAGTTCTGTAAAAGTGAAGGAGGAACCGAAGATGGGTTCAAAGTCTGAAGAAACTAAGAAGGAAACGAAGATTGGTGGTGACTCAGGTTTTGATAGAAATTACTGTGGAGGCAAGAATCACTTTGCCAAAGACTAGATGTTGAAGAAGTCTGAAAGAGTTGATGAAGACGATGAGGAAGCGAACATCCTGAAACGATTGGAGGATATCAAGAAAAAGAAATCAGCAGCTAACAATAACACCATGAATGCTTTGATTATATAGGATACATGTGACAATGATGAAGTTGGTTGAGTGCAGGTGTGGTCCACAGATTCAGAGGACAAAGAAGTAAGAAAGCCTACTCATGGCAAGGCTCTGCTGGTGAAAGAAGAAAAGGTTGAGGAAGATGTTCGATGGTGATGGAAGGTGTGTCACAGATGTGAGGATACACAACAGATGGTGGACTGGATGACGAGCAGGAGCAAGAGGACAGATGTTTCGCTGCGAAACCTGTCAGTGCACATATCAACGAATGTGATGAGTTGATCAAGAAGGTACAAAATATTCTCATTTCTCTGAAAATTCCTATTACTAACTATGAAATGGAACTGAATGGACTAAAATCTAAATTTTCTAGTTTAAGTAGTAGTCTTACCCAAACTCGTGTCACAAACTCTAACTTGACTGATCAAATTAGCAGGATATCGTCGAAGTGCAAGGAGAGGAGAATCTGGATTAAGCAGAAGGAGAAGGAATTAATTAGGTCTAGGGATGAGTTAATCTATTTGCAAGAAGACAATCTTAAGCTTTTAAAACAACAAAATGTTTTTTTTTATTGAGAAAAGATTATATTCTAATATCACTCAGTTACATCTCAATTGTGAAATAGGAAAGAAGATACATTGCATGATTTTACCCTTCTTTGAGTTGAAGGAGGATGAAGTCGATGCCTAAGCTTACAACTGTGAAAATGTTGTATCTTCTGATGAAATATCTCATGCTTACAAAATTGGTCTTGACAAAATAGAGTCCTACATAAAGTCAAAATACCATAAGGACATGCTCAAAAATCTGTTGGATTAAAACGATAAACTGAAATTGAGAACCAAAACTGTACAAAAATTTGACTCGTTGAATGCAAAATTAAGTTCAGAAAATAAAATTGATGTTGAAAATGCATCTGAACTTAATAAGGATGATGACATGAGTGAAATCTCCGTAAAGGATGTGGTGGACTGTTCTAAATTTGTCAAGAGCGAACCCGAAACAAGTAAAAATCTCATTTCTGAAAAATCTGTTGAGTTTGCTCGCTCATCGATAGATAAGACCAAAGTCCTCAAGGCAAAAGTTGTTGTATATCAAAAGGTTCAAACCACTCCAAATCAAGTTTACACAGTACAAGGAGTCACACCACAACAAACAGCCGAACTCACAACATTAGTAGAAGAAGATAATGCTGATGGATGTGATGAGTTTTTCTGGTCAGCACCGATAGATAACGCTGATGAAACAGAACGTCTATCTCAGAAAACATCATGGAGAGTGAGGAGTAGGTATGTGGCAGAACCACTTAACGAACCTACACGATATGATGTGCCAAGTACAAGTGGTACCAAAACATCTTCAAGCGAACCAATGATGCATCTAGTGAGACATGTTCGTCAAAGAGTGAAAGTCATGCTCAAGTACCAAAGAAAAAGTCCAATATTCACAAAAATCCAAAACAGGTGGCAGAACGAAAGCACCAATATAACTTGAGATACAAGAAGAATCTCTCAGAAAGAAAACAATTTTGGCGATCCCAAAATCCTTATTATGTTAGTTATGGAAAGACAAATAAGTCACGAGGAGAACCAAGAGCCAACGAAAGGAGAGTTTCGGACATCAGGTGTTCCACAACCGATATGGTAACTTTGGTCCTCATGAGAATAGCACCCGAAAGGAAGGTTTCGGTCCTCAACATGTAAGCACCCAAAAGGAAGGTTTCGGTCCTCAACATGTAAACAACCGAAAGGCTGGATTCGGTCCAAGATCCAATTATCAGAAGAACCGAAGGGAAGAAAGTTTTCATTCTCAACCAAGGAAGAGCAATAATCGACGATCTAATCTTGCTACTAAACCTTATTCTTCTCATTCTTATTCTAATTCTCATTCTTCAAAAGATTCAAAGGGGAAAGGAAATCTCTTTCCAGAAGCTGATAGACCCCCGAAAGAGACTCAAAAGCATGCAGGTGTCAAAACCACAAATCCTACGTCTAAATCAAATGAGTCCAAGTCAAATAAAATCAAAGTTTTTACAATAAAAAGAAAAGATGAAACAACTCTAATAAAAAGAACTTATCTGATTGATGTTTCTCTTACTATTCCCTGTCCTGTAAAAGGATCACAAGGACCCAAGAAACTTTGGGTTCCTAAATCTGCTTGATATTTTGTAGGTTATTCGTGACGAGCAGTTCGACGAAGATTGGTACATTGATAGTGGCTGCTCGCGTCACATGATAGGAAAGAGGGAAGAACTGAAGGAGTTTCGGTCTCTCAAGGATGGCGGAACGGTGAAATATGGCAATAATTCGTTTGGAACTATCAAAGGCTATGGAATGATTACAAATGGCGACTTCTCGATCAGAAAGGTAGCATACATTGAAGGATTGCATCACAACCTCATCAGTGTCTCACAACTGGTGGTTGGCACCGGATTGAAGGTCTCCTTTGACGACGAAGGCTCAAAGATTGTCGAAAAGAAGTCAAATAATATTCTGCTGAAGTCGAAGCTAAAGGGAGAAATGTACCCTTTAAATCTCAATCCAATTCGAGGGAAACCAACTGTTTGCTTTCTAACGAAGGCACACTCAGACGAAAGCTGGTTATGGCATCGAAGGCTCTCTTATCTCAATTTCAAAGATATCAACAAGCTGGTACTTGGAGATCACGTTTGAGGTCTTCAGTTCTCAAATTTGATAAAGAACATCTATGTGCAGCTTGTGAGATGGGAAAGCAAAGTCGACAGAGTCATCCTTCTATTATCAACACAAAGGTGATAGAACCGCTAGAGCTACTACATATCGATCTATGTGGTCCTTCCTCTATCGAAAGCATTGGTAGAAACAAGTACATACTTGTTATCGTAGATGATTTCTCTCGCTTCAAATGGGTATTTTTCTTGAAGCAAAAATATGTCACACCCCCAAACCAAGGATGGCGGAAACGTCTGGGGGTGGAGGACTTCATGTATAGTATCATAACAACAATGGCAATAGTGATAAAAGTAAACGCAACCAACATATATATAATTGAAAGAGTTACACCATTGTATGAATTACATGCTTCAAAATCAATTACAATATGTTGACAAAATATGAAATGTTTGACGCCTTAACGTCCCATCCTCAAAATGCACTTAATTTCCTGTTTAGTGATTTCGTGATAATACAAGTTATTTGAAAAAGTGTCAACACAAAGGTTGGTGAGCTCATAAGCATTTATAGATGGTTTATGAAAAGCTTTTTCTTGTAAAAGTAGTGTTTGTTCCAGAAAAATCCAATATTTTCCTTTATAAAGTTATGGGGTCCTAAATCCCAGAACCAAGAATGAACAAGTATTTTCTATACTTAATGATATAACCATGGTTTTAAATAGACATAAAACCCTTTTTAATTATAAAAATTCCCGTAAACTTTATGAGTTGTTAACTTCCTAAGCGAGTCGCTATAACCATACTATGACTGAATGAACCTACCACGACGTTTCTCAGGCGTCGCGAAACTGATATGACATTTGTCACCACAGACCTGCCGGTCTAGCCGTTGCATGCAGCTCAGGTGTGGGGTGTCTAACCCAATATAGATTTATACACAACTATCAAGTTCTCCCTACAAGAGACTCTGGATATAGCTACTAGGAATTTAGATCCCGCACTCGGACGTACGGAAAGAGAATGTCTCACAATTTAAGTTAACAAGTTTACGTGTGGTGTGCGTGAATGTAAAACCTTTTTGTATGAATGTATTTGTATGATTGTGTTATGTGATGAATCATAAACTATTCCTATTATAGTTTATCAAAACAAGGGTAAAAGTGGTAATGTACATAAACTATACTTAACATAGTTTATTCAAATGTTTGTATTTAATAGGTGTACTTTGATTGTAACAAATTGTTACTTCTATACTTTGTCTAGAAAAATCCATTTGTTAACTGATGTATGTCTATAAACTAAGACAATATTGTCATATAATGCAATAACATATAATCACATAAAGATATACACCTTGCTCAACATGTTACAAGGTGAAATGAAATTGATAGTATTTTTCTGTTGATAACATTTTCTATCCTTGTTATTAGAAAATTTGTAGAAAAATCATCAGAGGTCCAAATCAGAATCCAAAATTTCTGGGAGTTTGGAAAATGAGTGTAGTTTCCGCATAATTTTTATCATGATTTATAATGACCTCTAACTTGTGTGAACAAGTCCATAATCACAGACTGGTCCGAAATTAGGTTTGAAATGATAGACAGTTTTGTAAAAATCACCATAAATTGCAGAAAAATCGTATGGAGATGTGCAAGTAGTCATTTTAAATCTAAGAACTGGAACTACTTGCACCTAAAACAATTTTGAAAACTAAAATGTTTAAGTTGTCCAAAACAGTCCGTGAATGGAGTTCAACTTTTCTGATGAAAGCTGTTAGAAAAGTTTGGTTATATTCTTGGTGTTTTAACTTGTATTCCCCCCCCCCCTAAAAACTTAAGAAAACATGAAAATGTAGGGGTATGAACTCACCTTGAGTGATGTAAGTGGGTGGATGTTCAAGGAGAGAAGTGTTCAACTCAAGAACACTTGAAGATGCCTAGAAGATTTTCGAGAATCAAACACCAAAGTGATAGAATTTGTGTAAGGATTGTATGATATGAGTAAAGGGGAGTGTAATAATCATAGAGAGGATGAATTATACTTACCAAGAGTGTGAGAAAGCTTGATAATCAGCCTTGAATCTCGAAATTGGCGGGAGGAAGTTGGAGAGAAAAGGTTGTTTGATCTTCTTGGTGAAAATGAGGAAAATGTGTGAAGTGAAGAGTGAAAGAGAGTTCTCCAGCTCTTTGGACGTGGGTTGCTGGGAAAAGAGAGGGGTAATGCCTTGAAGTGACTAGGAGTAGAGAGGAGTACAAGGATTGGTCAAAGGAGTGGGCATGGGGTGGTGGTTTGTGTCAAATATTATGGAAAGATCCACACTCCACCTCAAGATCTCACTTAAAAGATTTTATTCTCAAATAAATATTTTCATGAAAATATGCCCAAATTATGATTATTTAGGGTCTTATATGTTACAATATGATTTCTGGAGAAAATCCCGTGTTAAAATAATTAAAAACGGACTTAAACTGGAGAATTAGTCTAAAACCGGGTGAAAAACGTAAAAATCCGAAGTCTAGGACCGGAGGCGCTAAGGCTCGGTCATCAGCGGCCTTGGAACTGGAGTGGCTCGACTGCTGAGGAGGGTCTGAAGTGAGGCTCAGTCGCGGATGCTGAAGGAAGGCGCTGCGGTCCGAGGGAGTCTGATGCGGGGCTTGGGTCCGGGTCCGGTGGCTCCGGCTTCGTGGCTGTGGTCTTGACGGCTGCGGCTCTAGGTTTCGGCTCAGTGGCTGCGGCTACTCAAGGGGCCTCAGATCTAAGAGGACTTGACCCTGATGGGGGAGGCTTCGGTCCTAAAGGGTAATTTACAAGATTTTTCCCTTCTTTGAGTGGTTCCTTATCAAGCCAAGTATCGGGATGCCCCAATTGATTATAAAAATTTCAAGAGAGGTTTCGGGAGAGATTTTGGAGAGATTTTACAATCTTGGAGAGATTTCACATACAGAGAAAGATTTGGGAGAGATTTCACATACTTGGAGAGATTTCTCATACTGAGAGAGATTTGGGAGAGATTTGTCATACTTGGAGAGATTTCTCATACGGATAGAGATTTGGGAGAGATTTCACATACTTGGAGAGATTTCTCATACGGAGAGAGATTTCACCTACTTGGAGAGATTTCTCTTACGGAGAGAGATCTAACATACTTGGAGAGATTTCTCATACGGAGAGAGATTTGGGAGAGATTTCACATACTTGGAGAGATTTCTCATATGGAGAGAGATCTGGGAGAGATTTGACATACTTAGAGAGATTTGGGAGAGATTTCTGGATAAAGAGAGATAAAATGAGAACAATTGAGAGAGGTTTTGCGTGCGACATTTGAGAGTGTTTGGCTCCGCAACGCAAGGTCCGTAAACCCCGTTAAGCCAGGTTTTAGGATCTTACACACTCTCGATGAGTATGCAGCACTGTTTTATCATTTTTGTTCATTGTTTAGCACTACGACTAAGGAAAATTATGATGGGTTTTGAGCATTCTAACACTTCCTAAGTGTACATGCAACCCTAATAACCTTGGATCTATGTTTGTCTAATTATCATGAAAAGTTGAATTTCCAAGGTTATATTCCTATCTAGCATACATGGGGAACAATTTTAACTTGAATGAAAGATAGAATAACTTACCTTGTTGTTGCTTATGTTCCTTGAAACCTTGTGAGCCTAGCACCCCAAGTGTGATGCCTCAAATGCTTCACACAACACCAAATGCTCTTCGAAAGACCTTTGAGATAATACACACTTCTTAAAATCGGCCAAGCCCTCTAGTTTCTTATGTCTAGCCGATTTTGGTGGAGAATGGGATCCTTATATAGTGTTGACACATCTAGGGTTACACCATGTAAACCCTAATGTGTCATGACTCTTCATTTCCATGACCCATGGGTTTGTAACTCCCATGGAGCATCCATGGAACATCCTATGGGTAGAACCCAACTTGATAATCCATGGAGCCTCTTAGCCCACTATACAAGATATGAATGATTTACATAATCAACCCATATATTTAATTAGTTATCCTTTGATTACTTAATTAATTCCAAATTAACTTTGATCAAACTAATCAAATAATATTATTAATATATTAGAACTTATAATATATTAATAATCTCCAAGTGTTATTTCTCTCATTTAGTCTATCCAATTGCATGGTGCCATGCAACCCAAATGGACCATGTCGGGTCGGGTCAAGTACACACCCGAAATAGTTATGGACTTAGACACCTTATCCAACAGTCTCCTACTTGGATAAGTCTAATAACTATATCTCTAGTACTTCAGGAACCGATCGGCAATCGTAGCTCTTTCAAGGTCTCTTGGAACTGAGAAGATGATGGTACGCCATTTAAGATAAGGGATCATATAATCCTCCATTCTAGATATCAGCCGGACAAATACATGGAACAATGTCTTACTTATTGTCCAGCAGTTTGTTTCTCGATTTCCGATTTGTTTGACAAAGAACTTAATTGAACACATCAACTTAGTTCTGACCGGGCCCGGTACATAGGTCAAAACAAAATCATCGAGGGGCCCAGATATCAGCTTCTAATCCAAGAAGGAACAGATAAACTTCGACTCATATGTTTGTTCTACCACTCATTGAATTACACACAAAAGCACGTTTTATAACATCGAGTTACCAATGCGTTTTCGTACAATCAATGCATAACCAACTTGTAAGTAACAAATCTTATCTCTAGGTTTGAAGACTTATATGATATTACCATCTCACGATCACTCGAGATAGAATTCCATGAAGTGATTCCATTGAGCGTGAGTTGAGTCCAATACTTAGAACTTATGAGCACTCATGATTGTTGTAGCCTCGTCCAACACCTTAGACCTCTACAACCCATCATGACAGTCTTGATTCATACCTACTTCCGACATATGACCGACTGTGGAGATTTGAATAATATGTTATACCAAACAAAATTATTCTGGAAGTCAAAACATGCAAAAGAAATATAGTAAACGATCGACAAGAGATAGCAACACTTTACTCATAAATAAAACTCCTTTTATTCATCATCTAATGCAATTACACTTTACAAATTTCTGGGTTATCTAACTACTGAATCTAATATCATCCTTCAGCCCTATGCTCCGAGCATGCTGGAGATGCTTAACCCGAGTCAGTCCCTTCGTGAGGGGATCTGCTGGGTTCTCATCCGATGATACCCTCTTTTCCACGAGGAGTCCTTCTTCTATCCGATGTCTGGTAAAATGGTATTTTCTGTCGATGTGTCTGGATCTCCCGTGATCCCTTGGTTCTTTGGCTAAGGCAACAACACTTTCACTATCACAGAAAACCTCCATTGGCTCTTTGATAGCTAGTACAACTCCAAGATCTCCAATGAAGTTCTTCAGCCATATCGCCTCCTTTGCCGCCTCGCTAGCTGCAATATACTCTGATTCACAAGTTGAATCAGCCACTGTTTCTTGCTTGGAACTCTTCCAAGAAATTGCTCCTCCATTTAGTCCACTCCAGGAATTTGAGAGAAACCCTTTGCAACCAGTCTAGCCTTATATGTGTGTACATTTCCATCCATGTCGGTCTTCTTCTTGAAGACCCATTTGCACCCTACTGTCTTACGACCTGGTACATTCTCAACCAAGTTCCAAACTTGATTGTCATACATGGACTGTATTTCACTGTCCATTGCCTCTTTCGACTTGGCTGACTCAGGGCCTGCCATGGCTTCCGCGTAACTGTTAGGTTCATCCAGACCTATCAGTGTCTCATCACTGATAAGTGTATCTCCTTCTGCAGTAATATGGAATCCATAGTAATGCTCAGGAGCATTCCTAACCCTTGTGGAACGCCTCAGAGGTACAGAGTTGTCAATTGGCTCAACAGGAGTTTCCTCCTCAAGTTGAGTGCTAGGGTTTGAAGTTCCTTCAACGCTTGACTCTTGAATTTCTTCAAGATCAACTTGCCTCCCACTGTTTCCTTGGCTTATGAACTCTCTTTCTCTAAAGAAACCCTCCTAGCTACAAAGACCACATTTTCACTAGGTCTGTAGAAGAGGTAACCAAAGGACTGTTGTGGGTAGCCGATGAAAATACACCTCTCGCTTCGGGGTTCGAGCTTATCATGAGTCTTGCGTCTCACGAAAGCCTCACAACCCCAAATCTTGATGTGGTCTAGTTTGGGTACTTTACCAGTCCACATCTCGTGAGGAGTTTTGGCAACTTTCTTTGTAGGGACTAGATTAAGGATTTACGCGGCAGTCTCTAAGGCATACCCCCAGAATGAGATTGGTAGAGAAGCTCGACTCATCATGGAATGAACCATATCTAACAAGGTTCGATTACGCCTCTCAGCCACACCATTCAATTGTGGTGTCCTGGGAGGTGTCAATTGTGAGACTATCCCACATTCCCTTAGATAGTCAAGGAACTCTGAACTAAGATACTCACCACCACGATCGGATCGAAGCATCTTAATGTTCCTGCCCAATTGATTCTCGACTTCCTGTTTAAATTCCTTAAACCTTTCGAAAGTTTCTGACTTATGCTTGATCAAGTAGACATATCCATATCTACTATAATCATCAGTAAAAGTCAAATAATAACGATTAGCATCCCTTGTGGCATGTTTGAATGGTCCACACACATCCGTGTGTACAAGGTCCAACAAACCTTCACCCCTCTCACACGAACCTGTGAAGGGTGACTTTGTCATTTTTCCAAGTAAGCATGATTCACAACTATCATCTGACTTTAGGTCAAATGACTCCAAGACTCCATCTTTTTGGAGTTGGCCTATGCGTTTCTTGCTTATATGTCCAAGACGACTATGCCATAATGATGCTTTATCCAAGTTATTATTATTAATAGAATCAATACACAAAACATTATTTCCTAAGTTATCTACAACAGATACAGCTTCATACACACCATCACAAGGTAATGCTTTAAAATAAAGAACATTATTAAAGAAAGCATCAATAGAACCAACTTCATTATTAAATGAAAAGGTAAACCCTTGTTTGTACAAAGCATGAAAGGAAATAATATTTCTTGCCATTCCTGGCGAGTACAACATTTATTCAAATCTAAATTAAACCCACTACTTAGCGATAAAGTATAAACTCCAATCTTGGTAACAGGTAAAGCTTTCCTATTCCCCATGATCAAGTTTATTCTTCCTTGCTCCACGTTCTCACTTCTTCTTAGTCCCTGCAAGTCACAACAAATATGAATACCACAACCGGTATCAAGGACCCAAGATTTAGAATGGGGTGAGTTATTAGAAATGATAGTGTAAATACCTGCATGGTTGGGTTTAACTTTCCCATCCTTCACATCTTGCTGGTATTTTGGGTAGTTCCGCTTCCAATGTGATTTTTCATGGCAATAGAAGCATTCAGCCTCTTTTGGGTCAGAAGAAGGAGTGATGAAACCTTTCTTGGTTCCACTTGAAGAAGAGCCATCAAGGGTCCGAGCCTTGGTACCCTTAGAAGAGCTCTTTCTCTTCTTCCCTCAACTTTTCCCGATTGCCAAAACCGGAGTAGAGTTTTGAGTAGGAGTGTTAACAACCGACTTC
Source organism: Lactuca serriola (assembly GCF_051521515.1). NCBI lineage: Eukaryota > Viridiplantae > Streptophyta > Magnoliopsida > Asterales > Asteraceae > Lactuca > Lactuca serriola. The sequence goes on from NC_136412.1 coordinate 114,444,407, forward strand.
CCCTTAAGACCTGTTTCTGCTGTCTTGAGAAGTCCCTGAAGTTTGCTGAGTGTGACCTCTTCCTTATTCATGTGATATGTCATGCGGAATTGATCATAGCACGATGGTAAGGAGTGCAAAATGATATCTATTGCAAGATCCTCAGGGAAGTTCACATTGAGCTTCAGCAAACGATCCACATACCTTTGCATTTTCTGCATGTGGCTCGTGACGGATTCCCCATCCTTCATCATGGTTGTTATCATGGAGCAGATGATTTCGTACCTCTCTTGTCGTGCACTTTGATGGTATCTTTCCATCAAATCTTGGTGCATTTCATAAGGGTAGAAATCCTCATAAGACTTTTGGAGTTCCGCTGTCATCGTGGCCATCATGATGCAAGCCACTTTCGTAGCATCCCTTTCATGTGCCTGAAAGTCAGCGATCTCCTGAGGAGTTGTAGTGGTCTCATCAATCTCCTTAAGCTCCTTGTCAAGGACATATTCTTTGTCCTCGTAGCGGGTAATCATCCTGATGTTTCTGATCCACTCATTGAATTTGGATCCATCAAAGGTGAATTTCCCACACAAGTTCATAAGGGTAAAGGAGCCATTAGGATTAGAGCCAGAAGCAGCATTGTTTGAAGACATCTGAAAGAAGAGGACAAGATTAGTTTAGATATTAGGAGAGTCCTTAATAGAACACCCAAATGTAATATTAAGGCTAGGATCCAATCACAATATATTATAACTTGGAAGAGGTATGCCGTAATCCAAGCTATAACATATTTGAAAGGTAGGTGAATGACGATTCACCAATTTCCACCACGAAAAACGAAATATTAAATATTAGGTTTTTGATTGGTTCTTAGAAATTCCTAGATTCTTTGAGATTCAATGAACTTTTCAAAGGCATGTTTCAATCTCGAGTGTGCCCTCCAAGTTTTGTGACTGGGATACCGAGGATCACAAAACGAGGTGTGAAGTAACCATGCAAATCACTTGGTACCCTTAAAGTTTATCACTGAATCGATGTGCCAGTAAACCACACACGCTCCATCGATACTATAATAAACCTTAAGTCACCCTTTACCTACGTTGTTAAGTCCAAGTTAGTGTGCCGGTTAACCACACACGCTCCACCAACGACTCAAACAAAGTGTAAAGTGTAATTTCATGGATTAGCACCTTATTCACATTTTTCCTAAAGTAACTAAGATTGGGAATTTAATAAAACATTCAGTTACTTTATAATTATCATTATACTTTTATTGAGAGTTTATAAGTCCTTGTCCTACCCGTTCGGCTAACGACCCTTCACCAGTCAAGCAAGCGGTGGGTGAGAGTGGACACCCGTTAAGTTGCCATTTTATAGGCAACAACCTTATACCCACCTTATATACTGGCTTCGTGAATGAGGCGTACTAGCGGTAAGACGACTTTGATCTTATACATATATATATATATATATATATATATATATATATATATATATATATATATATATATTACTGTTAACTTATAAAAGTATAAGTATAAGGGTTGAATTTTAACTTTTAAAATTCTAAGGGTTGGAACTAAAGTTTTAATATGACTTTACTTGTTCCAAAACTTGAGGGCAAGTTTTGTAAACTTTCAAAACTTTTCATTTCTTGTAACTTATGAGTTAATTAGAGTATTAAAAATGAAGACTCTTCATTTTTATAACCCATGTGTTCTTTTAATGGTTTTAAAACATAGTGACTTTTGGTTTTCCATAACTTGAGGACAAGTTATGGACTCCATTAAAACACATAATGGTCATGAATTAATCTACCACATAGGTTACAAATAATTCCTATGATCATCTAAACATCATAAGATCAAGAATATGAATATGAACACTTTCATGAATCAAAAATTACACGTAAAAACTTGTAATTTTGATAATTTGTCATAGTAAATGGATTAACATGAACATTACACCAACTAAAACAAGTTTTAAAACATCAAAACAGTTTAGGGTAATGTTCCTAGTCCATTTCTAGCAACAAAAACCGAAATTCTGAAAACTGCAGCCTCTACTCGTCGAGTGCATGAACAGACTCGACGAGTAGCTTGCATTTGGTCATGGACTCGTCGAGTCCCCCCATGGACTCGGCGAGTTCATACGGGCAGAAAGCAGAAAACTCAATTTTTCAAGCAGTTTGAACAAAAATCAAACAAGCAAGCCTAGGCTCTGATACCACTGATGGGTTTTGAGCATTCTAACACTTCCTAAGTGTACATGCAACCCTAATAACCTTGGATCTATGTTTGTCTAATAATCATGCAAAGTTGTTTTCCAAGGTTATGAACCTATCTAGCATACATGGGGTACAATTTTCTTTGTATAAAAGATAGTACTACATACCTTGTTGTTGAAAGTGTTCCTTGAAACCTTGTGAGCCTAGCACCTCAAGTGTGATGCCTCAAATGCTTCACACAACACCAAATGCAAAGAATAAACTTGAGAGAATACTCTAACACATGCAAAATCGGCCAAGCCCTCTTGTTGCTTAGTGTAGCCGATTTTGGGGAGTGTTACATTGCTTATATAGTGTGTTGCATTAGGTAAACCCTAATGTTCCATGACTCTTCATTTCTTGATCCATGGGTTAACTCCATGGAGCATCTTATGGTTGGAACCCAACTTGATAATCCATGGAGCCTCTTAGCCCACTATATAAGATATGGAAGATTTACTTAATCTACCCATATATTTAATTAGTTATCTTTTGATCACTTAATTAATTCTAAATTAATTCTTGATCAAAACTAATTAAATAATATTATTAATATATTAGAACTTATAATATATTAATAAACCATATGTGTTATTTCTCTTATTTAGTTTATCCAATTGCATGGTGCCATGCAACCCAAATGGACCATGCCGGGTCGGGTCAAGTACTTACCAGAAACAGTTATGGACTTAGACACCTTATCCAACAGTTACGTCTTGGGCTCGTTCCTTTTGGCCCAGTTTTGTAAACGGTTTGGACCTGTCCAACCATGCATTATTTTATTCTAGGGTTTTAGTATTTAAGGTGCATGCATGCATCCTTTGTTAAAAAGTTTTTTTTTGATAATTCTCATTATAGTATTGTAAACCCTAGCTCGCCTCTACAGTGGAAGTTCTTAATCGAGCTCTGCTAAGGCATGACTACGTTTGAATCATAAGCTTTATATTGATTCTATATTGTGTTCATTGTCTTGTTTGATTTAATAGTTTGTTCTTCATTAATATACATGTGAAAGATCTAAACGATCAAGATATTTTATATCATCAATTGGTATCAGAGCAGAAGGCTATGTAATTCATATACATCTCTTATGTTGAAGAAGTTATTAGGGTTTTCCGCATTGATTGATATTAATTGAGCTGTCATTCCTCATTGGGATATCTCATTAATTGTTGTACTTGCCCTAACGATAAATTACAAGTCTGATCTTAAACAGGTTATCGATCAAACATCATCACAATGTCAATGGACGATTCACAATCCAATCCAATCAACATCTCTAATAGTATTCGATCAACAACAATGATTCCAATCCTATATACTCAGGATTAGGAAGTCTGGACGCACCACTTCGAAGATTATGTAATCGGTTCAGAAGATAATGGGTATTTGATTTGGGAAGCAATCACAGTTGGTCTGTTTGCTCACTCAAGCACTTATAAAATTGTCAAAACTCAAAAGGCGTACAATCAGCTCGTGAATGATGTGAAAGACATTCCTCAAGACGAGAAAGAGAAGTTTTAGTGCAAAATTGAAGACTTAAGAATGATTAGGTTTGCTTTACAATCGGACACGTTTCGAATGGTGGGTTCATGTGCTACAACGAAGGAGATATTGGATAGGTTAAAGGAATTGTATTCTACTGATGAAGATCTGGAACATTCGATTCAAACTTTGTTAGTTTATGAATTTGGTGATTTCAAAAAAAAGCCCGAAGAGAAACTTATTCAGGCTTTTGACCGATTTAATCATCTTTTCAGTAAGATGATAAAGCATGGGATCGAAAGGAAGGTTATTGAGCAGAAGGTTACCTTCATGAATGGTCTCAGACCCGAATGGATGGCAGTTGTGTCTACAGTAAAGGCACACGGACAATTCAAATTCTATTCTCTGGCAAAACTAGTGGGAATACTGAAGTCCCATGAAAGTGCGGTGACAAAGGAAACGAATGTGGTTTCTAGCTTGGGTTCGTTAGCTATTATCTCCAAAGGAAAAAGTGTTGTTGAAGAAGAAGAAGAATTAGATGTTGCTGAATATGATCTAATTGGTGAAGAGCATGCCCTGATGGTTTCCAATCCAAGAAAGTTTATCAAAAGGAAGTTCCCCGCCAATCAGAACCGAAACTGGCAGGGAAGTTATAGTTCTGAAAAAGTGAAGGAGGAACCGAAGATGGGTTCAAAGTCTGAAGAAACTAAGAAGGAAACGAAGATTGGTGGTGACTCAGGTTTTGATAGAAATTACTGTGGAGGCAAGAATCACTTTGCCAAAGACTAGATGTTGAAGAAGTCTGAAAGAGTTGATGAAGACGATGAGGAAGCGAACATCCTGAAACGATTGGAGGATATCAAGAAAAAGAAATCAGCAGCTAACAATAACACCATTGTAACATCCAAAATTTCAAAACAATTAAAACTTTTCAAAAACCACTCATTTTGATAATGTTGTTACAAAAAGGTTTTCAATACATTATTTAACAGAGTATTTCCCAGGTTCAATTCATAAAACACCAACGCGAGGAACGGTACGATCACGCCTTTCCCTTGTCACAGACTCTTGAGAACCTGAAACATAAAACCACAACTGTAAGCCCGAGAGCTTAGTGAGATACCCCCAAAATACCAACCACATATACGCCTTTCCAGGCCCTGACCTTCCGGTCCATCACACAACATAATCGCCTTCCGGCCCACAACATATTGCCTTCCGGCCCATAACATATATTGCCTTCCGGCCCATAAGCATAAAATGCGTATACAACATAACGAATAATCATATAGTAGTTCATAGACAACAATCGATCAACAGATTACATATCATAGCATTACTCTAACAAGATACCGATCTAGCCGGTCACTATCATAACATTACCCTATGAATCAGTCAACATACTAAATGCATACATACGCCTTTCCAGGCCATGACCTTCCGGTCCACATAGTAATGCCTTCCGGCCCATAACATATATTGCCTTTCGGCCCATAACATATAACAACTGACAACTACCCGGATTTCCATCCGATAAAAGGATTGGCATTGATGCCATAAACCCTAGCGATATAGTGAGGATAACTCACCTCGAAACTGCCGACTGAACAGATAGCTCAAGCTGCTCCGATCACTGATACGATCTCCACCTCTGGATAGTCACCAATGCACTGAACTCAAACAATAACAACAATTACCAAAATACCCCTGGAACCACTGGTCAATCCTTGGTCAAAGACAAGGTCAAAGTCAACCCCTGACTGACCCTACTCGCCGAGTCAACTCTATGACTCGCCGAGTCCCCATACTCAGAACTTCACTTAACCCGCGACCTAACTCGCCGAGTCACCCCAAGACTCGCCGAGTTCAACGACTTTGAGTCCACTCGCCCTTGACTCACCGATTCCTTAAGATTGCTTTTCTACACGTCGAGTATCCCCTTTTTGCTCGACGAGTTCCTCCTGGAAGAATCGCGGGGCCACCCCGACTCAACTCGCCGAGTCTGAAGAACAACTCGACGAGTCCCAGTCAATCTCCAAGCTACTCGCCGAGTCTGTTCATCAGACTCGTCGAGTCCATGCCATGCAGTCGATCAAACTGCTTCCTGAGATAAGTATTGTCCCGAAATACACAAGCATGGGACCTTCTGGACCTCTAAGGTCCTAATACAGGGTTATAGTCGTTTGGGGACTAGGGTAACACTTAATCTAATCACAAAGGGGTTCCATAAACCCTAATTCCATGACACATCAACATAGCAGAGCATAATTCGAATTCTTACCTGAATAATGTGCCCTCTGTGTCCCCAAATCCTCAGAACGTGACTCCCTTGCTATTCCTTTAGCCAAGCCCTTCTCTTCCTTGCACCACAACCCTTCCAAGATCAACAATGGCCCTTAAACTTTGCTCCAAATGCACCCAATCGATTTAGGGTTCTTCTCAGAAGGCCAAAATGAACAATGACGGCCAATAAGTGCCTCTTATACGTTCCAACCTGAACGGTTAGGGTTTTCACCAAACAGCGCAGACTCGCCGAGTCCATATCTGGACTCGTCGAGTCCAGTCGCGAACCCGCGACCCGGTCTGCGATCCTACTCGGCGAGTCTAGGCTCCAACTCGCCGAGTCCCTTCTTAAAACACCCCCAAATCATAGTTATATCGATATTTGAAATTTCGGGCTGTTACAACTCTCCCCCACTAGAACTAGACTTCGCCCTCGAAGTCTCACTCTGAAATTAGCTCCAGATGCTGCTCCCGCATCTCACGTTCCAGCTCACCGGTCATTTCCGGCCCATCCGGTGCTGCCACCGAACTAATACTAGAGGTATCTCCTTATACCTCATAGCCTCGATCTTCCGATTTCTGATGACCACTGGTCTCTCAACATAATTCAGGCCCGCATCCACCTGCATGTCTTCTAATGGGACCACTGCCGACTCATCAGCTAAGCACTTCCTCAATTGCGACACATGAAAGGTGTCGTGGATCTGACCCCACTCCGCTGGCAACTCCAATCGATAGGCTACCCGGCCTATCCTTGCAATCACCCGAAATGGCCCAATGTACCGGGGCCCAACTTGCCCTTCTTCTTGAATCGAATCACTCCTCTCCAAAGAGAGGCCTTCGGGAGTACGAAGTCGCCGACCTGAAACTCAAGCTCGGATCGGCGTCTGTCTGCATAACTTTTCCTGTCGGCTCTGGGCGGTCAATAACCTCTGTCTAACCTGCTGAACCTGCTCTGCCGACTGAAGCACGATCTCTGTACTGCACATCACTCTCTGTAACCGAAAACTACCCAAGATGCAACTCTGCTCTAAATCTCAACGATCACTCGACCCATAAGGGTTAGGAAACCATGAACCACCGGATCCTCGATCCAAAGCCCACTTTGTCCATTCCGGACCGACCGAGAGATCCATTCTCACTCTCAGAGCAACTCTCACAAGTTCTCCTCTTGCCATCACATACACATGCTGAACTAGCCCCAACACCCGCAGGTTGGAAGACCCGATACACTGATGATATCCTCGAACATCTCCCAAGATGAACCACTACATCCACCCTACACTCTAATCAGAATCACACTGAGAATTTAAGATTCTTTCTCCCCCTGCATCCCTTCTGAGCCTCGACAGACATCCCAACACCGGATGGGTTCCTACTTCTTGCCGCGAACACGATGCTCAAAGCCATACTCGAAATACTCTAACCATAACTTCTGCTCTGCAGCTTTCACTTTCGTGAACTTGCACTCCCCTTCGAAGTTACACACTTTTCTCTTTTCCTTTTCCAAGGAACCCTCTTGGCCATAATGCCACTCCAACCAGTGTCACGGTGCTCGCTCCAAGCGACACCACCCTTTTTGCGTAACCGCTATTCACATACTCTGGTTCTCATTGCAGGGGCTCTCAATCCCATGCACTCTCTCCACTCATCAAAATCACTGCCTCAGTTAAACAAGATCACTAACCCGGGGCCAGACCTTCCAATGCAATCACACTGCAACATACACAATCCGCAATCTCAAACTGATCCAGCAATACCACTAGAGTCTCCAGCATGACTGGACCGACTCTCATAACACATACTAGCCACTCGAGGCTATATCTCTATGGGTCCGTACACCCAAACTCTGCGAACCCTCAGGTTCTAACTCTGGGAACCTTCCGGTTCCAGCTCTAGAAACATGCACAACATAATCCCGTGGGATTAATGCAGTACAACCCATCACGTACCTCAAACATACAAATACTCTGATCGCATAACCCCGGTTACTTACTCAAGCTTGATCCCGGCCTTCTCTCAGGCCTCCACAATCAAATGCCCTAGGTCTGTATCCCGCCCTGCATACCCGACACTCGCTCTCGTCGGCCTATACTCTGAGCTGACAAACACTGCTGAATCCCAACAGCTAAGCACCCTCACATACTCATCGATCCCCCCGGAGAATTCTCCAATTCTCCCCCACTAAAGCACTGACTAACTGCCACCGATCGTCATTAACGACCTCTCAGAACAATCCTGCACAAAGAGAACATTTACACACTGACTGCTTCCCACAAGCATAAGCAACCCTCAGCAAAACACATCTTCTCCCTGATCAACCCACTCAAAAGAATCCGGTCTTTCAATCACCCACTCTACGACTGCAGATGCTACCCGACATTCACCCCAGTGCCGCACCTCCACTAACAACCCTCACGAACGATAACCAACGGAATTCCCAACCATAACCCGCAACCAAACCCACAGCCTGCCAAAGGATGAATACCGCATCGAAAACCTCACAAGGCTACCGGCACCAAAACACCAAACTATAACCATACCAAACCATCAGGGAACAACGAATGCCAAAGCGAAAACCTGAAGCACCAATCCATAACCATGCCAAACCCGCGAAACAACGAATACCGCATCGAAATCCACACAAGATACCAGCACAAACAATACGCCACAATCAACGCAAGGCAATCAAGACATCAAGAAAGCATCATACCCGCAGCTGCCTCCGGCACTGCTCCGTCTCCCTCTGCCGCAAGCCGATAAGCATGACCCTGAGCCCTTGGGGCTCCGCTCCATCCTGTCCTCCTCCTGAACTCCTCAAGGTGGCCGGTGCTAGAGCCTGCACCGGTCCTGCAGAAAGCTGTGGACAGTTGACCCTCAAATGTCCAACCTGCTGTCAATGATAACAAATCCTCGAATCCCGAATCGGCACTGACTGCCGACAGTCCCGCGCATAGTGCCCCTCTTTTCCGCACTTGTGGCATGCACCACCGGACCGGCAACTCTGGTGTGACCCCTCCCACACTTTCCACAAGTGTGGCGGCTCCGATCCCCCACTCTAACATCAACGGTACTGGACCGTTTCGGCGCTAGCTGCGACTGCATCGGAGCCTGCCTCAACTCACGCAACTGTAGCTCAACCTCTAACTCACGCCGCATGGCGGCCTCCTGCAACACCAACAAGGTCTCGCACCTCTGCGCAGACACAAACTGTCTGATATCCCCCTTGAGCATGCTCAGATATCGGGACATCTGAGCCTGCTCCGAAGCACACTCAGGGCAAAACATCGCCCTCTCAATAAACATCCCGGTGCTCTCAGTCACCGACTCCAAATCCTGCTTCAGCTCAAGGAACTCCCGAGCCAATCTCTCCCTCTCATCTCGCGGAACATAGTGAGTACTGAACATCTCTCTGAACTGATCCCCTGAAACCGCAGCCCTCTGCGCGCCGAAATATGACTCCGTGGTCAAACTCTACCAATCCTTCACCCCGAGCCTCAATAGGTTCAGAGCACACCTCACCCTCTGATCAGCAGGGCATAAACTCGTGGAGAAATACCCCTCCACGTCTGATAACCATCTCATAGCAACAATCGGGTCCTGAACCCTATCGAATGTGGGAGGCTTCGTATAATAGAAGTCCCGATACTGAAAACCCCGACTAGCTCCTCCCCTTGCCGCTGCTACAGCCGTTGTAGCCGCCGTGGCAACCGTCTCTGCGAGAGCCGCATATCGCTCATCGAAATACTCAATCATGGCGGTCTTGATCGACCCAAAAAACTCCGGCAACTCAGCCCGGAACAATGCAGCAACCCCATCACGCAGGATCTCACGAATCCTCGCATCCCGCTCGCTCGTGCTCGTCCGATCGATAACCTTCGACGGCACTGATCCACCCGGAACTCGCTCTCCAGCTCCCGATCCTGATCCGGATCCACTATCATCATGCCTCGAGATCTCCATAATGAAGACACCCTACCAATCTCAGACACTTCCCAAAATCCTGGGATCCAACTCTCGCAACCCTACCCTAGAGACCATGGTTTCCCTGATACGTGTATGGGTCCTGTGCTTTCAGTAGTACGGGCCCATACTACCTTCCACACCTACCCATATTTGTACGAAGTACTACCACAATACCCTAGGGAACATGCATAACAACTATCAACCCTCACCACTAGAGGAACACTGAGAACATCCCATAAGGGACCCTAGGCTACAGGCATCACATATCAGGCAACATTATCATGAATTCCTGAAGATCCCTAGCCTAACTCTAGCATGCGGTTCTATCAAGCTCAAATAAACAATATCATGCATGGTATCTTGGGGTTACTTACTGGCTCCGGCTGATCGTACCTCCGTGTCCTCCTTTTACCAAATTTGAAAACCATTTTAATTTCTCATTTTAAAATCCTCCTCGATTTGAGACTGGAGTCACACGAATGTTTCCCCAATTCACTCAAACCAAGGCTCTGATACCAACTTGTAACATCCAAAATTTCAAAACAATTAAAACTTTTCAAAAACCACTCATTTTGATAATGTTGTTACAAAAAGGTTTTCAATACATTATTTAACAGAGTATTTCCCAGGTTCAATTCATAAAACACCAACGCGAGGAACGGTACGATCACGCCTTTCCCTTGTCACAGACTCTTGAGAACCTGAAACATAAAACCACAACTGTAAGCCCGAGAGCTTAGTGAGATACCCCCAAAATACCAACCACATATACGCCTTTCCAGGCCCTGACCTTCCGGTCCATCACACAACATAATCGCCTTCCGGCCCACAACATATTGCCTTCCGGCCCATAACATATATTGCCTTCCGGCCCATAAGCATAAAATGCGTATACAACATAACGAATAATCATATAGTAGTTCATAGACAACAATCGATCAACAGATTACATATCATAGCATTACTCTAACAAGATACCGATCTAGCCGGTCACTATCATAACATTACCCTATGAATCAGTCAACATACTAAATGCATACATACGCCTTTCCAGGCCATGACCTTCCGGTCCACATAGTAATGCCTTCCGGCCCATAACATATATTGCCTTTCGGCCCATAACATATAACAACTGACAACTACCCGGATTTCCATCCGATAAAAGGATTGGCATTGATGCCATAAACCCTAGCGAGCCTAGCACCCCAAGTGTGATGCCTCAAATGCTTCACACAACACCAAATGCTCTTCGAAAGACCTTTGAGATAATACACACTTCTTAAAATCCGCCAAGCCCTCTAGTTTCTTATGTCTAGCCGATTTTGGTGGAGAATGGGATCCTTATATAGTGTTGACACATCTAGGGTTACACCATGTAAACCCTAATGTGTCATGACTCTTCATTTCCATGACCCATGGGTTTGTAACTCCCATGGAGCATCCTATGGGTAGAACCCAACTTGATAATCCATGGAGCCTCTTAGCCCACTATACAAGATATGAATGATTTACATAATCAACCCATATATTTAATTAGTTATCCTTTGATTACTTAATTAATTCCAAATTAATTCTTTGATCAAACTAATCAAATAATATTATTAATATATTAGAACTTATAATATATTAATAATCTCCAAGTGTTATTTCTCTCATTTAGTCTATCCAATTGCATGGTGCCATGCAACCCAAATGGACCATGCCGGGTCGGGTCAAGTACACACCCGAAATAGTTATGGACTTAGACACCTTATCAGCTTCTAATCCAAGAAGGAACAGATAAACTTCGACTCATATGTTTGTTCTACCACTCATTGAATTACACACAAAAGCACGTTTTATAACATCGAGTTACCAATGCGTTTTCGTACAATCAATGCATAACCAACTTGTAAGTAACAAATCATATCTCTCGGTTTGAAGACTTATATGATATTACCGTCTCACGATCACTCGAGATAGAATTCCATGAAGTGATTCCAGTGAGCGTGAGTTGAGTCCAATACTCAGAACTTATGAGCACTCATGATTGTTGTAGCCTCGTCCAACACCTTAGACCTCTACAACCCATCATGACAGTCTTGATTCATACCTACTTCCGACATATGACCAACTGTGGAGATTTGAATAATATGTTATACCAAACAAAATTATTCTGGAAGTCAAAACATGCAAAAGAAATATAGTAAATGATCGACAAGAGATAGCAACACTTTACTCATAAATAAAACTCCTTTTATTCATCATCAAATGCAATTACACTTTACAAAATTTATGGGTTATCTAACTACTGAATCTAATATCATCCTTCAGCCCTATGCTCCGAGCATGCTGGAGATGCTTAACCCGAGTCAGTCCCTTCGTGAGGGGATCTGTTGGGTTCTCATCCGATGATACCCTCTTTTCCACGAGGAGTCCTTCTTCTATCCGATGTATGGTAAAATGGTATTTTCTGTCGATGTGTCTGGATCTCCCGTGATCCCTTGGTTCTTTGGCTAAGGCAACAACACTTTCACTATCACAGAAAATCTCCATTGGCTCTTTGATAGCTAGTACAACTCCAAGATCTCCAATGAAGTTCTTCAGCCATATCGCCTCCTTTGCCGCCTCGCTAGCTGCAATATACTCTGATTCACAAGTTGAATCAGCCACTGTTTCTTGCTTGGAACTCTTCCAAGAAATTGCTCCTCCATTTAGTCCACTCCAGGAATTTGAGAGAAACCCTTTGCAACCAGTCTAGCCTTATATGTGTGTACATTTCCATCCATGTCGGTCTTCTTCTTGAAGTCCCATTTGCACCCTACTGTCTTACGACCTGGTACATTCTCAACCAAGTTCCAAACTTGATTGTCATACATGGACTGTATTTCACTGTCCATTGCCTCTTTCGACTTGGCTGACTCAGGGCCTGCCATGGCTTCCGCATAACTGTTAGGTTCATCCAGACCTATCAGTGTCTCATCACTGATAAGTGTATCTCCTTCTGCAGTAATATGGAATCCATAGTAATGCTCAGGAGCATTCCTAACCCTTATGGAACGCCTCAGAGGTACAGAGTTGTCAATTGGCTCAACAGGAGTTTCCTCCTCAAGTTGAGTGCTAGGGTTTGAAGTTCCTTCAACGCTTGACTCTTGAATTTCTTCAAGATCAACTTGCCTCCCACTGTTTCCTTGGCTTATGAACTCTCTTTCTCTAAAGAAACCCTCCTAGCTACAAAGACCACATTTTCACTAGGTCTGTAGAAGAGGTAACCAAAGGACTGTTGTGGGTAGCCGATGAAAATACACCTCTCGCTTCGGGGTTCGAGCTTATCATGAGTCTCGCGTCTCACGAAAGCCGCACAACCCCAAATCTTGATGTGGTCTAGTTTGGGTACTTTACCAGTCCACATCTCGTGAGGAGTTTTGGCAACTTTCTTTGTAGGGACTAGATTAAGGATTTACGTGGCAGTCTCTAAGGCATACCCCCAGAATGAGATTGGTAGAGAAGCTCGACTCATCATGGAATGAACCATATCTAACAAGGTTCGATTACGCCTCTCAGCCACACCATTCAATTGTGGTGTCCTGGGAGGTGTCAATTGTGAGACTATCCCACATTCCCTTAGATAGTCAAGGAACTCTAAACTAAGATACTCACCACCACGATCGGATCGAAGCATCTTAATGTTCCTGCCCAATTGATTCTCGACTTCCTGTTTAAATTCCTTAAACCTTTCGAAAGTTTCTGACTTATGCTTGATCAAGTAGACATATCCATATCTACTATAATCATCAGTAAAAGTCAAATAATAACGATTAGCATCCCTTGTGGCATGTTTGAATGGTCCACACACATCCGTGTGTACAAGGTCCAACAAACCTTCACCCCTCTCACACGAACCTGTGAAGGGTGACTTTGTCATTTTTCCAAGTAAGCATGATTCACAACTATCATCTGACTTTTGGTCAAATGACTCCAAGACTCCATCTTTTTGGAGTTGGCCTATGCGTTTCTTGCTTATATGTCCAAGACGACTATGCCATAATGATGCTTTATCCAAGTTATTATTATTAATAGAATCAATACACAAAACATTATTTCCTAAGTTATCTACAACAGATACAGCTTCATACACACCATCACAAGGTAATACTTTAAAATAAAGAACATTATTAAAGAAAGCATCAATAGAACCAACTTCATTATTAAATGAAAAGGTAAACCCTTGTTTGTACAAAGCATGAAAGGAAATAATATTTCTTGCCATTCCTGGCGAGTACAACATTTATTCAAATCTAAATTAAACCCACTACTTAGCGATAAAGTATAAACTCCAATCTTGGTAACAGGTAAAGCTTTCCTATTCCCCATGATCAAGTTTATTCTTCCTTGCTTCACATTCTCACTTCTTCTTAGTCCCTGCAAGTCACAACAAATATGAATACCACAACCGGTATCAAGGACCCAAGATTTAGAATGGGGTGAGTTATTAGAAATGATAGTGTAAATACCTGCATGGTTGGGTTTAACTTTCCCATCCTTCACATCTTGCTGGTATTTTGGGCAGTTCCGCTTCCAATGTGATTTTTCATGGCAATAGAAGCATTCAGCCTCTTTTGGGTCAGAAGAAGGAGTGATGAAACCTTTCTTGGTTCCACTTGAAGAAGAGCCATCAAGGGTCCGAGCCTTGGTACCCTTAGAAGAGCTCTTTCTCTTCTTCCCTCGACTTTTCCCGATTGCCAAAACCGGAGTAGAGTTTTGAGTAGGAGTGTTAACAACCGACTTCCCCTTAAGACCTGTTTCTGCTGTCTTGAGAAGTCCCTGAAGTTTGCTGAGTGTGACCTCTTCCTTATTCATGTGATATGTCATGCGGAATTGATCATAGCACGATGGTAAGGAGTGCAAAATGATATCTATTGCAAGATCCTCAGGGAAGTTCACATTGAGCTTCAGCAAACGATCCACATACCTTTGCATTTTCTGCATGTGGCTCGTGACGGATTCCCCATCCTTCATCATGGTTGTTATCATGGAGCAGATGATTTCGTACCTCTCTTGTCGTGCACTTTGATGGTATCTTTCCATCAAATCTTGGTGCATTTCATAAGGGTAGAAATCCTCATAAGACTTTTGGAGTTCCGCTGTCATCGTGGCCATCATGATGCAAGCCACTTTCGTAGCATCCCTTTCATGTGCCTGAAAGTCAGCGATCTCCTGAGGAGTTGTAGTGGTCTCATCAATCTCCTTAAGCTCCTTGTCAAGGACATATTCTTTGTCCTCGTAGCGGGTAATCATCCTGATGTTTCTGATCCACTCATTGAAGTTGGATCCATCAAAGGTGAATTTCCCACACAAGTTCATAAGGGTAAAGGAGCCATTAGGATTAGAGCCAGAAGCAGCATTGTTTGAAGACATCTGAAAGAAGAGGACAAGATTAGTTTAGATATTAGGAGAGTCCTTAATAGAACACCCAAATGTAATATTAAGTCTAGGATCCAATCACAATATATTATAACTTGGAAGAGGTATGCCGTAATCCAAGCTATAACATATTTGAAAGGTAGGTGAATGACGATTCACCAATTTCCACCACGAAAAACGAAATATTAAATATTAGGTTTTTGATTGGTTCTTAGAAATTCCTAGATTCTTTAAGATTCAATGAACTTTTCAAAGGCATGTTTCAATCTCGAGTGTGCCCTCCAAGTTTTGTGACTGGGATACCGAGGATCACAAAACGAGGTGTGAAGTAACCATGCAAATCACTTGGTACCCTTAAAGTTTATCACTGAATCGATGTGCCGGTAAACCACACACGCTCCATCGATACTATAATAAACCTTAAGTCACCCTTTACCTACCTTGTTAAGTCCAAGTTAGTGTGCCGGTTAACCACACACGCTCCACCAACGACTCAAACAAAGTGTAAAGTGTAATTTCATGGATTAGCACCTTATTCACATTTTTCCTAAAGTAACTAAGATTGGGAATTTAATAAAACATTTAGTTACTTTATAATATTGATCATACTTTTAATGAGAATTTATAAGTCCTTGTCTTACCCGTTCGGCTAACAACCCTCCACCGATCAAGCAAGCGGTGGGTGAGAGTGGACACCCATTAAGTTGCCATTTTATAGGCAACAACCTTATACCCACCTTATAGACCGGTTTTGTGAATGAGGCGTACTAGTGGTAAGATGACTTTGTTCTTATATATATATATATATATATATATATATATATATATATATATATATATATATAATTATTAAATCATAATAATATAAGTATAAGGGTTGAATTTTAACTTTTTAAAATTCTAAGGGTTGGAACTAAAGTTTTAACTTAACTTTACTTGTTCCAAAATTTGAGGGCAAGTTTTGTAAGCTTTCAAAACTTTTCATTTCTTGTAACTTATGAGTTTAATAGAGTAATAAAATGAAGACTCTTCATTTTTCTAACTCTTGTGTTCTTTTAGTGGTTTTTTAACTCAAGTGACTTTTGGTTTTCCATAACTTGAGGACAAGTTATGGACTCCATTAAAACACATTATGATCAAGAATTAAACTACCACATAGGTTACAAATAATTCCTATGATCATCTAAACATCATAAGATCAAGAACATGAACATAAGCATTTTCATGAATCAAAACTACACTTAAAACTTTGTAATTTTGATAACTAGTTGTTGTAAATGAATTAGCAAGACATTACACCATCTTAAACAAGTTTTCAAGTACCAAAACAGTTTAGGGTAATGTTTCTAATCCATTTCCAGCAACTCAAGTCGAAAATCTGCACTCTGTCGACCCTACTCGCCGAGTGCATGAACTTACTCGCCGAGTAGGTTGAAGATACAAGTGAACTCGACGAGTCCCCCCATGGACTCGCCGAGTCCAGCAGTCAGACAACAAGTTTTTCGACTTTCTTCAACTTTTAAACACAAATAACAAACAAACAAGCCTAGGCTCTGATACCACTGATGGGTTTTGAGCATTCTAACACTTCCTAAGTGTACATGCAACCCTAATAACCTTGGATCTATGTTTGTCTAATTATCGAGCAAAGTTGAATTTCCAAGGTTATATTCCTATCTAGCATACATGGGGAACAATTTTAACTTGAATGAAAGATAGAATAACTTACCTTGTTGTTGCTTATGTTCCTTGAAACCTTGTGAGCCTAGCACCCCAAGTGTGATGCCTCAAATGCTTCACACAACACCAAATGCTCTTCGAAAGACCTTTGAGATAATACACACTTCTTAAAATCGGCCAAGCCCTCTAGTTTCTTATGTCTAGCCGATTTTGGAGGAGAATGGGATCCTTATATAGTGTTGACACATCTAGGGTTACACCATGTAAACCCTAATGTGTCATGACTCTTCATTTCCATGACCCATGGGTTTGTAACTCCCATGGAGCATCCATGGAGCATCCTATGGGTAGAACCCAACTTGATAATCCATGGAGCCTCTTAGCCCACTATACAAGATATGAATGATTTACATAATCAACCCATATATTTAATTAGTTATCCTTTGATCACTTAATTAATTCCAAATTAATTCTTTGATTAAACTAATCAAATAATATTATTAATATATTAAAACTTATAATATATTAATAATCTCCAAGTGTTATTTCTCTCATTTAGTCTATCCAATTGCATGGTGCCATGCAACCCAAATGGACCATGCCGGGTCGGGTCAAGTACACACCCGAAATAGTTATGGACTTAGACACCTTATCCAACAAATTAAACACACGAATTTTCCAAGTGATGTTTTCTCATTAAAATAGTGAGTTATACAGTAATTACATAACGTAAACCCTAATATACAAGGTTTAATTGAGTTGACCGGTTTGACTCATTGACTTTGTTCAACTTTGATATTGACCCGAAATTGACTATTGTCATATCATCCCCCCGTTAGATGGAATTTCGTCCTGAAATTTACGTTTTGGCAGGGACTTCAAGAGTTTGGGAAGAGACGTGGGTATTTTTGTTTCATTTGATCTTCACGTTCCCAGGTGAACTCAGGTCCTCGTTTCGCATTCCAACGAACCTTCACTATGGGAATACGACTTTGTTTCGTTCTTTTGACCTCCCGATCCATAATCTCAACTGGTTCTTACACGAAATGGAGACTCTCATTGACTTCAATTTCGTCAAGGGGTATTACAAGTGTCTTGTCACACAGACACTTCATTAAGTTGGATACGTGAATTGTGGGGTGTACATTATTAAGTTCTTGTGGTAATCTGTGACAACCTAAAATTTATTCCGTCATTTTTAATCCCTTCTTCCATTAATAAGCCTCACTTTATTAAATTGTCCGTTAACCTTTTGGAAGAGGTTAATTAATTTGGGACTTTTTAAATGAATTAGTAAGGGTTGAAATAAATTAGAAACACCACAATATTCCCTTGAAAAGTTTTAGTTGCTACCACGTAAAAATACGACAAATTAATCGGGTGCGACCAAAAGCCCCGTTTGACGTCAGTATCGGGTAGATTTCCACTGAGCCCCAACTCAAACCCCTATATAAGGGTGAGTGGAAGTCCATTTGAGACTTTCCACTCTCTCTCTACACTCTCTCTACAACTTGTTTTCGAGCCAAAAACGCCCATTCCGAGCCCCAAACTAGTAGGTAATCTATCCTAACTTGTTGTATAGCTTATTTAACATACAAATTCGTGTCTAGGACATCAAATAGGGGCAAGATTATGTGTTTACAGTTCAAGAACACTCTTGGACCGTGAACACCCTTAAGTGGGGTTTTTAATCCCCCAAACCCCTTTAAACTACCCCTAGGGCTTAGATATGACTTGTGGACTTACACCTTCGAGCTTAGAACACCAAAACCTTATAATATGGAGAGTAAACATGAGTTTATGGCCCAAGAACACTCTTGGACCGTAAACCCCTCTTCATAGGCCGTGAACACCTTTTAAGGTGTTAGAAATGCCCTCAAACACCTCCTATGGCCTTGGAAAATGTCTAGAAGCAACCCCTATTGTAGTAAAGACATTAAACATCAATTAAACCAAGGAAATAGGAGTTTACGGCTGTAAACTCCCCTAGAATTGGTCCATGGGTCGTAAACTCCCAAAAGGTGTCCAAATGATGCCCTAACACCCCCATTTGACTTGGATAAATGCATAGAACTTTATTTCCTACTATTTAAGACCTTAAAACACAAAAAGAATATGCATATAGGAGCTTACGGCCATAAACTCCTTGTTTAGGGCCGTAAACTCCTCAAATGGTCCATTTAGAGCTTTAAACGCCTTCATATGCCATATATTTCGACCTAGCCTAATTCTATGAGTGAGATAAGACCATTTAGCATCCTAGAACACCCTCACCATGAGTTTACGGCCGTAAATTCATGGGGAGTTGGCCTTAGGGCCGTGAACTCTATAAAGAGTTTACTCTTGAAGAGTAAACTCCATATCTAGGCCATACATACCCATAGATGTTACCCGAGACACCCCTAGCACTTAACCAAAGTGTTTTCCACGCTTTAGGATGCATATATGTGTTTAATTAGTATTATATTTACTAATTGTATGTAAACATATGTCATCATATGTTAATAGGTCACTAAGTGTGCTCAAGTCTTTAGTTGACATCGAGCACCCAACCGACACCTTCACCTGATCCACTTACAACAGGTGAGTTCATACCCCTGAATTAACCCTTTAAATGTTTGTACATGCTTTCATGGGGGGGGGGGGAATACAAGTTAAAACATGCCAGTTATCATATCAATAACATGTAATTGATAACCCGCATGCACAAGGATTTCGTACACTGTCAACTGTTTTACCAAGTATGATACTGTAAATGGTTTTCTAAGACGTTTTTACTTGTTCAAATCTCTTCTCAAATTGCATCTCGCGTTGTATGCTTTATTTCAAATTCAGTTACAGCAACATTTTAAACAAAGGTTTTCTTTACTTATATTGTTTTAGCAAAGTTATAATCAAAACTTGTTTATGAAAGGTTTTCAAAGGATTTCTAAAAGGTTTTTCAAACTTATTTTACAAAAGAATACCAAGTCGTGATTTTCTTAAGTATAAAGGTTTTCCAAAGTTTTCATCAAAGTTTTCTTCCATATTTTTATACTCCTACTTTGTTAGATACTACTACTTCATTATACTTCTACTTAGTTAATGCTCATACTTAGTTAAATGCTATTACTTTGTTAACGCTTTTACTTCGTGATACACTTTTACCTAGTGATACGCTTCTACTTGTTAACACTTCTACTTAGTGATACACTTCTACTTGTTAATGTTGGATTAATGTCTAAGTCCATAACTATAATTGGTAAGACTTGACCCGACCCGGCATGGTCCATTTGGGTTGCATGGCATCATGCACTTGGATAGACTAAATGAGAGAAATAAGACACTTATGATTATTAATATATTATAAGTTCTAGTATATTAATAATAGAATAATGAGATTATTTAATTAGTATTGATCAAGAATTAATCTAGGATTAATTAAGTGATCAAAGGAAGACTAATTAAATATATGGGTTGATTGTGTAAATCATCCATACTTGTATAGTGGGCTAAGCTCCATGGATAATCAAGTTGGGCTAAAACCCATAGGATGGTCCATGGATGCTCCATGGTGTATTTGAACCCATGGATCCAAGGAAATGGAAAGCCATGACAATTAAGAGTTTACCCTAATTGTAACACTATATAAAGATCACATTCTTGGAAAAAATCGGCCACTAGAGAGAGTAAGAAAGGGCTAGCCGATTTTCATGAGTGTAGTTTTCTCTTAAGTCATTCCATGTGTATTTGGTGTTGTGTGAACCATTTGAGGTGTCACACTTGGGGCACTTGGCACTCAAGCTTCATGAAGACTTTCTACACCAAAGAGGTATGTATTCTATCTTGCTATAGTCATTGTTTTGTATGCTAGATTAGGATAATACCTTGGAAGTTCTTATTTGCATGTATAATAGAGAAAACATAGATCCAAGGTATTTAGGGTTGCATGTACACTTAGGAGTGTTAGAATGCTCAAAACCCAACAGTGGTATCAGAGCCACGGGTTGTTTTCTGTTATATTGATGCAAATATTTTATTTTCAAAGTTGAAAAAAAAGGAAAAAAAACATGAAGTTTGTCAAATTTTAAGATAATTACTTGTTCTTGTGAAAAACTAATTATTTGTAAAATTTGAATAATTTGCTTTATGAGTTGAATTAGGTCAAATTTAATAAAAGATAAAATAATATGATTATTTTATTAGTTTTAAAAGTTTGATCTAAATAGTTTTA
The DNA here is from genome assembly GCF_051521515.1 of Lactuca serriola. Lineage (NCBI taxonomy): Eukaryota > Viridiplantae > Streptophyta > Magnoliopsida > Asterales > Asteraceae > Lactuca > Lactuca serriola. The sequence goes on from NC_136412.1 coordinate 114,465,679, forward strand.
TTTTTTGAAACCTCCATAAGTTATGGATATGAAAAGGTTTTAAAAAAAATTGATTCAAAGTTTTTATGGAGTTACAAAATTTGGTGTTAATGTTTTAAAGGATTCCATAACATATGAATAAGTTATGGATCACCAAAAGTTTTTTGTGTTACCTTGTTTTATGAGTGAATTTAGATTAATGAATAAAATTATGTGATAGTTGGTTTTAATCCAAATTAATCTAAGAATTGATTCTAAAATGTGTTTTTGTAACTTGTCCTCAAGTTATATGAAAAGTCACATTTAAGAATCATAAAATTCATAAAAATTGGCAAAGGTTACAAAAATGAAGAGTCTAGTTCTAATTAAATGGTTTTATGACTCCATAACTTGTCCTCAAGTTATGGAGGACCAAGAGTCTCTTCATTTAATAAAATAAAATAAAATAAAAAAGGTGTAACCTTAATTAATTCCATAAATTATAAAATAAAGAAAAGTTAATTCTTTTATTAGTTTAAAGTCTTCCATAACTTGTCCTCAAGTTATGGAACTTGAAGAGTTTTTGGATTAAAACTACATTAAACACATAAGTTATGGAATTAATTAGTTTTGAATAGTTTCAAAACTTGCCCTCAAGTTTTGGAATTTGTAAAGTTTTCTCTTATGAATACTTTAATTCCAAGTTAGCCCTTAGAATTTTAAAAGTTAAAATTCAACCCTTATACTTTATAATATTATAAGTTAATAATATATATATGTATAAGAGTAAAGTCAGTCTTACCGCTAGTACGCCTCATTCACGAAGCCGGTCTATAAGGTGGGTATAAGGTTGTTGCCTATAAAATGGCAACTTAATGGGTGTCCACTCTCACCCACCGCTTGCTTGACTGGTGGAGGGTCGTTAGCCGAACGGGTTTGACAGGACTATAATTCTCCCTTCATTAAAAGTATTAATGATAAATACTAAGTAACTAAACACTTATAAATACCCAATCTTAGTTACTTAGGAAAATGTGAATAAGGTGCTAATCCATGAAATTACACTTTGCACTTTGTTTAAGTCGGTTAGCGGAGCGTGTGTGGTTAACCGGCACACTAACTCGTATTTAACAAGGTAGGCAAAGGGTAACTTAATGTTTATCATAGTATCGATGGAGCGTGTGTGGTTAACCGGCACATCGATTGAGGGGTAAACACTTAAGGGTACCAAGTAATTTGCATGGTTACTTCACACCTTGTTTTGTGATCCTCGGCATCCCAGTCACAAAACCTGAAGGGCACACTCGAGATTGAAACATGCCATTGAACAGTTCAATGAATCTCAATAGATCTAGGAGTTTCAAAACCAATTAAAACCTAATAATACATTTCGTTTATCTTGGTGGAAATTGGTGAATCGTCATTCACCTACCTTCAAATATTTTATAGCTTGGATTACGGCATCCCTCTTCTAAGTTATAAAATAGTTTGTTGGGTCCTAGCCTTAATATTTCATATTGGGTGTTATATTAAGGACTTAAGATCAACTATCTTGAATATCTCCCAAAAGATGTCTGGTTTAGACATTTATGATCTTCCTAAATCTCTTGAAACAAGCTTTCCTAAATGAATATGATGTCGCATGGAAATCATACTTCTTTCACCTCCTCCAATTATTCTCCCTAACCCACAAGTTCAAGGTCACTCAAGCCCTATTGGCAAGGCAAGGTCTAGGTGTGATCACATCTTGGAGATGTAGTCACATATTGACAAGCCGGGAGAGTTGGGTGTCAAAGTCTTGAGAAAGTTGGTGGTTCAATCACTTTCTAAGTCACATAGTGAGTTCCTTTGGGACACCTATGAAACAGACTATGACAAGACCCTTAATGATCTTATCTATTTGTTAAAATCAACTTCCTTAAAACTTGATGGACATTAACAATAGTGACACAGGAAATCCAGAAAAGCATTCTCTTCCCAATGGAAAGGGATCGGCCATAGTCAACTCGGTTGACCAAATGGTAAAGAGAAAAGCTAAGTCTGTGATAGTCCCGTGTACCATTATCAAAGGGTCCATATGGTTATATTGCCAAAGGAAAGGACATTGGTTACGAATCTGCCAGATTTACCTAAGGATGTTAAAGTCAATAAGTTTGACTCTACTTCAGGTAAAGTCCACTATCTAACTCTGTTAAGTTTCTATTATGAGATTATTGATACATGATGTGACTGGGTCACATGGTGATGTTTTAAGAATCAAAGAAAAGTGAAGAAACTTAAAGAAAGAATATGCTGAATCTGATCGCGTAGATGGTTTTCTATCGCGTAGTTTGAAGATCAGATTCTTGAGCTACTTCTTTGGAGTTATGAGATATTGCTTAGGAATTGATAACAACAAGTTTTCATATGGATTGTAAGGATAAGTTTTTCCACAAAGTTTTAAAATAAAAGGAAAATTTTTGATTTTATTTATTTTAAAATATCCTTACAATGGCATTTGAGGAAAAATTGTTGCTTATATGATTCCATTAAGAGCAAGAGTGGAAATATGAAATTGATTCTTTCATTTGTGGTAATGTCTAGATTTACCAAATAAGGAAAGATTCTCATCACCCAAGTTTCAATTGGACCGGAACTTGGAATCATGCAAGTTGTATAGCATGATGAATGAGAACTTTCAAGTATTGGAAAATTAAGACTAATTACTTGTTCACATGGATGTGTGAGTCAAGTGAAGGACTAAGGGATCGAGTACACAGTCTTGTGCACTGATTAAGTCCACCATAAAAGTTTGATAAGACTATTTGTCATAGTTTACTAAAGCTCAGTAAATATGATTATACTTACATGCTTAAGTGTAATTCTGAGACATTGGAAAAAGGTTCCAATGTATGGCAGAGCGAATAAGAAGAATCAAATTAGGCAGAAGGATAAAAGTTTCTCAAATCTGAAAAGATGGGAGAGTACTTTAGTATCAATTTTGTGATCATCTTAATGATTAAGAAACCATATCAAAACTAGTTCTCTAAGGAAATCTTAGTGCATTCTTATGACTAAGAAGAGGGAACTTGAGTTGTTGAAATGGTTAAATCAAGAAGGTGAGTCATACTTCGTTCCAATACAAGTCTTAGAGTCATACTTCGTTCCAATACAAGTCTTAGAGTCATACTCCAAGATTGTAACTTGAGTGACATGTCTCAAAGAAGGTTTAAAACACTTGTCAAATGTAAGAGTAAAAGTTTTCTAATCTTGTACATTTGAAATTGGTAAGTTGTGATGTTTTGGATAAAACAAAGACCAACTTAGGCCAATTTTCTGAAGTGTTTGTCATGATTAGAATCCGCACTATCTCTTGGATGTTTGACAAGGGAGTCTTATAGGTCAAGAGGATAGTGGGAGTCTTAAAGGTCTTGAAAGTCTCAAGAACTAATCAAGAATAAACCTGAAGTTCTTCACTAGCACACGAATTGAGGTTTATAACCTATCGTGTTGACATATTCTATGCCCATTCCAGTTAAAGTTGGCTTTGCATATGAGTTCTTAGAGTTCTCAATTTGTTGCACAACTTTTTGGAAGCAATGGTAGGCCCTTGAGCTGCCAGGTGGCAAGAAATTAAGATTGAGTTCAGTCCATATGAGTTTGTATTTGTCATTATCCTTGTCTTGTGTCTATGGTTTTGACAATTCACATGGATAAGAACACATACACCATTAAATCTAAGTGTCATAAGGTTTCTCTCCGATTCATGAAAATGATGGTGAGGAAACACTTTCACTAAGTAGATTTTAGCTAGATAGCAATTGTGATATTTGCATTCTCAAAGTCGTTAGTGGAGCGTGTGTGGTTTACCGACACACTAACCTGGACTTGTGAGAAGTAGCAAAAAGGTCTAACCATTATGATTACGACATCCCTCTTCATAATTGTTTAGACACACAAGTGTGATATCTAAGGGAAGGTGTATGCTTTTGATTAAGTTTTATCAAAACAATCTAGTATCAGAAATATGAACTTTGGTAAGAAAGTCAGCTAATTTTTGAGTACATGTAAAAGCTAGTGGGAGCATAAGTGTTATGCTAATAATCATCATGTTAGTGGGAGCACGATAATTATGATAAGTATTGCAAGTTAGCAATGTTAATTATAGAAAACAAAAGTTTCAATTGGGAAAAAGTTGTTTTGCTATAATTAAGGGAGAGAAAATTATACTTCATGTAACACCGTAAATTTCAAAACAATTTTTCATTTAAAATAATCGTTAAATTCTTAGAAACACTTGTTTAAAATCTCATTTATAAACGAATTACAAAACATAACTCCTTTTTCACTTGCATAGAAAACCAGGATCCTCCAAAACATGACTCTTTCTCTGGTGTGTACAATCAAGCCGGTGCCGTCCCATGAACCTGAGAAACCTGAAACACATAACACAAAACACTGTAAGCACGAAGCTTAGTGAGTTCCCCAAAATACCACACATAACACATATTAGCCACTCGAGGCTATAACTCTATGGGTCCGTAGACCCTGCTCTGTGAACCCTCTGGTTCTAACTCTGTGAACCTTCCGGTTCTAACTCTGGGAACCCTCCGGTTCCAACTCTGTAAACATGCACAACATAAATCACATAGAAATAATGCAGTACAACACATAACATACATAGCATACAAATACTCTGTCACATAACTCTGGTTACCTACTCAAGGTAAAGTATAGTGAGAATACTCACCTGGCAAGCAGAAAGCAGATATCTCCACACTTGAATCTCGAACTCGCCACTGCCTAACACGTAAGGCAAACACTCTCATGAATATAACTCTCGAGACTAGAATCAACCCTCTCATGGCACCCTCTTAAGGGTAAAAGACTATTTTACCCCTCACTCAACCCAAAGGCCACATTGCGGACCAAACTCTAAGTCAGCGATCAACCCTTGGTCAAGGACAAGGTCAAAGCCAACCCCTGACTGGCCCTACTCGCCGAGTCAACCCTATGAATCGCCGAGTTCCCATACTCAGAACTTCACTCAATCCACGACTCAACTCGCCGAGTCACCCCGAGACTCGCCGAGTCCCACAACTCTGAGTCCTCTCGCACACAACTCACCGAGTCATCCCTTGACTCGCCGATTCTCGACTCAACCAGAAAATATTGGGACTCTTCGACAAGACTCGCCGAGTCCAAGAATAGACTCACCGAGTCTTGGGCTTCCTTCATCCTACTCGCCGAGTTGTTCATACAACTCGCCGAGTTCCAGGCCATCTTCATCCAACTCGCCGAGTTGTTCTTCCAACTCGTCGAGTCCCAACTCATCTTCAAGCAACTCGTCGAGTCCACTCATGTGAGTCGTCGAGTACCACCGGTCTGAATCCATTCAGAAACACTCCAGGCCATGCAATTGATCCAAAACATAGATCTAGCCTCCTACAACTCATCCATCACGTAAAGTGGCAAAATTTACGTGAATCCAAAGAGATCTAGGCCTTATTCACTTTAGAGCTAGGGTTTGGGACATGATAGCTTCACTAAACACTCCAACACAGGGACTTTCATGCTCTCTGATTCTTCTTCATTCCAGATCTGAGGTAGCAACCTCAGATCTAACCTCTAGACTTCCAATTACAACCATAGACAAGTTCCCATAAACCCCAAAATGAATAAACAACATACAATCAGTCCAAGAACGAGATATTACCTCCAATGGACGCCCCAACTGCAATGTAAGTCGAATCCAAGCAAAGCCCCTTGCTCCAAGCCTTCAATCTCTCAAGATTCCTTCAATAATCATCTCCTTCAAGCTCCCAATTGAGATATAATCACTCCCACACGAAGGCTAAGGGTTTCTGGGTTTGGGGATGAATAATGAGGCTTAGAGTGGGCTGATATGTTCCTTATATAGGGCTCAACCCCGGGAATTAGGGTTTTCTCCACTCAGCGCCTACTCGCCGAGTCCTCCTCACGGACTCGCCGAGTCGGCTACTTAACACGTGACCCAGTCGCGACCCTACTCGCCGAGTCCATCCTTGGACTCGCCGAGTCACTATTTCACAACTTACCCTTATTTGCCCTTCAACTCTACTCCTGATATTTCGGGATGTTACAATATTGTGATACGTGCCAGAGGGGGATGTTACAAATGGTATCAGAGCCAGGGCACGGGTCGATGTGTTCGACGGGGACGTCGAACCCTATAATGGGGGGTGAAAGTGGGTTAGATCTGATCCCACATCGGCTGGGAAGGAGAACTAAGCATTCCTTATAAGGGGTGTGGATACCTTCCTTATCACAACGCGTTTTAAAGCCGTGAGGGCAGCAGATCCCATAAGAACTCTGCAGTTAAGCGTGCTCGGGCGGGAGTAGTACCAGGATGGGTGACCCCCTGGGAAGTCCTCGTGCCGAGTGGCCCAAAGCGGACAATATTGTGATACGTGCCAGAGGGGGATGTTACACTTCATCTCAAATCTATAAGCTTAGATCGTGAGGTTTTAATCATTTAGTCAAGGATATATATGAATTTCATGTTGGAATGGCTCAACATAAGGAAATTTTGTATATGAGTCCATTATTTGCGTTCTAAAATTCGATTATGATTACGGCATCCCTTTTCATAATCTGAATTATGAGAACTTGGCAAATTGAAATGGAAATGTTATAGCAAAAGACTGGTTTAGTCTTTATGTGAGACATCATGAATCGATTCCCATATACTTCGAATATAGGATCGATTACATATGCTATATTCATCCTTTCTAAAATTTTCCAAATGCCTGGGGCATTAAGAAGGGAAAAGGTTTAGAACTGGATATGACTAAAATGATTAAACAATTGTCGAGGACAATCTAAGGTTTACCAAAGATTGGTTGCTCAAGGACAGTTGGAAGTATAGTGATAATTCTGGAAGGACCATATTGACATAATCTGTAAGGAGGCAAATCTTGTTCAGAAGTGATAGTCAAAATGGAATCTGGAAATGTTTCAATGTTAGAATTTTCAATCTGTGTAAGATTAAGGAAACTTAATGCAAGAAGGATGTTTCCAAGGAACTGATCTCCTTTGGAATGCTCTGTAATGTTTGTTGTCAAGTCTTTATGACTTTGTCCATAATCATTACGAGAGGATCAATACATATAAGTTTAGAATCTAACAGATTTCAGTAAATGGCATGAATTTGGAATTCTTGCATTTGCGGTAAGGATTTGGGAGTGTGAAAAGAGAATCATTGAAGTTATGTTCAATTGATCTAGTTCACAAAGTAAAGATCATAGACAAACATAGTATGCATACTTGGTGTATGGCATGACTAGTGTTTAGAAAACATAGTGTACATGCTTGGAGCATGGGACAACTATTGTTTTAAATTCAAGAATAAAGTTGATAGCTGAAACAGTATACAATGAATAATGTGTAATCATATGGTGATAAATAAAAGGTGTTTTATTTATGTTCAAAGGGTTAATACCATATTGGATTCAATTATTATTGTGTTTCACTTTGCATGTTTTGACTTCCCGAATAAACTGGGTTATTCTTCCGGAATGACTAAGTTATTCAAACCATCCACAGTTGGTCATATGTTGGAAGTAGATATGAATTAAGACTGTCATGGGTTGGCTTGTAGAGGTCTAAGGTGTTGGACAAAGGGCTACAACACTCATGAGTGCTCATAAGTTATGAGTATTGGATTCAACCCGCGCTCATTGGAATCACTTCATGGATTTTACCACGAGTGATCATGAGACGATAATATCTTATATTCTTCAAACCTAGAGATATGAGTTGGTTGTACATTGATTGCACGAAAACGCATACGGTAACTCGGTGTTATAAAACGTGCCTTTGTGTATGATTCAACAAGTAGTAGAACAAGCCATATGAGTCGAAGTTTATCCGTTCCTTTTACCTTCGAGATAAAAGCGATATCTGTGGGCCCCTCGATGATTTGATGATGACAAATGGAAGTGCTCGGCCGGGCCAGGACTGATTTGATTTGTTCAATTAGTCAGTCGTCATAAATCGGAAATCGGGAAACAACAAATGGACAGAGAGAATGATTATAATCCATGTCTCAGTCCATATGATATCTAGAATGGAGGAATATATGATCCCTTATCTAATGGACAAGTCATTGACAAAGGTCAGAGTTCATCGACAAGGTCAGAGTTTGACAGAAGCTTTTGAGAGCTACGATTGCCAGTTGGTTCCTGAAGTCATACACAATAATAGTTTTAGACTTATCCAAGTGGGAGACTGTTGGATTAATGTCTAAGTCCATAACTATAATTGGTAAGACTTGACCCGACCCGGCATGGTCCATTTGGGTTGCATGGCATCATGCACTTGGATATACTAAATGAGAGAAATAAGACACTTATGGTTATTAATATATTATAAGTTCTAGTATATTAATAATAGAATAATGAGATTATTTAATTAGTATTGATCAAGAATTAATCTAGGATTAATTAAGTGATCAAAAGAAGACTAATTAAATATATGGGTTGATTGTGTAAATCATCCATACTTGTATAGTGGGCTAAGCTCCATGGATAATCAAGTTGGGCTAAAACCCATAGGATGGTCCATGGATGCTCCATGGTGTATTTGAACCCATGGATCCAAGGAAATGGAAAGCCATGACAATTAAGAGTTTACCCTAATTGTAACACTATATAAAGATCACATTCTTGGGAAAAATTGGCCACTAGAGAGAGTAAGAAAGGGCTAGCCGATTTTCATGAGTGTAGTTTTCTCTTAAGTCATTCCATGTGTATTTGGTGTTGTGTGAACCATTTGAGGTGTCACACTTGGGGCACTTGGCACTCAAGCTTCATGAAGACTTTCTACACCAAAGAGGTATGTATTCTATCTTGCTATAGTCATTGTTTTGTATGCTAGATTAGGATAATACCTTGGAAGTTCTTATTTGCATGTATAATAAAGAAAACATAGATCCAAGGTATTTAGGGTTGCATGTACACTTAGGAGTGTTAGAATGCTCAAAACCCAACAGTGGTATCAGAGCCACGGGTTGTTAAATGTATGCCTATGCTTGTATAGTTATATATATATATATATATATATATATATATATATATATATATATATATATAATGTTTAAAGGACTTAGGAAGGCTAGTTCGCCCTATTTCCTTTTCTTCGTTGAGATGTGGTCTGGTGGGATCGGATATCCGTCCGAAGGTCGTTTGGTCATTAATTATATATTAAGTATACAAGCATAGACATATAGGTTTACGTTGGTCAGTTATTTGTGAGTCTCTATCATTAGTCCAGTATTTACATCAGAACTCACTACACGAGATGCATCGTCAGGACACGGCCTTGTCCGTTGTCTAGTTGGTAACCAGAGTCTCCTATAGGGAGAGCGGGCATTGTGTGTATAGATCTATACAGGATTGACACCCCCACACCCTGACTGCTAGCTACAGTACACGGCCTACCAAGCCAATGGGTGACAATTGTCACATTCTTTCCGACGCTTGCAGGGCGTCAAGTTCTCTAGTGTCTATCAGTATGGTTACGAGTATCTCGGGGTTACCTTATAATTCATGGCCTTAAGGTAATGGGAATTAACACTTTATTCACTATTTTTAGACCTTACTAGACGTATCATTCATTTGATACTGTCTGGGGTCTGTATTCACTGTTTTTAGACCTTGCTAGAGTTATCATTCATTTGATACTGTCTGGGGTCTGTATTCACTGTTTTTAGACCTTGCTAGACGTATCATTCATTTGATACTGTCTGGGGTTTGTGTCTCCTTTCGTTAGACTGAGCCAGGCGTGTTGTTCATTCAATACTCTGCTGGAGTCTATGATTTCTTTTGCCTTAGTCAACAGTATTCACTGCTGAGGCATATGTTATTTTCCTTAATATTCTCCTACTTTCTTTAAAATCAAATACCGTATTTTGGTAATGATAGTGTTTAAGGGAAAAGTACTTTTTACAACATAACTCTGTCGGGTCTTGGTAGAAGACTGCTTTTATTTAAGAAAATATAGGATTTTCTGGAAAGGACTCTAATACACTGTTGATTCTAAACTACTACATGTATAAAGTTATTTGAATAAAATGGCACTAAATACTTATGAACTCACCAGCATTTATAAAAATGTTGATACTCGCTTTCAAATAACTTGTATTCTCAGGTCAGCAATAGACATGTACATTTCAGGAGCTTTTGGTGAAGATAGTTTAGTACCAAGCTGAACCTATATTATTACTTGTATTACTTTGATGTTTCTATGTAATGTAAACTATGTAAAACTATTACTATTAATGCAATGGTTGTTGTACTTTGACAACCATCCACCCCAGAACGTTTCCGCCGGTCCGGTTTTAGGGTGTGACATAATCAGAGTTTGTACGCCACAAGACCAATCCTGGAAAGGATTTCAAACGGTCTGATGTACCTCGGGTTTAGTTTCCCACGTTACCGAAACGTATCATTCCTTTCCAAGGGGAAACTTTCAGTAGTACCCGATCTCCGACCTGGAATTCTAAGGGTTTGCGTCGCTTGTCTGCGTAACTCTTTTGTCGATCACGAGACTCCTTCCGTCTTTCCCGAATTTGAACAATCTTTTATGTGGTCTCCCTTATGATTTCAGGACCAGTAAGGGTGCTATTAGGGACTTGCCCCCTAGCTAGCTGGGTATCCCCCACTTCGGCCCAACATAGGGGTGATCTGCACTTGCGACCGTAGAGAGCTTCGAATGGAGCGACTTTAATGCTAGTGTGATAGCTGTTATTGTAGGAGAATTCAATCAACGGAAAATGAGTATCCCATGCCTTACCAAAGTCTATCACACAGGCTATCAACATGTCTTCTAATGTTTGTATGGTGCGTTCGCTTTGCCCGTCGGTTTGTGGATGGTAGGCCGTACTCATGTCTAGCCTAGTTCCCAAGGATTTCTATAGGGACTTCCAAAATCGTGAAGTGTATCTACTATCTCGGTCGGAGTTAATGGATATTGGTACACCATGCAGTCGTACAATCTCCTTGATGTACGTCTTGGTTAACTTCTCCATCTTGTGGGTTTCCTTTATCGGCAGGAAGTGCGCAGACTTGGTAAATCTGTCTATGATTACCCATATGGTATCAAGCCCGCCTGAAGTCTTAGGCAGCTTGGTTATGAAGTCCATGGTAATCTGTTCCAACTTCCATTCCGGTATATCAGGTTGTTGTAGTAGTCCTGAGGGTTTCTGGTATTCCACCTTGACCTTGGTGCAAGTCAGACACTTGCCCACATAAGTCGCAATCTCGGCTTTCATGTTCGGCCACCAGTATAACTTTTTGAGGTCTAGATACATCTTGTCCGAACCTGGATGGATGGAATATCGAGTCTTGTGTGCTTCATTCATGACGACATCTCGGAACCCACAAAACTTTGGCGTCCAGATCCGATTCATGAGATAACATGCTCCATCATCCTTGACTTCGAAGTTTTCATCCATCCCTCTTAATGCCTCACCTGTCACATTTTCTGGTTTCAAGGCTTCTAGTTGAGCTTCCTGGATTTGTGTGGCCAGGTGGGAATGGATGGTCATGGTTAAGGATTTTACTCAGCGGCTTGAATATTCCTTTCTGCTCAGAGCATCGGCCACTACATTGGCCTTGCCCGGATGATAGCGAATTTCACACTCGTAGTCGTTCAGCAGCTCTACCCATCTTCTTTGTCCCATGTTGAGCTCTTTTTGATTGAGAATATGCTGAAAACTTTTGTGATCGGTGAAGATAGTGCATTTTGTGTCGTAGAGGTAGTGCCTCCAGATCTTTAAGGCGAACACTACTGCTCCCAACTCAAGGTCGTGGGTAGTATAATTGACTTCGTGTATCTTAAGTTGCCTTGAAACGTAAGCAATGACCTTCCCTCTTTGCATGAGTACACATCCGAGACCTTGATTCGAAGCATCGCAGTACACCACAAAGTCATCAGTTCCTTCCGGGAGAGACAAGATCGGTGCGATGCATAGGGCTTGCTTTAGTGTCTGGAAGGCGGCTTCTTGTTTATCTTCCCATTTGAACACCTCGCCTTTCTGAGTCAGGGTGGTGAGGGGCTTAGCAATCTTGGAGAAGTTCTGTATGAATCTTCAGAAGTAGCCTGCGAGTCCCAAAAATTGTTGGATTTTCGTTGGCGTTGTAGGTGCTGACCAATTTTCAATTGCCTTTATGTTTGAGGGATCCACGTGTAGTCCACTCTTTCTTACCACGTGGCCATGGAATCCCACTTCTCGGAGCCAGAATTCGCACTTTGAAAACTTAGCATAAAGCTTCTCGGCTCTTAGAGTCTCCAGTATTAGTCGCAGGTGTTGCCTGTGCTCTTCTTCGCTCCTTGAATAGACCAAGATATCATCGATGAACACGATCACAAATTTATCTAGCAAGGGTCGACACACTCGGTTCATCATATCCATAAACACTGCAGGCGCATTTGTTAATCCGAATGGCACTACCACAAATTCGTAGTGTCCGCAGCGAGTTCTGAATGCCGTCTTGGGGATATCTTCTTCTTGAACTCGCAATTTATGGTAACCCGACCTCAAGTCGATTTTTGAAAAGTAGCTTGCTCCCTGAGGTTGGTCGAAAAGGTCATCGATTTGGGGTAGGGGATATCGATTCTTGATGGTAAGTTTGTTCTACTCTCCATAATCGATGCACATGCGAAAGGATCCATCCTTCTTTTTCACAAATAGAACTGGTGCTCCCCAGGGTGAAAAGCTCGGTTTGATGAATCCCTTGCTTAATAGCTCGCTCAATTGACTAGACAGCTCTTGCATCTCTGCCGGTGCGAGGTGATATGGTGCTTTGGCTACGGGGGTAGCAACGGGAACCAAGTCGATTCAGAATTCGACTTGTCGTGCGAGCGGTACACCTGGCAGATCTTCTGGGAATACGTCGGGGAAGTTGCACACTTCCGGTATGTCTTTGATGTCCTTTACCCCTTGATTCTCTACAATGTGGACTAAGAAAGCATGGTATTCCTTTCGGAGATACTTTCGGGTTTGACACAAGAGATGATTTGTAGGTTCGCACTAGGTTTGTCGCCATAAACGATGATAGTGTTGCCATTCGGCAGAATGAGACGGACGGCCCTTTCATAACACAAAATGTCAGCACGATTAGAACTCAACCAATCCATACCAATGATGACGTCGAAACTTTTTATTTGACTGGCATTAGATCGAACTTGAACGAATGGTTGTCTAGAGTGAGAGTACACCCTATGTAAATATCATTAGCGCGCTCAACCTTTCCGTTTGCCATTTCTACGACATATGAATCTTTTAATGACTGGGTATTTTGCTTAAGTATATGTTTGAATTGGTGGCTCACGAAAATCCTTTCTGCCCCACAATCGAAAAGTATGCATGCATAAGAGTTATTGAGGAGGAACGTACCAGTAACCACTGTAGGATCCTTGACTGCTTCCCCGTGTCCCATTGTCAGGACTCTCCCTACACCACCAACATTAGGAGCTTGTGCTTTGGGGTAGTTTCTCCTGAAGTGTCCTGCTGCACCATATCCATAGCAGGTTTGGCTTTCCCCCGTATTGGCAACTTGGTTGTTCGGTTGTGCTGGCGCTTTACAGAAACGAGTGGTATGCCCTTTCTTGCTGTAGTTTTTGCAGTGCATTTCCCAACAAGCACCATTGTGGTGGTAGTTGCACTTGTTTCACTTGGGGAGATTTCTAGCATATTGCTTCAGTGGTGTTGGAGTGGTAGCAGTAGTGGCAGCACGGACAACAACAGTCTGTTGCTTTTTTGCGGGGTCCAGTACCGGTTGCTTCTTTTTATGGTTCTAGAACTTCATCTTGTTGTTTCCTCCCTTTGCTTGGTCGGTGGTAGCGATCACGGTACCACGGCTGGCCCTGTGATCGATAAGTTGCTGTGCCAATTCCTTGGCACTCTCGAAGGTAGTAGGTTTCGAGGCCAGTACACGATCATGAATCTGGGATGATAGCCCCCCAAAGGTATCATTCTACCTTTTTCTCCTCCGGAGTGACCATTGCAGGACAGAGGAGTGCTAGGTCATTGAATAGGGCGGTATAAGCTTCGAGATCCGTCCCCGACATCTTGAGGTTCCAGAGTTCCTCTTCCAGTTTCTGCATTTTGCTTCTTGGGCAATATTCCTTCAGCATCAAAGCTTTTAAATCCTCCCAGCTTATAGAGTTAGCCACTACAGGAGTAAGCGACTTAACTCTGCCGTTCCACCAAGTGAGAGCTCTTCCGATGAAAGTGAATGCTGCGTATTTGACTTTGCTCGCTTCGGGGAAAGCACAAATTTCGAAGACTGCTTCGGTTCTCTCGAACCATTGCATTAGTGTGATGACGCCCCCGCTTCCATTGAAAGAATCGGGTTTGCCATTTGTGAAGTCCTTGTAAGTGCATTCCTTTGTGCGCCCTGAACTGTCACCCTGATTAGAGGGTGTAGCACCAGATCCAGATCCACCATTACCATTAGGGCTGATTTGTGACATAGCGGCCGCCACAGCTGCTGTTACTGCAGCCTGGAACATCGCTGGATCAAATTGTGGTGGCGGCGGCGGAGGAGGTGGTGCTGTGCTACCGGAAGGTCTTGGTCTTTTCCTTGGTGGCATAGTTCTGTCATAATTTTAAAATGACAAGTCGGTAAGACATCAATAGTAATAATGAGTCGAGTGTTATTGGTTTCATCTCAATTGTATTTATTCTGAGTTTATTACTTTAGCAGGTAATTCATCGAAAAGTTTATGCATTTAAACTTATGAATTAAATAGTGTTGACCCAAGCAAATTCATGTGTTTGGGTCATGTCAACATCCAAGGAAGTAAAATACATGCCAAATTCATTGATAACTTGTTAGTACATATTGTTTTGAGAAAATTTGACCTCACAAGGGTCTACATTACATCATAATAAAAGATAAAGTTTTGGCAGTACAACAGCCCCTTTGACTAGTGTGATCACTTAGTCGTGGAGTCAACCTATTCGCAATAAAGAGTAGCACCAACGCATACTCGAAATCCTAGATTTATAACAAAACATGAGCAGTGCAAACACTACTCGCGGCGGGTGGCATCTGGTCCATGGTGGCCCTGAGATGAGGTTGAGGCTCCCTGAAGCTCCATAATCCGGTGTTCGGCCGTGATCACTCTCTCTTCGAGAGCCGTGTGCCTCTCCTGGTACTCTCTTACCTCCTGAGACCAAGACCTTCCGGTAGCACAGCACCACCTCCTCCGCCGCCGCCACCACAATTTGATCCAGCGATGTTCCAGGCTGCAGTAATTTTAAAATGACAAGTCGGTAAGACATCAATAGTAATAATGAGTCGAGTGTTATTGGTTTCATCTCAATTGTAT
Source organism: Lactuca serriola (assembly GCF_051521515.1). Lineage (NCBI taxonomy): Eukaryota > Viridiplantae > Streptophyta > Magnoliopsida > Asterales > Asteraceae > Lactuca > Lactuca serriola. The sequence goes on from NC_136412.1 coordinate 114,480,994, forward strand.
TTATTCTGAGTTTATTACTTTAGCAGGTAATTCATCGAAAAGTTTATGCATTTAAACTTATGAATTAAATAGTGTTGACCCAAGCAAATTCATGTGTTTGGGTCATGTCAACATCTAAGGAAGTAAAATACATGCCAAATTCATTGATAACTTGTTAGTACATATTGTTTTGAGAAAATTTGACCTCACAAGGGTCTACATTACATCATAATAAAAGATAAAGTTTTGGCAGTACAACAGCCCCTTTGACTAGTGTGATCACTTAGTCGTGGAGTCAACCTATTCGCAATAAAGAGTAGCACCAACGCATACTCGAAATCCTAGATTTATAACAAAACATGAGCAGTGCAAACACTACTCGCGGCGGGTGGCATCTGGTCCATGGTGGCCCTGAGATGAGGTTGAGGCTCCCTGAAGCTCCATAATCCGGTGTTCGGCCGTGATCACTCTCTCTTCGAGAGCCGTGTGCCTCTCCTGGTACTCTCTTACCTCCTCTCGAGCAGTGGTAAGGTCCTCGATGAGTTGGTCCACTGGATAGAAGTCCATTTCCAAATCCCGGATGCGTGCATCGGTGGATGCCGTAATAGCGCTGAGATTTCGAACCTGGTCTGCCATTTCCCTACTCTGGTTCCCCAAGTTCGTGATGTGTTGGACCATAATGGGGAGGGCTTTGTCAGCCGGTCCCCCATGGCTGAGGTCATAGTAATCACGTTGGTCGCCATATGGTGACCGTTGGCGTTGTTGCCGGCTCCACCTCTCAATCATGGTTGCCCAACGGGGCTCAGGCCCGTTGTGACCAAAGTGGTTCACAGGCACCCTGGCGATGTGAGGAGGGATACTCGCTTTCAAAATAACTTGTATTCCCATGTCACAAATAGACAGGTATGACTACCAGGTTTTGTGAAGACGGAGCGGTCAAGACTCGTCTTTTATTTTGAATATTGATTTTGTAGAATTATACTATGAAAGAACTCACATGTAATTAAAATTATACTATTAATGCAATGGATGATGTTGTTGCTTGTTTACTACTTTGCATTGTTGTGATACATTACATGACGCCCTCCGCCCCAGAACGTTTCCGCCGTTCTTGGTTTTGGGGTGTGACATAATGTATTAGTATTCTTGTAATTGTATTTCTATAATTGTATATCTTCATATAGTAAGTATTGTATTAGTATAGACTCATGAATGAACTGACTCTTGTGCGATTCCCTGTACTTGGGATAGTAAGTAGTATCTCCTAACTATACCTATTATAGCTACTACTAATGTATGTGTATAACCGAAGTATGCCTTTGCTACCCAAAGGTACTGAACTAACTGACAGAACTTTTATGTCTATATATGTATACATAATATATAACTAATATATAGACAACATTCGGGCGAATAATCGATACCCTACGGACACATCCCAACGAGGAAAAGGAAATAAAGTGAGCTAGTCGTCGTAAGTGCTTTAAACATTACTTCTATAACTATACATATATAGGCATGCATTTGACAATATAAAAATATAAAAGATGTTTTGTAAAACCTTTAAAAAGTTTAATAACTAAAAAATTATGACTTGATGTCAGTTTGTAAAATGATTTGAAAGCAGTTTGTTTGATAAGAACAGTTTTAAGTATAAGGAAACCTTTATTTGAATCAAAATTGTTATAAAGTTTGAAAGGAAACATACAGTATGTAAGACAGTTTGATAAAGAGCTTTAAACATGTAAAAACATTTTAGAAAACCATTTGAAGTGATCTGTTTGGTAAAACAGCTTAAAGTGTAGTAAATCCATTTGTATGCTAGTTACTAATCACATGTGATTGATATACTAACTAGCATGATTCAACTTGTATCGCCCCCCCCCCCCATAAAAGCATTTCTAAACATTTAGAAACATTTAAAGGTTAATTAAGGGGTATGAGCTCACCTGCAGTGAGTGGATCATATGGAAGTGTCGGACAAGTGCTTGGTGTCAAGTAAAGAATTAAACACACACAATCCTAATAACATATAAAGACATATGTATATATATAATTAGTGGTTATAACACTAATTAGATAAGTATAAACATCCTGATGCGCGGAATACACTTTGGTCAAAATGTTAGGAGGTTATTGGGTCGCAACAAACGAGTATAAGGCTTTGTATGTGAGTGTATGGTCCATAGACCATACTTATTGGAGTTTATGGCCCAGGGGAGTTTACTCCTGGCTGTAAACTCTCTAATGGGTCTCCATTTGAGGCTTAAAGGCAAGGTGTCTTAAGTGGTTAAGTGTTCCAAGGCTTAAACAAGAGAGTAGGTGAGTTTAAGGTCCAAGAATGACCTTATCTTGTGTTTACGGCCTGAGGACCAGTTCCCCATGAGCTTACAGCTATAAACTCATCGTGGGAAGTACCATTTCATTGCTAGAAGTCCCTAGTCCAATGGTGGTTGGTTCTAGGCTAAGTTCTAGTCAATTGGTAGGAGGAAAGGGCATCATTGCAACCTTATAGGGAGTTTACGGCCTTGGGAGATCCTTGGCCGTAAACTCTCATTGAACCATTGATTCTTGATGATTCTAAGCTCTAAACATATTAAACCTAGTGTACAACGAGTTAGAACAAGAGTACTTACGATCAAGGAGCTTGAATGGTCGGTTTTGGCCAAGAACACTAGTGTGTGTTCTTGGTGTTCTTGGTGAAACTTGAAGATCTACAAAATGGAATGATTTCACGGATGAAATCATGTAAGATCACTAGTTCATGTAAGATATCAACTAGTTAGGACAAGAAGCTTACGAGTTTTGAAGAGCGGGAACGAAGATCAGGATGGTACTTGAGAGGATTTCAGCCAAGGAAGTGAAAGAATGGGACAAATTGCCAAAATATCAACATATAGGAGGAGTTTACGGCCCACATAGAGTTTACGGCCGTAAACTCCCATGTGGTGGCCGTGAACTCCTTGTCAAGGTGATCTAGGCTTGTTCTTTGTGCTATATCTTTAGCAGATAAACCTCGACATTTATCCCTTAAGTGTATAAGGCTCAGAATGCTCAAATAAACTCCAAATTGTGATAAATGAAAGCAGGAATGAGTTTGACTTTCAATGAAGTGTTAGACTGAACAGGATGGAAAATTTCGGGTTGTCACATCATCCCCCCGTTAGAGGGAATTTCGTCCCGAAATTAGAATTTAGGTAAAGGAGTAGGTATGAATAATCGAGCAATAAGGTGGGGATACTTCCTATTCGATTGATTCTCTCGCTCCCAAGTGAATTCAGGTCCTCGGTTGGCATTCCTGCAAACCTTCACTAATGGGATGCGGCGTTGCTTCGTCCGCTTGACCTCTCGGTCCATGGTCACTACGGTTCTTCCATGAAGGTGAGGCTCTTGTTTATCTCGATCTCGTCGAGTGGGATTACAAGAGTCTCGTCGAACATACACTTTTTTGCAAGTTCGAGACGTGGAGGGTACAATGTACGTTATTGAGTTCACAAATAGGTTGAATTTGTAAGTTACAGGGCCGATTTTGGCAAGAATCTCGGAGGTCCTAACTATCTTGGATTTAGCTTTCCACGCTTTCTAAAGCGTATCAAGCCTTCCCAGGGTGAGACTCCAAAAGAATTTGGTCTCTCACTTGGAATTCCAAAGGTTTCTTCCTCTTGCTTCACTTCCCAGTCAAGGGCTGCTCCCTTCTGGGTCGAAGCCGTAAGAGGTTTCCATAATTCGCGAGGAGTTCAAAATGAACTACGACAGTAGGTCAGCAAGACCTATGATTTGGTGAATTCTCGTCGGCGTCTTCGGTGCTGTCAAATTATCAATGATTTTGATTATTAGAAGGGTCCTCAAGAATTCCCACATCACTAATAGTGTGTCTTAGGAATTTGACTCTTCATTTTCAAAACTTGTATTTAGGGAACTTCGCGTTAACTTCTCTGATTGTATTGTTTCCATGGTTTGTTGTAGATGCTCTTTAGGATTTCCTTCTTACTACGAGAGTAGATAAGTAAGTCATTTACTAGGACAATGATGAACTGATCCAAGTAAGAATGGCGCACCCTATTCATTAAGTTTATGAATACTATGGGCGTATTGGTCCTATCCGAGGGGTATCACTACGGACACGTAGCGTCCGTATCGAGTTTGGAAGATTGTCCTCGGAACATCGTTCTCTAAAACTCGCAACTACTGATATTCGGATCTTAGGTCCATTTCTGAAAGGTAAATCGTTCCTTGCGGTTGGCAAGCAATTCTTCTATGCGAAGCAGATTGTAATGGTTTCTAATGGAGATCTTGTCGAGGTCTCTGAAGTTGATGCTCTTATGAAACAATATGTCTACCTTCTTGAGGAATAAGACCGGAGCTCTCCAGGGTGAGAAGCTTGGTCTTTCCATTCCATTCTTGAGTAGTCGTTAAGTTGTCCAGACGGTTCTTGTATCTCCGTGGGTGTTAGACTATAGGGCGATCTGGTTACAGGAGTCGTATCTGGTTACAACCTCGTGTATATGAGTCGTATATAACTAATATTGAAAAGGTAGTTGAATAAATGATTCTTCTTTTAGCTCACATCCCAACAAGGAAAAGAAGTTAAAGTGGAATCATAAATTCTAAACCTGTAGAACCTTGATTATATACCACCCCTGTGTATACATTCTTCAGCGATAGATCAACCGTAAGGGTCCTTGGTTTGAACTTGACGTACTGTACGAGTGGTACTCCGCGGAGGTTTGCTGAGGTTTCTTCGGAAAGGATAAGAAACATGAGGTACTTTACGCATGAGTACTTCGGAGTTCTGAAATAACGGTTTCGCTAGAAAGACGTTTACGGAGAGATAGATGTACGCACGAACTGGTATGTGAGGATCGAATGGACTCAAGTTGTATGATAATATCGGACTCACATGGAAATAAAGACATTAGACTTGATCATAAAGTCGTTACAGACAAAACCAAACAGTGCAACTTTTAACAGAGTTACAGTACTATAAATTTACTACAAGAATAATGTTGCAAAGTAGGTATACTACAAAAGACAAGTATACGTAGCACGAGGGTCCCTTAACTGATGGGATCTCGCAACAGATAAGACTCGAGTTGCACTAGTTTTAAACAATTTATGAGTCTGTTACAACGAATGCCTTAGATAATTTAACGTGGGTCCGGAGTAGTCTCTCCTGCGGCAGTGAACCTTAGCATCTTCCCGTCGGCGCCGAAGTTCTTTGTTATTGGACAAACCTTTTTGAGGTGTCCAATCTCACCGCATTGGTGACATATCTGGCTGGTACTAGCATCGGTGGTGGAAGTGAGATGTCGAATCGGAGTTATGTGGACGTGGTTGCTTTCATTGTTCTTTCCTTTTAGACAATTCCTATGATAATGTCCTGTCTCACCACAACTATAACAAACCTGGTTGGCTCCGGTGGTGGGCGTGGTTCTACAGAAACGAGAAATGTGCCCCATTTTGTTGCAATTGATGCATTGCAATACTCGACAAGCTCCATTATGATGATAGCTACACTTGTTACACTTCGGGGGTGTTCCCTCATAACGCTTGACCGATGCTGAGGTGGTAGGAGTCGCCACTTGTTGTTGTTGCATGGCAAGTCTTTGGGATCACTTGCGCTCCTTTTGGGCTTGGCGATTTCGTTTCCTCTTCTCGGTTTTACGACTTTGCAAGTCCGTGACTGTTGTCATTTGTTGGCTTCCTGGATCGGTACAACGATCGGAATTTTCAACTCCTTTGCCAATATTGATTGCATTGCCAGAGCTGAGGTGTGCAAGCAAAGCTGACACGGCAGCTATTACTGCGGCTTGGAATGTAGCGGCGTCGATAGGAAAGATAGGGTTTTCATTGTTTGGCTGACTATTTCTGGATGACGACATGATTCTGCAACACGAAAGATAAAGGAGTTCGTGAGCGATTATGGTTGACCCTAGATGTATTTCGATCATTCATGTAAAGAGTAGAAGTATGTTCTCGAGGGTTTGACCTACATCCTTATGATGCAGTCCTAGTATAGAGTAAAAGTAAGTTCATAGAATGGTCTCAAGACATTTGACGTTCAAACCAGCGTACCATAGGTTGGTAAATAAAATGATCTAACCTTTAAAAGAGAATTGGGAATGATCCCTGAGCTAAATTACTCTAGTCCAATAACTTGACTAGAGTGGGTTTCAGATAGACCCCAACGAAAGTATGATGAAAGTATTTGAACCATGAGTGACACAGAAGTTAGCTGACTTTCAATATCGATATTCATGACGTAATCAGTTTGGGAAAAATTGACATTGTAGAAGGTCTTACATCACATCCAGAGTAGAAAAGTCTTGGCCGCATAAAGGTCTAACTAAAAGTACTTAAAGTACAAGATAGTTACATAAAAAAATGCCACATAGGACATAGACAAGAAAACGATTCTTTGAAACAAGGAAGGAAAGTAAAGCATCTCTTACTGGTTACGGTCACCCATATGGTGAACCCCTAGTTCAGCTAGTTGACGTTCCATATCATGCAGGTGTCTTTAGTACACCCTCTGGCGTACTCGGAGCTCTATGACTTCGGCTCGTGTTTCAGCTAGTGATTGTAGCAGGGTCTCATGGTGTCTCTCAGATCACTCATGACTGTGTTCAAGGCGATTGGTGCGGATGGTATGCATTCCTGAATTGGCATCAACCTCTGCGATACGATGGAGAGCTCTCCTGCCCTGAATCTCGTTTCTGGCAACTCTATGGACCAGAATTGGAAGAATTCTGTCTAATGAGCTTCCTTCACTTATGTTGTAGAAGGTTCAATCTCCATTAAACAGCATAGGCTGATCTTGCTCTTCGCTCCATGTCTCCAAACATTCTGCCCAAGGGGGCATCGGGCCATGAAAAGTCGGACGAGGGTTAGGATTTGGAATAGGAGCTACCGGGGGTAGGTTCTCAACTTCGGGCTCGGAGTTAGCATCATCCGAAAGGTCTTCAGCATCGTGATCATTCAAAGGGATTTGATGATCATGCTCTAGTTCTTCTCCAAACCATCCAGCATTGCCTTCGATCGGAAGGTACGGGTCATTGTGGGGATGGAGTCCAGCCATGTTATCTACGCAAGAATTGAGGTAAAGGACTAATTATTAGACGAATTAACTAGATAATTATTAGATAATCTTCATTGGTTGCATCACTATTTGTAGAGTGCATACCAGTTATATGAAATCAACACAGGATACGCCTTCAAATAAGTGACCTTAACTCCAAATTCACCAGGAACAGGGGTAAAGCAAAAAATTCACAGATTCTAAGTCAATGTCATCCTAGTTACATATAACCTTAATGTATCCACTTAGCAACTATTGACCTAGTAATGAAGATCTTTTTAATTCTCAAGCAAGTAATTATAGCAACACAAAATACTCATATAGTATTTTAGACTTATGTTCTGTTCTAGAGTTCTCATTGTGGTAGTGTTGGTAAGTTTTTAGACTTGTTGCCACATCACATCAATTCTTGGGCATATGCTAATCACTCCTCAGACAAGCATAGTTAATCAGGCTATGCCACTCCCAAGACTGGCCATACATCCCCAAGCTTACTTGTGATATTCAACAAACATAATACTTTTGTTCTTGTCATTGTGACACTGATTTTAGTATGAATGTAGGTATGTATACTTACTTAAATATTTTATTATTTAAAAGTATATACTCTTGGTCAGAGTATTTTTTAATCCCATTGTATTTATAGTTACTATATCTTTTATGGGTTGATATACTCAATTCACTATAAACAATGCTTTGATACCAATCTGTCACACCCCAAAACCGATAACGACAGAAACGTTCTGGGTGGAGGACGTCATGTAAAGTATAACAACAATGTAAAGTAGTAAACAAGCAACAACATCATCCATTGCATTAATAGTATAATTTTAATTACAAGTGTGTTCTTTCATAGTATAAAACAACATAATGAATAATCAAAATAAAAGATGAGTCTTGACTGCTCTGTGTTCCCAAAACCTGGTCGTCGTACCTGTCTATTTGTGACCTAAGAATACAAGTTATTTTGAAAGTGAGTATCAGCAATAAAGCTGGTGAATTCATAAGTATTTATGTGACTTTGATTTGTAAAACTGTAAAGAAAAGACTTGTAATTGTTTGAAGGAAAGTTTGTATAAGTATGAGAATGTTTGTAAGTAATTGTAAACGTTTGAAAACCCTAGAAAATCTCATATTTCTAACTAGTATCAAAAGTAGTCTTTTGCCAAGACCCGACTGTTTTGAAAGAAGCCTTCTACCAAGACCCGACTGTGTTTGAAAGTAGCCTTCTACCAAGACCCGACTGTTTTGAAAAGTAGCCTTCTACCAAGACCCGACTGTTTTAAAAGTAGCCTTCTACCAAGACCCGACTGTTTTGAAAGTAGCAATCTACCAAGACCTTACTGTTTTGAAAGTTGCCTTTTACCAAAACTCGACTGTTTTGAAAGTAGCCTTCTACCATGACCCGACTGTTTTCAAAGTAAGAACCTCTACATAAGTGAAGGTTCTAATCTACCTCATCGATTATGTGAATGTGACACAAAGTAAGGGCAGTAAGGAAAATAATATAATAACTGGAATTGTATCCTTTTGTATTTGTTGTATGTAAAGTGTAAGTGTTGTAGTATTTGTAATAAGTGACTACTATTATACTAATTTCCTTAAAATGAGTATTAAGGTATAACGTGATGGCTAGATCCCATACTAAACTCTCTCCCTGTCAAAAGATTCTGGGAACCAAACGCGACCCCTGCAATGATTCCAAGTCGTGAACATCCACATTATGATTATATGATCATGTGTACCAAATATAACTATCACCTTTTGTTTAGAACAATGCGTTAATGATTCATTGGTATAGTTAGATCTTGTACTTGTTCCATACTATAACACCTTATTATGTATGTTCTGTTACCGTGTATTGTATCTCTCCATATAGCATGTAATTGTATTTCTGTAATTGTATCTCTTCATATAGTAAGAATTGTATTAGTATAGACTCATGAATGAACTAACTCTTGTGCGATTCCCTGTACTTGGGATAGTAAGTAATATCTCCTAACTATACCTATTATAGCTACTAGTAATGTACGTGTATAACCGAAGTATGCCTTTGCTACCCAAAGGTACTGAACTAACTGATGGAACTTTTATGTCTATATATGTATACATAATATATAACTAATATTTAGACGACATTCGGACGAATAACCGATACCCTAAGGCCACATCCCAACGAGGAAAAGGAAATAAAGTGAACTAGCCGTCCTAAGTCCTTTAAACATTACTTCTATAACTATACATATATAGGCATGCATTTGAAAATATAAAAGTATAAAAGATGTTTTTTAAAACCTTTAAAAAGTTTAATAACTAAGAAATGATGACTTGATGTCAGTTTGTAAAACGATTTGAAAGCAGTTTGTTTGATAAGAACAGTTTTAAGTACAAGAAAACCTTTATTTGAAACACAATTGTAATAAAGTTTGAAAGGAAACATATAGTATGTAAGACAGTTTGATAAAGAGCTTTAAACACGTAAAAACATTTGAGAAAACCATTTGAAGTGATCTATTTGGTAAAACAGCTAAAAGTGTAGTAAATCCATTTGTATGCTAGTTATTAATCACATGTGATTGATATACTAACTAGCATGATTCAACTTGTATCCCCCCCTCAAAAAAGCATTTATAAACATTTAGAAACATTTAAAGGTTAATTAAGGGGTATGAACTCACTTGCAGTGAGTGGATCGTATGGAAGTGTCGGACAAGTGCTTGGTGTCAAGTGAATACTTAGACACACACAATGATCCTAATAACATATAAAGACATATGTATATATACAATTAGTGATTATAACACTAATTAGACAAGTATAAACATCCTAATGTGCGGAAAACACTTTGGTCAAAGTGTTAGGAGGCTATTGGGTTGCAACAAACGAGTATAAGTCTCCGTATTTGAGTTTATGGTCCATAGACCATACTTATTGGAGTTTACGGCCCAGGGGAGGTTACTCTTGGCTGTAAACTCTCTAATGGTTCTCCATTTGAGGCTTAAAGGCAAGGTGTCTTAAGTGGTTAAGTGTTCCAAGGCTTAAACAAGAGACTTGGTGAGTTTAAGGTCCAAGAATGACCTTATCTTGTCTTTACGGCCTGGGGACCACTTCCCCATGATTTTATGGCCGTAAACTCATGGTGGGAAGTACCATTTCATTACTTGAAGTCCCTAGTTCAATGGTGGTTGGTTCTATGCTAAGTTCTAGTCTATTGGAAGGAGGAAAGGGCATCATTGCACCCTTATAGGGAGTTTACGGCCATGGGAGATCCTTGGCCGTAAACTCTCATTCAACCATTAATTCTTGATGATTCTAAGCTCTAAACATGTTAAAACTAGTGTACAACGAGTTAGAACAAGAGTACTTACGATCTAGGAGCTTGAATGGTCGGTTTTGGCCAAGAACACTAGTGTGTGTTCTTGGTGTTCTTGGTGAAACTTGAAGATCTACAAAATGGAATGATTTCACGGATGAAATCATGTAAGATCACTAGTTCATGTAAGATATCAACTAGTTAGGACAAGAAGCTTACGAGTTTTGAATATCGGGGATGAAGATCGGGATGGTACTTGAGAGGATTTCAGCCAAGGAAGTGAAAGAATGGGACAAATGGCCAAAATATCAACATATAGGATGAGCTTACGACCCACATGGAGTTTACGGCCATAAACTCCCATGTGGTGGCCGTGAAATCCTTTTCTAGGTGATCTAGAGTTCCTCTTTGTGCTATATCTTCAATAGATAAACCCCGATACTTATCCCTTAAGTGTACAAGGCTCAGAACGCTCAAATAAACTCCAAATTATGCTAAATGATAGCAGGAATGAGTTTGACTTTCAATGAAGTGTTAGACTGAACAGGATGGAAATTTTCGGGTTGTCACAAAAGTTGCATGTATTCATAGTAAAACATAGATCCAAGGTTTTAGGGTTTCATGAACACCTTAGGAGTGTTAGATTGCTCAAAACCCAACAATGGTATTAAAGCCTAGGATTGTTTTCTTGAATACTTGATGCAAACTGTTGAAAAGTCGCAAAATTGAGCTGTCTGGGCAGTGAACTCGCCGAGTCCATGGGGGGACTCGACGAGTCCAAGCACAAATTCATCCTACTCGTCGAGTAGGTTCGTGCACTTGACGAGTAGCTGACACAGAATGCAGTTTTTCGACTTTTGCTGCTGGAATTATACCAGAAACATTACCCTAAACTGTTTTGATATTTTAAAACCTGTTTTAGATGCTGTAATGGTTGTTCTAATCCAATTACAATGACTAATATCAAAATTCCATGTTTATATGTGTTAATATGTTCTTGAAATTTTGATATGGATATTCATGTTCTTATGAGTTATTGTTAAATCATAGGAATTACTTGCTAAATTTTTTAATGATTAATTCTTGATCAATTATGTGTTTTAATGGAATCCATAATTTGTCCTCAAGTTATGGATTTCCAAAGGTCACCTCTTTTAAAGTTATGAAATGAAAAGTTTTAAAGAGTTTCAAAACTTGCCCAAAAGTTTTGGAATTTGTAAAGACACACACACTTTAAAATTCCAACCCTTAGGATTTTAAAAGTTAAAATTAAACCCTTATACTATTATAAGATTAATGGTTAATATTATATATATATATATATATATATATATATATATATATATATATATATGTATAAGATCAAGTCGTTTTACCGCTAGTAGGCCTCATTCACGAAGCCGATCTATAAGGGGTTATAAGGTTGTTGCCTATAAAATGACAGCTTAATGGGTGTCCACTCTCACCCATCGCTTCCTTGATCGGTGGAGGGTCGTTAGCCAAACAGGTAGGACAATGAGTTTAATTCTCATTAAAATTATAATGATTATTATAAAGTAACTAAATGTTTTAGTAATTCCCAATCTTAGTTACTTTAGGAAAATGTGAAAATGGTGCTAACCCATGAAATTCACACTTTGTACCTTACCAAGTCGTTGGTGGAGGGTGTGTGGTTAACAGGCCCACTAACTTGGACTAGTAAGGATAACAAAGGGATACTGAATGTTTATAAAAGATCTATGGAGCGTGTGTGGTTAACCGGCACATTGATTTGGTGATAATATTAAGGGTACCAAGTGAATTTGCATGGTTATTCACATCTTGTTTTGTGATCCTCGGCATCCCAGTTACAAAACTTGAAGGGCACACTCGAGATTGAAACATGCCATTGAAAAGTTCAATGAATCTCAAAAGAATCTAGGAATTTCAAACCAATTAAACCTAATAATTCATTTCGTTTTCATGGTGGAAATTGATGAATCGTCATTCGCCTAACTTCAAATATGTTATAGCTTAGATTACGACATCCCTCTTCTAAGTTATAATATATTGTGCTGGGTCCTAACCTTAATATTACATTTGGGTGTCTTATTAAGGACTCTATATTTCTAATCTAAACTTGTCTTTCTTCTTTTCAGATGTCTTCCAACAGTGCTTTAGGTTCTAACCCTACTGGCTCCTTCTCTCTCATGAACCTTTGTGGGAGAGTCATCTTCGATGGTTCCAACTTTATAGATTGGATCCTGAACATCAGGATGGTCACTCATTACGAGGACAAGGAATATGTCATCTATAAGGAGCGTAAGGATCTTGAGCCGATTGCAACTCCTGAGGAGGTCGCTGCATATGAGGCACATGAAAGAGATGCTACCAAAGTGGCATGCATCATGATGGCCACTATGACAGTCGAGCTCCAAAAGTCCTACGAGGACTACTATCCTTTTGAGATGCACCAGGATTTGATGGACCGCTACCATCAGAGTGCTCGTCAAGAGCGATATGAAATCATCTCCTCCATGATAACAACCCAAATGAAGGATGGTGAACCCATCATGGGCCACATACAGAAAATGCAAAGGTATGTGGACCGTTTGCAGACATTAAATGTGAAATTCCTTGAGGAATTGGGTATTGACATCATTTTGCACTCCTTATCTTCGTGTTATGATCAATTCCGCATGACATACCACATGAACAAGGAGTAAGTCACACTCAGCAAGCTTTAAGGACGTGTTCTTAAAGGTAAGTCGGTTGTTACTACTCCTACTCCTACATCAACCCCTGTTTTGGCTATTGGGCAAGGAAAAGGGAAGAAGAGGAAGACCCGTTCGAAGGGTACCAAGGGAAAGTGTCTTGATGGCTCCTCATCAAGTGGAACCAAAGGTAGTTCTGCTACTCCTTCTACCATCCCTAAGGATGTTGAATGCTTCTATTGCCAGAATAAGGGGCGCTGGAAGTCAAACTGCCCATGGTACTTGCAGGATGTCAAAGATGGGAAAGTGAAACCATCCCATGTAGGTATTTACACTATCTTTATGGTCGCAAGTGCCGATCACCCCTATGTTGGGCAGAAGTGGGGGACATGCAGCTAGCTAGGGGGCAAGTCCCTAATAGCACCCTCACTGGTCCTGAAATCATAAGGGAGACAACAGAAAAGATTGTTTAAATTTGGGAAAGACTGAAAGCATCCCGAGATCGGCAAAAGAGTTACACGGATAAGGGATGCAAACCCTTGGAATTCCAGGTCGGTGATCCGGTGCTACTAAAAGTTTCCCCTTGGAAAGGAATGATAGTTTTTGGTAAACATGGGAAACTAAACCCAAGGTACATCGGACCGTTTGAAATCCTTGCCAGGATTGGTCCCGTGGCGTACAAACTCCGACTACAACAAGAACTTAATAACGTACACCCTACCTTCCATGTATTAAACTTGAAAAAGTGCCTATCCGACAAGACTCTCGTAATACCACTTGAGGAAATCGAAGTTAATGAGAATCTTTACTTCGTGGAAGAACCGGTTAAGATAATGGATCGGGAAATCAAAAGAACAAAGCAAAGTCGTATTCCCATTGTGAAGGTTTGTTAGAATGCAAAACGAGGACCCGATTTCACCTGCGAACGCGAGGATCAAATGAAACAAAAATACCCACATCTCTTCCCAAACTCTTGAAGTCCCAGCTAAAATGCAAATTTCAGGACGAAATTCCCTCTAACGGGGGGATGATGTGACAACCGTCAAATTCTAGTCAAGTCAAAGTCAACCAGTCAAACCGGTCAACTCAGTTAACCCTTGTATACTAGGGTTTACGCTATGTAATTACAATACAACTCGCTATTCTAATAAGAAATCATCAACTGAAAAGTTGGTATATCTAGATTTCCTTAACCTAAAACTGTGATATGTAATGAACCAAACCGATAAAAAAAATGTTGCATACTCATCTAGAGTGTGTAAGATCCTTAAACATAGCTTAACGGGGCTTGCGGACCTTGCATTGCAAAGCCAATAACTCAAAAAGGTCACAAAAGAAACCTCTCTCAATCTCTTTCACTCTATCTCTCTATATTAAAAATCTCTCCCAAATCTCTCTCCGTATGTGAAATCTCTCCAAGTATGTCAAATCTCTCCAAGAATGTGAAATCTCTCCCAAATCTCTCTTCGTATGTGAAATCCATCCAAGTATGTCAAATCTCTCCAAGAATGTGGAATCTCTCCTAAATCTCTCTCCGTATGTGAAATCTCTCCAAGTATGTAAAATCTCTCCCAAATCTCTCCAAGAATGTGGAATCTCTCCAAAATCTCTCTCCGTATGTGAAATCTCTCCAAGGATGTCAAATCTCTCCCAAATCTCTCCAAAAATGTGGAATCTCTCCCAAATCTCTCTCCGTATGTGAAATCTCTCCCAAATCTCTCTCAAAACCTCTTTTGAGTTTTATAATCATTTGGGGCATCCTGACACTTGACTTGGTGAAAAACCACTCGAAAAGGGGTGATATCTTGGAAAATAGCCTTTTAGGGCCGAAGTCTATCTATAAGGGCCAAACCCTCCTTGGACCGAGGTCCCAAGAAGCAAACTCGGAGCCTCCTTGGGTAGCCATAGCCATCTAACAGCAGCCTCTTAAGGAACCACAACCTTCGGACCGCAATGGCTAAGGACTGGAGCTATGACGACGAGGCTGCTGAAGACCGCAGCGAAACCGAACCCGGAACTGAGCACCGCAGCCAACCTTCGCTTCGGACTGTCCTGACGAGCCGCCTGCGGTATCTGCTCAGACCGCAGTCCGCTCCCCCTCGGAACGACTCCGGTACTAAGGCTGTTGAGACCGAGCCCTCGTCCAGACTTCGAATTTTCCACCTTTTTACCCGGTTTTCGACCACGACTCTGTTTTAAGCCCGTTTTTAATTATTTTAACGGCGGATTTTCACTCAAACTTATATTGTCACATCCCGAAACCCAAGGCAGAAACGTTCCGGGGCGGAGGACGTCATGAATATCACAACCAATGTACATAGTAAGCATAGTAAACACAAAACTTTACATTACATAGATTCATTTACATTGTCTGAAAACAAGAGTTACGTGAGTTATACATGTACATATCATATGAACAAAAGTGAAGTCGTGTCGTGTCTTCTACGTACTCCGTCTTCACCAAAATGATTGCTGGGTATCTGTCTAATATGGACCTGAGAATACAAGCAGTTTGAAAATCAACATAAAGCTGGTGAGTTCATAAGCGGTTTGTTTTCTGAAAATGAACATGTTTCCTTCCGGTTTTCTGAAAAAGTTACAAACCCAAGAAAATCCCATATTTTCTTAAAAGTAAAGTTTAGTTACCCGTTTGTTACCCAGTTTGATTAAGAACAGTTTGTTATCTGATTTTTACACACTCTGATTAAGAACAAGTCCAGTTATCCCAGGAAAAACCTTATTTTCCTAAAATGTTTGTGAAGTGTTATCGGATCTGAAAGTAACGTACAAGTATCTACCATACTTTAAGTGTGTGTGTGTGTGTGAAGTTTCCTGAAGATTTGCTTACCTTTAAATGTACATTAGTTTTAACACGTATATAAAACTAATAAATAAGTATAAAGCTTTCATAATCTTGATTGCGAGTTCCTTAACCATACTTCAGACTAGATATGACTCGGATCGGGGCCAATATCTTTTTATGACTTTTGTCACCCTTGAACCTTTCGGTTCGGCTATAGCTAGTAGCCAGGTGCGGAATAGTCAGTCCCGTATAGATCTATACACTCAAGCCACGCTCTCCCTTCCGGAGATTCTAGTTACAGGGATAGTCCTCCACTCTCGTATCAAGGGGAAGTGTTACAAAGGACGTTTCTCCAATCTTAAGATTACTCTTTACTCTCGTATCTAGGGGAGTACTATCTAAGACTGACTAAGTTCTAATGACTGTCCTTTACACTCGTATCTAGGGGGTGTTTTATTAAGGACAACACAAAGGTTCTATGATTTCTAACACTAAAAGTGTGAACAATCAATTGCGTAGTATAAAGTATAGCACTATATAATAAGAATTGAAATCGGTTTGAAAAAAAAACAACTCTCAAGTCAAATAGTTTGTTAATATGTTTTCAGTTCTTAAAAGTGTACAGATTATGAAACCATTCAAATGAAATAATGAATTTAAGTACAAGATATTCTTGTACTTTTGCTTGTATTCCCCCCCCCCCCCCTGAAAACATTGAAAAAGGGTAGGGGTATGAACTCACCAGGCGAGAAAACGTCATGGATTGGATGCTAAGTGTCGTTTCGGGGCTTGATAACGCGCGAGGTTCCTATGTAATATTAAATGATACACAAATGTATCTAATTACACTTTAAATCACTAATTAGACATGATTATACACTCCAAGACGCAAAAACACTTCAAACCAAGTGTTTGGAGTGACCCGGGTGACATCTATGGACGTATATGGTTTAGATATGGGGTTTACTCTTCAAGAGTAAACTCCCAAGAGAGTTCACGGCCCTAAAGACCACATCCCCATGAGTTTACGACCGTAAGCTCATGGGTGGTGCTTTTGGGTGCTAAATGGCCTTATATCATTTTAGGGGTGATGCTAGGTTTGGTTCTAGAGCATTGGAAAGGGATTAAACCACCATATGGACCACTTAAAGGAGTTTACGGCCGTAAGCTCCCCCATATCCATTCCTTATATGTTTTGGTGGTGTAAGGTCATTCACATGTGATTTAAACTCATTTTACAAGCCTTGGAGGGAATTTAGGGCATCAATTGACCATGTTTTAGGAGTTTACGGCCCAGGAACCCATCCTTGGTGGGTTTACGGCCGTGAACTCCTAAGGGAGTTGTTTTCATCAATTTTAAGGCTTCTAATTCGATTGTGGTTGGTTCTAGACTTTAATCCAAGGCTATTGGTGTGTTTAAGTGGCATTTAAACACTTGGAAATGAGTTTACTCTCCATGATAATGAGTTTATGGCCCAAGCATGTTCTTGGGTAGTAAACTCATGTTTACTCCTCAAAAGTTAAGTTTAAGGTGTTCTAAGTCCGTTCCATTAAGCCATCTAGCAATATCTAAGCTCCAAAGGTCGATTGGAAGGGGGTTTTTTTGGGCTCCAAAACCCATTTTATATGAGTTCATGCCTACGATTGTTCTAGGGCCATAAACTCATGATAATGGTCCTATTCCATAGTTTGACCACGAATTTGGAAGCTAGAGAGGTTGTACAACAAGTTAGGAAGGTTACCTTGATGAAATGGGGCTTGAATTGAGTGAGTTTGGATCAATGACTTGGATTTGAGGAGAGAGGTTAGAGAGAGAGTAGTGAGAGAGTGTAAAACTTCAAAATGAAGTCTTTTGAGCTTTAAATATGTTCTAAGTTTCGGACACGGTGGAATTCTACCCGATACCGACGTTAAACGGGGCTTTTGGTCGCACCCGATTAAGTTGTCGTAACCCAGCGGGATCGAATCTAAAAATTTTCAAATTAATAATTTGGGCCAATATCATGAGTTCCTAAGGGGTTTGGACACTCATGAGTTTTTAATAATCATATAAATTTAAATAACTTAGCCCAAAAACGAAATCGGAACGAATCGCTAAAGACGGGTTTTACGGACGAAATGGGTTACGGCGATGGACAAACTTCGGGTTGTCACATTATCCCCCCGTTAGAGGGAATTTCGTCCCAAAATTCAAAGATTAGGATACAGTTCATGTATTGAAAAGAGGGATGTGGATGAATCTACTGCTTCGGGGCTTCACGCTCCTAAGTGGAATCGGGTCTCCGCTTGACATTCTAGCGAACCCTCACTATTGGGATGCGGCTTTCTTTCGTACGTTTAACCTTTCGATCTATGATTTCGTTTGGTTCTTCCATAGGGTTCATACTTCCGTTGATTTCAATCTCATAAAAGGGGTTACTAGGGTTTCATCGGGTAGGCACTTCTTATGAATAAAGACGTGGAATACCAGATGGATGCTGCTAAGTTCTAAAAGTAGTCGGAGTTTGAAGGTTACGGAATCGATCCTAACGAGGATCTCGAAGGGTCTAATGTACCACGAGTTAAGTTTTCCACGCTTTCCAAGGCGGACCATGTCTTCCCAGAGTAAGACCTCCAACAAGAGGGTACATCTTTCTGTGTCAGAATGGTTAGGGTTTTAGCGATTCAGGAAAAATTCTGGAGGAACTTGCAATAGTAGCCAAAGAGACCCTAGAATTGACGGGTTTTCTGTGGGTATCTTTGGTGCCGACTAATTCTCTATTTCTTTGATCTTAGGAGGATTCCATACGTATGACTTCATCGTCTTCTACATGACTAAGGAAAATGATTTGACCGATGGGCATCACTACGAACTTATGGTGACCATATTGAGTCCGGCATACTGTCTAAGGAACATCACTCTCATGGATTTGTAGCTGATGGTACCTTGACCTAAGGTTTATCTTTGAGAAGTGGCTACTTCTCTGAAGTGGATCGAAAAGGTCATCTATTCGAGGAAAGAGGATATCGGTTTTGATGGTCAACTCATCAAGCTAACTGGATAACTCCTGCATTTCTGTTGGAGCTAAGCGATACGGTGATTTGGCTACTGGGGTAGTTCAAGGAATCAAGTCGATATGAAATTTCAACCTGATGTTCGGAAAGAATTCCCAGAAGCTATACAGAAAATACATCAGGATAGTCACAGACTTCGGGGACGTTCTTGAGGTCTCTAACTTCCTTTTTCTCACGTATCACATGGGCTAGGAATGCATGGCACTCCTTTCAGGGAAAACTCTTGATTTTTGATGCACGAATTGATACGAAGGCTGAAACCGAATTTATCATCGTAGATCATGAGGGTCTGATCAGAGAGGAGATTGGGATGGATGGATTTTTCAATGCGAGGGTATCAGCACGATTGGGACTCAAACAGTCCATGCCACAGATAACATCAAAACTATTTATGGAAACTGGCATAAGATCAATGGATAAAGGATGGTTGTTTAGAGTAAGGGTACAACCTATGGATGTATCGATAAAGTTCTCTTTCCCACTGTTAGTCGTTTCGATGGTGAATGTTTCATTTACTAGTGGAGGGCTAAGATTAAGAAGATGTATGAATGAATAGTTAACAGATTTTTCTTTTAGCACTAGTATCGAAAAGGATTGCAGACGTAAGAGTTGTTGAGGAGGAATATATCTGGGGCGACGGTGGGATCAGCGGTTGTCTCCTCTCGTCCTATTGCTAGAACTCTTCCGGTGTTGCCAGTCGTTGTTGCCTTGGGGCAGTTTCGCTTAAAATTCCCGACTTCTCCGCAACCATAGCAGGCCTGACCAATGCCCGCTCCGGAAGCTTCACTGGTTGATTGAGTTGGTGTCTTACAGTTTTTCGCAATGTGACCCCTTTTTGCCACAACTGTTGCAAAACACCTCTAGACATGGGCTAGAAGTGAGGTGATGATAGTTGCACTTCTCACAACTAGGGAGGGTTCTAGCATACCTACTGGTACGTTTTCGAGCTGAGGATCCAACAATAGAAACAACTGCAGGGGTAGTAGCAGTGTGAACTGCCACAGTTTGTTGCCTATTCGAAGACTCCTACGATGTTTGAATTTTCTTTTCCCCAATTTTTCTTTTCTTGCCACTCCTCTCCATCGGCTCAAGAGTAATAGCTGTTTCCTCAAGGTCATCACTATGGTCGATTAAGGTTCGTGCTAAGCATTTGGCACTATCGTATGTATCTGGCCTTGTAGCTAAAACATTTCCTTTTGTTGGCTGGGTCAGCCCCCAGATGAATCTCTCTATCTTCTTACACTCCGGGGTAACCATTCCCGGGCAGAGTAGCGCCAAGTCATCGAACCTGGAAGTGTAAGCGACAATATCGGAACCCTTCATCTTTAGGTTCCAAAGTTCATGCTCTAATTTCTGCATTTCGCCTCGAGGAAAGTACTCAGCCAGCAGAAGTTCCTTCATGGCTTCCCAACCCATGGCGTTGGCTACAAGTAAAGTTAGGGATTTGACTCGGCCGTTCCACGAAGTCAGGGCTTTGTCGATGAAGGTGCAGGCGGCAAACTTCACCTTATCAGATTCTGAACAGTCACAAATTTCAAAGATAGATCCGATCTTCTCGAACCATCGGGTGAAGGAAATGACACCTCCAGTGTCATCAAAGGACGTGGGTTTTGCGTTCATAAAATCTTTATAGGAACCCTCTTTTCGGTGTCCCTGACTGCCTTCTTGGTTTTGGGGTTGGGGACCACCTTCTGAACCACCGGGGTTCCTTTGAGACATGGCAGCTGCCACCGCGGCAGTAACAGCTGCCTGGAATACTACAAGATCAAATTGGGGAGGAGGTGGTGGCGGAGGAGGATTGTTGTTGTTCTTTGAGCTGGGTCTCTTTCTTGGAGGCATCTTGATCTAAAAAGATCAGGAAAGAGAGGATCATAAGTCCTCTGAATTGAATCAAGAGATATGGAACAGGGGATATCTCATTAAGACAGATATATGGTATTCTATTAAGAGATAAAGCAGGAAAGAGTTATCAAAGCAGATAAACTATCGCTAAAAGAATGATTGAGGAGAAACGCTGGAATAAGAATTTCTATAACGTATTTGGCTCAACAAATACTCCCAGATTATTTCATGATTCGCTGTGACGACGACTCGTTGTTTTGGGTATTGGGTAAGTTTTAGGCATGCCGCATACCACAGTCACTCCCAAGCACATGTTGGCCGTGTCTCGAATGAATATAGTTGGCCAGGCTATATTGATCCTAGACACGACTACATCACTGCCCAAGTTTAACCGCAGCGTACAACACCCATTTACTTATGTTTTGTTCTACTTGTAGTTACGGATCTCGACGGTTAGGTATACTTGTATACTTTTGAAAATACTTATATTTTAAGGTATACTTTTAGTTCAGAGCACTTAGGCCCCTTAGTGTTTACAGTCTTATACCATGTAAGGTTTGGTATACTAGTTCACTATAAACAAGGGCTCTGATACCAATCTGTCACACCTCGAAACCCAGGGCGGAAACATTCCGGGGCGGAGGACGTCATGAATATCACAACCAATGTATATAGTAAGCATAGTAAACACAAAACTTTACATTACATAGATTCATTCACATTGTCTGAAAACAAGAGTTACGTGAGTTATACATATACATATCAAATGAACAAAAGTAAAGTCGTGTCTTCTACGTACTCCGTCTTCACCAAAATGATTGCTGGGTACCTGTCTAATATGGACCTGAGAATACAAGCAGTTTGAAAATCAGCATAAAGCTGGTGAGTTCATAAGCGGTTTGTTTTCTGAAAATGAACATGTTTCCTTCCGGTTTTCTGAAAAAGTTACGAACCAGAGAAAATCTCATATTTTCTTAAAAGTAAAGTTTAGTTACCCGTTTGTTACCCAGTTTGATTAAGAACAGTTTGTTATCTGATTTTTACACACTCTGATTAAGAACAAGTCCAGTTATCCCAGGAAAAACCCTTATTTTCCTAAAATGTTTGTGAAGTGTTATCGGACCTGAAAGTAACGTACAAGTTGTTGGGTTTTGAGCATTCTAACACTCCTAAGTGTACATGCAACCCTAAATACCTTGGATATATGTTTTCTCTATTATACATGCAAATAAGAACTTCCAAGGTATTATCCTAATCTAGCATACAAAACAATGACTATAGCAAGATAGAATACATACCTCTTTGGTGTAGAAAGTCTTCATGAAGCTTGAGTGCCTAGTGCCCTAAGTGTGACACCTCAAATGGAATCACAATCACCAAAACACTTAGAATAACTTGAGAGAATTCTACAACTCATGAAATCGGCTAGCCCTTTCTCTTCACACTCTAGTGCCCGATTTTGGTCAAGAATAAGATGCTTATATAGTTAGGGTTACACCATATAAGCCCTAATTGACATGGCCTTTCATTTCCATGATCCATGGGTACAAATACACCATGGAGCATCCATGGACCATCCTATGGGTTTTAGCCCAACTTGATTATCCATGGAGCATTAGCCCACTATACAAGTATGGATGATTTACACAATCAACCCATATATTTAATTAGTCTTCTTTTGATCATTTAATTAATCCTAGATTAATTCTTGATCAATACTAATTAAATAATCTTATTATTCTTATTATTAATATACTAGAACTTATAATATATTAATAACCATAAGTGTCTTATTTCTCTCATTATAGTCTATCCAAGTGCATGATGGTATGCAACCCAAATGGACCATGCCGGGTCGGGTCAAATCTTACCAATTATAGTTATGGACTTAGACATTAATCCAACAGTCTCCCACTTGGATAAGTCTAAAACTATTATTGCGTATGACTTCAGGAACCAACTGGCAATCGTAGCTCTCAAAAGCTTCTATCGAACTCTGACCTTGTAGATGAACTCTGACCTTTGTCAATGACTTGTCCATTAGATAAGGGATCATATATTCCTCCATTCTAGATATCATATGGACTGAGACATGGATTATAATCATTCTCTCTGTCCATTTGTTGTTTCCCGATTTCCGATTTATGACGACTGACTAATTGAACAAATCAAATCAGTCCTGGCCCGACCGAGCACTTCCATTTGTCATCATCTAATCATCGAGGGGCCCACAGATATCGCTTTTTATCCCGAAGGTAAAAGGAACGGATAAACTTCGACTCATATGGCTTGTTCTACTACTTGTTGAATCATACACAAAGTCACGTTTTATAGCACCGAGTTACCAAATGCGTTTTCGTGCTATCAATGTACTATCAACTCATAGTAACAACTCATATCTCTAGGTTTGAAGAATATAAGATATTATCGTCTCATGATCACTCATGATAAAATCCATGAAGTGATTCCAATGAGCGCGGGTTGAATCCAATACTCAGAACTTATGAGCACTCATGAGTGTTGTAGCCCTTTGTCCAACACCTTAGACCTCTACAAGCCAACCCATGAAAGTCTTAATTCATATCTACTTCCAACATATGACCGACTGTGGATGGTTTGAATAACTTAGTCATTCCAGAAGAATAACCTTGTTTATTCGGAAGTCAAAAACATGCAAAATGAAACACAATAATAATCGAATCCAATATGGTCTCAGAACTTATGAATATAAATAAAACACCTTTTATTTATCACCATATGATTAGACATTATTCATTGTATACTGTTTCAGCTATCAACTTTATTCTTGAATTTAACACAATAGTTGTCCCATGCTCCAAGCATGTACACTATGTTTTCTAAACACTAGCCATGCCATACACCAAGTATGCATACTATGTTTGTCTATGATCTTTACTTTGTGAACTAGATCAATTGAACATAACTTCAATGATTCTCTTTTCACACTCCCAAATCCTTACTGCAAATGCGAGAATTCCAAATTCATGCCATTTACTGAAATCTGTTAGATTCTAAACTTATATGCATTGATCCTCTTGTAATGATTATGCACAAAGTCATAAAGACTTGACAACAAACATTACAGATCATTCCAAAGGAGATCAACTCCTTGGAAACATCCTTCTTGCATTAAGTTTCCTTGATCTTACACAGATTAAAAAATCTTAACTTTGAAACATTTCCAGATTCCATTCTGACTTATCACTTCTGAACAAGAGTTGCCTCCTTACAGATTATGTCAATATGGTCCTTCCAGAATTATCACTATACTTCCAACTGTCCTTGAGCAACCAATCTTTGGTAAACCTTAGATTGTCCTCGACAATTGTTTAATCCTTTTAGTCATATCCAGTTCTAAACCTTTTCCCTTCTTAATGCCCCAGGCATTTGGAAAATTTTAGAAAGGGTGAATATAGCACATGTAATCGATCCTATATCCGAAGCATATGGGACACAATTCATGATGTTTCACATAAAGACTAAACCAGTCTTTTGCTATAATATTTCCATTTCAATTTGCCAAGTTCTCATAATTCAGATTATGAAAAGGGATGCCGTAATCATAATCGAATTTTAGAACGCAAATAATGGACCCGTATACAGAATTTCCTTATGTTGAGCCATTCCAACATGAAATTCATATATATCCTTGACTAAATGATTAAAACCTCACGATCTAAGCTTATAGATTTGAGATGAAGTATAATTTCCTCTCCCTTAATTATAGCAAAACAACTCTTTCCCAGTTGAAACTTTTGTTTTCCTATAATTAACATTGCTAACTTGCAATACTTATCATAATTATCATGCTCCCACTAACATGATGATTATTAGCATAACACTTATGCTCCCACTAGCTTTGACATGTACCCAGAAATCAGCTGGACTTCTAGAAATCAATACTTCATTGACTTTCTTACCAAAGTTCAGATTTCTGATACTAGATTGTTTTGATAAGACTTTATCAAAATCATACACCTTCCCTTAGATAGCACACTTGTGAGTCTAAACAATTATGAAGAGGTATGCCGTAATCATAATGGTTAGACCTTTTTGCCACTTCTCACAAGTCCATATTAGTGTGCCGGTTAACCACACGCGCTCCACTAACGACTTTGAGAATGCAAATATCACAATTGCTATCTAGATAAAATCTACTTAGTGAAAGTGTTTCCTCACCATCATTTTCATGAATCGGAGAGAAACCTTATGACACTTAGATTTTTAATGGTGTATGTGTTCTTATCCATGTGAATTGTCAAAACCTTAGTCACAGGACAAGGGTAATGACAAATCCAAACTCATATGGACTGAACTCAATCTTAATTTCTTGCCACCTGGCAGTTCAAGGGCCTGCCATTGCTTCCAAGTTGTTGTGCAACCAATTGAGAACTCTAAGAACTCATATGCAAAGCCAACTTTAACTGGAATAGGCACAGAATATGTCAACACGATAGGTTGTAAACCTCAAGTCGTGTGCTAGTGAAGAACTTCAGGTTTTATTCTTGATTAGTTCTTGAGACTTTCAAGACCTTTAAGACTCCCACTGTCCTCTTGACATATAAGACTACTTTGTCAAATATCCAAGAGATAGTGTGGATTCTAATCAAGACAAACACTTCACACAATTGGCCTAAGTTGGTCTTTGTTTTATCCAAAACATCACAACTTACCAATTTCAAATGTAGAAGAGTACAAAACTTTTACTCTTACATTTGACAAGTGTTTTAAACCTTCTTTAAGACATGTCACTCAAATTACAATCTTGGAGTATGACTCTAAGACTTGTATTGGAACGAAGTATGACTCATCTTCTTGATTTAACCATTTCAACAATTCAAGTTCCTCTTCTTAGTCATAAGAATGCACTAAGATTTCCTTAGATGACTAATTGTGCTATGGTTTCTTAATCATTAAGATGATCACAAAACTGATACTAAATTACTCTCCCATCTTTTCAGATTTGAGAAACTTTTATCCTTCTGCCTTAGTTGATTCTTCTTATTCGCTCTGCCTTACATTGGAACCTTTTTTTCCAATGTCTCAGAATTACACTTAAGCTTGTAAGTATAATCATATTTACTGAGCTTTGGTAAACTATGATGAATAGTTTTATCAATCTTTTGTGATGGACTTGACCAGTGCACAAGAATGTGTACTCGATCCCTTAGTCCATTACTTGACTACACAACCATGTGAACGAGTAATTAGTCTTAATTTTTCCAAAACTTGAAAGTTCTGATTCATCATGCTATACAACTTGCATGATTCCAAGTTTCGGTCCAATTGAAACTTGGGTGATGAGAATCTTTCCTTATTTGGTAAGTCTTAGACATTACCACAAATGAAAGAATCAATTTCATATTTCCACTCTTGCTCTTAATGGAATCATGTAAGCAACAATTTTTCCTCAAATGCCATTGTAAGGATATTTTAAAATAAATAAAAATCAAAAATTTTCCTTTTATTTTAAAGAACTTTGTGGAAAAAAAAATCCTTACAATCCATATGAAAACTTGTTGTTATCTATTCCTAAGCAAAAATATCATAACTCCTAAGAAGTAGCTCAAGAATCCGATTTTTCAAGCTATGCGATAGAAATCCATCTACGCGATCAGATTCAGCATATTCTTTCTTTAAGTTTCTTCACTTTTCTTTGATTCTTAAAACATTACCATGTGACCCAGTCACACATGTATCAAGAATCTCAGAATAGAAACTTAACAGAGTTAGATAGTGGAGTTTACCTGAAGTAGAGTCAAACTTATTGACTTTAACATCCTTAGGTATATTTGGCAGCTTCGCAACCAATGCCCCTTCCTTTGGCAATATAAACATATGGACCCTTTGATAATGGTACACGGGACTATCACAGACTTAGCTTTTCTCTTTACCATTTGGTCAACCGAGTTGACTATGGCCGATCCCTTTCCACTGGGAAGAGAGAGCTTTACTAGATATCCAATGTCATCATTGTCAATGTCCATAAAGTTTTAGGAAGTTGATCTTATCAAATAGATAAGATCATTAAGGGTCTTGTCATAGTCTGTTTCATAGGTGTTCCAAAAGAACTCACTATGTGACTTAGAAAGTAGTTGTACCACCAACTTTCTCAAGACTTTGACACCCAACTCTCCCGGCTTGTCAATATGTGACTACATCTCCAAGATGTGATCACACCTAGACCTTGCCTTGCCAATAGGGCTTGAATGACCTTAAACTTTTCAAGAACTTGTGGGTTAGGGAGAATAATTGGAGGAGGAGAAAAAAGCATGATATCCATGGGATATCATCTTCATTAGGAAAGCTTGTTTCAAGAGATTTGGGAAGATCATAAATGTCTAAACCAGACAAGTTATGGGAGATATTCAAGATAGTTGAATTAAAGTCCTTAATATGACACCCAATATGAAATATTAAGGCTAGGACCCAACAAACTATTTTATAACTTAGAAGAGGTATGCCGTAATCCAAGCTGTAAAATATTTGAAGGTAGGTGAATGACGATTCACCAATTTCCACCAAGATAAACGAAATGTATTATTAGGTTTTAATTGGATTTGAAACTCCTAGATCTTTGAGATTCATTGAACTTTTCAAAGGCATGTTTCAATCTCGAGTGTGCCCTTCAGGTTTTGTGACTGGGATGCCGAGGATCACAAAACAAGGTGTGAAGTAACCATGCAAATCACTTGGTACCCTTAATAAATTACCCCTCAATCGATGTGCCGGTTAACCACACACGCTCCATCGATACTATGATAAATATTAAGTCACCCTTGACCTACCTTGTTAAGTCCAAGTTAGTGTGCCGGTTAACCACACACGCTCCACTAACCGACTTAAACAAAGTGCAAAGTGTAATTTCATGGATTAGCACCTTATTCACATTTTCCCTAAGTAACTAAGATTGGGTATTATTAAGAGTTTAGTTACTTAGTATTATCATTAATACTTTTAATGAAGGGAGAATTCTAGTCTTGTCAAACCCGTTCGGCTAACGACCCTCCACCAGTCAAGCAAGCGGTGGGTGAGAGTGGACACCCATTAAGTTGCCATTTTATAGGCAACAACCTTATACCCACCTTATAGACCGGCTTCGTGAATGAGGCGTACTAGCGGTAAGACTGACTTTACTCTTATACATATATATATATTATTAACTTATAATATTATAAAGTATAAGGGTTGAATTTTAAATTTTAAAATTCTAAGGGCTAACTTGGAATTAAAGTATTCATAAGGAAAACTTTTCAAATTCCAAAACTTGAGGGCAAGTTTTGAAACTATTCAAAACTAATTAATTCCATAACTTATGTGTTTAAAGTAGTTTTAATCCAAAAACTCTTCAAGTTCCATAACTTGAGGACAAGTTATGGAAGACTTTAAACTAATAAAAGAATTAACTTTTTCTTTATTTTATAACTTATGGATTTAATTATGGTTACATATTTTTCTTTTAATGAAGTGACTCTTGAACTTCCATAACTTGAGGACAAGTTATGGAGTCATAAAAATTATTCAATGACACAAGACTCTTCATTTTGTAACCATTGCCAACTATTATGAGTTTTATGAGTCTTTAATGTGACTCTTCATGTAACTTGAGGACAAGTTACACAAACACATTTTATACTCAACTCTTAGATTAAAATGGATTGAAAACAACTATTTCAATTAACTTTTCTATTAATCTAAGCAACTCATAAGAACAAGATAATTCAAATCAAACATTTTCATGTAATTAGTCTAAACC
This sequence comes from Lactuca serriola, assembly GCF_051521515.1. NCBI lineage: Eukaryota > Viridiplantae > Streptophyta > Magnoliopsida > Asterales > Asteraceae > Lactuca > Lactuca serriola. Next base: position 114,509,533 of record NC_136412.1, read on the forward strand.
TTAAACTAATACAAAACATGAATCTATTGACAATTATCTTTGAAAATGGATTAGCATGAACATTACCACATCAAAAACAAGTTTATAAGTTCAAAAACAACTTAGGGTAATGTTGTCTGGGGGTCCAACTTGTCGAGTGCATGAACCAACTCGGCGAGTTGGATCGAATTGATCACATTTTAGGCATGGACTCGCCGAGTCCTCTGATGGACTCACCGAGTCTGATGATCAGACAGCACCAAATTCGTTTTTTTCAGCTTCTATTGCAGGTATAACAAGAAAACAAGCCTAGGCTCTGATACCACTGTTGGGTTTTGAGCATTCTAACACTCCTAAGTGTACATGCAACCCTAAATACCTTGGATCTATGTTTTCTCTATTATACATGCAAATAAGAACTTCCAAGGTATTATCCTAATCTAGCATACAAAACAATGACTATAGCAAGATAGAATACATACCTCTTTGGTGTAGAAAGTCTTCATGAAGCTTGAGTGCCTAGTGCCCCAAGTGTGACACCTCAAATGGAATCACAATCACCAAAACACTTAGAATAACTTGAGAGAATTCTACAACTTATGAAATCGGCGAGCCCTTTCTCTTCACACTCTAGTGGCCGATTTTGGTCAAGAATAAGATGCTTATATAGTTAGGGTTACACCATGTAAGCCCTAATTGACATGGCCTTTCATTTCCATGATCCATGGGTACAAATACACCATGGAGCATCCATGGACCATCCTATGGGTTTTAGCCCAACTTGATTATCCATGGAGCATTAGCCCACTATACAAGTATGGATGATTTACACAATCAACCCATATATTTAATTAGTCTTCTTTTGATCACTTAATTAATCCTAGATTAATTCTTGATCAATACTAATTAAATAATCTTATTATTCTTATTATTAATATACTAGAACTTATAATATATTAATAACCATAAGTGTCTTATTTCTCTCATTATAGTCTATCCAAGTGCATGATGGTATGCAACCCAAATGGACCATGCCGGGTCGGGTCAAATCTTACCAATTATAGTTATGGACTTAGACATTAATCCAACACAAGTATCTACAACACTCTAAGTGTGTGTGTGTGTGTGTGAAGTTTCCTGAAGATTTGGTTACCTTTAAATGTACATTAGTTTTAACACGTATATAAAACTAATAAATAAGTATAAAGCTTTCATAATCTTGATTGTGAGTTCCTTAACCATACTTCAGACTAGATATGACTTGGATCGGGGCCAGTATCTTTTTGATGACTTTTGTCACCCTTGAACTTTTCAGTTCGGCTGTAGCTAGTATCCAGGTGCGGGATAGTCAGTCCCGTATAGATCTATACACTCAAGTCACGCTCTCCCTTCCGGAGATTCTGGTTACTAGGATAGTCCTCCACTCTCGTATCAAGGGGAAGTGTTACAAAGGACGTTTCTCCAATCTTAAGATTACTCTTTACTCTCGTATCTAGGGGAGTACTATCTAAGACTGACTAAGTTCTAATGACTGTCCTTTACACTCGTATCTAGGGGGTGTTTTATTAAGGACAACACAAAGGTTCTATGATTTCTAACAGTAAAAGTGTGAACAATCAATTGCATAGTATAAAGTATAGCACTATATAATAAGAATTGAAATCGGTTTGAAAAAAAAAACAACTCTCAAGTCAAACAGTTTGTTAATATGTTTTCAATTCTTAAAATGTACGGATTATGAAACCATTCAAATGAAATAATGAATTTAAGTACAAGATATTCTTGTACTTTTGCTTGTATTCCCCCCCCCCCCCTGAAAACATTGAAAAAGGGTAGGGGTATGAACTCACCAGGCGAGAAAACGTCATGGATTGGATGCTAAGTGTCGTTTCGGGGCTTGATAACGTGCGAGGTTCCTATGTAATATTAAATGATACACAAATGTATCTAATTAGATTTTAAATCACTAATTAGACATGATTATACACTCCAAGACGCGAAAACACTTCAAACCAAGTGTTTGGAGTGACCCGGGTGACATCTATGGACGTATATGGTTTGGATATGGAGTTTACTCTTCAAGAGTAAACTCCCAAGAGAGTTCACGGCCCTAAATACCACATCCCCATGAGTTTACGACCGTAAGCTCATGGGTGGTGCTTTTGGGTGCTAAATGACCTTATATCATTTTAGGGGTGATGCTAGGTTTGGTTCTAAAGCATTGGAAAGGGATTAAACCACCATATGGACCACTTAAAGGAGTTTACGGCCGTAAGCTCCCCCATATCCATTCCTTATATGTTTTGGTGGTGTAAGGTCAATCACATGTGATTTAAACTCATTTTACAAGCCTTGGATGGAATTTAGGGCATCAATTGACCATGTTTTAGGAGTTTATGGCCCAGGAACCCATCCTTGGGGGGTTTATGGCCATGAACTCCTAAGGGAGTTGTTTTCATCAATTTTAAGGCTTCTAATTCGATTGTGGTTGGTTCGACTTTAATCCAAGGCTATTGATGTGTTTAAGTGGCATTTAAACACTTGGAAATGAGTTTACTCTCCGTGATAACGAGTTTACGGCCCAAGCATGTTCTTGGGAAGTAAACTCATGTTTACTCCTCAAAATTTAAGTTTAAGGTGTTCTAAGTCCGTTCCATTAAGCCATCTAGCCATATCTAAGCTCCAAAGGTCGATCGGAAGGGTTTTTTTGGGCTCCAAAACCCATTTTATATGAGTTCACGGCCTAGGACTGTTCTAGGGCCGTAAACTCATGATAATGATCCTATTCCATAGTTTGACGACGAATTTGGAAGCTAGAGAGGTTGTACAACAAGTTCGGAAGGTTACCTTGATGAAATGGGGCTTGAATTGAGTGATTTTGGATCAAAGACTTGGATTTGAGGAGAGACGTTAGAGAGAGTAGTGAGAGTGTAAAACTTCAAAATGAAGTCTTTTGAGCTTTAAATATGTTCTAAGTTTCGGACACGGTGGAATTCTACCCGATACCGACGTTAAACGAGGCTTTTGGTCGCACCCGATTAAGTTGTCGTAACCCGGCGGGATCGAATCTAAAAATTTTCAAATTAATAATTTGGGCCAATATCATGAGTTCCTAAGGGGTTTGGAAACTCTTGAGTTTTTAATAATCATATAAATTTAAATAACTTAGCCCAAAAATGAAATCGGAACGAATCGCGAAAGACGGGTTTTACGGACGAAATGGGTTACGGCGATGGACAAACTTCAACATATTTTCAAGGAAATCCTTATTTAAGAATAAAATCCATTAAGTAAGATCTTGTGGTGGAGTGTTGACTTTGCCATAGTGTTAGACAGAAGCAACCACCCCCATACCCACTCCATGACTAACCCACATCCCTCCCCACCATACCTGGTCATTCAAGAGTACTTTCCCACTCATTTCTCAGCCATACTCACATCCTAAGAGTTGGACAACCCCCTATCTCTCCTCACACTTCCCTCATTCTCTCATTTTTCCTCCAAGGATCACACTCCAAATTCTCTCACAATTCTCTCCCAATTTCGATACTTCCAAGGCTGATCATCAAGATTTCTTCCACGCTTGGTAAGTATAATTCATTCTTCTTGTGATTATTACACATCCTTCTACTCAAAATTATAAGAATCTTACACAAACATCGTCACCTTCATGTTAGGTTCTCGGTTCTTCAAGGCATCTTCTAAGTGTTCTTGAGTTGAACACTTTTCTTCTTCAACATACATCCACTAAAATCACATTAGGTGAGTTCATACCCCTATTTTTTCACGTTTTCTTAAGTTTTAAAGGGGGGGGGGGGGAATACTAGTTAAAACAACAAGAACACAACTAAACTCTCCCAATAGCTTTCATAAAAAAGGTTGGACTCCATTCACGGACTGTTTTGGGCAACTTAAACATTTTAGTTTTCAAAATTGTACTAGGTGAAAATAGATCCAGTTCTTAGCTTTAAAATGACTACTTGTACATCTCCATACGATTTTTCTACAATATACGGTGATTTTTACAAAACTACCTATCATTTCAAGAACGAATTTGGACCAGTCTGTGATTATGGACTTTTTCACACAAGTTGGAGGTCACTAAAAATCATAATAAAATTTATTAACAAACTAGACTCATTTTCCAAACTCCCAGAATTTCCGGATTTGGATTTGGACCGTTGGTAATATTTCTATAAATTTTCTAAGAACAACAATAGAAAATGTTAACAACAGATAAATGCTATTAATTTCATTCAACGTTGTAACTTGTTGAGAAAGGTGTATATCATTATGTGATCATATATTATTACATTATATGCCATTTTGTCTTGGTAATTAGACATGTATCAGTAGACAAATAGATTTTTACCTTCTCAAGAATGGTAAATTAGTTTAATGTTATAAAAAAAGCTTACTACCATGGCATGCAAATATTTGATAAACTATGGAAGTATAGTTTATGTTGAGTTTACATTATAAACGATTATGATAAACTATAATAGGTATAGTTTATGTTTCATTACATATCAAACTCTTTACTAAAGGTTCTTAGTTCACGTAAATTTGTTAATGAATAAATTTGTGAGACACTCGCTTCATGTTACATCCATGTCATAAAATCAAAAGTCTTGTAAATTGTAACCAGAGTCTCTTGTAGGGAGAACGTGATAGTTGTGTATATATCTATATTGGGTCTGACAAACCCACACATGAGTTGCATGCAATAGCTAGACCGGCAGGTCTGAGGTGACAAGTATCATTTAACTTGCGACGCCTGAAGAACGTCGTATTACGAGGCCTTCCGAGTCATAGTATGGTTATAATAACTCACATGTGGTATTAACAAACATAAGATTTATGAGTTGTACTTTTAAATTTAACGAGTTTATGTCGATTTAAACTTGCACAAATTTCCTTAAGTATGGTAAAATACTTGTACATTTCGGTTTTGACTTTTAAGATTACAACGCATTACGTAAGAAAATATGGGATTTTTCTTGAACAAACATTACTTTTACAAGGAAAGGATTTTATTATCACCTTCAAAAGCTTATGAACTCACCAACCTTTGTGTTGACACTTTTTCAAAACTACTTGTATTCTCAGGAAATCACTAAATAGGTAATCAAGTGTTTTTGAGGATGAGACGTTAAGGCATCAAACATTTCATTTTTGTCAACATAATGTAATTGATTTGGAAACATGTAAACTCATACAATGATGTAACTCTTTCAATTATAATTATGTTGATTGTGTTTACTTTAATTACTATTACAATTGTTGTTATGATACTATACATGAAGTCCTCCACCCCCGGACGTTTCCACCATCCTTGGTTTGGGGGTGTGACACAACAGTTTCTGAGCGTGATATTCGCTTCACCTCCAGGTTTTGGAGGAAATTTCACAAAGAATTGGGTACACAACTTCATTTCAGCACCGCATACCTCCCTTAGACTGACAGACAGATATAGTGAACTATTCAGACTCTTGGGTATATGTTTCAGGTATACGTGTTCGATTTTGGCGAGAGTTGGATACCTACCTTCAATTGGTTGAGTTCACTTACAACAACAGTTAGCACGCTAATATCGATCGAAGTCCCTTCGAGATGCTTTATGGGAGAAAATTTCGGACCCAAGTTTGTTGAGGCGTGGTCGGGCATTGGGTTATAGGGAGTACTGAGCTAGTACTCAAGACCACGAAGTTGATTCAGTAGGTACGCAGTCAGTTGTAGACCTCGCAAAGTCGCTAAAAGAGTTACGCTGACCGGAGGCGATCATACCTCGGGTTTCTGGGTGGAGACTATATGCTTCTAAAGGTGTCACCTTGGAAAAGTGACATCCGATTCTTGAAGCATGGCAAGTTGGGCCCCCCGATATATTGGTCTCGTCAGGATTATCGCTTGGGTGGGCAATGTTACATACCGATTAGATCTTCCATATGGGCTCAGTCAGATCCACAACATGTTCCACGCCTCTTAGTTGTGAAAGTGTTTAGTTAATGACTCTGTAGTGTTTCCCTTGGATGATATTCATTTAGGTTCATGAAGGCCAAAACTATGTAGATAGAGCAATTGTGGTCCTTGATAGGAGACGAAGACCTTGCATAACAAGGTGGTGTGTTTGGTTAAGGTGCAATGGAAGCATAGGAAAAGTTCAAAGTTGATATGGGAACCTGAGGAGGAGATGAGAGAGCAATACCCATAGCTTTTTCTAGCAGCGGACTTCAAGAATGAAGTCTGATTCAAGTGGGGAAGAGTTGTAACAAATGTATCCTTATGTATGATTGTTTATAACAAGTTTAGCAATTTTTACACTTTAGGTGCCTACACTTATCTTAGGATGGCCTCCTACGTTGGGCGTAACTAAAAGATTCCATATGACAGAATAATGCTCTATGTTCGGCATAGAGATATCTACGTAGGGCGTAAGAGCATAGGACCTAAACCCTAATTGTAAGGTTATGAACCCTATTTAAAGGCTCTAACTCCTTAGGACCTCCCCGTTCTCAGCCTCCAGTCCCATTTTTAGTCATCGAGAAACTATATGAAAGACCCTCACTTTCGTATGTATGAAAGACCCAAACTTTCATACTTGACAATATAGTTACTCCAAAACATGCTACTTGCATATTCATAAAAACAATATTTTACATTGATAAAGAGTTTACAAGCTACTGGATACAAACCGACTATTTTAAAGTGTTATATATTACATAACTTCCCAGGATTCTATAGTTTTATACATATGGGAGTGCAGAATACAATAGTTTCAAACTATTCATAAGCTTCTATTGATACAATAGTTTCAAACTATTCAAAAATCTTCTACCAGTATATAGCTATACTGGATGCTTATCTCCTGCAATTTGTTAAACACTGAGAGGGTAAGCGGTGACGCTTAGTGAGTTCGATAATAGATACAATATAACTTTATGTCATATATATATATATATATATATATATATATATATATATATATATATATATATATATTTCAACATGGCAGAGGCAAAGAGGAACAAGGAACAACAAGGGCATATGTGAATCACGTGACAAACTTTCCATATAAATCATTTATTTGATTCAAAGATATACAATCAATGAGACATAACAATTTCCATACTTAATATACATCAATAAAGCTTTGGCCCAAATGGCACAGAAGACATATAACTTCAGATTAACATTTTGGTAGATTTCAGGCTTATAGCCCTATCTAACCTTCTGCCAATACCATATAATAGAAATCATTCTCTTACGGAGACATGTTCTACATGGCCAAAGGCTACATACCAGTACCAACGTGAATCTAAGTCCTTTCACTGATCAAATGGTCAAAGGTATTGCTTTGCTATTAAAAATATCGAATAAAAAAATAACAAGGGAAAATAACCCGAAATAATAACACTAAAAAGCACGTAGCACATATAACACATAACATACAATTATTTCTATACATTAAACTCACCGTGAAATAACCGGGGGCTAAAATATTCATTTGGGCATCACTTCGGCTCTAAATATCACTTTCTTCGTTGAAAACCAGGAGTTTTGCTTGATAATCGGGCTCTGCGAAGGTAGAGCTTCAAAACCGAAAAGATAAATTTTTCGGGCTTCTCGGAGTCTCGGGGCGTGTTTCGGGCTTTCGAATTAGTACTGGGGCTTCGGGGGAAGTCGGAATGTAAGAAAATATGGAACAAGGGTGAAAAATGCCAAATTACAAACATCTAACCGGGAGATCTCGCACCCCTTATATAGGTGCGAGCCTCGGATCGGAAGCGAGGGGGAGAGGACCCCTATCTGTGAGGCTCGGAACAGGTGACAACAGGGCGAGGCTCGGACGGATAGGTGCTCGCTTCGCATTGATTGGATGAAGCTGCTTCTGGCTTCGGATCGGGTCGGCTGCCTCGGTCAAATCAGGAGTCTACACGTGGGTCGGGCACGAGGGTGCATGCGAGATCACATGACTTCGGATAGATGCCAGCTCCTAAGTGGACCAAGCTTCGGTCCAATGGGGAAAGAGGTGACGACTTCGGACCAATCAGCGGGTGCCATGTGAGGCTGCGGTCCAATCAGAAGACGCCACGTGGAGGCTGTATGCGAGGGATGACGTGGCAGCACTATTCATGTGAAATTTCTCGAAAAATTTGCCAAATCTTGTAAAATCCATAACTTTCTCATACAAGCTCTGTTTTTGATGTTCTTTATATTCACGCGTAGGTAAAACCATGCTCTACAACTTTCGTTTAGACTTTGTCGGCTAATTTTGAACTTATTTTTAATATTATTATTTTTAACAGACTGGGACATGAAAATCCGTTAAAAATTCATAACTTCTTCATCCGACGTCCGTTTTCATCATACTTTTTACCGTTGTACTACTAATGACGAGACCTTCAATTCTTGTTTAGGTTGTGTTGGCTAAAAATCACTTGATCTAAAATTCGAGTTTTTAGCTGTCTACTGCTAAGCTAAAACTTCGAAAAATCATAACTTCCTCATACGAAGTCAGATTTTGGCGTTCTTTTTATCGAACTTCTAGGTTTAACGAATACTACGACTTTCATTTAGATTACTAAGGCCAAAAAGTAGTTTATCAAAAACTCACTTTTTACGTCATTCGGCACCGTGTCGGTTTTGTCGCGGATCTTCGATTGGTCATAAGTTCTTCGTTATAACTCGGATTTCGATGAGGTTTTTGCCTAAATGTTTCTAACGAGATTATCTACAAGTTTCAATAATAAAATTTTACTTATTCCAAATTTTATATTTTCGTTAAATTTCACTATTTGACATTTGATTGGAATCTCATAAGACTTCCAATACTTTCTGAATGATTCTAAGCATAGTTTTACTTTAATTCTAGTAAAAACTATTTGTTAGAACTCAAAATTCAAATCCACATAATATTTCATAGTATTATTTACTTAAAACATGATTTCAAAACGTGTATGTTACAAATACCTCCCCTTTTTGAGGATTTCGTCCCCGAAATTACATGGATTAAAATAAATGGGGATATTTTGCTCTTATCTCATTCTTATTTTCCCAAGTATAATTTGGGCCTCGGTGGTGTTTCCACTTGACAAGCACCAACTCTACTTCTTTATTACGTAGATTAGTTGTTCTTTCATTCATGATCTCTTCCGACTCTTCTATATATCTTAACTTAATAGCCAATTTCACCTCGGATAATGGAACTGCCTCATCATTGATGCTTAAGCATTTGCGCAGATAGCTCACATGAAACACTTCATAAATACCTACCAAATCTTCAGGCAATTCTAAGCGGTATGCTTGCTTTCCAATTCTCTGGAAGATTTTGAAAGGACCAACAAATCTAGGGCTTAGTTTTCCTTTCTTCACAAATCGCATAATGCCTTTCGACGGGGATGCTTTTAGCATTACGAAATCTGTCACACCCCAAAACCATGAACGGCGGACACGTTCTGGGGCGGAGGACGTCATGTACAGTATCACAACAACGAATAGTAGTAAACAAGCAACAACATCATTCATTGCATTAATAATATAATTTCATACAAGTTTGTTCTGTCAAGTTATATAGACACCAAAATATACATATCAAAATAAAAGACAAGTCTTGAACGAACTCCATCTTCTCAAAACCTGGCACCTGTACCTGTCTACTGGTGACCTGAGAATACAAGTTATTTTGAAAGCAAGTATCAGCTTTAAAGCTGGTGAGATAATAAGTGTATTAATGTATGTGTTTGTATGAAAGCATTTGTAAGATGTTTTGTAAGATGTTATGTATTCTCCTAGAAAACCCTATGTTTTCTACAAATTGTAGCCTTCTACCAAGGCATCTAGTGTTTGTGCGTGTGTCTCTTGTCAGAGTGTGTGTTTTCTTAATTCTGACTATCATTAACCAAAAATATAGATTTTACATTACCGTGCATCGTGTGAATATTCACGAAGTGAATGTAATGGGAAAATATCATAGTACCGTAGTATTTGTAATAAGTGACTACTGTTGTACTAACTACCTTAAAAACAAAAGGCATTTAAAGTAAGATGTGATCGACCTGTATCCTGCTACTGACTCTAGTAAAACGACGATGTAAGACATCGTAATAAATGACATTTGGCACCCGTAGACTTATAAGTCCCACTGTAGCGAGCAGCAAGGTGTAGGATAGTCAATCCAGTATAGATCTATACACAAACTCATACGCTCCCCAATTAAGGAGATTTTGGATACAAAAACGATCATGGAAGGAAGTGCCATGACCCATTTAATGGTTCACATAACTGCATGAATGTATATGTAATGAATGTGCTAACTGTAATTGTACTCTTTCTCCGTCTAGCGTGTATGTACTGTAATTTTCTGCGTGTGCTAGCTGTAATGTGTGTTCTCTCTCTATCTAGCATGTATAGTAATGTACTGTGTGTACTACTCGTATTGACTCATGAATGAACTGACTCATTGTATGTTTCATTATTCTAGTAATAGTTTTAGTATCTTCCTACACTACCCCTATGGTAGCTTACTAGTAATGTATGATCATGTCTGTAAACCCTTGCTACCCAAAGGTATTGAACTGGTTGAAAGAACTTTTATTTATATATATGTATACATAATATATAACTAATAGATACACGACCTTGGGATAGATAACCGATGCCCTACAGCCACATCCCAACGAGGAAAAGGAGATAAAGTGAGTTAGCCTTCCTAAGTCCTTTAAACATTACTTATATAACTATACATACATAGGCATGCATTTGATAATAAGTATAAAAGATTTTAAGTAAAAGTATTTGACAAGTAAAAGAGTTTGTAAAATAGTTTGAAGCAAAACAGTTTGGTAAACAGTTTGAATAGTAAGCAAACTACTAGTTTGGTAGTTATTAATCACCTGTGATTGATATAATAACTATAAGTGTTCAACTTGTATTCCCCCCCCCCCCCATAAAAGCATTTAAAAAAATTTAAACCATTGATTAAGGGGTATGAACTCACCTGTAGTGAGTGGTACGGATGAACTGAAGATGTAGGATTGCTAGGTGTCAAGTGAAGACTTGAACACACTATATGATCCTAGTTAACATATAATATCACATATATGTATCCAATTAGTCTTTAAACAACTAATAAACAAACTTAAGACACCCTAGGACATGCTAAACACCTTATACAAGTGTTATAAGTGCTAAGGATTGTATCTAAGTGTTGTAGGGTAAGGCTAGTGTGCTTGGGGTTCAAGGAAATGCCATCATGGAGTTTACGGTTTTGTGGTCACTAACAAAAGAGTTTACGGTCGTAAACCCTTGATTTTACGGCCGTAAGCTGTCACACCCCAAAACCGAAGGCGGAATCGTTCCGGGGTGGAGGTGACGTCATGTTAAGTATCATAACCAATATACATAGTAAGCAAAGTAAACAACCATTACATTACATATGAAAATTTACATTTGTTTGAAAGTAAAGTGTTATAAGTGTTATACATATGTATATATGAACAAAAGCTAAGACGAGTCTTCTATACGCTCCGTCTTTTCCAAAAGATCGCAGGGTACCTGTCTAATGCGGACCTGAGAATACAAGCAGTTTGAAAATCAGCATGAAGCTGGTGAGTTCATAAGTAGTTCGTTTTCTGAAAATGAACAAGTTTCCTTTGGTTTTTCTGAAAATGTTGTTAACCAAGAAAATCCCATATTTTCTTATAAGAACAGTTTAGTTATTCAATGTTACTTAGTTTGGTTAAGAACAATTAGGTTATCCTAGGAAAAACCCTTATTTTCCTAAAAGTTGGTGGTTGGTTATCGATCCGGAATGAAGTGTACAAGTATCTACCATACTTGCAATGTTAAGAGAAATGTTTTGAAAACCTAGTTATCCTTGTAAAGTACATTTGTTTTAACACATATATAAAACTAATAAATAGGAAGTAAACTGATTACTAAGTTCATTATTACTAACAAGTAATTATTTGTTATCCAAATTGCGAGTTCTATAACCATACGATAGACTAGATATGGCAATAAGAAGTCCATTATCATTTTATGACTTTCGTCACCCTTGAACCTTTCGGTTCGACTGTAGCTAGCAGCCAGGTGCGGGGTAGTCAGCCCCGTATAGATCAATACACTCAAGTCACGTTCTCCCTCCAGGAGATTCTGGTTACAGGGGCGGTCCTCCACTCGCGTATCTCTGTGGAGTGTTTCCGAGGACGTGTCTCCAATTTTTAAGATAACAAATTTACAAGTAATAATATGGAAAACCCTATTACAAAATGGTGATCCTCCACTCGCGTATCTCTATGGAGTGTTACTTATGGAGTGTTACTGAGGACGAATTCAAAAGTACTAGGCTAATGCTTTTAACAGTAATGACATGGAAAAATCATTTGTGAAATATAAAATATGACATTTTATAACAAGTTTCACAAACAGTCTGAAAACTAACTTTGCAAGTTAATCAATAGGTTAATACGATTTCCAATGTTAAAAGCATGCGAAATATGAAACATTTCAATGAAATCATAAGTTTGAGTACAATATATTCTTGTACTTATGCTTGTATTCCCCCCTAAAAACATTGAAAAACAAGGAAAAAGGAGCAGGGGTATGAACTCACCAGACGAGGAATGTGTCGGATAGGAAGCTAAGTGTCAGTTCGAGGCTTGATAACACGCAAGGTTCCTATGTAATATGAAGAAATACACAATTGTTTCTAATTAGACTTTGAACTACTAATTAGATAAGAATATACACTCCGAGGCGCGAAAATACTTTATATCAAGTGCTTAGTATGATTCGGGTAGCATCTAAGGGTGTGTAGGGCCTAGATAAGGAGTTTACTCTTCAAGAGTAAGCCTTTAGGGGAGTTTACGGTCCAATGACCATATCCCCATGAGTTTATGGCCGTAAAATCATGGGTGGTGTGTTCTTGGTTGCTAAAGGCCTTACAATGCACAAAGGAAGGTTCTATGGTTGATTCTATGGCTTAGGAAGTGATCGGGACTTGAATTGACCTTGGAAAAGGAGTTTATGTTCTATGAAGGTGTTCTTGATGAGTTTACTACCATAAACACATGAGTTTACGGCCGTAAAATCATGCTTGCTCATGATTCATGTGATTTGGTGGTTGTAGGTTAAGCACACAAAGCTCTAGGCCAAATTCTAAGCCATACAAGGTGTTAAGGGCATTTTAACACCCTTTGGAGGTGTTTAAGGTCTAAGAAGGGGTGTTTCTGGTCCAAGAATGTTCTTAGGCCGTAAACTCAAATGTGACTCATTTGCGTATGTTTTGGTGCATCTGATGAAGGATTATAAGGTTCTATACTCTCATGGAAGCTTTTGGAGGTGATTAGGGGGCAAACTAACACCTTAAAAGGTGTTTATGGTCCATGAATGAGGGTTTACGGTCCAATCATGTTCTTGGGCCATAAACTCATGTCCAATCCTCAAATGATAATATTTTGGGGTCCTAAGCTCATGCATTCAAGTTTCTAAGCCATATCTAAGCACTAGAAGTGATTCGGAGGGGTTTTGGGGCTTCAAAACCCTCTTTAGAGGTGTTCACGGTTTTGGGAGGTGTTCCCAACCTTAAACACTTGTTCATGGGTGTTTTGAGTGATTTAAACATGAATTTTTATACCAATCAATTTAAACAACAAGTTAGGATAGATTGCTTACCAATTTCAGGCTTAAAAGGGGGTTTTTGGATCAAAATCGGATTTTAGAGAGAGAGTAGTGAGAGAAAGTGTTTTAAGAGAGAAAAAACTTCAAAATTGTGTCACTCAATCCCTTATATAGGGGTTGAGCTTATGGCCCGGTGGAATTCTACCCGATACTGACGTTAAACGGTGCTTTTGGTTGTACCCGATAAATTTGCCGTAATCACGAGTTAGATGAAACTAAGCATTTTCCAAATGAATATGGAAAATATTTTATTGTTTATCATGCATCCTGACACTTATGAAACCGAAATAAAAGTTGCAATTAAATTAATTTAACTCAAAGTTAGCGGGACAAATTGAATACAAACGGTTTTATTTAACGGGAACGGTTTATAATGACGGAAAAAATTACGGGTTGTCACATTATCCCCCTGTTAGAGGGAATTTCGTCCCGAAATTCAAATTTTAGATACAAATCATGGATTTGGAAAGAGATGCGGATATTTCTGCTTCATCGAGTCTTCGCGCTCCCAAGTGAACTCGGGTCCCCGCTTGGCATTCCAGCGAACCTTGACTATCGGGATGCGGTTTAGTTTCGTATGTTTGATCTCTCGATCCATGATTTCGATTGGTTCTTCCACAAAGTTTAGGTTTTTGTTGATCACGATCTCATCAAGAGGAATCACGAGGGTTTCATCGGATAAACACTTCTTAAGATTTGAGACATGGAATACAGGATGAATGTTGCTAAGCTCTTGGGGTAATCGGAGTTTATAGGCTACAAGACCGATCCTGGCGAGGATCTCGAAGGGTGAAATGTACCTCGGGTTAAGTTTTCCGCGCTTTCCAAAGCGTATCATACATTTCCAGGGCGAGACCTTTAACATGAAACGGTCTCCAACCTGGAATTCCAGAGGTTTTCGTCGTTTATCGGCGTAACTCTTCTGTCGATCTCGTGAAGCTTTCAGTCATTCTTGGATTTGGATGATCTTTTCGGTGGTTTCGCGGATGATTTCAGGACCAGTGAGAGCACTGTCGGGAAATCGACTCTTGGCTAGTTGCATGTCCCCTAACTCGGCCCAGCACAGAGGGGATATGCACTTGCGGCCGTAGATGGCTTCGAACGGGGCAGCCTTGATACTGGTGTGGTAACTGTTGTTATACGAGAACTCGACCAAAGGTAAATGTGTGTCCCATGACTTTCCGAAATCGATGACACACGCTCTTAGCATGTCTTCCAGGGTTTGAATAGTTCTCTCACTCTGTCCATCTGTCTGAGGATGATAGGTTGTATTCATGTCCAACTTAGTTCCAAGAGCTTTCTGAAGGGACTACCAAAACCTTGAGGTAAACCTGCTATCTCGATCGGAGATAATGGAAACAGGCACACCGTGCAGCTGGACTATCTCTTGGAAGTAAGTTCGTGTGAGTCTTTCCATCTTGAATGATTCTTTAATCGGAATGATGTAACACTGAAATTTTCAAACAAAATTTTCATTTAAAATAGTTTATCTCTTTAACACTTTACATAAAAATCTCCTTTTTGTTTTAATTACAAGACCTGACTCTTTTTTTCAATCACTTAATAAACCAGGATCCTCAAAACAAACTTTTACCCTGGTGTGTACAATCGAGCCGGTGCCATCCTGTGATCCTGATAAAACCTGAAACACATAAAACAAAACACTGTAAGCACGAAGCTTAGTCAGTTCCCCAAAATACCACATTCAACACATACGCCACTCAAGGCTACAATATGACCCTCCAGTCGGTGTGTCTCAGCGGAACCCTCGAGTTCCGTATAGTTGGACCCTTTGGCCCGGTCTGTATCATTGAACTCTCCGGTCCGGTCTATAACGTTGGACCCTCCGGTCCGGTCTATAAACTCCGCATAGCATAAATCACAAAGACATGATGCATAGCATATCACATATAACATAGTACTCAATGTAAGCACATAAGACCCTCCGGTCACACATAACTACCACTCAACGTTACGTATAGTGAGGAGACTCACCTGCTACTACCGACTGAAGAACAAGATCACGCTACTCCGACCACCGTCACGAACTCCACCACTGAATCATCGAAACCAATAAATAACAATAACAACCAAAATACCCCTGGAAGTCAACTGGTCAACTCTTGGTCAAAGCCAACCCTCCTGATTAACTCTACTCACCGAGTCAACCCGCTGACTCGTCAAGTCTCCATGCTCTGAAACTCCCATAACACGACTCAACTCGCCGAGTCACCCCAAGACTCGCCGATTCCCACAACTCTGAGTCAAACCGTACTCAAATCGCCGAGTCATCCCTTGACTCACCAATTCTTAGCTTAACCAGAAAAGGTTAGGACCTCAAGACCAGACTCACCGAGTCCAAGAATAGACTCGCCGATTCCAAGGCTATCTTCAACCAACTCGCCAAGTTGTTCTTCCAACTCGCCAAGTTTCTGCCTATCTTCATGCAACTCGCCGAGTCCACCCATGTGACTCATCGAGTACTACTAGCTCTTAACCCATACAGAGGCTTTCCAAGCAATGCAGGGTTTCCAATCCATAGATCTACTCTTATACGGGCCATCCATCACGTAAAGTGGCAAAGTTTACGTGAATCTGAGGAGATCTAAGCATAATACACTCTTGGGCTAAGGTTTGGGGCCAAAAGACTTCATCAACAGCTCTTGAACAGGGACTTTATGCTCTTTTGGATCATCGCTACTCTAGATCTGAGGTAGCAACCTCAGATCTAACCTCCAAACTCAAGATAACACTAGATATACACCCAAAAATCCCATAAATGATAGATCTAGATGGATAACAGCTCAAGCAACGAATCATTACCTCAAAATAAGGCTCCAACAGAAGAATAAGTCCAAACCTTGAAAAGCCCCTTGCTCTAAGCCTCTTAATCTTCAAAGATCTCTTCAACAAACACTCCTTCAAGATCCAAATGTTCTCTAATTCTCTCACAACGAATATTAGGGTTTTTGGACTTCAAGGGAGAGCAAAGAGGCTGGGGAGAGGGTATTATGTTCTTTATATAGGGCTTAATCCCTGGGATTAGGGTTTTCTCCACACAGCACCAACTCGCCGAGTCCAGCCAACGACTCGCCGAGTTGGAAACTAGACACACGACCAGAATCGTGACCCTACTCGCCGAGTCTACCCATGGACTCGCCGAGTTGACCATTCACATTTTCACTTTGAAACCTGAACTTTGCGCCCTTGAACTCGGGATGTTAAAATTCTCCCCCACTTAAATTAGGCTTCGTACTCGAAGCCTGCGGCAACACAACTCCAAAAACTATTCTTGCAATGCACCACCTGGCATTAACCAAACTAGGTTCCTCAAAACACTACCACCGAAACCCATAACCTAACTCTTCCCCTGCGGTGTCCTGACCACCACCTCATCCTCTGATACCCACACTTATCAACCGAGTACCACTCCATGATACTTCACTCGCTCCAAATCACAACGATCGCTTGACCCTTACATAGCTAGACATCACCCCGGACCACCGGGTCCTGACCCGGTACCAAACTGCTATCCCTTTCCTTGATTAGCATAACCTTTATCGAATTCACTTCTCGGACTTATCCCGCTTTCAATCCGAATCCAACTCTTTTCTTTCCATGCTGACAGGATGTCCCATCCTTCAGCTCCTGAACAACTCTCCTGAGCTCTCCTCTGCAATCGCATACACATGCTGAGCCTACTTTACATCCTCGGGTTGGAAAAACCTGACATACTGACGATACCAACAGACATCCCCAGGATGAATTACCACTATATACATAACCTCACAGCCATACTTAAATCCAAGGCTCTATCCTTTCATTTCTTCCGAACTCCTCTAGTTCTAAACCACCGGAGATTCATCCGCAACCTCAACAGACACCCAACCCGGAAGCACTTCTATACCACTGGCACCAACACAGTGTTCAACCACCATACTCTTAGTCATCCATACTCACTACTGCTTTCACTTCCGTGAACCAACACTCTTCCCGGAGTTACATACCTTTCCCTTTCCTTACCCAAGGAAATTTACTTGTCAACCTTGCCACTTCAGACAAGTGCCACATTGCTCACACCCCACTCTACACTATCCCTAGCAGGGTAACCACTACTCCATGTATCACACACGCTCTGAATCTGCTCGCAAGGACTCTCTTCCCAACAAATGGGGGGTCTGACACCTCCTCCTATACAATAGCTCAAAGGGTGGCATACCGATGCTCGAATGATGGCTGTTGTTATAGGAAAACTCATAGAACCTCAACCCCATAGTTGAAATTCCATGGTTACCCATGACATGATTCAAAATGTCTCACTAACTTCCTTCTCGTGTCAACTATCTCGGCCCAGTGACACACAAGTCACAAAATTCTCTTTACCTCATACGTAAACTACAATCCAACCGAAGATCGACTCACTCCTGACACTTGACATCTAAGGCTCAAGAATTTCGTGCAACTCACTGCACTATCCCATCCAAACATAGAACCTCTGGTCTCAATTCCAGATGACAACTAACTTTTTAGAAGAGTACTCATTCTCTGAATCTGAAACCTCATATCGCCTTCCCGACGCACTACCAAAATCAAACTCATCTCAAGAGTTTGATCAATCCCCGGGTTGGACCACTCGCAACCCACACTTAACTTACCCATCTACAACAACCACGATTCCATCCAATATAACCACTCCAAACAATTGAGATAACCACAATCTCGTCCCTGATTAGTGCTTGCTACGGCTCCCCGTGGCATCACTACAATCTCTCTCTGATCCGAGAGTATTATGGCTCCCCGTAGTATCACTACAATCTCTCTCTGATTCGTGAATACTACGGCTCCCCGTAGCATCACTACAACCTATCTCCGATCCGTGAGTACTATGGCCCCCCGTAGCATCACTACAACCTCTCTCTGATCCGTGAATACTACGGCTACCTGTAGCATCACCACAACCTCTGCTCTAAGCCACTGAACTGCAGCTCCCCGCAGTCTTACCGCACAAGCCCTTACCTCTTCATAATCTCATTTTCACGTAGACGCCACACCGCGATCATGAACTCATGCCCTGCGGACCGGCCATGCGTAGGTGTACACACCTACTCAAACTATGCACTGTTATTTCTGACCCGAACCACCTCTCTAAACAACGGCCACCTGCCATAGAATCACTCATTCCTTCCTGATCATGCACGACAAGCATCATCTCACTTTCACCTCGCCCTATCCAGCAATTTAGCCCTGATCCCATGAATCTGCCACATAATCACTGTAACTAGTCCTCTAACTGCCTCTGCACAATTCTCAAATCCCTTCAGCAATTACCTGGTTCTCCCCCACTTAGGGTTCGAACCATCGCCAATTGGCGCACTTTCAATCCATCCACAGACTGCTTCCATTAATAACATCACATATATTCTTTGATTGAGCTACGCAACGCTTGATGACCTAACAATACCAAATACTACGAATCATAGAAGAAGCCCTCATAACTTCCCCCATGACTTCCTTTAATCATTCAGGACCTCATACTGCCCTATAACTAGACATCCCAACTGCCCCGATTCACCCAAGACTCTCCGTTTCCACCATTGGCTCTATGGTACAAGAAATACTTCACCATGGACAAACCGCTCAAACACCCTGAAAAGATCACCACCAGTACTACTCCACGGCCTCCAATTTCTAGAACCAGAAACTCGATAGCTCATTCTCCTTCTCAAGAACGGAAACCATGTAACTCTCGCCATAGAAGGTGATGGCTCATCCATCAGCCGATGGCTTGACTCGAACACCTGCTTCTTCAATAACATCATCCCACTTATCCTTAAGCCGTGCAGTTTCCATTGGCACCTCACAAATAAAACCTCTTAAAATGAATCCCATTTCTCTCTCAAGCATACTCCCTTGAACTCATTCAAATTGGCCCTCAAGCCGCATAATCTCTCATACCTGATCTCGGTATACTCAACATAATGACATAACTGGTAGGACCAACAACACTAATCATCGCAGCCATGGTACTCGAACCATGTTGCTATCTCTCTACCTGCTATAACTCATGGTTATCGAACCATATTATCTTCTGTCAATCTGCTACAAACTATGGTACTCGAACCATGACATCACTTACCAACCTACTTCCAAGCATGGTACTCAAACCATACAATCCCCTCTCATTTTCCACTGATCATGGTACTCAAACCATACGATCCCTCTCATCTGCCACTGATCATGGTACTCAGACCATACGATCTCTCTCATCTACCACTGATCATGGTACTCAAACCATACGATCTCTCTCATCTACCACTGATCATGGTACTCAAACCATACGATCCCTCTCATCTGCTACTGATCATGGTACTCAAACCATACGATCCCTCTCATCTGCTACTGATCATGGTACTCAAACCATACGATCCCTCTCATCTGCTACTGATCATGGTACTCAAACCATACGATCCCTCTCATCTGCTACTTAGAATCCCAAGAACTTTACATGTATCGAGTATGGGTCCTCTGCTTTCAGTAGTACGGGCCCATACTACCTGCCACATCTACCCATACTTTCCACATAAATCATTCCAGATCTCCTAAGTAGCTGCTCAACCCCCTCACTTACAAATTCCACCCTGCTAGCTGCTCTTCCTGCAAATACTCTCCATTATCCGCCTACTCATCTAACAAAAATCACTTCCCAGGCTCTTCCTGGGTTCCCACACCTTCCTACCATCAGCTGCTGAAGAACTCCTAGTGATGCCAGCCGTCTACCTCCTGAATATCGTCATATTCACTTAGTAGCCGACTCCCATCACAGAGAATTCCACAAAGCACGAAGCAAGCAGCATTCGGGCATCGAGTAGTCCCTTATCAACACATATCACCACTCTAGGTTACAACTCCGCTTGCTACACTTGTAATCAAAGACGTCACCGAGCTCAAGCAACTCCACCCCTCGCGGGTATTCGACTACTTTCTCAGAAGGCTCCTCAAATGCTCATCTAGGTATCTCTCCTAGATTACTCCTCTGCTCAAATCCTTCTCTAAATAGGATTCCTGTTGGATACTCATAATCCGCACATACACAAAAGCAATTCACAAATAACAATAACTCCTAGGCTAAGGCATCACAAATTAGGCCAATCTAGCACTAAAATATGAAATACCTATCCTAATCTCTAGCATATATAACATTTCACATATTACTCATAACACACAATGTAAGGGTATTTTTGGGAAATCACCGTTCGGGCGCTGGCTGATTGTACACACTGCTCGTTGTCTCTTTCTCTTATAAATTCTCTTACTCATTTTTAGAAAACCCTTTTCTTTTGAAAACCTTTTTTTCTCAATCCTCAGTTTGAGTCCAGACATACCCGAAGGCGTACCCGAATCCCTCAAACCAAGGCTCTGATACCAGCTTGTAACACCGAAATTTTCAAACAAAATTTTCATTTAAAATAGTTTATCTCTTTAACACTTTTCATAAAAATTTCTTTTTTGTTGTAATTACAAGACATGACTCTTTTGTTCAATCACTTAATAAACCAGGATCCTCAAAACAAACTTTTCCCCTGGTGTGTACAATTGAGCTGGTGCCGTCCCGTGATCCTGATAAAACCTGAAACACATAACACAAAACACTATAAGCACGAAGCTTAGTGAGTTCCCCAAAATACCACATTCAACACATACGCCACTTAAGGCTACAATATGACCCTCCGATCGGTGTGTCTCAGCGGAACCCTCCAGTTCCGTATCGTTGGACCCTCCGGTCCGGTCTGCATCATTGGACTCTCCAGTCCGGTCTATATCGTTGGACCCTCTGGTCCGGTCTATAAACTCCGCATAACATAAATCACAAAGACATGATGCATAGCATATCACATATAACATAATACTCAATGTAAGCACATAAGACCCTCCGGTCACACATAACTACCACTCAAGGTAACGTATAGGGAGGAGACTCACCTGCTACTGCCGACTGAAGAACAATATCACGCTACTCCGACCACCGTCACGAACTCCACCACTGAATCACCCAAACCAATAAATACCAATAACAACCAAAATACCCTTGGAAGTCAACTGGTCAAATCTTGGTCAAAGCCAACCCTCCTGACTAACTCTACTCGCCGAGTCAACCCGCTGACTTGTCGAGTCTCCATGCTCTGAAACTCGCATAACATGACTCAACTCGCCAAGTCGCCCCAAGACTCGCCGAGTCCCACAACTCTTAGTCAAACCGTACTCAACTTGCTGAGTCATCCCTTGACTCACCGATTCTCAGCTTAACCAGAAAAGGTTAGGACCTCAAGACCAGACTCGCCGAGTCCAAGAACAGACTCGCCGAGTCCAAGGCTATCTTCAACCAACTCGCCGAGTTTTTGCCTATCTTCATGCAACTCGCCGAGTCCACACATGTGACTCATCGAGTACTACTAGCTCTTAACCCATACAGAGGCTTTCCAAGCCATGCAGGGTTTCCAATCCATAGATCTACTCTTATATAGGCCATCCATCACGTAAAGTGGCAAACTTTACGTGAATCCAAGGAGATCTAAGCATAATACACTCTTAAGCTAAGGTTTGGGGCCAAAAGACTTCATCAACAGCTCTTGAACAGGGACTTTATGCTCTTTTGGATCATCATTACTCTAGATCTGAGGTAGCAACCTCAGATCTAACCTCCAAACTCAAGATAGCACTAGATATACACCCAAAAATTCCATAAATGATAGATCTAGATGGATAACAGCTCAAGCAACGAATCATTACCTCAAAATAAGGCTCCAACAGAAGAATAAGTCAAAACCTTGAAAAGCCCCTTGCTCCAAGCCTCTTAATCTTCAAAGATCTCTTCAACAAACACTCCTTCAAGATCCAAATGTTCTCTAATTCTCTCACAACGAATATTAGGGTTTTTGGACTTCAAGGGAGAGCAAAGAGGCTGGGGAGAGGGTATTATGTTCTTTATATAGGGCCTAATCCCTGGGATTAGGGTTTTCTCCACACAGCACCAACTCGTCGAGTCTAGCCACCGACTCACCGAGTTGGACACTAGACACACAACCAGAATCACGACCCTACTCGCCGAGTCTACCCATGGACTCGCCGAGTTGACCATTCACATTTTCACTTTGAAGTTTGAACCCTGAAATTTGCACCCCTGAACTCGGGATGTTACAAATGAAGTGAGCGGACTTTGTCAAACGATCGACAATTACCCAAATGGTATCATACCCACTCGGAGATTTGGGTAACTTGGTGATGAAATCCATGGTAATTATCTCCCATTTCCATTCAGGTATCTTGGGCTGCTGGAGCAGACCCGAGGGCTTCTGATACTCGACTTTTACCTTGGCACAAGTCAGATACTTGCCCACAAAAGTAGCGATCTTGGCTTTCATGTTTGGCCACCAATATTGTCTCTTGAGATCCAGGTACATCTTATCCGAACCCGGGTGAACAGAGTATCTAGTCTTGTGTGCTTCCTCCATGACAACTTCCCTGAATCCTCCGAACTTTGGAGTCCAAATTCGGTCCATGAAACAGTAGACTTCGTCACCTCTAATCTCAAGTTTCTTATCCATTCCCTTCAAGGCTTTGCTTGACACATTCTCTGTTTTGAGGGCTTCCATCTGGCTTCTCGGATTTGCATGCATAAGTGAGAATGGATAGTTATCGTCAGTGTCTTCACTTTGCGGCTTGAACTTTCTTTTCGGCTAAGGGCATCTGCCACCACATTAGCCTTGCCGGGATGGTAGTGGATTTTGCACTCATAGTCACTGAGCAACTCTACCCATCGCCGTTGCCTCATGTTTAAGTCTTTCTAATCGAAGATGTGCTGCAGGCGTTTATGGTCAGTGAAGATCGTACACTTGGTTCCATAGAGATAATGTCTCTAAATCTTCAGTGCAAAGACTACTGCTCCTAACTCCAAGTCATGATTCTTATAGTTGACTTCATGTGCCTTCATCTGTCTCGAGGTATAAGCAATAACCTTTCCCCTTTGCATAAGCACACAGCCCAAACCCTGATTGGACGCATCGCAGAAGACAATGAAGTCCTCTGTCCCTTCGGGCAGGGACAGGATAGGTGCGCTGCACAAGGCTTGTTTTAACGTTTGGAACGTAGTTTCTTGCTTTTCACTCCAATAAAAGGGTACACCTTTCTGTGTTAGAGTGGTTAAGGGTTTGGCGATCCTGGAAAAATTCTGGATGAATCTCCTATAATAGCCGGCGAGACCCAAGAATTGACGGATTTTTGTGGGTGTCTTCGGTGCCGACTAATTCTCTATCGCTTTGATTTTAGACGGGTCCACGTGTATACCTTCCTCGCTTACCACGTGACCAAGGAAATTTACCTTCCGAATCCAGAATTCACACTTGGAAGATTTCGCGTACAGCTTTTCCGATCTAAGCGTTTCCAACACTAATCTCAAGTGTTGTTTGTGATCTTCTTCGCTTCGGGAATAGACAAGTATGTCGTCAATGAACACGATGACGAACTTGTCTAAGAAGGGACGACACACCCGGTTCATCATGTCCATGAACACAGCCGGTGCATTGGTTAGACCGAAGGGCATCACTACGAACTCGTAGTGTCCATACCGAGTCCTGAAAGCTGTTTTGGAAACATCACTCTCATGAACTCGTAGCTGATGGTACCCTGACCTAAGGTCTATATTTGAGAAGTAGCTAGCTCCTTGAAGTTGATCGAAGAGGTCATCTATTCGAGGAAGAGGATACTTCTTGACGGTCAACTTATTCAGCTCACGGTAGTCGATACACATCCGGAAGGATCCATCTTTCTTCTTTACAAACAAAACTGGAGCTCCCCAGGGTGAGGAACTCGGTCTGATGAACCCTTTGTTGAGTAGCTCGTTGAGTTGGCTGGATAACTCCTGCATTTCTGCTGGAGCTAAGCGATATGGAGACTTGGCTACGGGGGTAGCTCCAGGGATTAGGTCGATACGAAACTCAACTTGACATTCGGGAGGAATTCCCGGGAGTTCTTCAGGAAAAACATCAGGAAAGTTACAGATTTCGGGGATGCTCTCGAGGTCTTTAACATCATGTTTCTCATTGATTACATGGGCTAGGAATGCATGACACTCCTTTCGCAGAAGCTTTTGAGCTTTGATGCAGGAAATGATGCGAAGATTAGAGCTAAGCTTATCGCCATAGATCATGAGAGTTTGAGTCGAGGGGAGATTGAGACGGATGGCTTTTTCGTAGCAAAGGATATCATCACGATTGGGACTCAACCAATCCATGCCAATGATAACATCAAAGCTCTTTATGGACACTGGCATAAGATCAATGGGAAATGAATGATCGTTCAGGGTAAGGGTACAGCCTATGAATATATCGCTAGCGCTTTCTTTCTCAGCGTTGGCCATCTCGACGGTAAATGTTTCGGTCAATGGTTGGGGATTATGTTTAAGGTGATGTTTGAATGAATGGCTAACAAAACTTCTTTCAGCACCATAATCGAAAAGGACATAAGAGTTGTCGAGAAGGAACGTACCCGAGACAACGGTGGGATCGGCGACTGCCTTCTCTCGTCCTAAAGCTAGGACTCTTCCAGTGTTACCAGCTATTGCCGCCTTGGGGCAGTTCCTCTTGAAATGACCGACTTCACCACAATTGTAGCAGGCCTGACCGATACCCGCTCCGGAAGATTGATTGGTTGATTGGGTTGGTGCTTTGCAGAATCGAATTGTATGCCCCTTTTTACCATAGTTGGAGCATGACAGTTCACGGTAGGGGCCAGGGTTATGGTGGTATTTACACTTGTCGCATAGGGGAAGGTTACTAGCATACCTACTAGTAGGTGTTTGAGCTGTGGATCCGATGGTAGAAGCAGCAGCAGGGATAGTAGCAGCGTGGACTGCTACAGTTTGCTGCTTCTTCGAGGATTCCTGAGAAGGCTGGCTCTTCTTCTTCTTCCAAAACTTTCTTTTCTCATCACTCCTCTTGGTCGGTTCAGGAGTGGTGGCTGCTTCCCCAAGGTCATCACTATGGTCAATCAAGGTTTGCGCTAAGCTTTTGGCGCTGTCTGTGACAACCCAAGTTGTTCCGTTACATTTCTCTGTTACCGTTAACGGAATATCCTAGTTTATAAAAGTTCCGTTAATTAGAGGTCGTCAATTTAATAAACATTCCATTTGTTTACATTTAATACGCTGTTAAGTCGTGATAAAAAGGAATAACAACACATAACACCCATTTCCATTTATTTGGAAAGTGTTAAGTTTTATTGTTACGACCACTAAATCGGGTGTGACCAAAAGCCCCGTTTAACGGCAGTATTGGGTAGAATTCCACTGAGCTCTAACTCCCGCCCATATATAAAGGGGAGTAAACTCCATTTGGAGCTTTTCCACCCTATCTCTCTCTATACACTCTCTCTAGGCTCGTTTTCGACTCAAAAACCGTGATTTCCGACTCCTAAACGTAAGACTATCAACCCTAACTTGTTCTATGCATACATTATTGTCTTTTTAGCCTAGAAATCACAAGATTGAGACAAGAAAAAGGAGTTTACGGCCTAAGTGCCTCCTTAATCCGTAAACCCCCAAAAGATGGCCAAAATGACTCAAGAATGTCCCTAATGGCTTGGGAATAAATCAAGGGAATTGCTTAGGAGTGTTTAAACATTAAATCACAATGATTTAGGGTATAAAAGAGAGTTTACGGCCCAAGCACATGCTTAGGCTGTAAACCCCTCAAAACCATGTCAAAAAGCCCCAAACACACTCCTAAAACACCCTTAGGCTTCATACATAATTTAGGGACTTAGTATTTGGGGTTTGGATCAATTAAACACATCAAAATGAAGGGGAAAAAGGAGTTTACAGCCCAAGTTTATACCAAGGCCGTAAACACCCCAAAACGTGCCCAAAGTGTGGTTTTTGCCCCCCCCCCCCAAATGACCTTAGACTATTTCTATAAAATGCTAGGAAGGATTTAAGGGCCTAAACTCAAAGAATGGAGGGTGTATGAGAGTTCACGGCCAAGCCATAGAGCTTACGGCCGTAAACTCTCAAGGGTTGTTCATTTGGACCATAAACTCTAAAGGAGACCCCTTTTGAAACCCCAAACACCCCTATAGCCTCGAATAAATTACTAGAAGTGATATAATGGCTTGAAACTTCACAAAACTTAAGGGATGAGAGTTTACATCCGTAAACTCCCTTAGGAGTTGTCCCTAGGCCGTAAACTCCATTATAGTGCCCTTAAAGACCCTAAACCCACTCATACCTTTTGGAATTAGACCTAGAATAAATCCATGAACATGTAGAAGCCTTAAAACACACTAGATATCCTCACCATGAGTTTACGGCCGTAAACTCATGGTGAGTAGTCCCTGGGCCGTAAACTAAGTGTTTAGGGTTTACTCTCGGAGAGTAAACTCCATTCCTAAGTCATACTCACCCTTAGACGGTACCCGGGACACCCAAACACTTAACCAAAGTGTTTTCCGCTCCTTTGAGTGCGTATACATGTTTAATTAGTATTAAATATACTAATTGTAAGTGAACATATCCTATCATATGTTAAATAGGTCATTGTGTGTGTGTTTAAGTCCTTGCATGACACCAAACGCCCTAACGGCACCTTCGTTGAACCTACTTACACCAGGTGAGTTCATACCCCTGAATGAACCTTTTAAATGTTTTTACATGTTTTGTATGGGAGAATACAAGTTAAACATGCCAGTTATCATATCAATCACATGTGATTGATAACCCGCATGCACAAGATTTTACCACACTTTACACTATTTTACCGAGTAGGACACTATAAAGGTTTTAAATTGTTTCAAAACTCTTACTTATACTGTTTTATCTAAATTCATTCTAAACTGGTTTATGAAAGATTTCTAAAGGTTTTCAACATGTTTTTACAAAAGAATGCAAATTGTGATTTTCCCCGAGTATAAAGATTTTTCATCAAAGTTCCCTTTCACGACGTATGTTTTTACTTGTTAATTACTACTGCTTCGCTTTCATGTTTTTATACTTCTACTCGATAACGATTCCACTTCGTGATACACTTATACCTGATGGACGCTTATACTTGTTCACACTCTTACTTAGTGATACAACTCTACTTCACTTATACTCGATACGCTCCTACTTCACTCATTGTCGTCTCTACTTCGTGATACGCTTATACTTGTTCAACATTCCTACTTCACTTGCGACCGCTCCTACTTCACTTGTTAGACACTCCTACTTAACAAGAATCACTTCTACTTATTACACACTCAGTCATAGTTAGATGTATGTTGGTTCTTATATAGATACATATAAGTAATGATTGAAAGACTTAGGAAGGCTCGTCCGCCCTATTTCCTTTTCTTCGTTGAGATGTGGTCTGGTGGGATCGGATGACCGTCCGAAGGTCGTTTGGTTCATTAGTTATATACTATGTGTATAAGTATGGGTATATAGGAATTCTCTAGTCAGTTCAGTTAAGAGTCTCTACCTCTAGTTTACACTTACATTAGAAACACACTACCCACTATTTGGAAGTCTCAACCTCTAGTTCAGCACTTACACACTACTCACTATTTGGAAGTCTTTACCCACTATTTGGGATGCATCTTCAGGACACGGCCTTCTCCGTCGTCTAGTTGGTAACCAGAGTCTCCTGTAGGGAGAGCGGACATTGTGTGTATAGATCTATACGGGATTGACAACCCCACATCCAGACTGCTAGCTACAGTCCCGGCCTACCAAGCCAACGGGTGACAAATGTCACATTATATAGATGCTTGTAGGGCGTCTGGAACTCTAGTCAGTATGGTTACGAGTATCCCGGGTTACCTTATAATTCATGGCTTTAAGATAACGGTATTTCGCCAGCAATTCACACTGTATGCTGGTAATTCATTTTCAGAGTCACACTGTTTGACCTTACAAGACGTATCTTTCGTTTGATACTGTCTGAGGTTGTATTCACTGTTCTAGACCTTACCAGTTGTACCTTTCATTTGGTACCTTCTAGGGTCTGTGCCTCCATTGTTAGACTGAACCAGGCGTGTCGTTTGTTCGATGCTTTCCTGGAGTCTATGATTCCTTGCCTTAGTCAGCAATCCTCACTGCTGAGGCATATGTTATTCCCTGATGTCGTTTGCTTTCCTCAAAAAAATCAAATTCAGTATTTTGATAATGATAGCAATTCAGGGAAACTACTTTTTACCTCCTAACACTGACCAGTCTTGGTAGAAGGCTGCTTTTATTAAAGAAAATATAGGATTTTCTGGATAGAACTCTAATACACAATAAACACTTAAACTACTGCTTTATAAAGTTGCTTGAATTAATGTCACTAAATACTTATGAACTCACCAGCATTTGTAAAAATGTTGATACTCTCTTTTCAAATAACTTGTATTCTCAGGTCAACAATTAGACAGGTACATCCCCGGAGCAATTGATGAAGATAGATTAGTGCCATGCCGTACTTACTTATATTTACTTGTATTACTTTGATGTATTGTAATGTAACATGTAAAACTATTACTATTAATGCAATGTTTTGTTGTAATTTGATTACTATATGCATGTGTTGTGATACTTGACATGACGTCATCCACCCCAGAACGTTTCCGCCGTTCCGGTTTTGGGGTGTGACAGATTGGTATCAGAGCATTGTTTATAGTGAGCTAAGTATATCAATTCATAAAAGATATACAACCTATAAACACAATGGGATAAAACACTCTGACAAAGTATAATAACATCTAGAATCTAAACAGTCGAACAAGAGTATCACAAGAAGAATAATAATAAAAGTCTTCGGATGTTGAGCACTATAGTCAAACCTGAGCAGTTATGTAATCTTAAGCTGGGATAAATGTAACCTGATCAACTACATTTATCCGAGATGCGATGAACGTGTGTTTAGGAGTGATAGTGGTGTACAACAGGTCTGAAACTTACCAACTAGGAATGCTAGAGCCAAACATAAAGTTAAAATACTATAGGAGTATTTTAGAACGCTAAAAGATCCACACTAATTCCAGAATGATATTCAAAAGATAAGAATCAAACAAGACTTAAAATACCATAGGGGTATTTTAGAATCCATTAACAACCTTGCGTGAATAACTAAAAAGATCCTTATTGATATACCTACAACTACAGAGAGTATACTCCCAAGGTTATATATAATGAGGATCCCATAGGCTAAGAATGTGTGGTTTCGCTATATTTCCTTTTCCTCGTTGGGATGTGGTGCTAGAGTAGTATTACATATTCGAAGGCCTATCGGATTTAAGCTATATATGATTTGTATACCCTGTGTAATCGTAGCAGGACTTGATATGGATCATACAGTGAAATGTTAATAATCTCTTAGGATTCTTTAGAAGTTTCCATTCTCGCGCGAACCCTGTAGACAACCCTATCCACTTCAGTACATGACAGAAGAGTTGAAGTCGACCCCGAATAAGTCCATTGAGAAGATTTCCTGTTCGGAAATAAATGAACTGGGTCGAGACTATTGAATGCACCAAGTGCCCATATTCTTTTAGGGACAGTGGTGAGGGATTCGCCTAAACTTCCGAGATTCCAGTCATCCATCATGAAGCGGTGACACCCAGAGTCAGAATCAGAATGAAGGCGGAGTAGAAATTCAATATGTCCATACGAGATGAGAACCCTAGGAAACTACCCGAAGGAAACCAACGCCGATTCCAGTCAAAGATACGAGGCAGACCGAGGGAGCCAGTATATGGAACCTGGAAATTGTCTTTTCCTTGTGTTCGTCCCACTAATACACCCATAAAATAATACAATTTAGTGAGTTAGTGGTTATACTACTCACGCTATGTGTTAGGTAAATTGTCGTTTCCCGTTGCCAGATACATGATTAGGGCAGATCCCCGCATCTCTATCGAGAGAATTTTAGCCATCTGCCCTTGTGATCCTCTCTTTCCGCAGTTTCGTTCCGAACTGTTCTCAAATCTCTCCAGACCGGAGAGTGAAACCTTTTCCCAGTATAAAGGTAACTTAGTAGGAACGACTCGCACCTTATGGCTTTTTCCGATACTTATACTCTTACCTTGCATACCAGGACTACATCATAGGGATGTAGGTCGACACTTAGACAACCAGTACCCGAGGCACGGGAAAAATTTATGCCTAATACGTTCAGGACAGAAATGTCCGGGGTTAACCATCGTCTCTCATTACATTGTATTCCTTTCCGCATAGGAAAAACCATGCCACTGAAGAAGCATAACCAGTCCTCAAACAAGAAACCCACACTCTTATTCGATGAAGCTACGTTCCAAGCTGCTGTCTCAGCAGTCGTAGCAACTGTCATGGCTCACCTGAATGCTAATACCGCCAATATTAGCAAGGGCCCTGTCGGGATTTCCAATCCTGGCGAGGGACAACAGCAACCAACACTTTCATACCCAGTCACCCAAGAACCTCAACCAAACCCGCTAAAGAGAAAACTCAAGATTGAGGAGGGAAGTACCTCGGCTCAAGGACCTTCTGGAAGGCGACGAGCTGAGGCAGTCTATACCCCTGTCAATCCTTCCCTCCCGACCTCAAGAAGACCATACTTAGGAGACTTTCCCCACTGCAGCAAGTGCAACTACCATCATCATGGTGCATGCCGGGAACTCTTATGTGCTAGGTGCAACATGAAGGGGCATACTGCTCGTGTATGCAGAACTCCGGTGGAACGTATTGCATCAATCACCAATGTGACGACAAATCCAGCTTGCTGTCTATGTGGTGCGATTGGACACTTCAAAAGAGATTGCCCAACTGGAGGAAACAACAAAGACACGGAAGGAGCCTGACACTACTGCTTAGGGAGAAGCGGCAAGGAACTCGTTAGATTTTGGTACGTCTCTCGATCTCGGATAACTAAACTAAGAACAATAAAAGACTAATTCAAATGTAAATTCTTCCCAGTAAGGTGAAAGTCGCAGCACTGTTATAGAATTTAAAATTCATTAGGTAAAACTATAATGGCTAAACATATACATTATGGCCATGTATAATTTAAGATGGACAGACCTAGAGTGAGCGAATGTCGCCTCATTTCCTGTTCCTCGTTTTGTTGTGGATTTAGGGCGGGGTCGCTCAGTCAACAGTCCTCCCCACCTTAAATATACATGACTAGTATATGTGAGGCGATTAGAGAAATGCCTCGTGAGAATCCGTTCATTAAAAGGTACTCTATTCGGAAACACTTAGGACTCTCTATAGTACCGCGTCGACTCTATCGGTCCAAGTATCCGCGGTAGTGATACATAGGACGAAACCCGAGACACCTAGAACTTGTGTGCCTGTTCGGCACATAACTCTATCAATCTTCACTATACATCATGTCGGAGTGTGCCAACTTCGACGACTCTATTGATCATGGCTTGACTTCGTGCAACCATGTGTACGTCCTTAGTGTTGTGCAAAAAGAACTTTCTCCATAGCCATGTCGGCAGATAACGGTTCTTCCGAACCTAAACCTAACACAAATAATCAAACCTAATGCGATCCGTCAATCATCCCTCTTATCTCAAACCTTCCGAAGTACCCAAGAGAGGGTACCCCGCATTGTTGATCGACCCCTCGTAGTCAGATGGTCACCGAAGTGAACGACACTACAGATACTCTAAGAAGACGACCACCAACCGAAGCATACTCCGTAGATTCCCCCGGGAGACCCTTCGCACCTCGCACATCAGGTTTTTGAACCCAGAGAATAGAACTCATGAGGCTGACCACTATAACCAGGTATACTGCTGGCATACATCAAGTATTGGCGGTTAAGCCAAGCATGAGCTCTACCATGGACCTCTTCGCAAAACACTTTCACCCTACTCCATAACATAGGAGCCGAAGTCAAGAGAATCACTGCGGGTTGAGCGAGTAAGGTTCCGAGTGATGAGACCCTATACCCACTAGATTTGACCTAGACCGAGAAAACTCAGAACCTTCGGAAGAGTAGTTGCAGTAGATGCTCGCACTACTCATGCACCTCGTCCACCCAGTTATAGACAAGTGGTGCTTATCATCCTCCACCCCCTCGCAAGGAGGAAATCGTCGTCGCCCTATAGACGATGAATTACACTTTCCGAAGTGAACACTAGGATACCGAGGACCACAGGATAACCTTCGCAGCCAAGAATACTTGGTCAAGTGCGAAAGTAGTTGCGTTAAGTCTCATGACCCGAATCCCGAAGAGATCATAGGCTTGACACCAGCCCTGGTGTTAGTCGAAGGGTTATGCCGGAACATACACTTTCCACGCTAGAATAAACCACAGTCTTAGAGATTCCTTGGACTATTAGGTGTTCCATGAATACCATCTTACACAGAGATAGTAGAACCACCTCCTGAGATAGTCCAACGCTCGTCTGGTGAAACCCTACCTCCCCGACCCTTAGGGTTTCCGTATCTCAAGATTCGTTAATGCAGGTTCATTTGCACAGGCTTGAGATAGACACTCTACAATAAATAGATAACCGTAGATACACAACCCACTCGACGATCTAGAAAGTCTCTATCAGCCAGTTGACAGAAAACACGAAACCAAAGACCACTCGAGATTCCTAAGAACCAACCTGAAGGACTACACTACCAGTACGGGAGAGAACGATAGGAACTTCGGAGTGGCGATTGCGCCAGTGATGATCTTACCATAGAAGTACATTATGTTCTAAGTACTGAAAGGCTCTACCCTTCCGAGAGATTAGGACCATCTAAAAATCCTCAGAGGTTTGGTCCAACCCTCTTCAGACCGCTACTACTTTCGGATATACCACAAGATTCACACCTGATCGATCCACTCCTTAGACTAGATATGCGATTTCCCGACATCACTCTTCGTGCCTCACTCATCTTGATAGAACCCATTGAGAACCCTAACCTAGTAGATACACCAGTTGGAACCCACTAGCTACACTAGACGGAATCCGCCTCCCGTACGTGAAGGTCTGTCGGAATGACAAACACAGACTAGAGTTCACTTGGGAATGCAAGGACAACTGTATAGGAAGTACTCTCTAACCTCTATTTGGCCATTCATACCTACTTCCTTGCCTAGACCTAAATTTCGGGACGAAATTCCCTTTAACGGGGGGATGATGTGACAACCCAAGTTGTTCCGTTACATTTCCCCGTTACCGTTAACGGAATATCCCAGTTTATAAAAGTTCCGTTAATTAGAGGTCGTCAATTTAATAAACATTCCATTTGTTTACATTTAATACGCCGTTAAGTCGTGATAAAAAGGAATAAAAACACATAACACCCATTTCCATTTATTTGGAAAGTGTTAAGTTTTATTGTTACGACCACTAAATCGGGTGCGACCAAAAGCCCCGTTTAACGGCAGTATTGGGTAGAATTCCACTGAGCTCCAACTCCCACCCATATATAAAGGGGATTAAACTCCATTTGGAGCTTTTCCACCCTCTCTCTCTATACTCTCTCTCTAGGCTCGTTTTCAACTCAAAAACCGCGATTTCCGACTCCTAAACGTAAGACTATCAACCCTAACTTGTTCTATGCGTACATTATTGTCTTTTTAGCCTAGAAATCACTAGATTGAGACAAGAAAAAGGAGTTTATGGCCTAAGTGCCTCCTTAGGCCGTAAACCCCCAAAAGATGGCCAAAATGACTCAAGAATGTCCCTAATGGCTTGGGAATAAATAAAGGGAATTTCTTAGGAGTGTTTAAACATTAAATCACAATGATTTAGGGCATAAAAGAGAGTTTACGGCCCAAGCACATGCTTAGGCCGTAAATCCCTCAAAACCATGTCAAAAAGCCCCAAACACACTCCTAAAACACCCTTAGGCTTCATACATAATTTAGGGACTTAGTATTTGGGGTTTGGATCAATTAAACACATCAAAATGAAGGGGAAAAGGAGTTTACGACCCAGGTTTATACCAAGGCCGTAAACACCCCAAAATGTGCCCAAAGTGTGGTTTTTGCCCCCCCCCCCCCAAATGACCTTGGACTATTTCTATAAAATGCTAGGAAGGATTTAAGGGCTTAAACTCAAAGAATGGAGGGTGTATGAGAGTTCACGGCCAAGCCATAGAGCTTACGGCCATAAACTCTCAAGGGTTGGTCATTTGGACCATAAACTCTAAAGGAGACCCCTTTTGAAACCCCAAACACCCCTATAGCCTTGAATAAATTACTAGAAGTGATATAATGGCTTGAAACTTCACAAAACTCAAGGGATGAGAGTTTACGGCCGTAAACTCACTTAGGAGTTGTCCCTAGGCCGTAAACTCCATTATAGTGCCCTTAAAGACCCTAAACCCACTCATACCTTTTGGAATTAGACCTAGAATAATTCCATGAACATGTAGAAGCCATAAAACACACTAGATACCCTCACCATGAGTTTACGGCCGTAAACTCATGGTGAGTAGTCCTTGGGCCGTAAACTAAGTGTTTAGTGTTTACTCTCGGAGAGTAAACTCCATTCCTAAGTCATACACACCCTTAGACACTACCCGGGACACCCAAACACTTAACCAAAGTGTTTTCCGCTCCTTTGAGTGCGTATACATGTTTAATTAGTATTAAATATACTAATTGTAAGTGAACATATGTTATCATATGTTAAATAGGTCATTATGTGTGTGTTTAAGTCCTTGCGTGACACCGAACGCCCAAACGGCACCTTCGTTGGACCTACTTACACCAGGTGAGTTCATACCCCTGAATGAAACTTTTAAATGTATTTACATGTTTTATAGGGGGGAATACAAGTTAAACATGCCAATTATCATATCAATGACATGTGATTGATAACCCGCATGCACAAGATTTTACCACACTTTACACTGTTTTACCGAGTAGGACACTATAAAGGTTTTAAATTGTTTCAAAACTCTTACTTATACTGTTTTATCTAAATTCATTCTAAACTGGTTTACGAAAGATTTCCAAAGGTTTTCAACATGTTTTTACAAAAGATTGCAAATTGTGATTTTCCCCGAGTATAAAGATTTTTCATCAAAGTTCCCTTTCACGACGTATGTTTTTACTTGTTAATTACTACTGCTTCGCTTTCATGTTTTTATACTTCTACTCGATAACGATTCCACTTCGTGATACACTTATACCTGATGGACGCTTATACTTGTTCACACTCTTACTTAGTGATACAACTCTACTTCACTTATACTCGATACGCTCCTACTTCACTCATTGTCGTCTCTGCTTCGTGATACGCTTATACCTGTTCAACACTCCTACTTCACTTGCGACCACTCCTACTTCACTTGTTAGACACTCCTACTTCACAAGAATCACTTCTACTTATTACACACTCAGTCAGAGGTAGACGTATGTTGGTGCTTATATAGATACATATAAGTAATGATTGAAAGACTTAGGAAGGCTCGTCCGCCCTATTTCCTTTTCTTCGTTGATATGTGGTCTGGTGGGATCGGATGACCGTCCGAAGGTCGTTTGGTTCATTAGTTATATACTATGTGTATAAGTATGGGCATATAGGAATTCTCTAGTCAATTCAGTTAAGAGTCTCTACCTCTAGTTTACACTTACATTAGAAACACACTATCTACTATTTGGAAGTCTCTACCTCTAGTTCAGCACTTACACACTACCCACTATTTGGAAGTGTCTACCCACTATTTGGGATGCATCTTCAGGACATGGCCTTCTTCGTCGTCTAGTTGGTAACCAGAGTCTCCTGTAGGGAGAGCGGACATTGTATGTATAGATCTATACGGGATTGACAACCCCGCACCCAGACTGCTAGCTACAGTCCCGGCCTACGAAGCCAACGGGTGACAAATGTCACATTATATAGACGCTTGTAGGGCGTCTGGAACTCTAGTCAGTATGGTTACGAGTATCCTGGGTTACCTTATAATTCATGGCTTTAAGGTAACGGTATTTCGCCAGTAATTCACAATGTATGCTGGTAATTCATATTTAGAGTCACACTGTTTGACCTTACAAGACGTATCTTTCATTTGATACTGTCTGGGGCCTGTTTTCTCTGTTTTAGACCTTACTAGACGCATCATTCATTTGATGTTGTCTGGGGTCTGTATCTGTCACACCCCAAAAACCGAAGGCGGAAACATTTCCGGGGTTGACTCCACGTTGAGTATCACATCCAATGTACATAGCAAGTAAAGTAAAACAAACATTACATTACATATATGAAAGTTTTACATTTGTTTCAAAAGCATAAGTTATACAAGTGATACATAGTTAATATGAACAACACGAAACGAGTCTTCTGAGAACTCCGTCTTCACACAAAAGGATCTTCGGGTACCTGTCTAACACTGACCTGAGAATACAAGCGGTTTGAAAATCAGCATAAAGCTGGTGAGTTCATAAGCGGTTAGTTTTTCTGAAAATGTACGAGTTCCTTTGGTTTCCTAAAAAAGTAGTTATCCAAGAAAATCCCATATTTTCTTATGTAAAGTTAGTTTCCAAATCCGAAAGTAAAGTAAACGATGTACAATGAAAAAATGATTGTTCTTGTGAATTGCAGTTCAGTTGTTTAACTTGTTACACTTTTCTAGATACGTACTACTGTTACTCAAGAAGAACCCCATGTTCTCCTAACTGTGTGTGTGTGGGAACTATTACCAAATCTGATTATGTTTGGTGTCCTTCCCAGGAAAACCCCATGTTTCCCTGACTATGTGTGTGTATCTTTACCCATTTTGGTTATGTTCAATGTTCTCCCCAGGAAAACCCCATGTTTTCCTGAATGTGTGTGTATGTGTGCCTGCCATTCTTGAACGTTCATTAGCTTTACTACGCACATAAAGCTAGCAAATGAGTCTAAAACGTTAATAATCTAGATTGCGAGTCCTTAACCATACTCAGACTGGATATGACTCAGACCATGGCCAATATCCTTTTTATGACTTTCGTCACCCTTGAACCATTTGGTTCGGCTGTAGCTAGCAGCCAGGTGTGGGATTGTCAGTCCCGTATAGATCTATACACTCAAGCCACGCTCTCCTACGAACAGAGATTCTGGTTACAGGGTTAGTCCTCCACTATCTCGTTCCATGGAAGTGTTACAAGGATGTGTCTCCAATCATTAAGATTACTCTTTACTTTTCGACTAGGAAAGTAGTATTTACGACTGGCTATGTTCTACATACCTGTCCTTTACACTCGAGCCTAGGTGTTTTATTAAGGACATTACACTCGAGTCTAGGTGTTATCTAATGATGACTGTCCTTTACACTTGATCCTTGGTGTATTATAAGGATATTACACTCGAGCCTACATGTTATTTAATGAATATTGTCCTTTACACTCGATCCTAGGTGTATTATTAAGGACATTACAGTGATTTATGTGTTCTGATGGTGTTTATCTATCACACACGAGCCTAAGTGTATTGTTAAGGACGTACATATGTTTTATGTTTTCTGATGGTGTCTGTCTTTTACACTCGAACCTTAGTAATTTATTACAGACATTACAGTGAATTATGTATTCTATCATTTTAAGTGTGAACAATCAAATGAAAAGTACATAATATAATAGTGTATAATAAGAATTGAAAATCGGGTTAAAACAAACAACTCTGCAAGTTAAAACAGTTTGTTAAAAAGGTTTTCAATGCTTAAAATGTACAATTATGAAACCATTTAACTGAAATCATGTGATTGAGTACAAGATATTCTTGTACTTTTGCTAGTATTCCCCCCTGAAAACATTGAAAAACCATTGAAAAAGGGTAGGGGTATGAACTCACCGGACGCGGATATGTATCGATTTCGGATGCTAAACGTCGAATCGAGGCCTGATAACACGCGAGATTCCTCTGTAAAATGAAATGGCATACAAATATATCTAATTAGATTTACAAACACTAATTAGATATGAAGTTACACTCCAACGAACGAAAACACCTCACAACGGGTGTTTGGAGTGACCCGGGTGACATCTACGGACGGGAATTGAAGCGAGGGACTTGGGATTTGAGTTTACTCCCCAAGAGTAAACTCCCTAATGATGTTTACGGCCTAAACACCCATTCCCCATGAGTTTACGGCCATAAACTCATGGTGGGGTGGTTTATGGTGTTTAATGGGTCACAAATGGATATTAACACTTGAAAATGCTTGGAATAATTTTTACCTAAGGCTTGGATTGAATTAAAATCACCAAATACAACCTTTAAGGGAGTTTACGGCCTAAGCATGGGGTCTATGGCCGTAAACTCTCATATTCTCATGAATAAGTGTTTTTAAGGTCTCATAATTAATCACATGTGATTCTAAAAATTCCCACAAGCCTAGAAATGAGTTTGGGGCACCAATTGACACTCTTTTAGGAGTTTACGGCCATGGGGCATGTTCTATGGCCGTAAACTCTCAAATGTGGGGTTTTGATGTTTTTAAAGCCCTTAAACTATTTTTGGTTGGTCCTATGATTTATTCCAAGGCTTTTGGTGGTGTTGGATGGCTTTCTAACACCTTAGAAGTGAATTTATACCCATGTTTGAGGAGTTTACGGCCCAAGAACATGCCTTGGCCGTAAACTCATACAAACCTCACAAAATTCATGTTTGAAGTGTTCTAGGTCCATTTCCAATATTCCAAAAATCATATCTAAGTCTTGTTTGTGTCATGGAAGGGTTAATTGGCTTAAAACCCCCTTAAATATGTGTTTACGGCCTAGGCACCTTCCAGGGCCGTAAACTCATATACAAGGCTTAAATTCTTGCTTCGAGGCATTCTAATTCCATTTCATAAAGTCCTTTAGCCATATTCAAGGTCCAATTGAGGTTTGGAAGGGTTTTGTTGCTCCAAAAACCCCCTTTATATGAGTTTACGGCCTAGGACTGTTCTAGGGCCGTAAACTCATGGTAATGGTGCTATTCCATGGTTTGAACTCGAATTTGAAGGCTAAAGAGGTTGCATAACAATTTAGGGAAGGTACCTTGGTGATTTGAAGCTTTAAACTTGAGATTTTGACCCTTAAATCTAGTTTGAGGAGAGAGGTTGGAGTGATAGTTGTAAAATGGAGCAAAAGCTTCAAAATGGAGACTAGGATCACTTTAAATAGTGTCCAAGTTCGGGACACGGTAGAATTCTACCCGATACCGGCGTTAGACGGGGCTTTTGGTCGCACCCGGCCAATTTGCCGTAACCCGATATGGTTGATTCTAGAAATGTTCCGATCATTAATATGAGACGTTAGAATAAGTTCTAAGGGTATTAAGACACTTATTAAGTCATAAAATAAAACTCACATTAACGACTTAATAAAAGGTCGGAAACGGAAACAAAATCGGAAACGGCGATTGGATGATCGGAACGAGTCGTGAAAAGGGGTTTTCAATTACGGATATGAATTTCGGGTTGTTACATTATCCCCCCGTTAGAGGGAATTTCGTCCCGAAATTCAAAGATTCGAACACAGATCACGAAGTGGAAAGAGATATGGGGATGAATTTACTGCATTCGGGTCTCCGCTTAACATTCTAGCGAACCCTCACTGTCAGGATGTGGCTTTGTTACGCATGGTTAACCTCTCAATCTACGGTCTCAAATTATTCATACATGAAAATTTGGATTTTTATTGGTTTTCATCTCCTCAAAAGAATTTACTAGGTTTTCGTCTGGTCGGCAAGCCTTACTAATAAAGATGTGGAATACTAGATGGTTGCTAATGAGTCCTTAAGATAGCTCGGAGAGGGCTATGGAATCGATTCCTAATGAAGATATCGAAGGGTCTAAGGTTTCACAAGTTAAGTTTTTCCGCACTACCCAAGGCGTACTATGTCTTTCCAAGATAAGACCTCCAACAAGTAGGTACACTTTCACATGGCAGAATAACTAAGGGTCCAATGGTTCTAAGGGAAACTTCTACGTGAGTCTACGATCGTAGCCGACGAGACCCAAAAATCGACAGGTTCCATGGGTGTTCCCGGTGTCGACTAATTCTTTATTGCCTTAGCTTTTGGAAGGATCTACGAGTATGACTGCTTTGCTTATCTACATGACCAAGAAAATGGTTCGACCGAAGGGTGCCACTACTACCTCGTAGTGATCGTATCATGCCCTGATTGCTGACTTGCACACATAGTGCTTACTGAGGTTTGGTCACGAGGAAATTCTCGGGATTAGGTCGATGCGAGACTAGACTACGCGTTCGGAAAGAATTCTCAAGAATTGTGACAACCCGATATTTCGGGTCAATGTAATGTAAAACCGATCAAATTTAGGTCAAAATGTAACCTTCCTAAAATCTTATTCGGATTAAATAAAGTAATAGGAATCATATCAAGGTTTGCGTACATAAAAAGAACGTCCAAATCTGACTCCGGATGAGGAAGTTATGAAATTTTGAAGAAATTCCTTAATCACGTCATTTTAATAAATAAATAATAAAAATAATTTCGGAATTTGCCAACGGAATCTAAACGAAAGTTGTAGATCATGGTCTCACCTTCGCGTGGATATAAAGAACGTCAAAAACGGAGTTCGTATGAGAGAGATATGAATTTTTGAAGTTTATTTAAAATAAATAAGAATTTAATTATAAATTCCCGGTAATATCCGAAGAGGAGTCATCGGATTGGACCGAAGTACGCCCTGCGTACCTTCGTACGCCCCGCGTACTGAGATCGAGGGTCTCGGATCGTCCACGTCGCACTATCCGAAGAGTTCTAACCCGTCCGACCCGTCCGAAGCTCCGACCCGTCCGACCCGCTGTCCCGTCCGACCCGCCGTCCCATCCGACCCGCGTACCCAGCAACCCGTCCCATCCGAACCGAGGCAGTCGAGGCTTCGGTCATGCATGACGTACGCGTACGCGCTGCGTACGAGCGTACGCCCCGCGTTCGGAGGCGGTTCAGCCTTCCTATAAATAGGATGCGAGGCTTTCCGAAAATGTTGCTCATTTCTCTCCTCTCTCTCACAACTTTGTCTCGTTTTCCGTGCCCGTTATAACCCGAAGCTCTGGTCTTTTTGCTCAAGTCCCGAGGGTCGATTTTTCTCCCGAGATTCCCGAGAATCCCGAGAAAAATCCGTTTTCCGAGACGAAACTCTGCCCGGTTTTCCATCTCGCTTTCCTCAATCAATCAAGTGAGTTTCATACCCCTTAATCAACCTGTTAAATATTCTAAATGCTTTTATATGCTTTCAAGGGGGGGAATACAAGTTAAATACTTATAGTTATCGTTTCAATCACATGTGATTGCATTAATCACATGTGATTAATAACTAGGGAAACCAGTGGTTTTATCACTATTTAAACTATCTATCAAACTGTTTTACTTCTAAATGTTTTTCCAAACCCATTTACTTTTCGAATTTACACTGCAACTGTGATTTAAGCAAATGTTCCCTATACTTAAACTGTTTTAATCAAATCTACACCTTTAAATGGTTTTATAGATTGACATCAAGTCAATCTTTCTTTAAAAATAATACTTATGTTTCAAATGCCTTATAAATACTTATTTATGCTTTTATATTACAAATTGCATGCCCATATATGTATAGACGTATAAATAATGTTTAAAGGACTTAGGAAGGCTATCCACCTTGTTTCCTTTTCCTCGATTTGGATGTGGTCTGATAGGATTTTGGGTGACCATCCGAAGGTCGTTTCCATATTAATTATATATCAAATATACATATATAGACATGAAAGTACTTCCATAATCATATGTACTAAACGCACTGTTAACAAGTTACCATCGGGGTAACACAGAATCAAACTATTACAACTGCTAGATCAATGAGTCAGTTCATTCATGAGTCTATACTAGGAAGAGAATATATACAACTATACTACGAGAACATATACAACAATACTAGAACAAGAAACATTTCATCACACATGCAAGAATACGATAACAAATGTGATCCACTGTATCGGAGCATGCCTTAAATGTCATGGCCCGAGTTGTAGCCAGAATTCTCTTGGAGGGAGAGCGTTGAGTTTGCGTATAGATCTATACTGGATTGACTATCCTACACCTTGCTGCTAGCTACAGCCGGACCTGCAGGTCTGCGGGTGCCAAACGTCATTCCGTTATTACGACCGTTCTTTATGTCGTTGTTATCAGTCGATAGTATGGTGCAATTATCACATTATACCTTAATATAAATCCGGTTTAAGGTAGTAGTAATTAGTACAACAGTAGTTCTTATTATACAAAGCTACAGTACTACAATGATTTACCCATTACATATTTTGGTGATAATCTCACTTAAGTATTAAACTATATTTATACTTGGGTAATTACACACTTTTACAACAGACGAGTTTACAAAACAGTTTAGCCTTGGTAGAAGGTTACTTTTATAGAAAATATAGGATTTTCTGAGAGATTCAAACTTTTACAAACCTATACATTGAGACAGGTCCAAACGTTTTTGACAACAAACATTGACACTAAAATGCTTATGAACTCACCAGCTTAATGCTGATAAACTCTTTCAAAATAACTTGTATTCTCAGGTCATCAGTAGACAGGTACCGATGCCAGTTTTTGAGATGACGGAGCGTACTCAAGACTCATCATTTTGTTATTTTGATTTATGTTATATTTTTGGTGTCTAAAACTGTACAGAACACGCATGTATTAAAATTTTATATTTAATGCAATGGATGATGTTGTTTGCCTATTTACATTTACTGTGTTATGATTACCTTACATGACGTCCTCCGCCCCAGAACGTTTCCGCCGTTCTTGGTTTTGGGGTGTGACAGATTGGTATCAGAGCATTGTTTATAGTGAATTGAGTATATCAACCCATAAAAGATATACTAAACTATAAACCCATTGGGGATTAAACTCTGACCAAGAGTCTATACTTAAAATAATAAAATATTTAACTAAGTATACTAGTCTGCATTCATACTAAAATAAGTGTCACAATGACAAGAACAAAAGTATTACGATTGTTAAATATCACAAGTGAGCTCGGGGATGTATGGTCAGTCCTGGGAATGGCATAGCCTGATCAACTATGCTGATCCTAGGAGTGATTAGCACATGCCTTAGAATGGTTGTGATAGGTTAACAAGTCTAAAAACTTACCAACCATACCACAAGAAGATCAATAGAATTTAAACTTAAAATACTATAGGAGTATTTTGCGCTACTAGTTACACGTATACTATATTCTTATACCTCTATTCTCGCATAGATCTTGATGGCTAGATATCCATCATGGCGACCCGTACTTTCCCAATGAAGGCAATGCCGGGTGGATCGATGAAGAGCCCGAAGTTGATCATCCAATCCCTTTGGATGATCACCTTGCAGAAGGCTTTTCGGATGGATCCGACTCCGAGCCTGAAATCAACAACCTACCGATTGTAGGTCAAGCCCCGAACAACAACCCTCGACCAGCGTTTCCAGGTGGCAAACAACCTGAACCGCTGGAGTGATGATCAGGGTCAACCCTTACCATACTTTGGGGACCGAACCTTTTACAACGTCAGCGATGGTGGCTCTACTGACCGAGCTCTGCCTGTCTTTATCCGCAGAATAGCTCGTATTGTCGAGCAAGGTAGAGCAGCCGTCGACCGGGTCATAGAGATTGATGCCGACTCAGGTGTCAACACAGTCAGCATCCGCCGTCTTGAAGAAGACATGGAACGGACCCAGAGGACAAATAAAACCCTGCAGTAGCAGTTGGCTGCCTCACGAGCTGAAATATTGGAACTTCGAGCTCGTCAGAGGACTCAGGATCGACCCATTCAAGAGGTGTTTCGTCAAGTGTCCGACCGCAGTACTCGCCCGGGACTTTCCCATCGCCGTTGGTTGATGTCTAGTACATCTCCGTCTTTTAATTAAAGGATAGCCTTTAACATCTGTGCTCCAAGTAGCGCTTGTGTGTAAAATGTTTCTAGCTCCCGTACTCAAATTTGAAATCTAAGGACTGTCAAACTTTTCTATATGGTATGATGTATGACCTACTGTTAGGTCGATTTTCCCTGAACTTATTACATCAGTAATACCAGTAAATTTTTGAGATCTATCTATCTGGGAAAAATCTATACACTTATGCTTTCCTTCTAATATTCCTTATTGTGGTTTCA
Source organism: Lactuca serriola (assembly GCF_051521515.1). Classification (NCBI taxonomy): domain Eukaryota; kingdom Viridiplantae; phylum Streptophyta; class Magnoliopsida; order Asterales; family Asteraceae; genus Lactuca; species Lactuca serriola. The sequence continues at coordinate 114,554,283 of NC_136412.1, forward strand.
AGCACTCTTTCAACTGTTGGACTATGTTTAGTTAGTCCGTGTGTCACTCTCACGCTGCTTACAAATTGATTCTTACCATCTTTCTTATCTTTATAAACTTTTAGCTGAAAGATGCCTCCTCGCAAGTCTCCCAGGAATAGGAATAATCCTGCACCTCCTCCGCCTCCGGTCATCGATACTGTAGCCCTGAATGCTGTCGTAGCTGCAGCAGTGGCAACTGCCATGGCTCAGTATCACTCTTCTGATGCCAGCAGAGGTGGAACCCCTGTGGAATCTATTCCGGTCGAAATCCCTGTGCGCTCAAGGGAGTGCTCTTACAAGGATTTTACAAACTGCAAGCCGAAGCCTTTCTATGGCACCGGCGGAGTCATTGCTCTCTCGCAGTGGTTCGAGAAGACTGAATCAGTCTTCGAAATCTGTTCATGCCCTGCTGCGTGCAAGGTGAAATATGCCGCATGCACCTTTGAGGGTAAAGCCCTAACGTGGTGGAACGGCCACGTCAAAGCACTAACTCTCGTCGTAGCCAACGACATGGGCTGGGAAACAATGAAAGACCTCATGACTGAGGAATACTGCCCGAGGGGCGAGATCCAGAAACTGGAGCAGGAACTCTGGAACCTGTCAATGAAGGGCACCAATGTGGTCGCTTATACTGCCCGCTTCAGCGAGCTGGTGGCCCTCTGCCCCAATATGGTTCCCACCGAGGGGAAGAAGATCGAGAGGTACATTTGGGGACTAGTGCCTCCGTATCAGGGGAATGTGCTAGCGTCAAACCCCGCTACCTTCGACAGTGCCAAACGATTGGCGCAACGACTCATTGACCATGGAGTCAAAACCCCTGCAACCACAACCACCCTAGCCATCCCGGAACCCTCCAAACCCGCCGATACTAAGCGGAAATTCTGGGATGAAAGGAAGAAGCAGCAGGCTGCCAAAAAGCAGCAATTGGTGGCAATTCATGCCGCAGTAACCCCTACTGCTACTACTACTGCTCCGGTGAGTCGGTATGCTGGAAGTTCGCCCAAGTGCAACAAATGCAGCTACCACCACAACGGCCCCTGCCGTGAATTGCAGTGCTCTAACTACAACAAGAAAGGACACACCGTCCGATTCTGTAAGTTCCCGGCACAACCTATCAACCAAGTCCCTGGCTCTGGCGCGAGCCCAACCTGCTATGGATGTGGCGAAGCAGGCCACTTTAAGAGGGACTGCCCCAAAGCGAGGAATGCTGGAGGAGCAGGGAGGGTACTAGCTATTGGCCACGGGGAAGCAGTTGCTGACCCGACAGTAGTAACCGGTACGTTCCTCCTCGATAACTCCTATGCATGCATTCTGTTCGATAGTGGAGCGGAGCGAAGCTTCGTAAACCATAAATTTGCTCGCATGCTTAATCAACCACCGCACGCACTCAAAGAACTATTTACAGTAGAAATGGCTAATGGAAAAACTGAAAATACGAGTAGCATATACTTAGGTTGTACCCTAACCCTAGACAACCATTCATTTCCAATCGACCTCATGCCAGTCTCAATAAAAAGTTTCGACGTCATCATTGGCATGGACTGGTTAAGCCTTCATCGTGCCGACATCATGTGCTTCGAGAAAGCAGTCCGTCTAAACCTTCCGTCTAACGAAACTCTTATAGTCTATGGCGACAAACCCGGTGCAAGTCTTCGCATCATATCAAGTATTCAAGCACAGAAATACCTGCGTAAGGAATACCACGCATTCCTTGCTCACGTCGTCGACACGAACCTAGAAACGAAAGAACTAAAGAACCTCCCAGTAGTGAGCGACTTCCCCGACGTTTTCCCAGAAGAACTACCCGGATTACCTCCGCAACGACAAGTCGAGTTCAGAATCGACTTAGTCCCAGGAGCTACCCCAGTAGCCAAGTCGCCCTACCGTTTAGCACCAGCCGAGATGCAAGAACTCTCTGGTCAACTTAACGAACTGCTCAGCAAGGGCTTTATAAGGCCAAGTTTCTCACCTTGGGGAGCACCGGTCTTGTTTGTTAAGAAGAAGGACGGATCCTTCCGTATGTGTATTGACTACAGAGAACTCAACAAACTGACGGTCAAGAATCGTTATCCTCTACCACGCATAGATGATCTATTCGACCAACTGCAAGGGGCGAACTATTTTTCTAAGATTGATCTGAGATCCGGATATCACCAGTTACGAGTACTAGGGGAGGATGTGCCGAAGACCGCCTTCCGAACTCGTTACGGACATTACGAGTTCGTGGTGATGCCATTCGGATTGACCAATGCGCCCGCAGTCTTCATGGATCTGATGAATAGAGTATGCCGACCCTACTTGGATCAGTTCGTCATCGTTTTCATTGACGACATCCTAATCTACTCCCGAAGTAAGAAAGAACATGGAGATCACCTGCGACAAGTTCTAGGGACATTACAAAAAGAGAAACTTTATGCGAAGTTCTCGAAATGTGAATTTTGGATCCGAAGAGTCGAATTCTTAGGACACGTGGTAAGCGAAGAGGGAATCCACGTGGACCCATCCAAAATTAAGGCCATTGAGAACTGGTCAGCACCGAAGACTCCTACAGAAATTCGTCAATTTCTAGGTCTCGCTGGCTACTACCGCAGGTTCATTCAGAACTTCTCACGAATAGCGAAGCCTCTTACAACCCTAACCCAGAAAGGTGTGGCCTTTGACTGGGAAGAGAAACAAGAAAGAGCGTTCCAAACGCTCAAACGAGCCTTGTGCACCGCACCAATACTATCCCTTCCGGAAGGAATAGAAGACTTCGTAGTTTATTGCGATGCATCGAATCAAGGGCTCGGATGTGTTCTGATGCAGCGAGGTAAGGTCATCGCCTACGCCTCGAGACAATTGAAGACACACGAGGTTAACTACACGACCCACGATCTTGAACTAGGAGCAGTAGTGTTTGCTCTGAAGATCTGGAGACATTACTTGTATGGAACGAAGAGCACTATCTTTACCGACCACAAGAGTTTACAACACATTTTCGATCAGAAGGAGCTCAACATGAGACAACGACGATGGGTCGAGCTACTCAGTGATTACGAATGCGATATTCGTTATCATCCGGGTAAAGCCAACGTAGTAGCAGACGCCCTAAGTCGGAAGGAATATTCTGGTCGCAAAGTCAAGTCATTATCGATAACCATCCATTCACACCTGACTAAGCAAATTCAGGCGGCTCAACTTGAGGCCATGAAATCTGAAAATGTGTCAAGTGAATCCCTTAGAGGAATGGACAAGAATTTAGAAGCCAAGGGTGACGGAGCTTTATATTTCATGAACCGGATCTGGACACCGAAGCATGGTGGCTTCCGAGACTTGGTCATGACCGAGGCGCACAACACTCGGTATTCCGTCCACCCAGGTTCAGATAAGATGTATCTGGATCTTAAGAAGCTATACTGGTGGCCTAATATGAAAGCAGAGATTGCTACCTTCGTAAGTAAATGCCTTACTTGCGCAAAGGTTAAGGTCGAGTACCAGAAGCCCTCTGGTTTATTGCAGCAACCAGAGATCCCGGAATGGAAGTGGGAGCGGATCACTATGGATTTCATAACCAAGTTGCCCAAGACAACGGGTGGACTTGACACCATATGGGTCATCGTTGATAGATTGACCAAGTCTGCACACTTCCTGCCTATCAAAGAAACCGACAAGATGGAGAAGCTTACGAGAACATACATTAGGGAAATCGTACGACTGCATGGTGTACCTATGTCCATTATCTCCGATAGAGATAGTAGGTTCACCTCAAGATTTTGGCAATCACTACAACATTCCCTAGGAACAAGGTTGGACATGAGCACAGCCTACCATCCTCAGACCGACGGACAGAGTGAGAGGACCATCCAAACTCTAGAAGATATGTTGCGAGCCTACGTGATTGACTTTGGGAAGGCATGGGATACTCATTTACCCCTTGTCGAGTTTTCCTATAATAACAGTTATCACACGAGCATCAAGGCTGCTCCATTTGAAGCTCTCTACGGCCGTAAGTGCAGATCCCCTCTATGCTGGGCTGAGGTGGGTGATACCCAATTAGCCAGGGGGCAAACTTCCGACAGTACTCTCACCGGTCCGGAGATCATTCGGGAAACAACAGAGAAAATCGTTCAGATCCGTGAACGATTGAAAGCCTCTAGAGACCGACAGAAGAGCTACGCTGATAAGCGAAGGAAACCTTTGGAATTTCAGGTGGGAGACCGAGTCCTCCTCAAAGTCTCACCCTGGAAGGGCTTGATACGCTTCGGCAAGCGTGGGAAGCTTAATCCGAGGTACATAGGGCCTTTCGAGATTCTTGCAAGAGTCGGCCCCGTAGCTTACAAACTCGAACTACCAGACGCACTTCGTAACGTACATTCTACATTCCACGTATCTAACTTGAAAAAGTGTCTATCCGACGAGACTCTTGTAATCCCACTCGACGAGATCGAAATCAACGAGAGCCTCAACTTCGTGGAAGAACCTATAGAGATCATGGACCGTGAGGTCAAGCAGACAAAGCAAAGCCGTATCCCTATCGTGAAGGTTCGCTGGAATGCCAAGCGAGGACCGGAATTCACTTGGGAACGTGAGGATCAGATGAAACTGAAATACCCTCACCTTTTTGCTTAGTTATTCGTAATTTCTAACTTGCTTAAAATTCTAATTTCGGGACGAAATTCCTTCTAACGGGGGGATGATGTGACAACCCGATATTTCGGGTCAATGTAATGTAAAACCGATCAAATTTAGGTCAAAATGTAACCTTCCTAAAATCTTATTCGGATTAAATAAAGTAATAGGAATCATATCAAGGTTTGCGTACATAAAAAGAACGTCCAAATCTGACTCCGGATGAGGAAGTTATGAAATTTTGAAGAAATTCCTTAATCACGTCATTTTAATAAATAAATAATAAAAATAATTTCGGAATTTGCCAACGGAATCTAAACGAAAGTTGTAGATCATGGTCTCACCTTCGCGTGGATATAAAGAACGTCAAAAACGGAGTTCGTATGAGAGAGATATGAATTTTTGAAGTTTATTTAAAATAAATAAGAATTTAATTATAAATTCCCGGTAATATCCGAAGAGGAGTCATCGGATTGGACCGAAGTACGCCCTGCGTACCTTCGTACGCCCCGCGTACTGAGATCGAGGGTCTCGGATCGTCCACGTCGCACTATCCGAAGAGTTCTAACCCGTCCGACCCGTCCGAAGCTCCGACCCGTCCGACCCGCTGTCCCGTCCGACCCGCCGTCCCATCCGACCCGCGTACCCAGCAACCCATCCCATCCGAACCGAGGCAGTCGAGGCTTCGGTCATGCATGACGTACGCGTACGCGCTGCGTACGAGCGTACGCCCCGCGTTCGGAGGCGGTTCAGCCTTCCTATAAATAGGATGCGAGGCTTTCCGAAAATGTTGCTCATTTCTCTCCTCTCTCTCACAACTTTGTCTCGTTTTCCGTGCCCGTTATAACCCGAAGCTCTGGTCTTTTTGCTCAAGTCCCGAGGGTCGATTTTTCTCCCGAGATTCCCGAGAATCCCGAGAAAAATCCGTTTTCCGAGACGAAACTCTGCCCGGTTTTCCATCTCGCTTTCCTCAATCAATCAAGTGAGTTTCATACCCCTTAATCAACCTGTTAAATATTCTAAATGCTTTTATATGCTTTCAAGGGGGGGAATACAAGTTAAATACTTATAGTTATCGTTTCAATCACATGTGATTGCATTAATCACATGTGATTAATAACTAGGGAAACCAGTGGTTTTATCACTATTTAAACTATCTATCAAACTGTTTTACTTCTAAATGTTTTTCCAAACCCATTTACTTTTCGAATTTACACTGCAACTGTGATTTAAGCAAATGTTCCCTATACTTAAACTGTTTTAATCAAATCTACACCTTCAAATGGTTTTATAGATTGACATCAAGTCAATCTTTCTTTAAAAATAATACTTATGTTTCAAATGCCTTATAAATACTTATTTATGCTTTTATATTACAAATTGCATGCCCATATATGTATAGACGTATAAATAATGTTTAAAGGACTTAGGAAGGCTATCCACCTTGTTTCCTTTTCCTCGATTTGGATGTGGTCTGATAGGATTTTGGGTGACCATCCGAAGGTCGTTTCCATATTAATTATATATCAAATATACATATATAGACATGAAAGTACTTCCATAATCATATGTACTAAACGCACTGTTAACAAGTTACCATCGGGGTAACACAGAATCAAACTATTACAACTGCTAGATCAATGAGTCAGTTCATTCATGAGTCTATACTAGGAAGAGAATATATACAACTATACTACGAGAACATATACAACAATACTAGAACAAGAAACATTTCATCACACATGCAAGAATACGATAACAAATGTGATCCACTGTATCGGAGCATGCCTTAAATGTCATGGCCCGAGTTGTAGCCAGAATTCTCTTGGAGGGAGAGCGTTGAGTTTGCGTATAGATCTATACTGGATTGACTATCCTACACCTTGCTGCTAGCTACAGCCGGACCTGCAGGTCTGCGGGTGCCAAACGTCATTCCGTTATTACGACCGTTCTTTATGTCGTTGTTATCAGTCGATAGTATGGTGCAATTATCACATTATACCTTAATATAAATCCGGTTTAAGGTAGTAGTAATTAGTACAACAGTAGTTCTTATTATACAAAGCTACAGTACTACAATGATTTACCCATTACATATTTTGGTGATAATCTCACTTAAGTATTAAACTATATTTATACTTGGGTAATTACACACTTTTACAACAGACGAGTTTACAAAACAGTTTAGCCTTGGTAGAAGGTTACTTTTATAGAAAATATAGGATTTTCTGAGAGATTCAAACTTTTACAAACCTATACATTGAGACAGGTCCAAACGTTTTTGACAACAAACATTGACACTAAAATGCTTATGAACTCACCAGCTTAATGCTGATAAACTCTTTCAAAATAACTTGTATTCTCAGGTCATCAGTAGACAGGTACCGATGCCAGTTTTTGAGATGACGGAGCGTACTCAAGACTCATCATTTTGTTATTTTGATTTATGTTATATTTTTGGTGTCTAAAACTGTACAGAACACGCATGTATTAAAATTTTATATTTAATGCAATGGATGATGTTGTTTGCCTATTTACATTTACTGTGTTATGATTACCTTACATGACGTCCTCCGCCCCAGAACGTTTCCGCCGTTCTTGGTTTTGGGGTGTGACAAGAATTCTTTACAAACAGCATCGGGAAAGGATCGTAGACTTCTCGTTTCTCGGTGATCACTCGGACGAGAGATACATGGGAAGACTTTTTAAGCATTGATGTACGAAGATCATGAGAGTCGAGTCGGAGGAAGGTTAGAATGAATGGCTTTCTCGAAACTAGGATAGACAGCATGAATGAGGCTCGGTCATTACATGCTAAAGGTGGCATCAAAGCATTTCATAAAAAGTTTACCAATAGATCGAATGGAAAAGAATAATCGCTCGGATTGAGAAAACAATCTACGAATACGACACAAGTGTTCTCGTTTTCATGTGATAACCATCTCGAAGACATACATTTTTGGTTACTCGCAAACGACGGGGGTTAGAAAAATGTTCAAATGGATGGTTAACGAATTTCTTTCGGTGCTAGAATCGAAAAGAATCACAGGCATATAAATTTAACGAGGGGAAATATACCTGTGGCAACGGTGGGATCGGTGGCTATCTACTCTTGTCCTATCGCTAGAACTCTTCCAGTGTTACCAGGTGTTACAGCCTTAGGACAGTTTCGCTTGAGATGCCCCACATCTCCACAACCATAGCAGGCCCGACCAATGCCCGCTCCGGAAGTTTGACTTGTTGATTGAGTTGGTGTCTTACAGTTTTTCGCCATGTGACCCTTTATGCCACATTTGTTGCAAATTACTTCGATACATGGACCGGAAGGAAGATGATGATAGTTGCACTTGTCACAACTAGGAAGGGTTCCAGTATACCTACTGGTAGGTTTCCGATTTGAGGATCCAACAACAGAAACAGTCGCAGGGGAAGTGGCAACGTGAACTGCCACCGTTTGCTGTTTCTTTGAAGACTCGTGCGATGTTTGACTTTTCTCTTTCTTCCCAAGTTTTCTTTTCTCCCCACTCCTCACTGTCGGCTTAGGAGTGGTAGTTGCCTCCTCGAAGTCTTCACTATGATCGATTAGAATCTATGCTAAGCGTTTGGCGCTGTCATATGTATCCGGCCTCGCGGCTATGACGTTTCCTTTAGTTGGCTGGGTCAGCCCCCAGATGAATCTCTCTATCTTCTTACTCTCTGGGGTAACCATTCCCGAGCAGAGTAATGCCAAGTCGTCGAACCTGGAAGTATAAGCAGTGATGTCGGAACCTTTCATCTTCAAGTTCCAAAGTTCGTCTTCTAACTTCTGCATTTCGCCCCGATGGCAGTACTCAGCCAGCAGAAGTTCCTTCATGGCTTCCCAACCCATGGCGTTGGCTACAGGTAAGGTTAGGGATTTGACTCGGCCATTCCACCAAGTCAAGGCTTTATCGATAAAGGTGCAGGCGGCAAACTTCACCTTATCTGAATCTGAACAAGCGCAGATTTCAAAGATGGATTCGATCTTCTCGAACCATCGGATGACGGAAATGACACCTCTAGTGCCATCAAAGGACGGGGGTTTAGCGTTCATGAAATCCTTATAGGAACCCTCTTTCCGGCGTCCCTGACTACTTTCATGGTTTTGAGTTTGGGTACCACCTCCCGAACCACCGGAACCGCCAGAGTTCCGTTGAGACATGGCAGCTGTCACTGCGGCTGTAACAGCTGCCTGGAATACTACAGGATCAATTTGGGGAGGAGGTGGTGGCGGAGGGTTGTTGGTCTTGGAGCTGGGTCTCTTTCTTGGAGGCATCTTGATCTAATAAGTTCAAGAAAGAAAGGATGATAAGTCCTCTGAATTGAATCAAGAGATATGACAGATATATGTTGAATAAGTGATAAAGCAGGATAGAGTTATCAAGACAAGAAGATTATCGCTAAGAGAATGATCAAAGAACAATGTATGAACGAGGATTTCTACCAAGGATTGGCTCGAGAAATACTCCCATAGTATTTCATGATTCGTTACAACGCTGGCTCGATGTTTGTGGTATTAGGGTAAGTTTTAGGCATGCCGCATACCACAGTCACTCCCAAGCACATGTTGGCCGTGTCTCGAATGAATATAGTTGGCCAAGCTATATTGATCCTAGACACGACTACATAACTGCCCAGGTTTAACCGCAGTGTACAACACCCATTTACTTATGTTTTATTCTACTTGTAGTTACGGATCTCGACGGGTCGGTATACTTATATACTTTCGAAAATACTTATACTTTGAAAGTTACTTTTAGTTTAGAGCACTTACGCCCCTTAATGTTTATAGTTTTATACCATGTAAGGTTTGGTATACTTCATTCACTATAAACAAGGGCTCTGATACCAATCTGTCACACCCCGAAAACCGAAGGCGGAAACATTTCCGGGGTTGACTCCACGTTGAGTATCACATCCAATGTACATAGCAAGTAAAGTAAAACAAACATTATATTACATATATGAAAGTTTTACATTTGTTTCAAAAGCATAAGTTATACAAGTGATACATAGTATATATGAACAACACGAAACGAGTCTTCTAAGAACTCCGTCTTCGCACAAAAGGATCTTCGGGTACCTGTCTAACACGGACCTGAGAATACAAGCGGTTTGAAAATCAGCATAAAGCTGGTGAGTTCATAAGCGGTTAGTTTTTCTGAAAATGTACGAGTTCCTTTGGTTTCCTGAAAAAGTAGTTATCCAAGAAAATCCCATATTTTCTTATGTAAAGTTAGTTTCCAAATCCGAAAGTAAAGTAAACGATGTACAATGAAAACATGATTGTTCTTGTGAAATGCAGTTCAGTTGTTTAACTTGTTACACTTTTCTAGATACGTACTATTGTTACTCAGGAAGAACCCCATGTTCTCCTAACTCTGTGTGTGTGGGAACTATTACCAAATCTGATTATGTTCGGTGTCCTTCCCAGGAAAACCCCATGTTTCCCTGACTGTGTGTGTGTATCTTTACCGATTTTGGTTATGTTCAATGTTCTCCCCAGGAAAACCCCATGTTTTCCTAAATGTGTGTGTATGTGTGCCTGCCATTCTTGAACGTTCATTAGCTTTACTACGCACATAAAACTAGCAAATGAGTCTAAAACGTTAATAATCTAGATTGCGAGTCCTTAACCATACTCAGACTGGATATGACTCGGACCATGGCCAATATCCTTTTTATGACTTTCGTCACCCTTGAATCATTTGGTTCGGCTGTAGCTAGCAGCCAGGTGTGCGATTGTCAGTCCCGTATAGATCTATACACTCAAGCCACGCTCTCCTACAAACGGAGATTCTGGTTACAGGGTTAGTCCTCCACTATCTCGTGCCATGGAAGTGTTACAAGGACGTGTCTCCAATCATTAAGATTACTCTTTACTTTTCGACTAGGAAAGTAGTATTTACGACTGGCTATGTTCTACGTACCTGTCCTTTACACTCGAGTTTAGGTGTTATCTAATGATGACTGTCCTTTACACTCGATCCTTGGTGTATTATAAGGATATTACACTCGAGCCTAGGTGTTATTTAATGAATACTGTCCTTTACACTCGATCCTCGGTGTATTATTAAGGACATTACAATGATTTATGTGTTCTGATGGTGTTTATCTATCACACTCGAGCCTAGGTGTATTGTTAAGGACGTACATATGTTTTATGTTTTCTGATGGTGTCTGTCTTTTACACTCGAACCTTAGTGTTTTATTACAGACATTACAATGAATTATGTATTCTATCATTTTAAGCGTGAACAATCAAATGCAAAGTACATAATATAACAGTGTATAATAAGAATTGAAAATCGGGTTAAAACAAACAACTCTGCAAGTTAAAACAGTTTGTTAAAAAGGTTTTCAATTCTTAAAATGTACAATTATGAAACCATTTAACAGAAATCATGTGATTGAGTACAAGATATTCTTGTACTTTTGCTTGTATTCCCCCCCTGAAAACATTGATAAACCATTGAAAAAGGGTAGGGGTATGAACTCACCGGACGCGGATATGTATCGATTTCGGATGCTAAACGTCGAATCGAGGCCTGATAACACGCGAGATTCCTATGTAAAATGAAATGGCATACAAATATATCTAATTAGATTTACAAACTCTAATTAGATATGAAGTTACACTCCAACGAACGAAAACACCTCAAAACGGGTGTTTGGAGTGACCCGGGTGACATCTACGGACGGGAATTGAAGCGAGGGACTTGGGATTTGAGTTTACTCCCCAAGAGTAAACTCCCTAATGATGTTTACGGCCTAAACACCGATTCCCCATGATTTTACGGCCGTAAACTCATGGTGGGATGGTTTATGGTGTTTAATGGGTCATAAATGGATATTAACACTTAGAAATGCTTGGAGTAATTTTTACCTATGGCTTGGATTGAATTAAAATCACCAAATACAACCTTTAAGGGAGTTTACGGCCTAAGCATGGGTTCTATGGCCGTAAACTCTCATATTCTCATGAATAAGTGTTTTTAAGGTCTCATAATTAATCACATGTGATTCTAAAAATTCCCACAAGCCTAGAAATGAGTTTGGGGCACCAATTGACACTCTTTTAGGAGTTTACGGACATGGGGCATGTTCTATGGCCGTAAACTCTCAAATGTGGGGTTTTGATGTTTTTAAAGCCCTTAAACTATTTTTGGTTGGTCCTATGATTTATTCCAAGGCTTTTGGTGGTGTTGGATGGCTTTCTAACACCTTAGAAGTGAATTTATACCCATGTTTGAGGAGTTTACGGCCCAAGCACATGCCTTGGCCGTAAACTCATACAAACCTCACAAAATTCATGTTTGAAGTGTTCTAGGTCCATTTCCAATATTCCAAAAATCATATCTAAGTCTTGTTTGTGTCATGGAAGGGTTAATTGGCTTAAAACCCCCTTAAATATGTGTTTACGGCCTAGGCACCTTCCAGGGCCGTAAACTCATATACAAGGCTTAAATTCTTGCTTCGAGGCATTCTAATTCCATTTCATAAAGTCCTTTAGCCATATTCAAGGTCCAATTGAGGTTTGGAAGGGTTTTGTTGCTCCAAAAACCCCCTTTATATGAGTTTACGGCCTAGGACTGTTCTAGGGCCGTAAACTCATGGTAATGGTGCTATTCCATGGTTTGAACTCGAATTTGAAGGCTAAAGAGGTTGCATAACAATTTAGGGAAGGTACCTTGGTGATTTGAAGCTTTAAACTTGAGATTTTGACCCTTAAATCTAGTTTGAGGAGAGAGGTTGGAGTGATAGTTGTAAAATGGAGCAAAAGCTTCAAAATGGAGACTAGGATCACTTTAAATAGTGTCCAAGTTCGGGACACAGTAGAATTCTACCCGATACCGGCGTTAGACGGGGCTTTTGGTCGCACCCGGCCAATTTGCCGTAACCCGATATGGTTGATTCTAGAAATGTTCCGATCATTAATATGAGACGTTAGAATAAGTTCTAAGGGTATTAAGACACTTATTAAGTCATAAAATAAAACTCACATTAACGACTTAATAAAAGGTCGGAAACGGAAACAAAATCAGAAACGGCGATTGGATGATCGGAACGAGTCGTGAAAAGGGGTTTTCAATTACGGATATGAATTTCGGGTTGTAACAGTATCCACTGTATTGACTGTATTCACTGTATTCACTGTGTCCACTGTTTTCACTGTATTCACAGTTTTGACCTTACAAGACGTATCTTTCATTTGATACTGTCTGAGGTTGTATTCACTGTTCTAGACCTTACCAGTTGTACCTTTCATTTGGTACCTTCTGGGGTCTATGCCTCCATTGTTAGACTGAACCAGGCGTGTCGTTCGTTCGCTACTTTCCTGGAGTCTATGATTCCTTGCCTTAGTCAGCATTCCTCACTGCTGAGGCATATGTTATTCCCTGATGTCGTTTGCTTTCCTCAAAAAAATCAAATTCAGTATTTTGATAATGATAGCAATTTAGGGAAACTACTTTTTACCACATAACACTAACCAGTCTTGGTAGAAGGCTGCTTTTATTAAATAAAATATAGGATTTTCTGGATAGAACTCTAATACACAGTAAACACTTAAACTACTGCTTTATAAAGTTGCTTGGATTAATGTCACTAAATACTTATGAACTCACCAGCATTTGTAAAAATGTTGATACTCGCTTTTCAAATAACTTGTATTCTCAGGTCAACAATTAGACAGGTACATCCCCGGAGCAATTGATGAAGATAGATTAGTGTCATGCTGTACTTACTTATATTTACTTGTATTACTTTGATGTATTGTAATGTAACATGTAAAACTATTACTATTAATGCAATGTTTTGTTGTACTTTGATTACTATATGCATGTGTTGTGATACTTGACATGACGTCATCCACCCCAGAACGTTTCCGTCGTTTCGGTTTTGGGGTGTGACACTGTCGTAGGTATCCGGCTTTGCAGCTAAAACGTTTCCCTTGGTTGGCTGGGTCAGCCCCCAGATAAATCTCTCAATCTTTTTACTCTCTGGGGTAACCATTCCCGGACAGAGTAGCGCCCAATCATCAAATCTGGAAGTGTACGCGGCGATGTCAGAACCCTTCATCTTTAGATTCCAAAGTTCATGCTCCAGCTTCTGCATTTCGCCCCGTGGGCAGTACTCTGCAAGCAGAAGTTCCTTCATGGCCTTCCAACCCATAGCATTTGCTATAGGTAAGGTTAAGGATTTGACTCGGCCGTTCCACCAAGTCAAGGCTTTATCGATGAAAGTGCAGGCATCGAACTTTACCTTATCAGCTTCTGAACAAACACATATTTCGAAAATAGATTCGATTTTCTCGAACCATCGGGTTAGGGAAATGACACCTCCAGTTCCATCAAAAGATGTGGGTTTCGCGTTCATAAAGTCTTTGTAGGAACACTCCTTCCGGTGTCCCTGGCTACCTTCTTGGTTTTGAGATTGGGTACCACCTTCTGGACCACCGGAGCCACCGGGGTTCATTTGAGACATGGCGGCTGCTACTGCGGCAATAACAGCTGCCTGGAACATCACAGGATCAAATTGAGGAGGAGGTGGTGGCGGAGGGTTGTTATTCTTTGAGTTGGGTCTCTTTCTCGGAGGCATCTTGATCTAAAAAGATCAGGAAGGAGAGGATGGTAAGTCCTCTGAATTGAATCAAGAGATATGACAGATATAGAATTTTATGAAGCGATAAAGCAGGAAAGAGTTATCAAAGCAGATAAACTATCGCTAAAAGAATGATTGAGGAGCAACGCTAGCATGAGGATTTTCATAACGAAGCTGGCTCTAGAAATACTCTCATAGTATTTCATGAATCGCTGCGACGACGGCTCATTGTTTGGGTATTGGGTAAGTTTTAGGCATGCTGAACACCACAGACACTCCCAAGCACATGTTTGCCATGTCTCAAATGAATATAGTTGATCAGACTATATTGACCATAGACACAACTACATAACTGCCCAGGTTTAACCGTAACGTCCAACCCCAATTACTTATGTTTTGTTCTACTTGTAGTTATGGATTCCGGCGGTTAGGTATACTTGTATACTTTTGAAAATACTTATATTTTAAAGCATACTTTTAGTTTCAGAGCACTTAGGCCCCTTAGTGTATATAATCTTATACCATGTAAGGTTTGGTATACTTAGTTCACTATAAACAAGGGCTCTCATACCAATCTGTCACACCCCAAAACCAAGAACGGCGGAAACGTTCTGGGGCGGAGGACGTCATCTAAGGTAATCACAACACAGTAAATGTAAATAAGTAAACAACATCATCCATTGCATTAAATATATAAATTTAATACATGCATGTTCTGTACAGTTTTAGACACCAAAAATATAACGTAAATCAAAATAATAAAATGATGAGTCTTGAGTGCGCTCCATCATCTCAAAAGCTGGCATCGGTACCTGTCTACTGATGACCTGAGAATACAAGTTATTTTGAAAGAGTTTATCAGCATTAAGCTGGTGAGTTCATAAGTATTTTTAATGTAGATGTCTGTTATCAAAAACGTTTGAACATGTCTCAAGTATAAGTTCATGTATGTAAGTGTTTGTAAAAGTTTGAATCTCTCAGAAAAACCTATATTTTCTAAAATAGTAGCCTTCTACCAAGGCTTTAACTGTTTTGTAGGTTCGCTTGTTGTAAAAGTGTGTAAATTCCCAAGTGCAACTATCTTTTAACAAAATATAGTTTGTACATTAAAATTCAAGTGAGGTTATCACTAAAAATGTGTAATGGGGAAATCATTGTAGTACTGTAGCTTAGTTTTATAGTGACTACTGCTGTACTAATTACCTTAACCGGATTTATATTAAGGTATAATGTGATAATTGCGCCATACTATCGATTGATAACAACGACATAAAGAACGGTCGTAATAACGGAATGACGTTTGGCACCCGCAGACCTGCAGGTCCGGCTGTAGCTAGCAGCAAGGTGTAGGATAGTCAATCCAGTATAGATCTATACGCAAACTCAACGCTCTCCCTCCAAGAGAATTCTGGCTACAACTCGGGCCATGACATTTAAGGCATGCTCCGATACAGTGGATCACATTTGTTATTGTATTCTTGCATATGTGATGAAATGTTTCTCGTTCTAGTATAGTTGTATATGTTCTCATAGTATAGTTGTATATATTCTCTTCCTAGTATAGACTCATGAATGAACTGACTCATTGATCTAGCAGTCGTAATAGTATGATTCTGTGTTACCCCGATGGTAACTTGCTAACGGTGCGTCTAGTACGTATGATTATGGAAGTACTTTTATGTCTATATATGTATATTTGATATATAATTAATATGGAAACGACCTTCGGATGGTCACCCGAAATCCCACCAGACCACATCCAAATCGAGAAAAAGGAAATAGGGTGGATGGCCTTCCTAAGCCCTTTAAACATTATTTATACATCTATACATATATGGGCATGCAATTTATAATATAAAAGCATAAATAAGTATTTATAAGACATTTGAAACATAAGTATTATTTTTAAAGAAAGATCGACTTGATGTCAATCTATAAACAATTTGAAGGCATAGATTTGATTAAAAACAGTTTAAGTATAAGGAACATTTGTTTAAATCACAGTTGTAGTATAAATTTGAAAAGTAAATGGGTTTGGAAAACATTTTGAAGTAAAACAGTTTGATAGACAGTTTGAACAGTGATAAAATCACTGGTTTCCCTAGTTATTAATCACATGTGATTAATGCAATCACATGTGATTGAAACAATAACTATAAGTATTTAACTTGTACCCCCCCCCCCTTGAAAGCATGTAAAAGAATTTATAAAGTATTTAAAATGTAAATTAAGGGGTATGAACTCACTTGATTGATTGAAGAAAGCGAGATGGAAAACCGGGCAGAGTTTCGTCTCGGAAAACGGATTTTTCTCGGGATTCTCGGGAATCTCGGGAGTAAAATCGACCCTCGGGACTTGAGCAAAAAGACCAGAGCTTCGGGTTTTAACGGGCACGGAAATCGAGGCAAGATCGTGAGAGAGAGGAGAGAAATGAGCCCTTTTCTCGGAAGCCCTCGCATCCTATTTATAGGAAGGCTGAACCGCCTCGGTACGCGGGGCCTACGCTCGTACGCAGCGCGTACGCGTACGTCATGCATGACCGAAGCCTCGACTGCCTCGGCTTCGGATGGGACGGGTCGCTGGGGAGGCGGGTCGGATGGGACAGCGGGTCGGACGCTTCGGACGGGTCGGACGGGTCGGAAACCTCGGATAGGGCGACGTGGACGATCTGAGGCCCTTGATCTCAGTACGCGGGGCGTACGAAGGTACGCAGGGCGTACTTCGGTCCTATCCGATGACTCCCCTTCGGATAATACCGGGAGTTTATAATTAAATTTATATTTATTTTAAATAAACTTCAAAAATTCATATCTCCCTCATACGAACTCCGTTTTTGACGTTCTTTATATCCACGCGAAGGTGAGACCATGATCTACAACTTTCGTTTAGATTCCGTTGGCAAATTCCGAAATTATTTTTATTATTTATTTATTAAAATGACGTGATTAAGGAATTTCTTCAAAAATTCATAACTTCCTCATCCGAAGTCAGATTTGGACGTTCTATTTATGTACGCAAACCTTGATATGATTCCTACTACTTTATTTAACCCGAATAAGATTTTAGGAAGGTTACATTTTGACCTAAATTTGATTGGTTTTACATTACATTGACTCGAAATATCGGGTTGTCACATCATCCCCCCGTTAGAAGTAATTTCGTCCCGAAATTAGAATTTTAAGCAAGTTAGAAATTACAAATAATTAAGCAAAAAGGTGAGGGTATTTCAGTTTCATCTGATCCTCACGTTCCCAAGTGAATTCCGGTCCTCGCTTGGCATTCCAGCGAACCTTCACGATAGGGATACGACTTTGCTTTGTCTGCTTGACCTCACGGTCCATGATCTCTACAGGTTCTTCCACGAAGTTGAGGCTCTCGTTGATTTCGATATCGTCGAGTGCGATTACAAGAGTCTCGTCGGATAGACACTTTTTCAAGTTAGATACGTGGAATGTAGAATGTACGTTACGAAGTGCGTCTGGTAGTTCGAGTTTGTAAGCTACGGGGCCGACTCTTGCAAGAATCTCGAAAGGCCCTATGTACCTCGGATTAACCTTTCCACGCTTGCCGAAGCGTATCAAGCCCTTCCAGGGTGAGACTTTGAGGAGGACTCGGTCTCCCACCTGAAATTCCAAAGGTTTCCTTCGTTTATCAGCGTAGCTCTTCTGTCGGTCTCTAGAGGCTTTCAATCGTTCACGGATCTGAACGATTTTCTCTGTTGTTTCCCGAATGATCTCCGGACCGGTGAGAGTACTGTCAGAAGTTTGCCCCCTGGCTAATTGGGTATCACCCACCTCAGCCCAGCACAGAGGGGATCTGCACTTACGGCCGTAGAGAGCTTCAAATGGAGCAGCCTTGATGCTCGTGTGATAACTGTTATTATAGGAAAACTCGACAAGGGGTAAATGAGTATCCCATGCCTTCCCAAAGTCAATCACGCAGGCTCGCAACATATCTTCCAGAGTTTGGATGGTCCTCTCACTCTGTCCGTCGGTCTGTGGATGGTAGGCTGTGCTCATGTCTAGCCTCGTTCCTAGGGAATGTTGTAGTGATTGCCAAAATCTCGAGGTGAACCTACTATCTCTATCAGAGATAATGGAAATAGGTACACCATGTAGCCGTACAATTTCCCTAATGTATGTTCTCGTAAGTTTCTCCATCTTGTCGGTTTCTTTGATAGGCAGGAAGTGTGCAGACTTGGGATGACCCATATGGTGTCAAGTTCACCCGTCGTCTTGGGAAACTTGGTTATGAAATCCATAGTGATCCGCTCCCACTTCCATTTCGGGATCTCTGGTTGTTGCAGTAAGCCAGAGGGCTTCTGGTACTCGACCTTAACCTTTGCGCAAGTAAGTGTGACAACCCGAAATTTCCATTGTACGAACATCATCTATTCAATAGAAGCTAGTTCAGTTTCAGTGATTTTCAAGCTTTTCCGAACAAGTTTGTGTACATTAGGTTTATGTTTTAGATGATATCAGGAGAGTGGATACTCCTGGTTTTGTGAAACTTGGACATTTCAAGTTTCATACTGTTACAGTCCAACATCAGGAATAAAAATATTTTCTGCCAAAATATTCCAGGACTATAAATAGTTTTCTGAATTAAATTAATTCATTATTCACAATTCCAAATAGAGTAAAGCCATATTCTCTCTGACGGATCTTCGGGTTTTCATCCCAGATTGTGAGTCTACTTTTCTATATGTGTTTCAATACTTGTTTAACGCTTGTTAACAACAATAACATGTTTAGATTACAAGATCCGGGAGTTTACCACCCAAGATCGTTCTTGGGGAGTAAACTCCAAAATGGAACATTATGGCTTCCTAGTCCCGATTCCTTGTTAGACAACTTGTTTAGGAGATAGGGTATGATCTTTATAGGCCAAAAAGCATCCAAGAAACACAAGTTCTAGGAGTTTACGGCCAAGGAACTCCCTTGGGCCGTAAACCCCTTTTCAAGGGCAATTAGTGCCCTAAACTCCCCCTAATGCTTAAAGACCTTTACCCTAAATTGCCTGTGCTTATTTTAGGCATCAAAAGACATCAAATACATAAGTTTCTAGGAGTTTACGGCCAAGGAACTCCCTTGGGCCGTAAACCCCTTTTCAAGGGCTTAAATGCCCTAAAACTTTCCCCAAATGCTTAAGGACTTTAACTACTAGTACTTGTGCTTGATTAGAACACCAAAAGCTCATCAAAATCACAAGTTAGTAGGAGTTTACGGCCAAGAACTCCTCTTGGGCCGTAAACCCCTTTTTGTGGGACAAAAATCATTCCAAGCAACCCTTAAGCCTTTAGACAATTTACCTTGCACCTTTGGGACTAGAATGGAGAGTAGAACACATCTAAACCACTCCTTGAAAGGAGTTTACGGCCAAGGAACATGACTTGGGCCGTAAACTCCAAGTGAAGGCACCAAAGTGTGCCTCTTGTCCCCATTAGCCTTAGATAAATTCATGGATGCCATTCTTGATGTTTAAGTGCCTCAAATCAATTAAATTCCTAGAGTTTACGGCCGTAAACTCTAAGGTGAAGGACCTTAGGCCGTAAACTCCCATATGGAGTGTTCTAAAGCCTTAAACTACTTCATGTGTTATTCCAATAAAGCTAGGAGTGTTCTAGGATCAAGATAGCACCACAAAACACCCAAAAACACCATTTGAGGAGTTCACGGCCATAAACCTATGAGTTTATGGCCGTAAACTCCAAGGTGTGGGGTTTGTTGGATGGTGAACTCCTATACAAGGCTATTTGATGTTTCAAACCCTTTTGCCTTGTCCCGTAGCAACTTAGATGCAACCATTTGAACCTTAAACACTCATAAGAGTGTTTAAATGTTTTTCTAAGTGTCTTAACTTATTTATTTAAGTTATTATATGTCTAATTAGTTATATATATGTTTATTATATGATAACTAGGCTCGTGCGTGTAAACCAGTCTCCGTTTGCCACCTAACACGGTAGCCGACACTGCAATTCAAACGACTCACCACAAGTGAGTTCATACCCCTTGAATCAACCTTTGAAATGATTTTAAGTGTTTTAAATACTTTATGGGGGGGATGCAAGTCAAATACTTATAGTTATTGCTTCAATCACATGTGGTTGCATTTAATCACATGTGATTAATAACTAGGAAAACAACGATTTTTACCACTGTTCAAACTGTTTTTCAAACTGCTTTACTATTGAAATGTTTTACAAACTGTTTTACTATCCGAACTTATTTATAGACTGTGATTCAACAAATGCTTCTTATACTTAAACTGTGTTATCAACTTATGCCTTCAAAATGTTTTATAGATCGACATCAAGTCGATCTTCTCATGAAATTATATTACTGCTTCTAATGTTTTATGAAAACTTATTTATGCTTTTATATATCCAATTGCATGCCCATATATGTATAGATATATAAATAATGTTTAAAGGGCTTAGGAAGGCCATCCGCCCTATTTCCTTTTCCTTGATTTGGATGTGGTCTGGTGGGATTTCGGGTGACCATCCGAAGGTCGTTTCCATATTACTTATATATCATATATACATGTATAGACATAAAGGTTCTTCCATATTCATATTCATCAGTACATCATTAGCTGGTTACCATCGGGGTAACGCATGACCATACATATACAGATATACTAGAAACAATACATATACAGAAATACTAGAAACAATACATATACAGATATACGAGAAACAATACATATACAGATATACTAGAAACAATACATATACAGATATACTAGAAACAATACATATACAGAAATACTAGAAACAATACATATACAGATATACTAGAAACAATACATATACAGATATACTAGAAACAATACATATACAGATATACGAGAAACGATACATATACATGAATACTTAACAATTGTGATCCACTGTATCGGGCATGCCTTAAATGTCATGGCCCGAGTTGTAGCCAGAATTCTCTTGGAGGGAGAGCGTGAGTTTGCGTATAGATCTATACTGGATTGACTATCCTACACCTTGTTGCTAGCTACAGCCGGACCTGCAGGTCTGCGGGTGCCAAACGTCATTTCTTATTACGACCGTTCATTATGTCGTTGATTATCAGTCGATAGCATGGTGCAATTAATCACAATAAACCTTAATATAAATCCGGTTTAAGGTAGTAGTATTTAGTACAGCAGTAGTCTTATTATACAAAGCTACAGTACTACAATGATTCACCCATTACATATTTTAGTGATAACCTCACTTAAGCATAAATGTACAAACTATATTTTTAACAAATGATAGTTATATTTGGGTAATCACACATTTTTACAACAGACAAGTTTACAAAACAGCATAGCCTTGGTAGAAGGTTACTTTTATAGAAAATATAGGATTTTCTGAGTGATTCAAACTTTTACAAATACTTTCAAACATTTACTTACATTTTTACAACTTATACATTGAGACAGGTTCAAACGTTTTTACAAGAAACATTGACACTAAAATACTTATGAACTCACCAGCTTAATGCTGATAAACTCTTTCAAAATAACTTGTATTCTCAGGTCTTCAGTAGACAGGTACCGAGGCCAGCTTTTGAGAAGATGGAGTGCATTCAAGACTCATCTCATATTATTTTGTGTTTCATCATTTTTGGTGTCTATAACTGTACAGAACACACTTGTATTGAAATTATATATTTAATGCAATGGATGATGTTGTTTGCTTATTTACATTTACTGTGTTGTGATACTGTACATGACGTCCTCCGCCCCGGAACGTTTCCGCCGTTCTTGGTTTTGGGGTGTGACAGTAAGGCATTTACTTACGAAGGTAGCAATTTCTGCTTTCATATTAGGCCACCAATATAGCTTCTTAAGATCCAGATACATCTTATCTGAACCTGGGTGGACGGAATACCGAGTGTTGTGCGCCTCGGTCATGACCAAGTCTCGGAAACCACCGTGTTTCGGTGTCCAGATCCGGTTCATGAAATATAAGGCTCCGTCACCCTTGGCTTCTAAATTCTTGTCCATTCCTCTAAGGGATTCATTCGTCACATTTTCAGGTTTCATGGCTTCAAGTTGAGCCTCCTGAATTTGCTTAGACAAGTGTGAATGGATGGTTATTGACAACGACTTGATCTTGCGACCAGAATATTCCTTTCGACTTAGGGCGTCTGCTACTACGTTGGCTTTACCTGGATGATAACGAATATCGCATTCGTAATCACTGAGTAGCTCGACCCACCGTCGTTGTCTCATGTTGAGCTCCTTTTGATCGAAAATGTGTTGTAAACTCTTGTGGTCGGTAAAGATAGTGCTCTTCGTTCCATACAAGTAATGTCTCCAGATCTTCAGAGCAAACACCACTGCTCCTAGTTCAAGATCGTGGGTCGTGTAGTTAACCTCGTGTGTCTTCAATTGTCTCGAGGCGTAGGCGATGACCTTACCTCGCTGCATCAGAACACATCCGAGCCCTTGATTCGATGCATTGCAATAAACTACGAAGTCTTCTATTCCTTCGGGAAGGGATAGTATTGGTGCGGTGCACAAGGCTCGTTTGAGCGTTTGGAACGCTCTTTCTTGTTTCTCTTCCCAGTCAAAGGCCACGCCTTTCTGGGTTAGGGTTGTAAGAGGTTTCTCTATTCGAGAGAAGTTCTGAATGAATCTGCGGTAGTAGCCAGCGAGACCTAGAAATTGACGAATTTCTGTAGGCGTCTTCGGTGCTGACCAGTTCTCAATGGCTTTAATTTTGGATGGGTCCACGTGGATTCCCTCTTTGCTTACTACGTGTCCTAAGAATTCAACTCTCTGGATCCAAAATTCACATTTCGAGAACTTCGCATAAAGCTTCTCTTTTCGTAAAGTCTCTAGAATTTGTTGCAGATGATCGCCATGCTCCTTCTTACTTCGGTAGTAGATCAGGATGTCGTCAATGAAAACGATGACGAACTGATCCAAGTAGGGTCGGCATACTCTATTCATCAGATCCATGAAGACTGCGGGCGCATTGGTCAATCCGAATGGCATCACCACGAACTCGTAATGTCCGTAACGAGTTCGGAAGGCTGTCTTCGGCACATCCTCCTCTAGCACTCGTAACTGGTGATATCCGGATCTCAGATCAATCTTAGAAAAATAGTTCGCCCCTTGCAGTTGGTCGAATAGGTCATCTATGCGAGGCAGAGGGTAACGATTCTTGACCGTCAGTTTGTTGAGTTCTCTGTAGTCAATACACATACGGAAGGATCCGTCCTTCTTCTTAACGAACAAGAACGGTGCTCCCCAAGGTGAGAAACTCGGTCTTATAAAGCCCTTGCTGAGCAGTTCGTTAAGTTAACCAGAGAGTTCCTACATCTCAGCTGGTGCTAAGCGGTAGGGCGACTTGGCTACTGGGGTAGCTCCTGGGACTAAGTCGATTCTGAACTCGACTTGTCGTTGCGGAGGTAACCCGGGTAGTTCTTCTGGGAAAATGTCGGGGAAGTCGCTCACTACAGGGATGTTCTTTAGTTCTTTCGTTTCGAGGCTCGTGTCGACGACGTGAGCAAGGAATGCATGGTATTCCTTACGCAGGTATTTCTGTGCCTGAATACTTGATATGATGCGAAGACTTGCACCGGGTTTGTCGCCACAGACCATAAGAGTTTCGTTAGACGGAAGGTTTAGACGGACTGCTTTCTCGAAGCACATGATGTCGGCATGATGAAGGGTTAACCAGTCCATGCCAATGATAACGTCGAAACTTTTTATTGAGACTGGCATGAGGTCGATTAGAAATGAATGGTTATCTAGAGTTAGGGTACAACCTAAGTATATGCTACTCGTATTTTCAGTTTTTCCATTAGCCATTTCTACTGTGAATAGTTCTTTGAGTGCGTGCGGTGGTTGATTAAGAATGCGAGCAAATTTATGGTTTACGAAGCTTCGCTCCGCTCCACTATCGAACAGAATGCATGCATAGGAGTTATCGAGGAGGAACGTACCGGTCACCACTGTCGGGTCAGCAACTGCTTCCCCGTGGCCTATAGCTAGTACCCTCCCTGCTCCTCCCACATTCCTCGCTTTGGGGCAGTCCCTCTTAAAGTGGCCTGCTTCGCCACATCCATAGCAGGTTGGGCTCGCGCCAGAGCCAGGGACTTGGTTGATAGGTTGTGCCGGGAACCTACAGAATCGGACGGTGTGTCCTTTCCTGTTGCAGTTAGAGCACTGCATTTCACGGTAGGGGCCGTTGTGGTGGTAGTTGCATTTGTTGCACTTGGGCGAACTTCCAGCATACCGACTCACCGGAGCAGTAGTAGCAGCAGTAGGGGTTATTGCGGCATGAATTGCCACCATTTGCTGCTTTTTGGCAGCCTGCTGCTTCTTCTTTTCATCCCAGAATTTCCGCTTAGTATCGGCGGGTTTGGAGGGTTCCGGGATGGCTAGGGTGGTTGTGGTTGCAGGGGTTTTGACTCCATGGTCAATGAGTCATTGTGCCAATCGTTTGGCACTGTCGAAGGTAGCGGGGTTTGACGCTAGCACATTCCCCTGATACGGAGGCACTAGCCCCCATATGTACCTCTCGATCTTCTTCCCCTCGGTGGGAACCATATTGGGGCAGAGGGCCACCAGCTCGCTGAATCGGGCAGTATAAGCGACCACATTGGTGCCCTTCATCGTCAGGTTCCAGAGTTCCTGCTCCAGTTTCTGGATCTCGCCCCTCGGGCAGTATTCCTCAGTCATGAGGTCTTTCATTGTTTCCCAGCCCATGTCGTTGGCTACGACGAGAGTTAGTGCCTTAACATGGCCGTTCCACCATGTCAGGGCCTTTCCTTCAAAGGTGCATGCGGCGTACTTAACTTTACTCGCCGCAGGACATGAACAGATTTCGAAGATTGATTCAGTCTTCTCGAGCCATTGCGAGAGGGCAATGACTCCGCCGGTGCCGTAAAAAGGCTTCGGTTTGCAATTTGTGAAATCCTTGTATGAGCACTCTCTCGAGCGCACAGGGGTTTCAACTGGGGTTGACTCCACAGGGGTTCCACCTCTGCTGAGAGCAGCCTTCATTTGGAAAGTACTGGTCGCCGTGATGGAATCTAGCTATTTGATCTACACGAGAAGAGAGCTATACGAATATAGTATACGTGTAACTAGTAGTACAAAATACACCTATAGTATTTTAAGTTTAAGTTTTACTGATCTTCTTGTGGTATTGTTGGTAAGTTTTTAGACTTGTTAACCTATCACAACCATTCTAGGGCATGTGCTAATCACTCCTAGGACCAGCATAGTTGATCAGGCTATGCCATTCCCAGGACTGACCATACATCCCCGAGCTCACTTGTGATATTTAACAATCGCAATACTTTTGTTCTTGTCATTGTGACACTGGTTTTATTATGAATGCAGACTAGTATACTTAATTAAATATTTTAATATTTAAAGTATAGACTCTT
The DNA here is from genome assembly GCF_051521515.1 of Lactuca serriola. Taxonomy (NCBI): domain Eukaryota; kingdom Viridiplantae; phylum Streptophyta; class Magnoliopsida; order Asterales; family Asteraceae; genus Lactuca; species Lactuca serriola. The sequence goes on from NC_136412.1 coordinate 114,579,946, forward strand.
GGTCAGAGTTTAATCCCTAATGGGTTTATAGTTTAGTATATCTTTTATGGGTTGATATACTCAATTCACTATAAACAATGCTCTGATACCAATCTGTCACACCCCAAAACCAAGAACGGCGGAAACGTTCTGGGGCGGAGGACGTCATGTAAGATAATCACAACACAGTAAATGTAAATAAGTAAACAACATCATCCATTGCATTAAATATATAAATTTAATACATGCGTGTTCTGTACAGTTTTAGACACCAAAAATATAACGTAAATCAAAATAATAAAATGATGAGTCTTGAGTGCGCTCCATCAACTCAAAAGCTGGCATCGGTACCTGTCTACTGATGACCTGAGAATACAAGTTATTTTGAAAGAGTTTATCAGCATTAAGCTGGTGAGTTCATAAGTATTTTTAATGTAGATGTCTGTTATCAAAAACTTTTGAACATGTCTCAAGTATAAGTTCATGTATGTAAGTGTTTGTAAAAGTTTGAATCTCAGAAAAACCTATATTTTCTAAAATAGTAGCCTTCTACCAAGGCTTTAACTGTTTTGTAGGTTCGCTTGTTGTAAAAGTGTGTAAATTCCCAAGTGCAACTATCTTTTAACAAAATATAGTTTGTACATTAAAATTCAAGTGAGGTTATCACTAAAAATGTGTAATGGGGAAATCATTGTAGTACTGTAGCTTAGTTTTATAGTGACTACTGTTGTACTAATTACCTTAACCGGATTTATATTAAGGTATAATGTGATAATTGCACCATACTATCGACTGATAACAACGACATAAAGAACGGTCGTAATAACGGAATGACGTTTGGCACCCGCAGACCTGCAGGTCCGGCTGTAGCTAGCAGCAAGGTGTAGGATAGTCAATCCAGTATAGATCTATACGCAAACTCAACGCTCTCCCTCCAAGAGAATTTTGGCTACAACTCGGGCCATGACATTTTTAAGGCATGCTCCGATACAGTGGATCACATTTGTTATTGTATTCTTGCATATGTGATGAAATGTTTCTCGTTCTAGTATAGTTGTATATGTTCTCATAGTATAGTTGTATATATTCTCTTCCTAGTATAGACTCATGAATGAACTGACTCATTGATCTAGCAGTTGTAATAGTATGATTCTGTGTTACCCCGATGGTAACTTGCTAACGGTGCGTCTAGTACGTATGATTATGGAAGTACTTTTATGTCTATATATGTATATTTGATATATAATTAATATGGAAACGACCTTCGGATGGTCACCCGAAATCCCACCAGACCACATCCAAATCGAGAAAAAGGAAGTAGGGTGGATGGCCTTCCTAAGCCCTTTAAACATTATTTATACATCTATACATATATGGGCATGCAATTTATAATATAAAAGCATAAATAAGTATTTATAAGACATTTGAAACATAAGTATTATTTTTAAAGAAAGATCGACTTGATGTCAATCTATAAACAATTTGAAGGCATAGATTTGATTAAAAACAGTTTAAGTATAAGGAACATTTGTTTAAATCACAGTTGTAGTATAAATTTGAAAAGTAAATGGGTTTGGAAAACATTTTGAAGTAAAACAGTTTGATAGACAGTTTGAACAGTGATAAAATCACTGGTTTCCCTAGTTATTAATCACATGTGATTAATGCAATCACATGTGATTGAAACAATAACTATAAGTATTTAACTTGTACCCCCCCCCCCCTTGAAAGCATGTAAAAGAATTTATAAAGTATTTAAAATGTAAATTAAGGGGTATGAACTCACTTGATTGATTTAAGAAAGCGAGATGGAAAACCGGGCAGAGTTTCGTCTCGGAAAACAGATTTTTCTCGGGATTCTCGGGAATCTCGGGAGTAAAATCGACCCTCGGAACTTGAGCAAAAAGACCAGAGCTTCGGGTTTTAACAGGCACGGAAATCAAGGCAAGATCGTGAGAGAGAGGAGAGAAATGAGCCCTTTTCTCGGAAGCCCTCGCATCCTATTTATAGGAAGGCTGAACCGCCTCGGTACGCGGGGCGTACGCTCGTACGCAGCGCGTACGCGTACGTCATGCATGACCGAAGCCTCGACTGCCTCGGCTTCGGATGGGACGGGTCGCTGGGGAGGCGGGTCGGACGGGACAGCGGGTCGGATGGGACAGCGGGTCGGACGGGTCGGACGCTTCAGACGGGTCGGACGGGTCGGAAACCTCGGATAGGGCGACGTGGACGATCTGAGGCCCTTGATCTCAGTACGCGGGGCGTACGAAGGTACGCAGGGCGTACTTCGGTCCTATCCGATGACTCCCCTTCGGATAATACCGGGAGTTTATAATTAAATTTATATTTATTTTAAATAAACTTCAAATATTCATATCTCCCTCATACGAACTCCGTTTTTGACGTTCTTTATATCCACGCGAAGGTGAGACCATGATCTACAACTTTCGTTTAGATTCCGTTGGCAAATTCCGAAATTATTTTTATTATTTATTTATTAAAATGACGTGATTAAGGAATTTCTTCAAAAATTCATAACTTCCTCATCCGAAGTCAGATTTGGACGTTCTTTTTATGTACGCAAACCTTGATATGATTCCTACTACTTTATTTAACCCGAATAAGATTTTAGGAAGGTTACATTTTGACCTAAATTTGATTGGTTTTACATTACATTGACTCGAAATATCGGGTTGTCACACAATCTGTCACACCTCGAAACCGAAGGCGGAATCGTTCCGGGGCAAAGGTAACATCATGTTAAGTATCACAACCAATGTACATAGTAAGAAAAGTAAACAACCATTACATTACATATGAAAATTTACATTTGTTTGAAAGTAAAGTGTTACAAGTGTTATACATATGTATATATGAACAAAAGCTAAGACGAGTCTTCTATACGCTCCGTCTTTTTCCAAAAGATCGCGGGTTACGTGTCTAATGCGGACCTGAGAATACAAGCAGTTTGAAAATCAGCAAAAAGCTGGTGAGTTCATAAGTGGTTCTTTTTCTGAAAATGACCACGTTTCCTTTGGTTTTTCTAAAAATGTTGTTAACCAAGAAAATCCCATATTTTCTTATAAGAACAGTTTAGTTATTCAATGTTACTCAGTTTGGTTAAGAACAGTTAGGTTATCCTAGGAAAAACCCTTATTTTCCTAAAATTTGGTGGTTGGTTATCGATCCGGAATGAAGTGTACAAGTATATACCATTCTATGGCTTAGGAAGTGATCGGGACTTGAATTGACCTTGGAAAATGAGTTTACCATCTATGAAGGTGTTCTTGATGAGTTTACTACCGTAAAAACATGAGTTTATGTCCATAAACTCATGCTTGCTCATGATTCATGTGATTTGGTGGTTGTAGGTTAAGCACACAAAGTTATAGGCCCAGTTCTAAGCCATACAAGGTGTTAAGGGCATTTTAACACCCTTTGGAGGTGTTTAAGGTCTAAGAAGGGATGTTTATGGTCCAACAATGTTCTTGGGCTGTAAACTCAAATGTGACTCATTTTTGTATGTTTTGGTGCATCTCATGAAGGATTATAAGGTTCTATACTCTCATGGAAGCTTTTGGAGGTGTTTAGGGGGCAAACTAACACCTTAAAAGGTGTTTATGGTCCATGAATGAGGGTTTACGGTCCAAGCATGTTCTTGGGCCGTAAACTCATGTCCAATCCTCAAATGATAAGATTTTGGGGTCCTAAGCTCATGCATGCAAGTTTCTAAGCCATATCTAAGCACTAGAAGTGATTTGGAGGGGTCTTGAGGTTTCAAAACCCTCTTTAGAGGTGTTCACGGTTTTGGGAGGTGTTCCTAACCATAAACACTTGTTCATGGGTGTTTTGAGTGATTCAAACATGAATTTGCATACCAATCAAGTTAAACAACAAGTTAGGATAGATTACTTACCAATTTGAGGCATGAAAGGGGGTTTTTGGATCAAAATCGGATTTTAGAGAGAGAGTAGTGAGAGAAAGTGTTTTAAGAGAGAGAAAAAGCTTCAAAATGACGTCACTCAATCCCTTATATAGGTGTTGAGTTTATGGCCCGGTGGAATTCTACCCGATACTGATGTTAAACGGTGTTTTTGGTCGTACTCGATAAATTTGTCGTAATCACGACTTAGATGAAACTAAAATTTTTCCAAATGAATATGGAAAATATTTTAATGTTTATAATGCATCCCGACGCTTATGAAACCGAAATAAAAGTCGCAATTAAATTAATTTAACTCAAAGTTAGCGGGACAAATTGAATACAAATGGTTTTATTTAACGGGAACGGTTTATAATGACGAAATAAATTACAGGTTGTCACATAAGCTCATACACTTTTGACCATTTGTTGATTTGAAGCCTTAAAAGTCCCTAGAAGCTTTTCTACTTGAAGTATGTGTCTATGAAAGGAACTAGGGCACCATTTCACTCCTAATTGGAGTTTACGGTTCCTAAACCATTTTCCTTTGAGTTTACTACCGTAAACTCAAATGGTTTATGGTATTTTGGGGGGTTTTCAAGTCCTTAGCTCATTAAGGAATGGATCCATGTTAGTTACTAAGGCATAGGAAGGGACTAGGCACACTTTGGCACCTTTACTTTGTGTTTTTGGGACTATTTCTTGATGTAAAGATGTATAACAAGCTTTATAAGACTCTAGGATAGAGGTACTTACTATATTGAAGCTTGAAATGAGCTAAAAGTCCAAGAACACTAGTGTGTGTTCTTGGTGAAAAAGGAAGAATCAACCTTTTGGAATGATTTCACGGTTAGAAGAGTGTTAAAACACTAGAGTAAGCCATATAATCACTTAAGAAAGCTAGAATCACTTACTAGTTTGAAGATCTTGAATATCTTTTGGATGATACTTGAGAGAGAAATGGGTTTGGATCTTGAGTTTTTGGAAAAAGTGTAAATAATGACAAATTCTCATATATATATATATATATATATATATATATATATATATATATATATATATATATATATATATATATATACTCCCAAAGTTAGGGTTTTTGGCTGACAATATTTTATTCAGGCAGTAAACTCTAATTTCCTAGAGTTTTGGAATAACAATGTTGCACAATAACCCTAGTGCATCCTCCCTCCTGATATCTCTAAAGTGTGAATCCTGAAATACTCAAACTTATTCTAAAAAGTCTGAAAATTAACAGAAACTGTTCTGACTTCTATTGACTTGATATGTTTGTAGAGAATAGAAATTTCGGGTTGTCACAAAATCACCTACCTGGAATTATATGGGGCGTCTCCTCTTTTCTGTATAGCACTTCTGTCGATCCTGGGCCGCTTTCATTCTTTCTCGTCCAATTTGAATCTTTGCGGTGGTGTCTTGAATCATTTCAGGGCCTCCAAGGATCTTCTGTCCTATGTCTCACCAACATAATGGAGTATGACACTTACGACCATGTAATGCCTCATATGGTGGCATTTTGATTGAAGCGTGGTAACTGTTATTATATGAGAATTCTACTAGAGGTAAGTATTTATCCCAGTTACCACCGAACTCCAAGACACATGCACAAAGCATATCTTCAATTGTTTGGATTGTTCTCTTCGTCTGACCATCTGTCTAGGGATGATAAGCTGTGCTGAGAGCAACTTGAGATCCCAATTCACGTTGCATGCTTACCCAAAAGTGAGAAGTGAAGCGAGTATCATGATCGGAAATGATCTTTAGTGGCACACCATGTCTTGCAACAATTTTATCCAAGTATACTTGTGCGTATTTCTCCATTGGAGCTGTTTCACGCATGGCAAGAAAATGAGTGCTTTTAGTAAGGCGGTCGACGATTACCCAAATGCTATCATGCTATCTAGCAGTCTTTCGCAATTTGGTAATAAAATCCATGGACAGTTCTTCCCATTTCCATACAGGAACACTAAGACTTTCTGGGGTTCCATAAGGCTTTTGGTGCTCTGCTTTGACTTGTAAGCATACTAAGCATTCCTGTACATATCTTCCAATGTCTCTCTTTAATCCAGGCCACCAATAATCAGCTCTTACATCATAGTACATTTTACTTGTACCAGGATGGATTGACAGTTTAGATTTATGGGCTTACTCTAAAATCTTCTGTGTCAATCCACCAATCTTTGGAATCCACAGCCGATTCTTGAATACTTTTAATCCTCGCGGATCATCAAGTAAAGCATCATTATAATGTATCATCCCTTCTTTCTTCACATTTTCTAGCTTTAGGGCCTCTTCTTGCCATTTCTCTAATTCACCTAAAATAGTGAATTTTACAGTAGTATGAGTAGTAGCATAACACATACTATTGCGATAAAGCTTTCTGCTAAGTGCATCGGCAACTACGTTGGCTTTTCCAGGATGATATAGGATTTCACAATCATAATCTTTGATCAGCTCCATGGCTCGTTGTTATCTCATATTCAAAGTTTACTCACTGAATATGTACTTCAGACTTTTGTGGTCGGTAAATAATTGGCATTTTGTACTAAAAAGATAATGCCTCCAAAGTTTTAGGGCAAATACCACTGCAGCGAGTTCGAGATCATGAGTGGGATAATTCTTGTCATAATCTTTCAGTTGTCTTCAGGCATAGGCTATCACTTTGCCATGTTGCATCAACACACAACCGATTCCTAATCTTGAAGCATTGCTATACAGGGAGAAATCATCATCACCTTCTCGGAGTGATAAGATTGGAGCATGATTCAAAAGATCTTTTAGAGTTGAGAAAGCTTTTTCTTAGGCTTCATCCCATTTGAACTTCACTTCCTTCCATGTAAGACTCGTGAGAGGTACGGCTATACGAGAAAAGTCTTTAGTGAATCTCCGATAATATCCCGCGAGACCCAAGAAACTACGAATTTCGGAAGCATTACGGGGCACTTCCCAATTTTGAATGGCTTTGATTTTGATAGGATCTACGGATACACCATCACTAGAAATAACATGGCCGAGAAATTGAACTTGGCGAAGCCAAAATTCACATTTCGAGAATTTAGCATATAGTTTCTCCTTTCGAAGAAGTTCTAATACCGCATGAAGATGAATAGCATGATCAGGTTCAGACTTGGAATAGATTAGAATATCGTCAATGAATACGATGACTGATTTATCGAGCATTGGGCGGCATACTCGATTCATCATATCCATGAATATAGCAGGAGCATTTGTTAAACCAAACGGCATAACAAGGAATTCATAATGCCCATATCGAGTACGAAAAGCAGTCTTCAATAAATCCTGCTCGTGAACTTTCAACTGATGATAGCCAGATCTTAGATCAATCTTTGAAAAATAGCTAACACCCTGAAGTTGATCGAATGAATCGTCGATGCGAGGTAGTGGGTACTTGTTCTTGATAGTCACCTTATTCAGCTCACGATAATCAATGCACATTCGCATCGATCCATCTTTCTTCTTGACAAACAGTACCGGAGCACCCCAAGGAGAGGTACTCGGTCGAATGAAACCCTTGTCAAGTAATTCCTACAGTTGGATCATCATTTCTTTCATCTCAGTTGGCGCAAGATGATAAGGAGTCTTTGTAATCGAAGCAACACCAGGCACAAGGTCAATTCGGAATTCTACTTGCCTATCCGGAGGAAGGCCAAGCAAGTCATTGGGGAAAACATCAGGATATTCGTTAACAACGAGAACAATATTTACAGTTTTCTTCTCTCTTTTGAGACATCAACTGTGTAGGCCAAATAGATAGAACACCCTTTCAATATGAATTTACGAGCTTTAAGGAAAGAGATTATTTTTAAGAGTCTTTGTTCACCGTAGACATAGATAGGATTCTCCCCTTCAATAGGAATGCGTACTATCTTTTCATAGCACAAGAGTACTGCGTGGCTTTTTGATAACCAATCCATGCCGAGAATAATATCAAAGTTGGGCTAGGAGATAGGGATCAGGTTAGCAAGAAAAGTATAGCCTTCAACTTCTATAACACAATCCCTATAGACTTTATCAGCAAGTAATGATATTTTTCCCGCAGTATCTACATGAAATGGTTGCGTGAGTACAAAGCAAGAAATTTGAAAGGAATGCGCAAATTCATAAGACACAAAAGAATCTGAGGCACCACAATCAAATAAGATGTGAGCAGGTCTAGAGTTGACAAGAAATGTACCCGTCACAACATTCAGGTCCTCGCGTGCCTCCTCTGAGGTAATCTGGAATGCACGACCCTTAGCTTTTGGCACCTCCTCCTTTTTAGTTGGAGTACCTTTTGATTGTTGAACAGGGACTTGACTTTTCGTCAGTTGTTGAACATAAGCTTGACTTCCCATCATCTGACTAGTAAGAGTAGGGCAAAAACGCTTCTTGTGACCAGTAATACCACATACATAGCAAGTAACATCCTTTCTTGGGTAAGCTGGCTTTATATGTCCCTCTTCTCCACATCCATAACAGACAATGGATTCCTTGTCTATTTTGCATTGGCCCGGATGATTCCTTCCACAAACACGACATGAAGACGATTGAACAGAAAAAGATTATGATCTACCGCGTCCAGGAGAGGCATTTTGAGTTTGAACTTGATTACCAGGTTCAGTCTGAATGGATTGAGCTAGTAGAAAAGAAGGAACAGGAACAGTTCTTTCAGTGCATGGATGCTTCGGAGCAGTAAAAGTGGCACCATGTATTTCTAAGTCATGCTCACATCTTCGAGAATACTCAACGGCTTCATCGAATGACAGAACTTCTCGATTGGCAACGAAATCGTGGATTTCGTGTCGTAGTCCCTCCATGAATAACTGAATTTTCTCGTCTTATGTTGGAATATACTTTGTAGCAAACCTTGCTCTTTGATTAAACTGAGTTTCATGCTCATTCACAGTCATTCCTCCTTGTTTAAGCTCGAGGAATTCCTTCTCCAATCTCCTCCTCATGTCTAGAGGACAATACTTCTCTAGCAAACAAGTTTTAAACATTTCCCAGGCTAAACTCTCCTGGTCAAACCTGTTGAGAGCTTCATATGTTTCTTCCCAACAGACCAAGGCTTCTCCGATAAGCATTGTGGAAGCATAATTAGCCTTGTCTTCATTATCCACATGAGAAATATGAAGCACTTTATCTGTGTTCTGGATCCAAGTAAGAACAATAATGGGATTGAGAACACCGGAAAACTTTGTAGCACCACTACTCTTGAAATCTTTGAACGAGGGACGCTTCACCTCTCCTTTTGAAGATTCTCCAGTGGCTTTCTCTTTTCCCTTATCACCATTCTTTTGTGTGTTCTTCGAGAGACTGTCAAATAACATCGGTAAGTTTACCTAAGAGTCTCTCCTCACGAGGAGATACTGGAGTATTCACTTCCTCGGGTTGAGGACCTCCACCAACCTCAGGGGTATGGCTACTAACCTGTTTAGCCATTGCTCTGCAATACGGAGTAACATTGTATTTAATAATATTAGGGTTTATTATTACCTAATAATTTTACTTATGTATTTCTTATGGTTTATATCCCTATACTTACAATGATTAAGTTCATATATTGAACTTCCAATAGTTTAAGTCTAAATACCAATCCATGGAATTTAGTTCACTCAAACTACTGCTCTGATACCATTATTGAAAGACCCTCACTTTCGTATGTATGAAAGACCCAAACTTTCATACTTGACAATATACTTACTCCAAAACATGCTACTTGCATATTCATAAAAACAATATTTTACATTGATAAAGAGGTTACAAACTACTAGATACAAACCGACTATTTTAAAGTGTTATATATTACATAACTTCCCAGGATTCTATAGTTTTATACATATGGGAGTGCAAAATACAATAGTTTTAAACTATTCATAAGCTTCTATCGATACAATAGTTTCAAACTATTCAAAAATCTTCTACCAGTATATAACTATACTGGATGCTTATCTCCTGCAATTTGTTAAACATTAAGAGGGTAAGCGGTGACACTTAGTGAGTTCGATAATAGATACAATATAACGTTATGTCATATATATATATATACACTTCAATATGGCAGAGGCAAAGAGGAACAAGGAACAACAAGGGCATATGTGAATCATGTGACAAACTTTCCATATAAATAATTTATTTGATTCAAAGATATACAACCAATGAGACATAACAATTTCCATACTTATTATACATCAGTAAAGCTTTGGCCCAAATGGCACAGAAGACATATAACTTCAGATTAACATTTTGGTAGATTTCAGGCTTATAGCCCTGTCTAACCTTCTGCCAATACCATAGAATAGAAATCATTCTCTTACGGAGACATGTTCTACATGGCCAGAGGCTACATACCACAACCAACGTGAATAAAAAATAGCGAATAAAAAAATAACACGGGAAATTAACCCGGAATACTAACACTGAAAAGCACGTACCACATATAACACATAACATACAATTATTTCTATATATTAAACTCACTGTGAAATAACTGGGGGCTAAAATATTAATTTGGGCAGCACTTCGGCTCTAAATATCACTTACTTCATTGAAAACCGGGAGTTTTCTTGATAACTGGGCTCTGCGAAGGTAGAGCTTCAAAACCGAAAAGATGAATTTTTCGGGCTTCTCGGGAGTCTCGGGGCGTGTTTCGGGCTTTGGAATTAGTACCGGGGCTTCGGGGGAAGTCGGAATGTAAGAAAATATGGAAAAAGGGTGAAAAATGCCAAATTTCAAACATCTAACCGGGAGGTCTCGCACCCCTTATATAGGTGCGAGCCTCGGATCGGAAGCGAGGGGGAGAGGACAACTGTCTGCGAGGCTCGGACGGACAGGTGCTCGCTTCGCGTTGGTCGTATGAAGTGTCTTCTGGCTTCGGATCGGGTCGGCTGCCTCGGTCGAATCAGGAGTCTACACGTGGGTCGGGCACGAGGGTGCATGCGAGATCACGTGACTTCGGATAGACGCCAGCTCCTAAGTGGACCAAGTTTCGGTCCAATGGGGAAAGAAATGATGACTTCGGACCAATCAGCGGGTGCCACGCGAGGCTGCGGTCCAATTAGAAGACGTCACGTGAAGGTTGTATGCGAGGGATGACGTGGCAGCACTATTCATGCGAAATTTCTCGAAAAATGTACCAAATCTTGAAAATTCCATAACTTTCTCATATTGGCTCCGTTTTTGATGTTCTTTGTATGCACGCGTAGGTAACACCATGATCTACAACTTTCGTTTAAACTTCCTTGACTAATTTTGAATTTATTTTTAACAGACCGGGACAGGAAAATCTGTTAAAAATTCATAACTTCTTCATCCGACGTCCATTTTCGTTAGACTTTTTACCGTTGTAATACTAATGACGAGACCTTCAATTCTCGTTAGTTTGTGTCAGCTAAAAATCACTTGATCTAAAATTCGAGTTTTTAACTGTCTACTGCTAAGCTGAAACTTCGAAAAATCATAACTTCCTCATACGAAATCAGATTTTGGCGTTCTTTTTATCGTACTTATTGGTTTAACGAATACTACGACTTTCATTTAGATTACTAAGGCTAAATAGTAGTTTATTAAAAACTCACTTTTTACGTCATTCGGCACTGTGCCGGTTTTGTTGCGGATCTTCGATTGGTCATAACTTCTTCGTTATAACTCGGATTTCGATGAGGTTTTCGCCTAAATGTTTCTAACGAGATTATCTACAACTTTCAATAATAAAATTTTACTTATTCCAAATTTTATATTTTCTTAAAATTTCACTATTTGACATTTGATTGGAATCTCATAAGACTTCCAATACTTTCTGAATGATTCTAAGCATAGTTTTACTTCAATTCTAGTAAAAACTATCTGTTAGAACTCAACATTCAAATTCACATAATATTTCATAATATTATTTACTTAAAACACGATTTCAGAACGTATATGTTACACTATAGCCTCCTTGTCAGAGTTTGATGCATTAATGTGTTTTTTTGTGTGTTTTGGGAAGAAGAAGTCCATTAAATAAGCTCTTGGGAGTCCATAGTTTTGTAGATTCAGACTTTCCATTTCATCAACTTCTTCAAGAGTTATAAAGCTTTCATCTAGATGTTCATTTTGTTAGATCTAATTAGCTCATGGGTTTTTATGCTCTTTATCCCTTAACCCTGGTCTTAATGAGTATGAGCTATTCCATACCTTACGAGTATCATTTCTAGTCGTTTTATGAGCTTGTAGGGTCATAAAAATGGGAGCTTGGTCACTCTCATCCATCCATGCATGAATAGAGATGTCAAAAACCCCCCGTGGGACCCCAATCCCGTACGGGACTAAATTTTTAAAAAAACCGGGAGCGGGAGCGGGGGCAAAATTAAACCCCGCTTATTTTCGGGACCGGGTTCGAGAGTTGGTATTTTCGTCCCGTAGTCCCGTGGGGGTCCCCAGTTGTACATTTATGTAAAAAATATATATTTAATATAAAATACATATACAAAATAGATTTTCTAATTTTACGTTTAGGTTAGGTTTCACTTTCCCGTTTCCAATTAATGAATATTAAAGAGGTAGTGAAGTGATCATATACTTTTGGATATGTAAGTATTTTATATTTGTAATATTGGATTTGCCATATTTTATATTTTTAAGATTGTTGGAATTGTCGTTTTGTAATATTGGATTCGTAATGTTGGATTTTTAATTTTTTAGTTTCTAAAAGATTATGTTTTAAACTTTTAAAGTTATTAAAAATAGGCTTTTTAGCCTAATCCAAAGTAGTTGTTTAGCAAAAAAAACGAATTTTAAGCCTATAAACTGAGGGAACGGGGGCTAGAACGAGGACGATGGAGGTAACCGGGGGCGGGACCGGGTGCGGGGGAACTATTTCCGCTCCCGTTTGGTCCCGCTGACATCCCTATGCATGAGCTCTTGAGTATTAGAGTGTTTTTTGGACGTATGGTTTGGTCTTATGCTCTTTTAAGTCATGCAAAGGTGCAAATCCAGAGACTTTATCACTTAGAACGTTTATTAGTACCAAATATAATAATTGGATGGTTGCTTTTATGCATTACGTTCTTATTATTAAGTTGGTAAAATTGCATACTACGCGGGGCGTAAATTTGGCTATGCTTAGAATATAATGAAGTGTCCCTGTTTTCATCACAGACTCTACACTGGGCGTATAACATGGTGTATTTTGGGCGTAGTGTTAGAGTACAAACCTCTCCATTGGACGGTGTCTTAGGTTTACCCCTTGTGATATGGTTTTTTGGGTAGATCTTTCCTATATATACTTTTATAGTTTTCATGTATAGGTTTGAGAGAGCCCCCATTGTATAGATTTCTATATTAGTTCTAGAGAGAGAGAGAGAGAGAGAGAGTAGTGTAGTAAGCCAATACATGTTTCTACATTTTGGTACTTTCCTTATTATGTATACAAATTTATGCTTAAACCTTAAATCGGGTCTTATCAATTATGCATTGATTCTCCAATTCTGCATTTTCATCATCATTGGAATCCTACATGTGGTAACAGAGCCTAATCTTGAAGGTTTAACAACTTTTTAAAGATCAACGATCCTTGATGGCAATATTTTTAGAGTTTAATCGAATCAAAGATTCAAATTTTTGTTAAATCTCTCCATTGGATCTTTTTACTTTCAATTCTATATTTATTAACCAAATTATTTTTGTAATTCAAAATCTATTAAAATCTCTTGAAATCGTATTCGATCATTTTGATTCCATTGGATATATTTGCTTTTGTTTCAAAATTCTGTTGATCCAATTATTTTTGATCTAGTCAAATCTTTTCATAAAATCTTTTGATCCAAAATTAGCCCAAAAATTTGATATGCTACTGTTCATTCGATCCAAAATCAAGCCTAATTTTAAATTCACTATTTACTATTCATATTTTTGTAACACTTGAATGGTTATGTTTAATTTTTCCTTCATAATTAAAATATTGCATTCTTGGTCCTTAAGGTTAGTACGCAGAGCGTACCATTGGGTACGGTTAGCGTACTAGCTGAGAAGCTAATGCACGGGGCGTACCACATGTGTACGCTTAGCGTACTAATGGAGAGATTAATCGTGGGCTCGAGCCTCTTACACGGGCGTACGAGGGGTTCAATGAAACCCTAATTTTAGGGTGGTGCACCCTATATAACCACCTTAAGTCCCAAGAGTTGGCCTCTTTATCAGCCTCCATTGTCCTAAAATCATAATCTCGAACCCTAATAGAATCTTTGAGTGTTCTTGACCTTTTGTGTGTATTTTTGGTTAGTTGGTGCCTTTGGTAGAAGAAGGAGTTGGTGAAGAAGCATTATTGGAGCTTAAGCTTGTAGATTTAGAAATTATGCACATGTCTCAGTTGCAGGAAGGTATAAAGTACCAACCTTGGTCTTTGAATGCTTAGATCTCTTCATGTTATGGTTTTATGCTTCTTTGTCCCTTTTTGGTTGGTCTGATGAGTTAAGACCATTCTAGGAGCTAAACCTTGTAGATCTAGATGTTATGAGGGCTCCTTATGCATAAAAATGCAAGCTTTTTGGCATTAGTGGTCTCCTTCATGTGTTAAGTCACTTGGTAAGCTCTTTTGAGCTCTAAGAGCCTCATTAAGCCATGCATGCACGTAAAGTTGGCAACTTTAAGTGATAAACCACCTTAAGGAAGTCAGATCTAAGTGTTTGGCGTACAAGCTGGTACGCGCCACGTACAAGCCCTAAAGCGAGTATGCTTATCGTACAAGTTGAGTACGCCTCATGTACTCAGCAGTGGGCTTCAGTGATGTGGGCTTCTCAGTATTAAGACATATTAGACTTTAGTTGTTTCGGGCCTTATTGGCCCATCATAATTCTATTAATGGGTTGTTAATAATTAAGTGGACCCTTGGTTGTAGGCCCATGAAAGGGATTTGGGCCCAATTTGGGAAATTAGGCCATATTGGGATTTGAGTGATTATTATGGAAATTGGTCCTTTGGTCATTTGGATTGGGCTTTGGCCTTGGGGCCAAGTTAAGGAAAGGGTAAAAAGGTTTTTTACCCTAGTTTGGAATCTTAGGGTGGGTCGGGATCCAACTATTGATTGGATGATTATTTTATGATTGTTAGCTCGAGGATTTTAGTGGGCCAGCAGCTAGGGATTCTATCTGTAGGATTCAACAGTGCGAGGTGAGGTTCCTCAACATGTTTAGGGGGTCTAAGGCAGCAATGCCAGCACATGATCAATTATGCTAGGATACTAGATGTCCGTGTGACTCTTGTATGTGTATGTACTTATATGATTTGTATGTGAAAGACCCTTTGTAATGGTTTGGTCTAGGCATACTAGTTAGTGGTAGTGATAGGGTAGTAAAAACCGATTTTGTTTAGTTTACGGTTGTTATGTGTTTACGGCCGTAAACTCCTTGCGGTTGTAAGTCAGGCCTATAAATAGGGCGTTGTGTCAGATTTTAAAGCTTGTTGATGCCTTCGTGTTTTCTCCAAGTTGTATATGACGTTTTATTGCTTTAAGGCGTATGCAAGCTTGGTTCGTTTGTTATTTGCTTATTGTTTCATCTTTTGCTTCTGTTATTTGTCTTTGATCATTGGTAGATCCGTTTTCGGGCTTTACAATTGGTATCAGAGCCTGGTTGTATCAGTCAAAAAGAATTTTTGTTTCGTCTGGAATCTGAATAATTGGTGTTTCCGGTCCAAGCTTACGGCCGTAAACACCGAGTTCTTGGGTCGTAAACCTATTTTAGAGCATTATTTGATCTTATTTTCGAAATATTTTTGCTTTTTTGGATAGATCTCGCAAAAATAAGGGGGGTTTGTTCTTCGTGTTTTTCATCAAAAGGGGTTTTTGATCGAGTTTTGGAGCTTCAAAGTCGAAAAATCGTTGTTTTTCACGTAATCTTGAAGGGTTTTCGGCCGGAGCTTACTGCCAGAAACAATTCATGGCTGGAGTTTACGGCCGGAAACTATTCACGGCCGGCAGCGGGGTTTGCGTTTACAGCTAGGGTTCACCGAATTTTACGGCCGATCGGAGTTCTCGGTCGGAAACAGCTTACAGCAGCGGCTTGCGGATCGAACTGGTGGAGCGTGGCTTGAAGAACGGCTCGGCTCAGGGTCTCTTGATCAGCGCCTTAACAAAATAAAGGACGAAGCTAGGGGGAGGCAGGGATCAAACACGCGACCTCTTGATCACAAAGCAAGCGCCTTGCCAACTCCTCCAACAGATCCCTTGTTCCTTCCCTCCCATATTTTAAACTTAAACACTACTGTCGCTTCCTATTTCCGAAATTTGACACTTTTAACCCCAAAAATCAATTTCTTTCTTTTTAAATATCTTCTTCAACCAAAAATTTTAATTTTTAATTCTTGAATTTTATTTTTGACCTTTTATTTAAATTTTTGACTTTGACTTTTAAAAATTTGATCTTTGACTTTTTCATTTGACTTTTAAATTTCAAATTTAGCTTTTCGGTTTGACTTTTAAGTTTGACTTTTCAAGTTTGAATTTTGAGTTTAATTTTTTAAATTTGACTTTTACGATTGACTTAAAAAAAGGGACATTTTAAATTTGACGTTTAATTTTTATCTTAGCTTTTAGTTGTGTTTTTTAATTGATTTTAAGATCTACGAGGGAGTTGAAAACATGAAAGAGAGTCTTCAGGATATCTTAAGACAAAATTTCAACATGTTCGATTATGTCCCTGGAGAAACGCTCGAAACTCAGTTGCAGCAATTTACTACACTCACTACTGAGATGAATATAGCCGGAATCTTCTTGACTAAGTCCGAGATCAACAAAAAGCTATTGAATTCACTTCCAAAATCGTGGGATATGAATGTAGCTGTCATCAAGAAGACAAAAGATCTCAATCGTCTTAGTATTGCTGAAGTAATTGAAGAGCTTGACGCTTTAAAGATTTTTGTAAACCTTCCGGTCAATGAAGTGTCATGTTCTCATTCATGTGAAGTTTCATGTTCTCAATCATGTGAAGATACGATTAAGTTTCTTTGAGAACAAATTGATGTATTTAAAAGAGAAGTTGAGGACCTGAGATATGAAGGATATCAACTCAGGAAAGGACAGAAACCCCTGAAGGCTGAGTTAGAAGCAAAAACCAAGGACTTTAGGAAACTTCAGGAAGACTATAGTAACAAATGTGAAAACTATGATTATGTAGTCAAACAAAATGTTGAGCTAGTGGCTGAAGTTGAATCTTTGAAAGGAAAGTTTGAAACCGCCAAACTTGATGTTAGAAAATATGATTTCTCAAGTGAGGTGGTTGCAAATATGATAGACCAAAGCATGCAGTTTAAAAGGAATCAAAACAAGGGTCTAGGGTATGATAGTGTTCCTCCTCCTTTCAATCATAACTACACATCCATCCCCATGACAAAGAAAGAAATTGACAGGGAGGCACATCTTCAATATGGAAAACGAGCTGGATTTGTGCCAGGAGGAGTTATTAATGTAGAAAATTCTAATGTTTCTACTTCATGTACAGGTAAAGTAGCAGAAGATGAGAACAAGGAGAGCACTATTGAACAAACCAATGTCTCCTTGAACTAAAAATCCGTTGCTTCGAATTCTGTTACTACTAACAAACCTGTCGTTGGTAAATACAGGCCTCCAATTCCAACGCAACAGAGTTCTTGTGGCAAGTGTGCATGTGGGAACAACAAGAGACAAGGCAAGGGTACGCCACCAGGGGCACGAAGAAACAACTTCACAGTGAAGAAAAAGACATGTTTTCACTGTGGAACACCTGGTCACATTGCTAGAAATTGTCCTAATCGCGCATATGTTCCGTACTATGCACAAGGCTGGCAAAACGCGCCAAGAGGGAGATTTTTCAAAAGATACCCCTCGAGATCACGATCAAACAATGCCAATTGGAATGTCATGAAAGCCAAGAACTCAACTCCCAAGGCTAAGCATCCGAATCCCAAGGGCAAGAAGGAAATGTCAGCCAACAAGCCCAGTTCAAGAGATGCTCCTATGAAGCCAAGACCGGTTAGGTCAAAGTCATCTTGGCAATCGGCTTCAAGTTCCAAAGCAAGTGCCGAGGCACCCATCGAGTCGAACAAGAAATGGGTTAAACCCGAATATAGATGGGTACCAAAGGTGAAAACTCCCAAATCTCCTGATGCTTCTAACGTTTCTACATCTTTTGTTTGTGATAAGCAGGATATGTCATGGGAGAGAGTATCATGCGTTGATGACAAAGGTCGACCCAGTTTCAAAATGGACTGGGTTCCAAAGACCAACTGATCCTGCTCTGTGTTGGAGCAGCCATGGAGGCATATCATCATACTTCTGTTTGTTGGTAGTGGTTGTTCCAAGCACATGATAGGAGGCATCTATCAACTATACAACACTCATAACATTGCTTGAGAGTATGTGTCCTTTTGCAGGAAAGGAAGAAAGGAAGAGATCACAAATGGGGTTAGTACTTAACGATGTGAAGAATTTTTGGATCTGTTCTGAGATTACGCGTGCTGTTCTCAGACCTTCTAGATGCAAATTCAATCGGTGACTTACGGTTTGAGTTTTCTTCTCTATACTCCTGAGTTTTTCTTAAGCTGATTCGCTTTAAAGACTAATTTTTGTTTTAGGATAGTTTAAGTTTGCGCATTTACTTTCGTTTCTCTCCTATGCACAAATTTAGGGGGAGAAATAAAAACAAAACAAAATTTTGAAAAAAAATCCAAAAACATTAGAAAATCAGAAAATCAAAAATGTGGTGTTAATGAAATGTATTTGAGGGAGATGTTTTGGGAAATGAAATTAACAAGTGATAAAGGGCAACCTGAATCGGCGTAACGTACCTAAGTTGAATCGTCTACGCTCTGTACTCGATGTGCTGGTAGGCACGAAAGATTTTAAATGGACTTGACTAGGAAAGTTGAACCTAATGAATTTAAAGGACTTGACGAACTTTGACCTAGTTAGATCTGTTTAACCTGATGTCACGACGCTCGGATAGGTTGAGCAGGGAGATACACATTAGAATCTACTCGTCACATTAATTGAACCCGTACTTGGAACCGTGGCTTAACTTTTCCTCGATGTGCGGATTCTGTCCTTAATTTCGGTTGGATGGGGCGACTGGTAAATTCTGATAAATTAGGTCTGTAGAATATCATTTTCTTTCTTTCCGTCTGTTAGCCATATGTTGTCTCCTTTGCGCGACTTCTAATCCGACCTGGTACACAACATATGCAACTCTAGTTCTCTGTAGGCTGTATATATATATATATATATATATATATATATATGTGTGTGTGTGTGTGTGTGTGTGTGAAATACTTCTTATCTGTTAGCCATATGTTGTCTCCTTTGTGCGGCTTCTAATACGACCTGGTACACAGCATAGGCAACCTTCTTCTTCTCAACCCCTCTGAAGTAGTTAGCAATAGAATTATGAATCTCTTCTCTCTCTCTGAATGGTTATCTGCTCATCCGGTGTAAGGAGTACTCTGGAAGTTCTTGATGGCTGGGGCATATCAGGAAACGGGAAACACGTTCCAGTACACTTAAAATTGAACTCATACAGATTGTCTGTAGATCTCACTGCTCGATTTAGGTGGACAACAATATCCCTGGTTGTAGTTAGTTAAATGGTCATAAGGTGAATTTATTTAAGATTTAGGAGGTATCATAATTATAGAAATTTACAATTAGAGATATGCCTGAATCATGTCATTGGTAAAATGTCCAAAAAAACGTCCCAAATCTTTTGTGTTTAAGTGGACCACAATACTGGCAATCGGTCAGATGAAGATGTGAAGATAAGGGTACCGACAAGTGGAATAAGGCCGTCCAAAAACTTTGATCCACGCATCACAAAAGATAAAGTGGTTAAATTTTGTTGTGTAAAAATGATTTTTAGTTAAAATATTTTTATCAATTTTATTTTTATTTTTATTTTTATTTTTATTTTTATTTTTAATTTTTAATTTTTTATTTTTAAAATGTTATTTTTTAAATTTAATTTTAATTTTTTTAATTTTATTTTTATTACTTTTACTATTTTAATTTTATTCTTATTTCGTTTTTTTTATTATTTAAATTGTATTTTGTTAGGTTTTATTTTATTTTTCTGAAATTAAATTAATCCTCAAAAAAAATTTTAATTTTAATTTTAATTGTTGGAAGTTGGAAATACTGGGTAGTTATCAAGTAAGAGGGTAAGTGAGGGTGAAAAGGGGTAAAAAGGAGTTCACTGCCGGAATCTCCTCATTCCGGCCGCAAACTCCTCTTAAACCCTCTCAAAAGCTCAAAATTTTTTCTTTGATTTTCAGAAAACCGCTTACACCATCACAAAGGTAATCACTTCTAGATCACAAATATGTATTTTGTTTCGTGTTTCACCGTGCCATTATGCCAGAAATCGCAAAAATAGATCCGACGGAGCTTACGGCCGTAAGCTCCGGCCATAAACTCCAAGTGTTTGAGATTTGGACTTGTTTCTAATTTTTATTGATGCTACGGATGTTTACGTTTACATATCTTCAAGTATTGTGCATCAATTCGATAGGCAGGATCGATTTTTGGCGATTTTTTGATTGACTGTTCTTTGGCCGTAAACTCCTAGTTTACGGCCCTAGAATAATGAGTTTACTGCTTAAACTTTGGATGTATTAAATAAGGAAATATTGTGTGATAACTTTTCAAAAGGGTTCTTAGACCATAAACTTTGAGTTTACGGCCCAAGAACTAATTTTTCGATCTTGGCAGTAAACTCAACAGTAAACTCAATCGTCACTTAATTTTATAATGAAATTTTATTTTGGTCATATTTTTAATTAAAATATTTTTTTGGGGTCAAAATAAAATTTTATTTTGAGGTTTCTTACAGTTGTGTTTGAGTGCAGGCAATGGCGAACTTAAAATTTGCAGATATGCACAACTTAGCAATTGTACTCGCGGACCCTCCGGCTATTCATTCGGATATGCGTTCGATGATTCATCGTTTGCATGAATGTTGCTTAACATCCGCAATCACTATCAATCCGGTGGTTTATCAAAGCTTAATACGCGAGTTTTGGGTGACTGCAGAGACACACATGGATGATGATGACAATTTTACGGTGAAGGCGAAAGTATAGGGTCGAGAGATTGTCTTTAATGAAGGCTTTATTCGTGAAGCGCTGCTAATTGATGATCAACCCAATTTCCCGACAGAGATTGGAATCGAAGATGTTCAAAGGGTTCTACGAAGAATGAGTTACGAGGGAACCTTTCTGCCGACGCTGAAAAAGTTGCTACATCCATACTGGAGGTTTTTGGGCCATGTTTTTGTAAGCTGCATCTCGGGAAGGAGGTCTGGGGCAGATGAGATTTCTCAGCGCACAACTGGTGCTCTGGTATCTCTTGCTGCTAGGTTTTGCTTTAATTTCTCAAAGTTCATCCTTGAGGAATTTGTTATCAACGTCAGAGCTTCTACTCGGGATACTTTTCTGTTGTATCCCCGTTTCGTACAAGTGTTCATTAACATTCAGTTTCCAAACGTGAGGAAGACGGGAGAAACATTGGATATGAAGTCCTTGGGTCCCCACATGGTGGGACTCATCAAACAAAATCGGAAAGGCAAAGTCATATTTCGAGGACTATATCCTCTTGAAAAGTTAGGGAAATTTACTGAACTGGACGAAACACCAGAGTCTTACGAGTCGTCCGAGCAAACATCCTCGGAGCAAGCATCTGCTGAGAAATCAACTCCATCCAACGTTGTTATAGATGTATCTGAGGATGAAGAAACCGAGAAAGAAGACTCACCAACTCCTAAAGTTCAAACTGTCTCAGAGCATGAAAAAGGGTTGAGTGATGATCAAGTTGGTGGAGAGATGAGTATTGGTGAAGAGAGAAATGATTCTTTTGATGATCTTGATTTAACTGTGTTCGTTTCTCCTACTCCCGAACCGTTTGTGAGTGTGTTTTCTCCAGAAGCTAATCAACAACAATCTAAAAGAAGAAGACTTGATGCAAGACAATCTGAACTGATCACAAGTTTGGTTAGTGGTCTTCCTACCCCACCTTTCACTACTACTACTACAAGGCTCACCACTACAAAGATGTTTTCTACTGGTCCGAGTTCAACATTTGATGTTGGTGGTTCCTCTGCACCACCTGGTTTCTCAGTTCCTAGATACCGTCGAGATGTTGCTTCTGAAAGGCTGGCATTGCACATGGCTGAAGAACAACTTGTATCGCCAGATCCTCGAGGAAAGGGTGTTTCCATTAAAGAAGGTGGTGCTAGGGATGACAATCTTACTCTTGCTGGTCTGTAGAAAGAAATTTCGGTTCTTAGCCAGAAAAATATTGAACTCGATATTCAGGTGGCAGAGCTTCGTGCCGAGAATGTCGATCTTCGTATCCAAGTATCCAAGCTACAATCAGATAAATCTAGTCTTGGCGGACAACTGGCTGAACTCAAAAAGGATAAGAAGCTGAAAAGCAAGCAGATCTCCGATTTACAAGATCATTTTAATCTGCTGACGTCGAGCTATTTTGAGCTAAAGAAGAAACTTGAAGTTGATCTTAGTGAGAGATACCAGACGTCTGTTGAAGAAAAAAGGATTAACCTTCACGTACAAGCTTTTCCGGTTTACCTACCAGTCGGTCAGTCCTCTGGTACTGCTGAACGTGTTGTAGATGAACCTCCATTGGCTCCACACATTCGAGAACTTATTCGTCGTAATCAAGAAGATGATTTCAGAGAGGACAATTATTGTTTAAACGGAATACTAATCGGAATACATCTCATAGCGAACCCTTAATAACTGTTACTGATCTTGAAGTTGTTAGGTTCCGGGATACATTTGGGGATAGATCAGGAGTAGCTGCCTGGGGATTTCATGACCCTCTCAGAAAGTGGATTGTCATTCGTAAGAGTGGTAATTCAGAGTTGTATAAGGATATTCATGCATTTGGGTCGTTTACAAGAATTGATCTGACGGAGTTGTCTCAAGCTCCGTTCATCAATCTTTTCAACACTCCTCAAGTTACTCAGTTTAAGAACTTTCTGGATGATCAAGTAAAGAAAGGATTTCCATCGATGCCGACGGCAGAATCAGTTATATTTGAACACCTAGATGTCTTGGAACCGTCTACTGACAAGCCGTTACAGGTAGTGATGTGGCCTGCAACAAAACAAGTCAAGCAGTTTCCTGTGCTTCAAGGCTATCAAGATGGATCTCTCAGTTCTTTGGAATGTTGGGTTTATGATGAAAATACATCTGGAGCGGTCATCAAACTTAAGAATGGGTGTATTCGTTTGTACGATCGCAGAGACTTGTTGCAATTCAGGAAATGGGATATTCATTATCTTAGCAACTTTCAAATTAAAGTTGTTGAAGAGGTTTATGAGGAAGGAGCCAAGGTGTACACAACAATGATCGCGGAGATTCTAAGCAAGACAATGTGGAATGGAGCGATGGGCCAGATGGACGTGATGATTGTCGACAAAGGAATGGGTTCGAGCTAGTCCAAACCAAGGGGGAGATTGAAAGACCCTTTGTAATGGTTTGGTCTAGGCATACTAGTTAGTGGTAGTGATTGGGTAGTAAAAACCGATTTTGTTTAGTTTACGGTTGTTATGTGTTTACGGCCGTAAACTCCTTGCAGTTGTAACTCAGGCCTATAAATAGGGCGTTGTGTCAGATTTTAAAGGTTGTTGATGCCTTCGGGCTTTACAGTATGTTGGGTGGGGCCCGTTATATGAGTTTGGGCAGGGCCCGTTATACTAAGTGGGCGGGGCCCGTTATACTCAGTGGGTGGGGCCCGATATACTCATTAGGCGGGGCCCGTTATGTGTTTGGTATGGTAGGGAACTTACTACGTTTTGTGCTTACGGTTTTCAGTTTGTGTTTGAGGTACTTCTGGTTTCAAAGGGAAAAGCTCAGGATGATTTTAGGGCACATACCACTTCGTTTCACATTTTGTGATTTACTCTCATATGATATGATGATTGTTACATTTGTTTTATATGGATTTTTATGATGACATTTTTCGGATATTGGTTTTATTAAATAGAAAATGAAAATTTTGGGTCTTATTTTTGGGACGCTACAAGTTGATTGATTCAAAGCCTAAATTATTTCCAACATTTGATTCCTAATGGATGATATTCATGTTCATCTTATTGATAAACCCAAATTTATTTCGACTGATATATCAAATTTCTCGATCCAGTTTATGTCACACCCCGAAAATTGAAGGCGGAAACATTTTCGGGGTTGACTCCACGTTGAGTATCAAATCCAATGTACATAGTAAGTAAAGTGAAACAAACATTACACTACATATTAAGAGTTTTACAAATTGTTTCAAAAGACACAGTTTATACAGTTGTGATACATATTATAGATATAAACAAAATGAACGAGTCTTGCACGCACACGATCCTGAACCAAGTAAGTCTTCGGGTACCTGTACTATCGTTGACCTGAGAACACAAGCAGTTTGAAAATCAGCATAACGCTGGTGAGTTCATAAGTAGTTTTGTTTTGTGAAAATGTTTATGTTTCCTTTCTGCTTCTGAAAATGTAACACACGCCAAGAAAATCCCATATTTTCTTAAAAGTTGATTGTTGTATCACAAAACGAAAGTATAGTTAGATTATCCATTTTATTGTTCTATTCCTTTTATGTACCTGTGTATTCCCAGGAAAGTCCCATACTTTCCTGATTTGTTAGTTATTGTAAAAATTGTAATGTTATTCAGTTGATTACTCTTTTCTGATTATGTGTATGTTACCCAGGAATGCCCCATACTTTCCTGTATGTTGGTTTTCAATATGAAAGATGTATTCTGTTAAACCTGGTTATGTACAAGGTTTCCCAGGAAGGTCCCATACCTTCCTGAATGTTGGTTATCATTTGTAAAAGATGTAAACTGAATCCTGGTTATCTGTAAAATGTAGTACGTGGTTCATTATTACTATAAGTAAATCTCTGTTATTCTAGTTGTGAGTTCCATAACCATACTAAAGACTGAACCTGTGGCAATAAGTAGTCCACAGCCTTGTGGCAATAAGTAGTCCACAATCCTTATGACTTTCGTCACCCTTGAACCATTTCGATTCGGCTGTAGCTAGCAGCCAGGTGTGGGGTAGTCAGCCCCGTATAGATCTATACACTCAAGTCACGCTCTCTAACTTCCAGAGATTCTGGTTACAGGTGTAGTCCTCCACTCGCGTATCTCTGTGGAGTGTTTGCCGAGGACGTGTCTCCAATCATACAGAATAACAAATTTACTAGTAATAATAGGATAATCCTCCATTCACGTATCTCTGTGGAATGTTACCGAGGACAAGACAGTGTACAAAATATATTGTTCATGTGTTATAAGTCATGCTTTTAACTGATAAAATGTGGAAACCATTTGTGAAATATATAAAACATAACAGTTTATAAAACTCATTTCACAAATAAATGTTTAAGTAATCTGTGTATTCAACTCGTTATCAGTTGTGTAATCAATATTAAAAGCATATGAAATGTGAAGTACACACATGAAAATAAGTTTTGAGTACAAGAAAACCCTTGTACTTTGCTTGTGTTCCCCCCCCTGAAAACAGTGAAAAACAGTGAAAAAGGGTAGGGGTATGAACTCACCGGACTCGGGAATGTGTCGGTTTTGGATACTAGACGTTGATTCGGGGATTGTTTACTCGCCATGTCCCTATGTAAAATGAAATGATGTCCATATATGCAATTAGGGATACATTCACTAATCATATGGAACATTACACTCCAACGAGTTTAAACACCTCAAAATGAGCGTTCGGAGTGACCCGGGTGATATCTTCGGACGTGTAATGGCACTAGGGACTTGGGACTTGAGTTTACTCTCCATAAGTAAATATTTAAATGAGTTTACAACCAAAAAACACACCCACACATGAGTTTACGGCCGTAAACTCATGTTGGTGTGATTTTGATGGTTTAAGGGCTTAAATGGACATGGGGATTGCTAGAATGGATTATCTAAAATGCCTTGGAACACTTGGAATGAATTTACATCATTTAAAACATGAGTTTACGGCCACACTCTTAGAGTTTACGGCCGTAAACTCACCCATGGCCAAGAATGGTTAATTTGAACTATATAGGACAATCACATGTGATTCTAACTAATTTTCTAAGCATTGTTATGAATTTAGGTTACCATTTAACAAACTTTTAGGAGTTTACGGCCTAGAGGCATGTTCTATGGCCGTAAACTCTCCTTATGCTCTTGAAAAATTAGTTTTTGATGTTTAAAACACTCACATGCAATTCTAGAAAATTTTCCAAGCTTTTAGGGTGGTTTAAGACATCATTAGCCACACTTATAGGAGTTTACGGCCTAGGAGGAGTTCTTTGGCTGTAAACTCACTTATGTAAGGTATATGTTGTGTTTAAGGTCTCCAAATCATTTTTAGTTGAATCTAGGATTTACCACAAGGCCATTGATTGAGTTTGAAAGCATTTTGACATGTTTTAAGGCACTAAATCACCATTTAAGAGGAGTTTATGGCCCAAGAGTATGTCTTGGCCATAAACTCACTTTTATTACCCAAAAATCATGTTTAAAGTGTTCCAAGTCTAGATTAGCAAGCCCTAATGTCATATCTAAGTCCCAACTATGATTTGGAAGAGCTTAAGTTCATGAAAACCTCATTTACATGAGTTTACGGCCCAAGCTTATGCCTTGGCCGTAAACTCCTTCAAATGGCTAAAAACCCATGTTTCAAATGATAAAAGTCTTGTCCATGAAGCCATTAAGCCATAACTAAAGTCCAAAATTGCTTAGGAAGGGATTTGGGGCTTAAAAACCCATGCTATATGAGTTTACGGCCCATGAAGGCTCCATGGCCGTAAACTCATGAATATGGTCTTAATCCATGTTTTGAACTCAAATTTGAAGGCTAAGAAGGTTACAATACAAAAAGAGAAAGTACCTTAGAGATTTGAAGCCTTAGATTTGAGATTTGGACCTTAATTCTAGCTTGAGGAGAGAGGTTGTGAGAGTTTAGTGAGAAATTGGCCAAAGGCTTCAAATGAAGTCTTAAAACACTTTATATAGTGTTCGGGAATTGGACACGACGGAATTCTACCCGATACCGACATCAAGTGAGGCTTTTGGTCATACCCGACCAAATTGTCGTGACTCGATACGGTCGATTCTATACTTATTCCGATTACTAAAGTGGGGTGTTAAAATGATTTCTAAATGTATTAAGACACCCATTAAGTCATTTTAGATTGATATAACTAATGACTTAATAAAATGGCGAAATCAAAAACGAATTTGAAAATGACGTTTGGTTGATCGAATTGGATTACAAGTTGAGGTACAAGAAGTGATATGAAATTTCAGGTTGTTACATTATCCCCCCGTTAGAGGGAATTTCGTCCCGAAATTCTAGACAAGAGATAAGAGAAAATACAAATCATGGATCTAGAAAGAGTTGGGGATACTTCTGTTTCATTGAGTCTTCTCGTTCCCACGTGAACTCCGGTCCCCGCTTGGCATTCCAGCGAACCTTTACCAACGGGATGCGACTCTGTTTCGTACGTTTGACTTCTCGATCCATCATTTCGATTGGTTCCTCCACGAAGTTGAGGTTTTCATCGATCTCAATCTCGACTAATGGAATCACTAGGGTTTCATCGGATAGGCACTTCTTGAGGTTTGAAACATGAAAGACGGGATGGATGTTACTAAGTTCGTGAGGTAGATGAAGCTTATAGGCTACCGGACCAACTCTGGCGATGATTTCAAAAGGTCCAATGTACCTCGGATTAAGTTTCCCACGTTTACCGAAATGTACAGTGCCTTTCCAGGGCGAGACCTTCAACAGAACACGGTCTCCAACTTGGAATTCTAGTGGTTTCCGACGATTATCAGCGTAACTCTTCTGACGATCACGCGAGGCCTTTAGTCGTTCACGGATTTGGATAATCTTCTCAGTGGTTTCACGGATGATCTCAGGACCAGTAAGTGCGCTGTCGGGGACTCGACTCTTGGCTAACTGTGTATCTCCCACTTCGGCCCAGCACAGAGGGGATCTGTATTTGCGACCGTATAGGGCTTCGAACGGGGCAGCCCTAATGTTGGCGTGGTAACTGTTGTTGTACGAGAATTCGATCAAAGGTAGATGTGCGTCCCACGACTTTCCAAAGTCAATGACACATGCCCTAAGCATGTCCTCCAGGGTTTGGATTGTTCTCTCGCTTTGTCCATCAGTCTGAGGATGGTATGCCGTGCTCATGTCTAGTTGGGTTCCAAGGGCTTTCTGGAGAGACTGCCAAATCGGGAAGTAAACCTGCTATCTCGATCAGAGATAATGGATGCAGGTACACCGTGTAGTCGGACTACCTCCTGAATATAAATCCGCGCGAGTCTTTCCATCTTGTATGATTCTTTGATGGGAACGAAATGAGCTGATTTTGTCAAACGGTCGACAATCACCCAAATGGTATTATACCCATTCGAGCACTTGGGTAGTTTGGTGATGAAATCCATGGTGATCATCTCCCATTTCCATTCAGGTATCTCAGGTTGCTGGAGCAGACCCGAGGGTTTCTGATGTTCAACTTTTACCTTGGCACAAGTCAGACACTTGCCCACAAATGAAGCTATCTCAGCCTTCATATTTGGCCACCAATATTGTTTCTTGAGATCTAAGTACATCTTGTCAGAGCCCGGGTGAACAGAGTATCTGGTTCTGTGTGCTTCCTCCATGACTAATTCTCTAAATCCTCCAGACTTGGGAATCCAGATTCGATCCATAAAACAATGGACTCCGTCACTTCTGATCTCAAGTTTCTTTTCCATCCCTCTCAAAGCTTCATTTGCCATGTTCTCGGGTTTCAGGGCTTCTAACTGAGCTTCTCGGATTTGCATGGGTAGGTTGGAATGGATGGTTATCGACTGGCTCTTCACCTTGTTGCTGGTACTCTCCTTTCGGCTAAGGGCATCTGCTACCACATTAGCCTTGCCGGGATGGTAACGGATTTCACACTCATAATCACTGAGTAATTCTACCCATCGCCTTTGTCTCATGTTCAAGTCTTTTTGGTCGAAGATATGTTGCAGGCTCTTATGGTCGGTGAAGATCGTGCACTTGGTTCTGTAAAGGTAATGCCTCCAAATCTTCAATGCAAAAACTACGGCTCCTAGTTCCAAATCGTGTGTGGTATAGTTGACCTCATGTGCTTTCAACTGCCTAGAGGCATAAGCAATTACTTTTCCTCTCTGCATAAGCACACAGCCTAAACCTTGAGTAGACGCATCGCAGTAGACAACAAAGTCCTCTGTCCCTTCGAGTAGGGATAGGACAGGTGCGCTGCACAAAGCTTTCTTCAACGTCTGAAATGCGGTTTCTTGTCTATCACCCCAACAAAAGGGTACACCTTTCTGAGTTAGAGTGGTTAGAGGTTTGGCGATTCTGGAAAAGTTTTGGATGAACCTTCGATAATAGCCAGCGAGACCCAAGAATTGTCGGATTTCTGTGGGTGTCTTCGGTGCTGACCAATTCTCTATTGCCTTAATCTTGGAAGGATCAACATGAATACCCTCCTCACTTACCACATGACCAAGGAAAGTTACCTTCCGTATCCAGAACTCACATTTTGAAAACTTCGCGTATAACTTCTCGGATCGCAGGGTCTCCAACACTAGCCTCAAGTGTTGTTTGTGGTCTTCTTCACTTCGGGAATAGACGAGTATGTCATCGATGAATACTATGACAAACTTATCCAAATAAGGACGACACACCTGGTTCATCAGATCCATAAACACTGCTGGTGCGTTGGTTAAACCGAAGGGCATCACTACGAACTCGTAGTGTCCATATCGAGTCCTGAAAGCTGTTTTGGGCACATCACTTTCATGAACTCGCAACTGATGGTACCCTGACCGAAGGTCTATCTTAGAGAAGTAACTGGCTCCCTGGAGTTGATCAAAAATGTCATCTATTCGAGGAAGAGGATATCGGTTTTTGACAGTCAACTTGTTTAGCTCACGATAATCAATACACATACGAAAGGATCCATCCTTCTTCTTGACAAACAAAACCGGGGCTCCCCAAGGTGAGGAACTCGGTCTAATGAATCCTTTGCTAAGCAACTCGTTAAGTTGACTGGATAGCTCCTGCATCTCTGCTGGAGCTAAGCGATACGGAGACTTCGCTACAGGAGTAGCCCCAGGAATTAGGTCAATACGGAACTCGACCTGACGTTCGGGAGGAATTCCTGGAAGCTCTTCGGGAAACACATCAGGAAAATTACAGACATCGGGGATGCTCACAAGGTCTTTAACTTCTTGTTTCTCATTGATTACATGGGCTAAGAATGCAATACACTCCTTTCGCAGGAGTTTCTAAGCTTTGATGCAGGAAATGATACGAAGGTTGGAACCGAGTTTATCGCCACAGATCACTAGAGTTTGACCCGAAGGAAGGTTAAGACGGATGGCTTTTTCGAAGCAAAGGATATCTGCATGATTGGGACTCAACCAATCCATGCCAATAATGACATCAAAGCTCTTTATGGATACGGGCATAAGATCGATAGGAAATGAATGGTCGTTTAAGGTAAGAGTGCAATCTACGAATACCTCACTCGCACTTTCTTTCTCTCCGTTTGCCATTTCGACGGTAAACATTTTCAGCTAGAGGTTGGGAATCATGTTTTAGGTTATGTTTGAATGCATGACTAATAAAACTTCTTTCAGCGCCCGAATCGAAAAGAATATTAGCATACGAGTTGTCGAGAAGAAACGTACCCGAGACAACATTGGGATTGGCAACTGCTTCTTCCCGTCCCATAGCAAGGACCCTTCCGGTGTTGCCAGCAGTAGTCTTCTTGGGGCAGTTCCTTTTAAAGTGCCCGGCCTCACCACAGTTATAACAGGCTTGACCAACGCCTGTTCCAGAAGATTGATTTGCTGGTTGAGTCGGAGCTTTGCAGTATCGAACAGTGTGCCCCTTCTTACCACAATTGGTACAGGATAGTTCTCGACATGGACCAGGGTTGTGGTGATACTTGCATTTTTCGCAAAGAGGGAGGTTACCAACATATCGGCTGGTAGGAGTTGGTGCTGTGGATCCCACAACAGAAGCAGCAGCTACGGGGGTAGTAGCAGCATGAACTGCTACTGTTTGTTGTCTTTTGGAGGAGCCTTGGGAAGATTGACCCTTCTTCTTCTTCCAGAATTTTCTTTTCTCACCACTGCTTTTGGTCGACTCAGGGGTAGCAGTGGTGGCTTCCTCAACATCATCACTATGGTGAATTATAGCTTGGGCTAAAGTCTTAGCACTATCATAAGTATCTGGGCGAGCAGCTAAGACATGACCTTTGGTCGGATTGGTTAACCCCCAAATAAACCTCTCGATCTTTTTGCTTTCAGGGGTGACTAATCCAGGGTAGAGAAGGGCAAGATCATCAAATCGGGAAGTGTAGGCAGTAATATCGGAACCTTTCATCTTCAGGTTCCAGAGCTCGTGCTCTAGCTTCTGCATTTCGCCTCTGGGACAATATTCAGCAAGGAGGAGTTCTTTCATAGCCTCCCAGCCCATGGCATTGGCTACAGGGAGAGTTAAGGATTTGACTCGGCCATTCCACCAAGTCAATGCTTTATCAAGGAAGGTACAAGCTGCGAACTTGACCTTATCGGACTCATCACAGACACAGATTTCGAAGATGGATTCGATTCTCTCGAATCATCGGGATAAGGAAATGACACCACCAGTGCCATTGAAGAAAGAAGGATTCGCATTCATGAAGTTCTTATAGGAACCCTCCTTACGGCGTTCCTGATTACTATCTTGACTTTGATTACTACCTCCTGAACCACCGGTATTTAGCTGGGACATGGCAGCTGCCACCGCGGCG
This sequence comes from Lactuca serriola, assembly GCF_051521515.1. Lineage (NCBI taxonomy): Eukaryota > Viridiplantae > Streptophyta > Magnoliopsida > Asterales > Asteraceae > Lactuca > Lactuca serriola. The sequence goes on from NC_136412.1 coordinate 114,611,724, forward strand.
GTAACAGTTGTTTGAAATAACACGGGATCGATTTCAGGAGGAGGTGGCGGAGGATTGTTGGAGCTGGGTCTCTTCTTGGGAGGCATCTTGATCTAATAAGATCAATAAAGAGAGAGGATGATAAGTCCTCTGAATCGAGAGATATGACAGGTATTAATTCCAATTAAGCGGTAAAGCAGGAAAGAGTTATTGAAGCAAGTAAACTATCGCTAATGGGATGATCGGGGGTCTATACATGTACGATTATTCGAGAAATAATCCCATAGTATTTCATGGTTTGTTACGATACTGGCTCAATGTTTGTGGTATTAGGGTAAGTTTTAGGCATGCCGCATACCACAATCACTCCCAAGCACATGTTGGCCGTGTCTCGAATGAATATAGTTGGCCAGGCTATATTGACCCTAGACACGACTACATAACTGCCCAGGTTTAACTGCAATACACAACACCCATTTACTTATGTTTTGTTCTATATTTAGATACGAATCTCGACGGTTCGGTATACTTGTATATTTTTGAAAATACTTGTAGTCTGAAGATACTTTTATTTCAGAGCACTTAGGCCCTTTAGTGTTTATAGTTTTATACCATGTAAGGTTTGGTATACTTTATTCACTATAAACAAGGGCTCTGATACCAATCTGTCACACCCCGAAAATCGAAGGCGGAAACATTTCCGGGGTTGACTCCACGTTGAGTATCAAATCCAATGTACATAGTAAGTAAAGTGAAACAAACATTACATTACATATTAAGAGTTTTACAAATTGTTTCAAAAGACACAGTTTATACAGTTGTGATACATATTATAGATATAAACAAAACGAACGAGTCTTGCACGCACACGATCCTGAACCAAGTAAGTCTTCGGGTACCTGTAATATCGTTGACCTGAGAACACAAGCAGTTTGAAAATCAGCATAACGCTGGTGAGTTCATAAGTAGTTTTGTTTTGTGAAAATGTTTATGTTTCCTTTCTGCTTCTGAAAATGTAACACACGCCAAGAAAATCCCATATTTTCTTAAAAGTTGATTGTTGTATCACAAAACTAAAGTATAGTTAGATTATCCATTTTATTGTTCTATTCCTTTTATGTACCAGTGTATTCCCAGGAAAGTCCCATACTTTCCTGATTTGTTAGTTATTGTAAAAATTGTAATGTTATTCAGTTGATTACTCTTTTCTGATTATGTGTATGTTACCCAGGAATGCCCCATACTTTCCTGTATGTTGGTTTTCAATATGAAAGATGTATTCTGTTAAACCTGGTTATGTACAAGGTTTCCCAGGAAGGTCCCATACCTTCCTGAATGTTGGTTATCATTTGTAAAAGATGTAAACTGAATCCTGGTTATCTGTAAAATGTAGTATGTGGTTCATTATTACTATAAGTAAATCTCTGTTATTCTAGTTGCGAGTTCCATAACCATACTAAAGACTGAACCTGTGGCAATAAGTAGTCCACAGCCTTGTGGCAATAAGTAGTCCACAATCCTTATGACTTTCGTCACCCTTGAACCATTTCGATTCGGCTGTAGCTAGCAGCCAGGTGTGGGGTAGTCAGCCCCGTATAGATCTATACACTCAAGTCACGCTCTCTAACTTCCAGAGATTCTGGTTACAGGTGTAGTCCTCCACTCGCGTATCTCTGTGGAGTGTTTGCCGAGGACGTGTCTCCAATCATACGGAATAACAAATTTACTAGTAATAATAGGATAATCCTCCATTCACGTATCTCTGTGGAATGTTACCGAGGACAAGACAGTGTACAAAATATATTGTTCATGTGTTATAAGTCATGCTTTTAACTGATAAAATGTGGAAACCATTTGTGAAATATATAAAACATAACAGTTTATAAAACTCATTTCACAAATAAATGTTTAAGTAATCTGTGTATTCAACTCGTTATCAGTTGTGTAATCAATATTAAAAGCATATGAAATGTGAAGTACACACATGAAAATAAGTTTTGAGTACAAGAAAACCCTTGTACTTTGCTTGTGTTCCCCCCCTGAAAACAGTGAAAAACAGTGAAAAAGGGTAGGGGTATGAACTCACCGGACTCGGGAATGTGTCGGTTTTGGATACTAGACGTTGATTCGGGGATTGTTTACTCGCCATGTCCCTATGTAAAATGAAATGATGTCCATATATGCAATTAGGGATACATTCACTAATCATATGGAACATTACACTCCAACGAGTTTAAACACCTCAAAATGAGCGTTCGGAGTGACCCGGGTGATATCTTCGGACGTGTAATGGCACTAGGGACTTGGGACTTGAGTTTACTCTCCATAAGTAAATATTTAAATGAGTTTACAACCAAAAAACACACCCACACATGAGTTTACGGCCGTAAACTCATGTTGGTGTGATTTTGATGGTTTAAGGGCTTAAATGGACATGGGGATTGCTAGAATGGATTATCTAAAATGCCTTGGAACACTTGGAATGAATTTACATCATTTAAAACATGAGTTTACGGCCACACTCTTAGAGTTTACGGCCGTAAACTCACCCATGGCCAAGAATGGTTAATTTGAACTATATAGGACAATCACATGTGATTCTAACTAATTTTCTAAGCATTGTTATGAATTTAGGTTACCATTTAACAAACTTTTAGGAGTTTACGGCCTAGAGGCATGTTCTATGGCCGTAAACTCTCCTTATGCTCTTGAAAAATTAGTTTTTGATGTTTAAAACACTCACATGCAATTCTAGAAAATTTTCCAAGCTTTTAGGGTGGTTTAAGACATCATTAGCCACACTTATAGGAGTTTACGGCCTAGGAGGAGTTCTTTGGCTGTAAACTCACTTATGTAAGGTATATGTTGTGTTTAAGGTCTCCAAATCATTTTTAGTTGAATCTAGGATTTACCACAAGGCCATTGATTGAGTTTGAAAGCATTTTGACATGTTTTAAGGCACTAAATCACCATTTAAGAGGAGTTTATGGCCCAAGAGTATGTCTTGGCCATAAACTCACTTTTATTACCCAAAAATCATGTTTAAAGTGTTCCAAGTCTAGATTAGCAAGCCCTAATGTCATATCTAAGTCCCAACTATGATTTGGAAGAGCTTAAGTTCATGAAAACCTCATTTACATGAGTTTACGGCCCAAGCTTATGCCTTGGCCGTAAACTCCTTCAAATGGCTAAAAACCCATGTTTCAAATGATAAAAGTCTTGTCCATGAAGCCATTAAGCCATAACTAAAGTCCAAAATTGCTTAGGAAGGGATTTGGGGCTTAAAAACCCATGCTATATGAGTTTACGGCCCATGAAGGCTCCATGGCCGTAAACTCATGAATATGGTCTTAATCCATGTTTTGAACTCAAATTTGAAGGCTAAGAAGGTTACAATACAAAAAGAGAAAGTACCTTAGAGATTTGAAGCCTTAGATTTGAGATTTGGACCTTAATTCTAGCTTGAGGAGAGAGGTTGTGAGAGTTTAGTGAGAAATTGGCCAAAGGCTTCAAATGAAGTCTTAAAACACTTTATATAGTGTTCGGGAATTGGACACGACGGAATTCTACTCGATACCGACGTCAAGTGAGGCTTTTGGTCATACCCGACCAAATTGTCGTGACTCGATACGGTCGATTCTATACTTATTCCGATTACTAAAGTGGGGTGTTAAAATGATTTCTAAATGTATTAAGACACCCATTAAGTCATTTTAGATTGATATAACTAATGACTTAATAAAATGGCGAAATCGAAAACGAATTTGAAAATGACGTTTGGTTGATCGAATTGGATTACAAGTTGAGGTACAAGAAGTGATATGAAATTTCGGGTTATTACAGTTTAGAAAAGAAGTCTTGAAACTAATTCCATTCAGATGCACTGAATCTTAATCCTCTTCTAGTTGCTATTACTGATTCAATCGAATTATGTTTAATCGATTTCATTTCTGTTCTCAATCTTTCTCCCATCGGTATTAAATTTATTCGAGAAAGTAATTCAATGATTCAATTTCTTATGTGATAATTTCTTAAATAAAGAAATTTGTGTTTGTCACTAAATCATGAATTGAAATTTTTTGGATCAATAGTTTATCTTAACTTGTTCTGATTTTGCATCTTCTGAATTGTTTTTCACCATAAGTGATTATCCTGATGAATGTGTGAAGATTGTGATGAAGATGATGATGTTTTTGGTTGAATTTGTCGTTTTGATCTGAAAAGATGAAAAGGAATTGAAGCGTTGTTGTTTGTTGTTCCAAGGGAGTTAATTTGATGATTCAAACTGTGACCATGGAATTTTCAGTGATGTTCTGATAAATGTTTAATGTCTGATTCGATTTTCGATTCCCATTTAATGGTCAAAGTTGAAAGTCAAAATTGAATTTTTGATTGTTGTTTAGTGAATTTCAACTCGAAATTGGTTGATAAGAGTTCTAGTCAAAATCGAATTTGTGATTGAAATTAATTTTAGAGTCGAATTGTTTGAAGTGGTCAAAGCATTAGGAACGAATGTCAAAATTCGTGTTCTTGGCTCTCTAGAAACAAAGAGGATGAAGAAAGAAAACGAATCTCACTTTGATGAAGTTTCACGGTAGTTGCGATGGATTCGTAATTTGGGTCGAAGCAAAGGATTTGATGTAAAACTAACAGAAAAAGTAAAAAATGAAATCAAAGTTTCGATGGGTTGAAGTTTATTAGTACGTTTTTTTAGAAAATAGACTGTGAATCGAAAGTGATGATAAGTTTGAGTCAAATGGCCAGATCTATAATTGGAGCTTCGATTGTTATACAAATGAAAACAAATAGTGAATGATTCATTAGGATTTGATGTTGTGTTTTTCGTTGGAAATTGTGAAAGCTCATTATTTTGGTTGAAGTTTGTTTCGACAGTGAACTGGGATTGAAGATTGGGTCTATGAGTGTGCAAAAGATTGGGTATGCAAGACTGAAATCGAAAACAAAATGAAGCATTCACATATGGCTGAGTTCGATTTTTGTATCTCGATGGTCGAAATCAAGCTTGACAGTCGAAACTTATAATTCGACTTACTGTGAATGGTCAAAAGTTGTAGACAATGGCCGATAACGAAAGTTTATTTTCAACTCGAAAAAGTGAAAATGCACTTGAGTTGAAAGTTGGAAATTTTGAGTCGAAAGTTTGGTGTTTTGAATGTTGATGGTTGTTGTGTGCGTTAGTTCATTCTTGCAATCTAGAACAATTAATTTTGGGGAAGAAGATAATAGAATTTTCACATTTAGTCCATGTTGGTTCAGAAATGACACTTTTACCCATAATCTTAAATCATTCTAATTTTTGGGGGATTTCAAGAGTGTTATTTGTGCAAGACATATTCCAGCAACATGAACATTTGTCTTCATTTAGATTATGAAATGGGTATTCGAAATTCGCAAGTTTTTTGATATTCATTTTTGTCGAATGATCATTTTTGATTGACGACCAATGTGACCTTGAAGAAAAATTGTTTATGAAGTGATTCGAATTGGAAATTATGAAGTGGTTCGGGTTTTCCATTTCTATGAAGGGTTTGGACATAATGAAGATTTTTTGGATGTGACTTTTGGCTCAAACTTAGGTAGTTATCCTTGGAGTTTTGGATACTTAAGGACTCACGAATTACCTTTTGATGCTTTGGATTTTATTGTCACACATTCTAGACCCGGATTAGAATATCATTGAAGAATTGAATATTTGTTGGTTGCTTCTAAATTTGTCACGTTTGAGGTCTTTTTCACTATGTTGCTCATTTTTGGAGATTGAAGTCAGGTCATCCATTCTAAGCTTTGAGGGGGAGAATGTTAGAGTACAAAGTTCTCTACAAGATTGTGTCTTAGGTTTACCACTTGTGATATGGGCGTTTGGGCAGATCTTGCATATATATACTTGTATAGTTTTCATGTATATGTTTGAGTGAGCTCCCATTGTATATATTTCTAGATTGTTTCTAGAGAGAGAGAGAAAAAAGAGAGAGAGAGAGGGAGAGAGAGAGTGTGTGTGTGTAGTAAGCAAGCACATGCTTCTACATTTTTGTACTTCCTCATTATCTATACAAAATTGTGCTTAAACTTTAAACCGAGTCTTATCAATTATGCATGGATTCTTTAATTATGCATTTTTCATCGTCATAGGTATCCTGCACGTAGCACCAGAAGGGGGATTTTGGACAAATTAGATTATTGGTCAAGTGGAGTGGGTTCTAGTCTTGGAAGGTTATAATGGTCTTTTACCCTAGAGACTGAGAGCGAGAGAGAAAGAGAGAGAGAGAGAGAGAGAGAGAGAGAGAGAGAGAGAGAGTAATTATGAGCTAAGGCCCTTGAGTGTGAATTATTACATTAATTTCTAATTAGGGTCTTAATGTGTATTAATTAGTATGGGGAGTTCTAGTATCGATAGCTCGAGTGTAAGATTTGTTTGTCTTCAGATTGAGGCGAGTCTTTTCACTATACTACTGTGTATGATGTTAGTTGTCTTTGTGACTCTTGCATGTGGAAGTTAGGTTGGGCCCATTTATTATATCTTGGGTTGGGCCGATTTATTTGTATGTTGGATTGGACCCATTTATTATATCTTGGGTTGGGCCCATTTATTTGTATGTTGGGCTATGCTTATTTGTATGTTGGGTTGGGTCGATTTATATGTATGTTAGGGGGGCATTTACATGATTGGGTTGGGCCTAATTGTAGGTACTTTGGGTTTGGCTCATTTACATGTTGGGCTTGACCTATTTTTATGGTATGTGTTATTTTGGGGAACTTACTAAGCTTTGTTCTTATGGTTTGTGGTTTAAACATTTTTCAGGTACTTCCAGTTCCAAAAAAAAGGACATGGCTTGACTGCACACCTTATGATTTCCATACCGATGCTTGTTATTTTACGATGACAGTTGTGACACATTTTTACGATGATTGGTTTTGAAACTTTTGATGTATTGATTCGATGGTTATAAAAACAAAAAATTTTATAAGTATTTTTTGGACGTTATATTAAAGGAGGGAGGATAGAGAAAATGTGGCAAACACTCTAACCCTTAAATGTATAACATTATGTAGAGAACTAGTAACATTTAATCATACTATATGATATTTTAACTAATTATTCTCTGTAGTTTTATTATTGTCATAAAATAATACTTTCTCAACAAAATACAAATGTTGATAATATTTATTAGTAATCAAATTCTAATAAATAATCAATAAGTGACAACTTGTTATAAGGTATGACGTTATAGGATCATATCTTCTACCCTAATAAATAAGAATGATTTTGCCACATGTCCTTCTCTCATTTAATTTGTCACATGCCATTTTGTCATAATTTAGAGATATATTTATTTTCCACTTGTCATTTATTTCATTTTCCATTTCTAATATATTATTAATTAGTTTCCATAAATAAAACCTACCATAATGATATTAATTTCAAATTTTAAATTTTAAATTTCAATTTCAATTTTAAATAAATTTACAGTTTAAACCTTTATGTTTAACATTTTGTTATAATTAACCTATTTAGTATACAGGTCTGATAACTAAACAATAATTTTAATTTATTTATTTTTTGCATGTTTTTTTTCTCATAATATTTATTTATTTCAAATTTCAAATTCAAATAAACTTCTCATTTAATCGTTTCTATTTAACATTTTGTTTTAATCAACCCGTATAATATACGGGTTTCACAACTAGTGTCATTAATAAATATCATTGTATAATGATTATTGAGTATAAAGATGTTTGAGAGCATCACTTTCATCAACCACCACATACACCTGAACAATTTTTCCTCTAACCACTTAACAATTTTTCCTCTAACCACTTTAAGTACGTTGATCAATTTTCTAAAATCACTATCATTAACTATGACTATATAATAATTTATTTCTTGATGTTGGAAATAAAGATTAATATTTAATTTATCTATCAAAACAATTTTCATTTTCATGAAATATTAAAAATCAATAAAATTAATATACTCTGAAAATATCAAAGTGAAATTGCATAGAAATCTCTTTCGGTGGTCAAAAACTTTCTATCACATCCGCGGTTACAATCACAACGATATTCACTAGAACTCATTTAAGAAACGAAAATTCAAAAAAAAAAGTAATAATCTAACATTTTATACATAATTTTTATGTATAATCTGGTGTAAATGTATGAATTCATAGTCAAACATGTCAAAAACCAGACAATATCAACAAAAATCGTAGACAATATCAACAAAATCATAACCAAATAAAAATCACTGTTAGAGGGTACGAAATGGCAGGTGGGTGCAATTTTAGTGACTACTTTATGAAAAAACTGATTTTTTTGCCTATGTTTTAAAAATTCATTAAGAGATTTGGCTAAATTTATAATTTTCTCTAAATTCAATGAGAAGAGAATTTAGTTTTTCTCTAAAATCATTACCAAAAAGTGAAAAAGATATACATAAACAATCATATTCAGTTTCTTTTCTACTAGTTTCGAGTTTGCTAGCTGAGCATCAGTTTTGATGATTGACCTTAAGTGTGGCATGCAAATGTGAACCCTCGGGCACTCCCAATGGCGGATCTTTACAGGAAAAATTATTAACATCAAACAACTCCCACTCCTTAATACAACATCGATCCAAAGCCAAAAGTAACCTATCCTTCTCCCTCTCATTTGGGTATTCCCCATTTGGACTCACTAGCACCGCACCGGTGTAACACTGCCCTGCAACCCGAGCCGCACCACTATAATGAAACAAACCCCAACTAAAATCCTCGGCCACATCCACAATCGTCCAATACTCATTCGACACAACTCCATTATCCAACACACTAAAATAAAAAGTACCCACTACTTTCCCTCTTTTAACCCTATACTTTCGTCTCCTCCACACAAGCTTACCATCCAACGTTTTAACTTGAAAAACAGGCTCGTACCAAAACGAACCCCTCGCCTTTCCCCGATAAAAAAGCTGATACTGACACGGGAACTGGTCATATGCCGGATTTTGACCAGAAACCACCCGCCAACTCCACTTGAAATCCCCCACCCCCAGCCACCCTACAAAAAGATCCTCTGCCATCTCGTGGGATAATATTTCACCCCGGAAGTTGACCATCGGTGGGACCAACGGCTTTTCCGGAATTTTCGCGTCTAAATCCAGACAATTGTGTTTTTGAAGGACACAAAGTGAAAATTCTTCAAGAATCGGGCTTTCGTACGAAGCAATGCATTGATAGTTGCATACCTGGTCAACCGGGCTACATTGATTCAAGCATTCAAGAGCTTTTCTGCAGTCAGGATCAAGGAGACAGTTTAGAACTTGACGTCCACAGTTTTTCACCATGCAATTTAGGGTTGAAAAGCCTTGAGCCCGTAAATTCTTTAAAATGGCAACAGGTTTTATGTACGAATTTATAATGACTAATAAACAGAACCGTATATCATCCGAGTTATTCCTGATCCATGCTTCTGATATAGTTTGTGCTACCTCTATTGTCTCGTTTGTTTTTTTATTGCTTATTCTGTTGAATATTTTACTGGTTTTTTCTTTTGGAACAAATGATCCGCCAAGTTTATTTTGTAATGCGGGTGACGAATCGAAGCAGAATACATTTTGGATTTTCTGGATGTAAGGTTGAATCCATTTCACAGGGTCTGGCTTTGTCACGGAAACAATGAGCAAAAGGTCGGCAGATGTTAACGCCCTTTCAAGATTTTGAACACTTGTGTTGGAGTCAGAGATGTTGTCTGTGAATACCCGCATCTCGTAGTCTTCATCAACCCATTTTAATCGGTTTGCCTGTTTTCATAGAACAATGAGAAATATTTGATGTGGTTTTCAAAGAGAGCAGAATAAATGTAGGTAATAATTTTAATTCAGTCTAGGAAATGCCATCAAAGATTGATATTTAATGTTTCAAGATTGATATAAAAATGAAACACGGTTATTATGTGATGAAATTGTTTCAATGAATATGCTATGTCACATGTCCAATCTCAAAACAAAAAAAAAAAAAAAAAAAAAAAAAAAAAAAAAAAGGAAATTTTCACGGAAACTGTGATGCTTTCACTACATAGTTCTAGTACTTCTATAAATACATCAGAGTGATGAATTTACAAATGTAGAACAGATCGTGGATATTTTCGCACAACTAATAATCTAATATAGGTTTCGTGGTTGTCGAATTTTTAAACTGATATTGCATTAAAGAAATCCCTAGCATGATCAACTCAACTATCATGATTGTTATCTATTCCTTCGATACAAACTAAAATTAAAAATTGATGATAAACTGAAACATCGGTAGAATGAGATATCTTACAGTGTGGAGCATAACATCAAGCCAGGATGCTGATTTGAGAGGACTGACGGCACCTTCTCCGACGATAGCCACAATTTTGACATCATTATTAGGATTATCAGGCTCCGCTGAACATGTTGCAACACCATCGTCAGTGTGTAAAATTGAATATACGACTCGTTTAGGTGAGATGAACTTGTGCCGGAAAATGAAAGGTAGCGTTAAACTGCGGTGAATGGGGGTGGCGTTAGGACGAAAGGGGAGGGATGAGTGAGACGTGTGGTTGTGATTGAGGAGAGGATGAAGGGAAGGCGGTGGTAGATTCAAGAAGCTCATTACGAATGAATTGAGAGGAGTCCAAAACGAATATTCATTTTATAATAAATATTGGGTTATTGGTATGTATTATATTTATTTAAAAAAAATAAACGATTTAGAGTATTTAAATTTATAATAAAAAAAATAAAATATTAATTATTAAAATTAAAATTTATTTATCTTTTAATTTAAACTAATAAATTAAATAAATAAACAATTAAAATAATTTTATTCAATTTAAAAATTTTAAAGTTTACAAGAAAAGTTGCATTAATGAATTACATATCCGTTTAATATTACATTTATCATATTTAAGTATTATATAAAATTTAATAAAATGAAAAAAACCACAAAATGACACATAAATATATTTTAATCTAAATTTATCATAAAATTACACGTAGAATAATTAATAAGAGGGTGATAAGTGGCAAAATTATTTTCATTTATCAGGGAGCATTCTATATATATATTTTTCTTATTACTTGTACATTTTATTTAACTTTTTATTTATTTATTATTTTTAAATAAAAGTTTACGAATAATTCTTATGATTTCAAATTTTTCCTTAATACACTTCTTATAAAACCTTTTCATTAACCATATCGACAACACTTTGCATTCTAACGATCTTTATGGCTAACATCATCATCATTATTATTATTATTATTATTATTATTATTATTTGATAAATATAACATGAAAAGACTATATCACCCCTCTTTTATTTCACTATTAACCAATTACTCCCTCTCGCGTTTTCTGTACATCATCAACCTTTCAATACCACCATCAACATACCACTTCCATTTAAAGACTACAAATCGTTGAACACACACACACACACTTACATATACATTATTATTATTATTATATACATATATTAAATCCTAACACGTCTAAGAATAGTAAAAAACTCAAGTTTTAGACTTCCACCACATGACTTTGTAAAAAAAATACACTTTCGTCCTTATACATCTATAACATCTTAAGACGGAATATCAGATTGTAAAATCCTACACCCTTGTGATCGTCTCATCCAAAAATAAAGGAAGTCGAGAGTGTGATCATTTGCTTCTCCCATCGAATCTCATCCGAAATCAGCGGATTACGATCTCATCCAACAAGAAAGGAAATCGATTCCTCAGTGACAACCTCCTACCGCTCTAAGGAATTTGGGTATGTTGTTAGTTCTTTCAATTATCGTATGAATTTGTCGAATCGCAATTGTTCCAATCATTATGTGTTATTGATTGACGTCTCTGACTGTTTGGGTTTGACAATCGGCGATTCCCGTCAAACGAATTAGGCTTCGATTTCTGTCACCAACAAGTATGTCGTCAATTACTGCCACGAAACATGTGACCAATTCCGGTGAGTGGTTGATTCTTTCAATTTCCTTATGATTTTGGTCCAATTGCTCCTCTTTCTAATCCTTCTGTGTTTTTGATTGATGTTTTCGACTTTTGGGGTTTGAGTATCAACATCCCGTCCAAAAATCAAGATTCGGTTTCTGTCACCAACAACGTCTGCCGTCAATTACCGCCACCAAACACCTGTTCTACGTTATTGTTCACAATTCGGTATGTCTAATTGATATTAAATTTCTATATAATTGATGTTGGTTCTGTTTTTCTTAAACGAATATCGCACTCTTATCCTAAGCCATACTTCTGACCAGATATCTTTGCTACTTTAAGAACACTTTTTGTGAAGACCATGATACTATCTGATTTTCCGTGATTGACCTCCATGACATAAGAACCTGTGTATCTTTCAATGTATATAATTCTTTCACTTTCTGATGGAAAGTGATCAAAAGCAGAAAATAAACTAATCTATGGGAATAATGCCAAAAAGACATTAGAAACTTATCTAATTCAATCTATCACAAAATTTGCAAAACCTTTAACAAGTTCATTCAATGTAAAACTAAATTCTAAAAATCATACATGCGTCTTAACAATTGTAACACCGTGAATTTAAAAATAATTTTTCGCAAAGTATAAAAACATTTCTCATTTAACTTTCATAAAACATCAAGTTTAAAATCCCAATTCACATCATACAAAATCCCAAGATCATATATATATATATATATATATATATATATATATATATATATATATATCAAAAATCCCATGCATGTGTACAGATCAAACCGGCGCCTTCCCACGGTCATCGCTAGTACCTGAAACAACAATACTAACACTGTAAGCACAAAGCTTAGTGAGTTCCCCAAAATACCACACATAACACATATTAGCCACTCGAGGCTATAACTCTATGGGTCCGTGCACCTAAACTCTGTGAACCCTCAGGTTCTAACTCTGTGAACCTTCCGGTTCCAACTCTATAACATGCACAACATAAATCACATAGAAATAATGCAATACAACACATCGCATACATATAGCATACAAATACTCTGTCACATAACTCTAATTACCTACTCAAGGTAAAGTATAGTGAGAAGACTCACCTCGTGTATCTTGATAACTCGCGAATACCGGAAATCACTCGTGCTCGATCCTCCGAGCTATAATCCTCCTATAACATCATATGTCTCTAATTAACACTTTTACCACTAAGGTTGACTACTCCTATCAAGTCAACACTGGTCAAATCTGGTCAACGGTCAACTTTGATCGGACTCGGCGAGTGCACTAAAGCGACTCGGCGAGTCTAAGCGTTTTCACCAACTCTCTAGGATTCCCTTTTTGACACGTCGAGTACTCCCCTGACTCGACGAGTTCCACCTGGTATGAATCGCGGGGCCACCACGACTCAACTCGCCGAGTCTCAAAAACAACTCGACGAGTTCCAGTTCGACTCAGTCCACCTGTCAACCCTCTCTAACTCTCCCTGACTCACTGAGTCAACCCATAACTCGGCAGGACCACTCACTGAGTGGTTAAGGACAATCTTCATGCTACTCGCCGAGTCTGTTCTTCAGACTTGGCGAGTCCATGTCATGCATCAACTCAAACTTGCTATTGAGGTCAGATCTGCTCCAACAACTCATAGATCTGGCCCTCCTAAGCTCATTCATCACGCAAAGTTCATGTCTTGGTGCTCATAACACACCCCATGACTCATAAATGGTGTTTTGACCTCAAGCACAAAGACCCCAATCCAAAACCCCCATGGATTCATAAAAAGCTTGGGCAAAGGGACACTCTGGACCTCCAAGGGTCCGGATCTAGAACCTAACTCGCTTAAGGGACCAAGGAAGCACTAGATCTAGCCACAAAAGGGCTCAAGAAGCCCTAAATCAACATAAACATCAACATAACAGAGAATGGCTCGAAGATAGTACCTCAAAGGTGATGTTTTGGACCTCAAATCTTCAGGAAGTGGCTCCTCTTGTTTCCCCTTGGCTATTGCCTCCTTTCCCTTGCAAGATAACACCTCCAAGGTCAATAATGGCTTCTTGATTTACTCCAAACGCTCAAACTCGCTAGGGTTTCACTCAGGGGACTGGTGAGCACAAATGACGGCCTTAAGGCCCTTTAAATAGGTCCCAAACCCGAGAAATTAGGGTTTCATTAAACAGCACGGACTCGCCGAGTCCATTCCTTGGACTCGCCGAGTCCAGGCGCGAACCCACGTCCAGAATCGCGATCCTACTCGGCGAGTTTGAGCTCCAACTCGCCGAGTCCCCTCACAAAAAACCAAAAATATATGCATAAAAGATACCTGGAAATTCGGGCTGTTACAACTCTCCCCCACTAGAACTAGACTTCGCCCTCGAAGTCTCGCTCTGAAAATAGTTCCGGATGCTGCTCACGCATCTCACGCTCCGGCTCCCAGGTCATCTCTGATCCCTTCCGATGTTGCCACTGAACCAACACTAGGGGTACCTCCTTGTTCCTCAAAACCTTGATTTTCCGATCTCTGATGGCCACTAGTCTCTCGGCATAATTCAAGCTCGCATCCACCTGAATATCCTTTAATGGAACCACTGTTGACTCGTCGACTATACACTTCCTCAGCTGCGACACATGAAAAGTGTCGTGAATCTGCCCCAACTCTGCTGGCAAATCCAAACGATAGGCTACCCGGCCTACCCTTGTGATCACACGGAAAGGACCAATATATCGGGGCCCCAACTTGCCCCTCTTCCTGAATTGGATCACTCCTTTCCAAGGAGAGACCTTCAGGAGAACGAAGTCGCCGACCTGAAACTCAAGCTCGGACCAGCGTCTGTCTGCATAACTCTTCTGTCGGCTCTGAGCGGTCAACAACCTCTGTCTGACTTGCTGAATCTGCTCCGTCGTCTGAAGTACGATCTCTATACTGCCCATCACCCTCTGCCCAACCTCTCCCCAACAAATGGGGATCCGACACCTCCTCCTATACAACAGCTCAAAGGGTGGCATACCAATGCTCGAATGATGGCTGTTGTTGTAGGAAAACTCTGCCAAGGGTAAATACGCATCCCATCTACCCCCGAAATCCAACACACATGCTCGGAGCATGTCCTCAAGCGTCTGAATCGTCTGCTCACTCTGACCGTTTGTCTGGGGATGATATGCGGTACTAAAATGCAGTCTAGTACCCAACTCCTCATGAAACTTCTTCCAGAATCTGGAAGTGAAACACACATCACGGTCTGAAACAATCGAGATCGGCACCCCATGCCGAGATACCACTTCCCTCACATACACCTCCGCCAATTTCTCTGCTGAAGAACTCTCACTGATGGCAAGGAAGTGAGCGCTCTTCGTCAACCTGTCCACAATCATCCAAATTGCATCAACTCCTCTGGTAGTCCTCGACAATTTGGTGATGAAATCCATAGTGATTTGTTCCCACTTCCACTCGGGAACCTCCAATGGCTGTAACTTGCCACGCGGCCTCTGGTGCTCGGCCTTAACCCTACGGCAGGTCAAGCACCTCTCAACAAACCACGCAACATCCCTCTTCATACAGGGCCACCAATACTCCTTTCTCAAATCCAAATACATCTTAGTGGCCCCCGGATGGATCGAAAATTTCGACCGATGAGCCTCCTCCATCAAAATGGTACGCTTTCCTCCCACAAACGGCACCTAGATACGCCCTTGAAATGTCATAAGCCCCCGACCATCGGTAACGAACTCTGAAACCAAACCAACAACCCGTTCCCTTTTATGCATCTCAGGTTGCACAGCCTCGGCCTGTGCCCCACGAATGGCGTCCAATACCGGAGCTATCACGGTCAATCTTAAACATACATCCCGTAGTGGAGTGCTCTCCGCCCTGCGGCTCAACGCATCGGCTACCACATTAGCCTTGCCTGGGTGGTACAGGATCTCACAATCATAATCCTTGACCACATCCAACCACCTTCTATGTCGCATGTTTAGGTTGGGCTGATCCATCAAATACCTCAAAATCTTATGGTCCATGTATATCGTACACCAAACCCCATACAAGTAGTGACGCCAAATCTTGAGGGCGAACACCACTGCCCCCAACTCTAGATCATGGGTGGGATATCTCGTCTCATAAGGCTTCAGCTGCCTCGATGCATATGCTATCACATGCCCTCTCTGCATCAGCACCGCTCCCAGCCCCAAAATCAATGCATCACAATATACCACAAAGTCCTCCATCCCTTCCGGGAAAGCTAATACCGGGGCTTCGCACAACCTTTGGCGAAGTGTCTCAAAGGAGGCTTGCTGCTCGGGGCCCCATGAAAAAGCAACACCCTTTCGGGTCAATCTGGTGAGTGGCACTGCAATCTTGGAGAAATCCTTGATAAATCTCCGATAATACCCTGCCAACCCTAGGAAACTCCTGATCTCAGAGGGTGACTTTGGCACCTCCCAACTCATCACCGCCTCAACCTTGGCCGGATCGACCAATATCCCTTCCTGGTTAACAAGATGTCCTAAGAACTGGACCTCCCGCAACCAAAAATCACACTTGGAGAATTTGGCATAAAGCTTCTCCGATCTCAGAACTCCAAGAACCTCTCTCAAATGCTCCTCATGCTGCTCTCTAGATCTTGAATATACCAGAATTTCATCGATAAATACAATCACCGACCGATCTAACATCGGCCTACATACTCAGTTCATGAGATCCATGAACACCGCCGGGGCATTGGTGAGCCCAAAAGGCATCACCACAAACTCGTAATTCCCATAACGCATCCTGAACGCTGTCTTCTGGACGTCCTCATCCCGCACTCTCACCTGATGATATCCAGACCTCAAATCGATCTTAGAGAACCAAGATGCTCCCTACAACTGATCGAACAAATCGTCGATCCTCGGTAACGGGTAACGGTTCTTGACCGTCAGCTTGTTCAACTCCCGGTAATCAATGCACATCCGGTGTGAACCATCCTTCTTCTTGACGAACAGGATAGGCGCTCCCCACGGCGAGCTGCTCGGCCGAATAAATCCCTTCCCCAGCAGCTCCTGAAGCTGCGAGGATAACTCTTGCATCTCTGGAGGTGCAAGGCGATAAGGCACCTTAGCGATAGGCGCGGCCTCCGGAACCAAATCGATACTGAACTCCACTTGCCTCACAGGAGGCACGCCCAGCAACTCCTCGGGAAAAACATCTGGGAACTCACGCACCATCGGAACCTCCTCAACTGAACTCGGCCTCTCAGAATCCACCCGCGTATCCATCACATACGCCACAAAACCCTTATAGTCCTGCTGTAGACACTGCCTCGCCCTAGCGGCCGAACAAAACGCTGATCCCGAACGTGTACCCTCGTCGTACACCGAAAGAACTCCCCCACTAGGGTCTCGTATGGTCACCAGCTGACGGTCGCAGTCGATAACTGCGCCGAATCTGCTCAACCAGTCCATGCCCACAATGACACAGACATCTCCCATCGCAATAGGAACCAGATCAATCGGAAACTCAACACCGAAAATCTCTAACACGCATCCCCGGAGAACCTCCGTGGCATAAATCACTCTCTCGTCAGCTATGGAAACTCTCAGAGGCCGACTCAACGCCTCACGACTAACACTGATATGCCGACTAAAGGCCAAAGACACAAAAGACCAACTCGCACCCGAGTCAAATAACACTAAAGCAGGTACAGAGTTCACAAGGAAAGTACCTACGCATAACATAATATAAGCATAATATCTCAGCATCAAAATAAATACACGAAAGAAACATACCAGCCACAACATCGGGCGCAGCGCGGACCTCCTCCGCGGTCAGCTGAAAGGCTCTCCCTCGAGCTCTCGGCGCCTCGGCCTTCACTGGCCGACTCTCTGTAGCTCTGATGGCGGCAGGGGCAGATCCCTGAGATGCTCCTCGCAACTGCGGACACTCCGCCTTCCGGCGTCCGGTCTGGTTGCAGTGAAAACACACTGCAAACCCCTTGGGGCAGTCCTTGGCCATATGCCCCTCCTTGCCACATTTGTAGCAAGATCCCGCTCGGCAGACTCCATCATGACCCTTGCCACACTTCCCACAAGTGCGGCCCTTCTGGCTCCCTGGTTTGGGATCAGCGGGCTTGGCCCGCTTGGCTGCCAGCTGAGACTGTGCCGGTCGCCGATCCCTCCCCTGAGACTCCGCCTCCTCCCTGGCCTGAGTCTCAAGCTCAATCTCCCTCTTCCAGGCATTTGCCTGAAGCTCGGAAAATGTATGGTACGAGGAGTTCGCCACGAACTCTCGAATGTCCCGCCTCAAGATACTCAGATAACGGCTCATACGTGCCTGCTCCGTGGACACGTGCTCAGGGCAGAACATCGCCCTCTCATGGAACATCCTGGTAATCACCGTAACGCACTCAGTACCCTGCTTGAGGGTCAGAAACTCCTGGGCCAAATGCTCCCTTTCCACCTGGGGAACGTACTCATCTCGGAACATGGCAGTGAACCTCTCCCAGGTCACTGCCGCAATCTCAGCAGGCGTGAAAAGTGCCGTCACAAACTTCCACCAGTCCTTTACTCCCAAGCGAAGCTGGTTCAACGCGAACTGAACCTTAAAATGCTCAGGAGATGAGCAAGTGAAGAAACACCCCTCTATATCAGAAATCCACCTCATAGCTGCCACCGGATCCTGGGTCCCATCAAACTCTGGTGGTTTTGTGTTGCTGAACTCCCGGAACAACAACGCATCACCACCTTACGGCCTCGCGGCAGCAATCACTGCGGTGGCCGCTGCAACAGCAGCCTCAGAAAGAGCGGCATAACGCTCGTTAAAGGTCTCAATCAGCATGGTCTTAATAGACCCAAACATCTCCGGTATCTCTGCCCTGATGGCCGCAGCCACCTCCTCGTGGATGATCCGGCGGATCTCCTCATCACTGGTACCACTGCTCTCAGGCATCAAACGTGTCCTCACCATGATCTACCTCTGAAATACAATATACGATAAATTAGAACCCATACGAGCATACTCACACTCGTCAACTCTTTCCTCCTTGATCCTTGGTATTCCAAAGATTCTTACTTGGGTTGTACACCGCTTCGGTGCTTTCAGTAGTACGGGCCCAATACTACTGTCCGCACCGTATCAGAATACACCCCAAGTCCTCCTCTTCGGATCCCAAATTCCAAGTACTCTATCATGCATAGACCACTCCCTAATAGATCTCTCATAAGCCCCTCGCTGCTACCTACTCACTCTCAATCATCTCATAGCAGCTCACCTCTTCCTAGGCTAAGGCATCACAAATCAGGCCACTCTAGTCCTAATAGGAATACCAAGCCTACTCTAGCATGCGAATACATTATATTAATATCAATATCACATAACATAAAGGTATTTTGGGAAATCACCGTTCGGGCATGGACTGATCGTACACACAACTCTGCTCTGCGTTTTTCAAAAATCTTTTACTCTTTTTGAAAATAATTCTCAAATCCTCAGTTTGAGTTCAAATACGCCCGAAGGTGTACTCGAATCCCTCAAACCAAGGCTCTGATACCAACTTGTAACATCGTGAATTTCGAAATAATTTTTCGCAAAGTATAAAAACATTTCTCATTTAATTTTCATAAAACATCAAGTTTAAAATCCCAATTCACATCATACAAAATCCCAAGATCATATATATATACACACACACACACACACACATATATATATATATATATATATATATATATATATATATATATATATATATATATATATCAAAAATCCCATGCGTGTGTACAGATCAAGCCGGCGCCTTCCCACGGTCATCGCTAGTACCTGAAACAACAATACTAACACTGTAAGCACAAAGCTTAGTGAGTTCCCTAAAATACCACACATAACACATATTAGCCACTCGAGGCTATAACTCTATGGGTCCGTGCACCCAAACTCTGTGAACCCTTAGGTTCTAACTCTGTGAACCTTCCGGTTCCAACTCTATAACATGCACAACATAAATCACATAGAAATAATGCAGTACAACACATCGCATACATATATCATACAAATACTCTGTCACATAACTCTGATTACCTACTCAAGGTAAAGTATAGTGAGAAGACTCACCTCGTGTATCTCGATAACTCGCGAATCCTGGAAATCACTCGTGCTCGATCCTCCGAGCTATAATCCTCCTATAACATCATATGTCTCTAATTAACACTTTTACCACTAAGGTTGACTACCCCTATCAAGTCAACACTGGTCAAATCTGGTCAACGGTCAACTTTGATCGGACTCGGCGAGTGCACTAAAGCGACTCGGCGAGTCTAAGCGTTTTCACCAACTCTCTAGGATTCCCTTTTTGACACGTCGAGTACTCCCCTGACTCGACGAGTTCCACCTGGTATGAATCGCGGGGCCACCACGACTCAACTCGCCGAGTCTCAAAAACAACTCGACGAGTTCCAGTTCGACTCAGTCCACCTGTCAACCCTCTCTAACTCTCCCTGACTCACTGAGTCAACCCATAACTCGGCAGGACCACTCACTGAGTGGTTAAGGACAATCTTCATGCTACTCGCCGAGTCTGTTCTTCAGACTTGGCGAGTCCATGTCATGCATCAACTCAAACTTGCTATTGAGGTCAGATCTGCTCCAACAACTCATAGATCTGGCCCTCCTAAGCTCATTCATCACGCAAAGTTCATGTCTTGGTGCTCATAACACACCCCATGACTCATAAATGGTGTTTTGACCTCAAGCACAAAGACCCCAATCCAAAACCCCCATGGATTCATAAAAAGCTTGGGCAAAGGGACACTCTGGACCTCCAAGGGTCCGGATCTAGAACCTAACTCTCTTAAGGGACCAAGGAAGCACTAGATCTAGCCACAAAAGGGTTCAAGAAGCCCTAAATCAACATAAACATCAACATAACAGAGAATGGCTCGAAGATAGTACCTCAAAGGTGATGTTCTGGACCTCAAATCTTCAGGAAGTGGCTCCTCTTGTTTCCCCTTGGCTATTGCCTCCTTTCCCTTGCAAGATAACACCTCCAAGGTCAATAATGGCTCCTTGATTTACTCCAAACGCTCAAACTCGCTAGGGTTTCACTCAGGGGACTGGTGAGCACAAATGACGGCCTTAAGGCCCTTTAAATAGGTCCCAAACCCGAGAAATTAGGGTTTCATTAAACAGCGCGGACTCGCCGAGTCCATTCCTTAGACTCGCCGAGTCCAGGCGCGAACCCGCGTCCAGAATCGCGATCCTACTCGGCGAGTTTGAGCTCCAACTCGCCGAGTCCCCTCACAAAACACCAAAAATATATGCATAAAAGATACCTGGAAATCCGGGCTGTTACAACAATCAAGTTAAAATAATGTAATTTTATATTTTAGTGAAGAGGGAACATGGGTGGCGATGATGATGGTAATGGCCTGAAGTGGCACTGTGTTGACTGTTCATGTGTGATGACGGTTGTGTTGAATTGAGTCTGATCAAAAAGATGGTGGAGGCTGCGTGGGAATGGTGTGTGGCGTGAGATGATTTTGACGGTGATGGGAATATTCCTAGGAGAAGATGATGTGTTTGTCGCCAATTTTAGGGTGTACCAAGGGTTGGTTGATGGTGGCTGGGATGAAGAGAGTGTATGATGGCTAGAACGTAGAAGATGATCGGCTGAAAGATTGAAAGAGAGATATAACTCATTTATCTCTTTCATATTAAATTAGTAATAAGGGCCAAAATGTCATACCACTTCAAATTTAAAACTAATGTTTAGCATGCATATTCTGAAATGACAATAATGCCACTAACTCTTTTTTTTTTCCTTTTTTTTTTTGAAATTTTAACCTAACAAAAGCTAAACATAAATTATGAGAAAATTACCCTTTATAGCTTTTCTATCACAAAATTTTCAAAACCTTTTCCAAGTTCATTCAATCTAAAACTAAATTGTAAAACCATACAGCATGAATGTTTTTTCTACTATTTAACCGGAAATCTATTTTATAACAGATTCAAGACATTATATGCAATTAGAATGTAAAGAGCTAATAAGAATTGCATTGTACTGTAAAAAATGTCAAAACTGGTAGCAAACTAAGCCCTGAAAGCATTATACTAAAAAAAAAACTAAATCAATGGCATTATACTTTAAAAAATGTCAGGACTTGTAGCAAACACCATATACATGGAGTCATTATTCCAAATGAAACACAAATTCTAAACTTTACACTAATTTACAAAAATAGTCCATGTGGTTTATGATTTTTAACATGTTTTGTCTAAAACTAAAACCAATTACTATTGCTTACAATGATTAGAAGTCCTATACCAAAATTGTGAATTTGTTGACCTAAATGATATGCCTCTAAATTTAATGGAAAGCAATTGCATTTATTAGCAAGGTGGAGGTTTCAAAACTAGATTGTTAGATACTTAAAAACCATATTACAGTGAAATGGTATAATATAATTTCAAACTAAAACAAAAATATAAATTTTAGATTTTACAACTAATTGTATGATAAAAAAAATAGAAAATGAGCGTAAATTCAACAGACTCTTGACACAGGGACCATTTTGTAACAATATTAACATGAAACCCAAGAACTATTTAACGACCAAATCTGTAAAAACTATATAAAACCCCCTTGGGATTGTCTGGTAAATGACCTTTGTGCCCTTGGGACAATCTTTCAAGTCTCCTGATAGTTTTACACCAACTGGAAGTTTATAAGGGTTCAAATTGTCAAGCAATAAAGTATCACCAGAGTTATTTGTATCATTCACTGTTTCATCATTGGTGAGAAAAAACATAAAAAATAATAATAATAAAATAAAAAAATAGAAATTTTCAAATTCAAATGTAAAGGTCTCAGCATTAAATGGGTTTACAAGTAGTTTATTTTGAAAAAAAATTATATTACATTTTCACGAAAGGACAATAATACCCTTAACCATATTTAATAATGCTAGACAGAAAATTTACAAAATAGCTTTTCTATCACAAAGTTTTCAATACCTTTTAAAACTATTTAGCCACAACATAAATCACACACAATAGTAAATTTATGAATAAAAAAATTTAGTAAAAGGTAAGTTTCTTTTTTAATCTAAATTTTTACCTAATAAAAGCTAAGAAAAAACCCTTATCATATTCTATGATTTTATATTGCATTTTCACATAACGACATAATGCACTTTACCGTATATTGTAATGCTAAATGGTTATATAAGTAGTGTATCTAAAAAAATAAGTAGTATTGAACCCGTGATCAACAACGGTCCTATAATTGTGGATTGTTTACAATCGTTTATAAACGGTAAATGCATTAGATTATCACTAATATTAAATATATGATAATTGCTTCCACTTAACTAAATGGTTATATAAGTATTGTATCTAAAAAACTTTGTTTACAATTTTAGATTAACACTTGAGGAGTTCTAATGCTAATTTTCTTATCTATATCCCAATGACAATATTGAAACGTACTTTTTACTCAACATAGATGTTACTTTCCTCTTATTTATGGTTATATAAATATGTCAATTATTCACACCATTGGTTTATATAGTATGCAAATGTAATTTGACTTCTAAATAATACACATGGAGCCTTTGCAATCTACTGGATTAGTGTTAATATAGAATTGTAAAATTTTTGTATATCGTCTTTTAATATTCAACTCCACCCTGTATCTTTACAAAAGATCCATCATCTAATACAATCTAAATAGCCTATTAATCTCTTCTCAATTGTGTTAAAAATACTCCAATAATTAGTTACTAATCAAAATAGTTAGTTTCAAAAATACTTTTTTAGATTCGCATTTTCCATTTCAATTACATATAAAGTATGTTAAAGGTTGATAACTTATGGATTTCCATTTCAGTAAATGCTTTCTTCAAATGCCTCCAAAATGACGACATATGGCTTCTACTTCCAATACAATAGTACCCTGTCGTTCACGTCGATCACACAGGAGTTCACTTTTAGCTGAGATACCAGCATTGCCTTTTTATTATGACTGTGGAAATTTTACTTGTGTATGTGAGTATTGTGGGGCTTTTTTGGTATCATGAGAGAGTATTGTATTTATCCCGAGTCAATCATCCACAATATACGAAATGTTTTAAGTCGGGTAATGTAGTTCTTCCCTACCCTCTTCGTCCGCCTGATGTGCTTATGCAATTCTACGAAAATGATCACTTCATGCATAACATAAGAGCATATAATTCCATGTTCTCTATGACGTCTTTTGGTGCAAACGAAGACAACTCAATCAACAAAGGTCGTGCACCATATGTATTTAAGGTTAGTGGTCAGATTTACCATTGGATAGGATCTTTTTATCCTCAAGACGTTCGTCAACCCCGTTTTCTCCAATTGTACATGTGTGATACTGAAAATGAGGTTGCTAATAGACTTCATTCTTTTCATGGTGAGGGGGAAGTAATTTTGTCTGCAGATGTTGTAGATTCCTTAAGTCATATGTTACACACACATAATGAGTATGTTCGTACATTTAAGACTGCAAAAGAAATAGCTCAGTCAATGAATGTAGACTCATATGGTGTACGTTTATTTAGTGTTGTACCTGACAGAAGATATGGGCCACCGGCCCCTGGAAGTTTAGGTTGTATTATTTGTGGTGATGATGTTACTGGGGTTGTTTATGACATTGTTGTCTATTCAAAGTCTGGGTCACCTAGGCGTGTCAGTAAGCTTCATCCATCTTACATGCCTTTGCAGTATCCATTACTGTTCCCGTATAGTGAAGAAGGATGGTCTCCTGGTTTGCATCTACGTATTAACTCTGACAGAAGTTTAACAAATAATATGTATTACAGTTATCAAATTCATGATCGACACACTTACTCTCTTATTTTACGAGCACGTCGTCCTTTCCACCAGTATTTAGTGGATGCATATACTTGCATTGAACAATCTAGGCTTGACTTTATTGAACACCATCAGCAACAATTACGTGTAGAGTACATCAGTGGGGTTTACAACGCTTTGTCCAGAGGTGATTCAGACAGTCATGTCATTGGAAAGCGTGTATTTCTACCTACAACTTTCGTTGGGGGACCTAGGTATATGTATAAACACTATCAGGACGCTCTTGCCATATGCAAGATTCATGGTAAGCCACAATATTTCATCACTTTCACTTGCAATGTTAAATGGCCTTAGTATAGAAGATACTGTTGGGTTTTGAGCAATCTAACACTTCCTAAGTGTGCATGCAACCCTAATAAACCTTGGATCTATGTTTGTCTAAATACATGCAAAATAATAATTTTCCAAGGTTCATAACCTATCTAACATGGGATGGGGTACTTTTAAACATAAAAGAGTTAGAAGAGATTACATACCTTTTTGATGAGTTTGATTCTTGAGGAGTTTGAGGGCCAAGCACCAATAGTGTGAATGCCTCAAATGGAATCACAAATCACCAAAAACTCTTGGAAAACTTTGAGAGAGTATACACACTTGTATTTTCGGCCACACACAAGCACAAACACACTAGTTCACTAGTTCCAGTTCATGCAACATAAGCATGCTTATATAGTGTGCATGGTTAGGGTGAAACCCTAATAACCCATGACCTTTCCTTTTCCAAGGATCCATGGGTTAAAAGCTCCATGGATCATCCATGGACTTCCATATAAGCCTAGCCCACAAATGAGTATTAGCCCACACTATATAAAATCAATAGCCCACAATCTAATTAGTCTTCCTTTTAATCTCTAAATTAATTCATAATTAATTTAAGACTAAGACTAATTAAATATCATGACTTCATATTAATATATTATAACTTATAATATATTAATAAACATATGTGTATAACTCTTATAAAATTATCCATAAATTGTTCGGGTGAAGTGCAACCCGAATGGACCATGCCGGGTCGGGTCAAGTATATACCAAATAAGTTATGGACTTAGACACCTTATCCAACAGACTCCCACTTGGATAAGTCTAATAACTGTATTTGACTATATAACTTCAGGAACCAACCAGCAATCGTAGCTCTCGAAAACTCTGTTGAACTATGAAGCGCCATTTTAAGACAAGTGATCATATAATCCTCTGCTCTCATGATATCAGCCGGACAAACACATGGAGCTATGTCTTGCTTATTGTCTGCCAGTTGTTTCTCGATTTCCGATTTGTTTGACAAAGAGCTTCACTGAACACATCAGTTTAGTTCTGACCGGGCTCGGTACATGGGTCAACACAAAATCATCGAGGGGCCCAGATATCGCTTCTATTTCTAGAAGGAACAGATAAAATTTGACTCATATGCTTGTTCTACTACTTGTTGAATTGTACACAAAGGCACGTTTTATGACATCAAGTTACTGATGCGTTTACGTGCAATCAATGCACAACCAACTCATAGGTAACAACTCATATCTCTAGGTTTGAAGACTTATATGATATTATCGTCTCACGATCACTCGAGATAAATTCCATGAAGTGATACAAGTGAGCGTGGGTTTATACCAATACTCATAACTTATGAGTACTCATGAATGTTGCAGCAACCATTGCCATGTCTAAACACCTTTATCCATCTACAAATCCAATTCATGACAATCTTGATTCATACTTACTTCCGACGTATGATCGATTGTGGAGGTTTGAATAAATTAATTATTCTGGAAGTCAAAACATGCAAAACTGAAACAATAGTAAATAATTGACAATGACAGTAACACTTTACTCATAAATAAATCACAAATTTTATTCATCATCAAATGTCGATTACATTTTACAAGTTTCAGGAAAACTATCTAATCTGTAAAACTAATATCGTCCCTCAGCCCGATGCGCCTCGCATGCTGAAAATGCTTAACCCTCGTCAGTCCCTTCGTAAGGGGATCTGCAGGATTCTCATCCGACGATATCCTCTTTGCCACGAGGAGTCCTTCTTCAATCTTGTGTCTTATGAAGTGATATTTTCTGTCAATGTGTCGGGATCTGCCATGATCTCTTGGTTCCTTGGCTAAGGTAACCGCACTATTGTTGTCACAGAAAATCTCCATAGGTTCCTTAATAGCTGGTACAACTCCAGGGTCTCCGATGAAGTTCTTCAGCCATATTGCCTCCTTCGCTGCTTCACTCGCTGCTATATACTCTGATTCACAAGCCGAATCAGCCACCGTCTCCTACTTGGAACTCTTCCAAGAAATTGCCCCTCCATTTAAGGTAAAGACCCAGCCCGACTGAGAGCGGAAATTATCCCTATTAGTCTGAAAACTAGCATCACTATACCCTAATACTCTCAAGTCATCACTCCCACCAAGGGTAAGGATCCAATCCTTAGTCCTCCGCAGGTACTTGAGAATGGTCTTTACCGCGGTCCAATGAGCCTTGCCAGGGTTCCCCTGATACCTGCTGACCATGCTCAGAGCAAAAGCCACATCAGGGCGGGTACAAGTCATAGCATACATGATCGAGCCAACAGCGGAAGCATACGGTAGTTGGCTCATCTCACCTATCTCTGCCTCTGTACTCGGACTCTGAGTCTTACTCAGTTTGGCATTGCTTTGGATCAGTAAATCTCCTTCTTGGAATTCTCCATGTTGAACCTTTTCAACACCTTATCCAAGTAGGTACTCTGACTAAGTCCAATTAGTCTTTTACTCCTTTCTCTTAATATCCTTATCCCTAGGATATAGGGAGCCTCCCCTAGGTCCTTCATAGCAAAGCACTTCCCAAGCCAGGACTTAACCTCCTGCAAGGTTGGGATGTCATTTCCTATAAGTAGTATGTCATCCACATACAGTACCAAGAAGCTAAATATACTCCCACTAGCTCTGACATACACGCAAGACTCATCTTCACTTCTCGAGAAGCCAAACTCTTTTACCTTCTCATCGAAACAAAGATTCCAGCTACAAGATGCTTGTTTTAATCCATAAATGGATTTCTCAAGCTTGCATACTCTATTAGGGTACTCTGCACTGACAAAACCCTCTGGCTGATTCATGTACACATCCTCAGCCAACTTTCCATTAAGGAAAGCGGTTTTGACATCCATTTGCCATATTTCATAATCATGAAATGCAGCAATGGCCAGCATAACCCTAATAGACTTAATCTTTGCTACTGGCGAGAAGGTTTCATCATAATCAATACCCTGAGTCTGAGTAAAACCCTTTGCAACCAGTCGAGCCTTATAAGTATGCACTTTTCCTTCCATGTCGGTCTTCTTCTTGAAGATCCATTTGCACCCAACTATTTTACGGCCTGGTACATTGTCAACCAAGTTCCAAACTTGATTGTCATACATAGACTGTATCTCGCTGTCCATAGCCTCCTTCCATTTAGCAGACTCCGGGCCTGCCATGGCATCCTTAACACTACTAGGTTCATCCAAATTTACCAGTGTACTATCACTGATAAACGTATCACCTTCCGTAGTAATATGAAAGCCATAATAAAATGAAGGTGTGTTCCTAACCCGTGTGGAACGCCTCAGAGGTACAGACATGTCAGCTTGCTCAACAGGAGTTTCCTCCTCAGGTTGATTGCTAGTGTCTGAGGTTCCTTCACCAATTGCTTCTTGAATTTCTTCAAGATCAATTTGCCTCCCACTGTCTCCTTGGCTTATAAATTCTCTCTCACAAAAGACCCCTCTTCTCGCTACAAAGACCACATTCTCACTGGGTCTGTAGAAGAGGTAACCGAAGGATTTCTGTGGGTAGCCGATGAAAATACACCTTTCACTTCGGGGTTCGAGCTTATCATGAGTCTCACACCTCACGAAAGCCTCGCAACCCCAGATCTTGATGTGGTCTAAATTGGGAACCTTCCCAGTCCACATCTCATGAGGTGTTTTGGTAACCTTCTTTGTAGGGACTAAATTAAGGATATGGGCGGCAGTCTCTAAGGCATACCCCCAAAAAGAGATTGGTAACGAAACTCGACTAATCATAGAGCGAACCATGTCCAACAAGGTTCAATTACACCTCTCAGCTACACCATTCAGCTATGGTGTCCTGGGAGGAGTCAATTGTGAGACAATCCCATACTCCTTAAGATAGTCAAGGAACTCGGTAGTAAGATACTCACCACCTCGATCAGATCGAAGCATCTTAATGTTCCTGCCCAATTGATTTTCTACTTCCTGTTTGAATTCCTTAAACCTTTCAAAGGTTTCTGACTTATGTTTGATTAAGTAGACATATCCATATCTACTAAAATCATCAATAAAAGTCACATAATACCGATTAGCATCTCTTGTGGCGGTTTTGAATGGCCCACATACATCAGTATGTATTAGGTCCAACAAACCTTCACCCCTTTCACAAGTTCCAGTGAAGGGTGATTTTGTCATCTTTCCAGGTAGACAAGATTCACAACTATCATCTGATTTAAGGTTGAATGATTCCAAGACTCCACTCTTTTGGAGTTGGCCTATGCGTTTCTTGTTTACATGTCCAAGACGACAATGCCACAATGATGCTTTATCTAGGCTAGTAGAAGAATCAATATACAATACATTATTTCCTAAGTTGTCTACGATCGACACAGTTTCATACACACCATCACAAGGTAACGCTTTAAAATAAAACACATTTTTAAAGAAAGCATTAATACCACCACATTCATTATCAAACGAAAAGGTAAAACCTTGTTTGTACAAAGCATGAAAAGAAATAATATTCCTCGCCATATCAGACGAGTACACACATTTATTCAAATCTAATTTTAACCCATTATTAAGCAACAAAGTATAAACTCCAATCTTGGAAACAGGTGAAGCCTTCCTATTCCCCATGATCAAGTTTATCTTCCCGTGCTCCACATCCTCACTTCTTCTTAGGCCCTACAAATCAGAACATATGTGAATACCACATCCTTTATCAAGCACCCAAGAGTTAGAATATGTTGAGTAATTAGACAATATAGTGTAAATACCTGCATGGGTGGGTTTCACTTTCCCATCCTTTAGATCCTGCAAGTACTTAGGGCAGTTTCGCTTCCAGTGTGCCTTTTCATGGCAATAAAAGCATTCAGCATCCTTGGGAATGGCAGAAGGAGTGACAGAACCGCTCTTGGTCTTCGATGAGGAGCCTTCAAGAGACTTTCCCTTGGTACCCTTCGAAGGGTGCTTCCTCTTTTTCCCTTTGCCTTGCCCGATAGCCAAAACAGGGGTAGATGTTAGAGTAGGAGTAGTAGAGGTAACAACTGCCTTGCCCTTAAGACTGGTTTCAGCGGTCTTCAAGAGTCCTTGAAGCTTGCTGAGGGTAACTTCCTCCTTGTTCATATGATATGTCATACGAAAATGGTCATAACAAGAAGGTAAGGAGGGCAAAATGATGTCAATTGCCAACTCCTCAGGGATGTTCACATTCAGCTTCAGCAAACGGTCCACATACCTTTGCATCTTTTGCATGTGAGCCGTGACGGAATCACCGTCCTTCATGCGGGTAGTTATTATGGAGGAGATTATTTCATACCGCTCCTGACGAGCACTCTGATGGTACCTTTCCATCAGGTCTTGGTGCATCTCAAAAGGGTAGAAATCTTCATATGACTTTTGGAGCTCAGCTGTCATCGTGGCCATCATGATACATGCCACCTTAGTAGCATCTCTCTCATGTGTCCTGAATTCAGCGATCTACTCAGGAGTAGCAGTAGACTCATCAAGCTCTTTTAACTCCTTATCGAGGACATATTCCTTGTCCTCATAACGAGTAACCATCCTGATGTTCCTAATCCAATCCATGAAGTTGGAACCATCAAAGATGACCCTCCCACAAAGATTCATGAGAGAGAAAGAACCAGTTGGGTTAGAGCCTGAAGCATTAGTGTTGGAAGACATCTAAAAGAAGAAAGCAAGTTTAAATTAGATATATAGAATCCTTAATAAGACACCCAAATGTAATATTAAGGCTAGGACCCAATCACAATATATTATACTTAGAAGAGGGATGCCGTAATCTAAGTAATAATATATTTGAAAGGTAGGTGAATGACGATTCACCAATTTTGCACCATGAAAACAAAATGAATTATTAGGTTTTAATTGGATTTGAAATTCCTAGATTCTTTTGAGATTCATTGAACTTTTCAATGGCATGTTTCAATCTCGATTGTTCCCTTCAAGTTTTATGACTGGGATACCGAGGATCACAAAACAAGGTGTGAATAACCATGCTAATTCACTTGGTACCCTTAATATTATCACCTAATCAATGTGCCGGTTAACCACACACGCTCCATTGATCTATGACAAATATTAAGTCACCTTTCGTGATCCTTACTAGTCCAAGTTAGTGAGCCGGTTAACCACACACGCTCCACCAACGACTTGGTAAGGTACAAAGTGTGAATTCCATGGACTAGCACCATGTTCACATTTTTCCTAAAATAACTAAGATTGGGAATTAAAAAGGTTTAGTTACTTTATAATAATCATTATACTTTTAATGAGGATTTAAAGTCATTGTCCTACCCGTTCGGCTAATGACCCTCTACCAGTCAAGCAAGCGGTGGGTGAGAGTGGACACCCATTAAGTCGCCATTTTATAGGCAACAACCTTATACCCACCTTATAGACCGGCTTCGTGAATGAGGCCTACTAACGGTAGAACGACTTATTCTTATACATATATATAATAATTAACCATTAATGTTATAAATAGTATAAGGGTTGAATTTTAACTATTAAAACTCTAAGGGTTGGAATTAAAGTTTATTAAAGTGTGTGAAACTTTACAAATTCCAAAACTTAAGGGCAAGTTTTGTAACTATCCAAAACTTTTCATTTCATAACTTAGGAATTAAAGGACCATAAAAATGAAGACTCTTCATTTTCATGTAACTTATGTGTTTAAATGTGTGTGTTAAAGAAAGTGACCTTTGGATATCCATAACTTGAGGACAAATTATGGACTCCATTAAAACACATAAATGATCAAGAATTAATTCTAAACAATTCAGCAAATAATTCCTATCATCTTCTAAATTCATAAGAACATGAACATGATCATCAAAATTTCAAGAATTATATGAACACATAAAAATCATGGAATTTTGATATATGCTATTGTAAATGGATTAGAACAACCATTACACCAACTAAAACAAGTTTTAAAACACCAAAACAGTTTAGGGTAATGTTTCTAGTCCATTTCCAGCAGCAAAAGTCGAAAATCTGCACTCTGTGGCTCCTACTCGTCGAGTGCATGAACCTACTCGGCGAGTAGGTTGAAGATACACATGAACTCGGCGAGTCCCCCCATGGACTCGGCGAGTTCATCAGGCAGACAGCAAGTTTTTCGACTTTTTCAACTATTTTGCATCAAGTATCAAACAAGCAAGCCTAGGCTCTGATACCACTGTTGGGTTTTGAGCAATCTAACACTTCCTAAGTGTGCATGCAACCCTAATAAACCTTGGATCTATGTTTGTCTAAATACATGCAAAATAATAATTTTCCAAGGTTCATAACCTATCTAACATGGCATGGGGTACTTTTAAACATAAAAGAGTTAGAAGAGATTACATACCTTTTAGATGAGTTTGATTCTTGAGGAGTTTGAGGGCCAAGCACCAATAGTGTGAATGCCTCAAATGGAATCACAAATCACCACAAAGTCTTGGAAAACTTTGAAAGAGTATACACACTTGTATTTTCGGCCACACACAAGCACATACACACTAGTTCACTAGTTCCAATTCATGCAACATAAGCATGCTTATATAGTGTGCATGGTTAGGGTGAAACCCTAATAACCCATGACCTTTCCTTTTCCAAGGATCCATGGGTTAAAAGCTCCATGGATCATCCATGGACTTCCATATAAGCCTAGCCCACAAATGAGTATTAGCCCACACTATATAAAATCAATATCCCACAATCTAATTAGTCTTCCTTTTAATCTCTAAATTAATTCATAATTAATTTAAGACTAAGACTAATTAAATATCATGACTTCATATTAATATATTATAACTTATAATATATTAATAAACATATGTGTATAACTCTCATAAAATTATCCATAAATTGTTTGGGTGAAGTGCAACCCAAATGGACCATGCCGGGTCGGGTCAAGTATATACCAAATAAGTTATGGACTTAGACACCTTATCCAACAGATACATGGATGCTATTGGTCAACATGATATTCAAAACAGACCAGATATCATTGCACACATCTTTAAATCAAAGTTCATGCTTTCATTAACTTCCTTAAAGAGGACAGAACTTTTGGAGATGTTAGTGCATGTAAGTTTTTGTTCTCTTATTTCATTCTTCCTATTTATTGCCTTCTATTCCTTTATGTCTTATATAACATCATTATGAAATATTCTATTCACAGATCTTTACATAATTGAATTCCAAAAAAGGGGTTTACCACATTGCCATACATTATTATGGGTAACGTCACCCTATAAAATTCAAAAAGGTGCAGATATTAATAAATACATAACCGCTGAACTTCCTGATCCCATACTTGAACCAACACTATATAGGACTGTTACTACATGCATGCTACATGGTCCTTGTGGTTCACTAGATATTGGTGTCCCCTGTATGGTAGATGATAGATGTAAAAAATGACTTCCAAAACCGTTCAACCCATTAACAACTTTTGATGAAAATGGTTATGTGCATTATAAAAGACGTGATGGATCGTATCAAGTCCTACAAAGTGGGATTAGAACTGATAACGGCTATGTAGTGCCATACAATAAATGTTTGTGTAGTCGATTTGATGCTCACATCAATGTCAAATATTGTGGTTGGAATATGATGATTAAGTACTTATTTAAGTACATTTCAAAGGGGGTTGATCGTGTTCGTTTCACTCTTCAAACATCAGAGGCAAATACTCCTACTACTTCCTCTACCATACGTGTCGCTGTAAATGAAATCAAGTCGTTTCTTGATGGTCGGTATATATGTCCACATGAAGCAGCATGGCGCATCATCAATTTCCCCATTCATGAACGAGATCCACCTGTACAAGTCTTTGTCGTCCATTTGGAGGGGATGCAACCTACTATTTTTCAAGAAAACAGTCAATTAAGCTCTCTAATTGATACCCCAGGTTTTGGTGTTACCACTTTAACAGAATGGTTGCACAATAATCAACGTGATGGTCGAGGAATTGACTTGACATATAATGATTACCCTTCTAAATACAGTTGGGACACCAAAGATAAGAGATGGATTCATAGGACTACCACAACAAATACTACCATTGGCAGACTTTCATATGTACATCCATCAACTGGGGAGTTATTCTATCTACGGATTTTACTATTCCATCAAAAAGGATGTAAATCCTTCTATGACATTAGAACCGTTCGTGAAAACACATACTCAACTTTTTGTGATGCATGTGAAGCATTAGGGGTAACTGGTGACGATAAGGAATGGCTAACAACATTTGAAGAAGCATCATCTTGGGCAACCTCATTTGAAATTCGTTCTCTATTCTTTCATCTACTTTTGTATTGTGAAGTAGGAAACCCTCTTTTGTTATGGGAAGCCGCAAAACCTAAAATGGGCGATGACATAACCCATACATTCACTTCGAATTCTACAGATCCAAATGTAGTTCTACGTGTTGATACACTAGAACAACACATACTTCTCAAAATTCAAAAGACACTACTAGCTTCAACACCTTCCAAATCACTTGCTGACTTTGGATTGCCAATGCCATCTCCATCTCTTCTTTCCATTCTCAGAAATCGTCTTCTTCTTGAAAAGACTAATTATGATACAAATCTCTTAATTTCTCAAAATACATCCATGGTATCACAATTTAATCCGGATCAACTTACAATTTATGAAAGAGTTGTGGATGCTGAACGAAACAAAAAGCAACTACTATTATTTGTATATGGATTTGGTGGTACAGGAAAAACTTTTTTATGGACAACTATACTTTCATATTTCAGATCTAAGGGAAAGATTATACTGGTTGTTGCTGCCTCAGGCATTGCATCCCTTTTGTTGCCTTCAGGTCGTACTGCTCATTCTAGATTTGTTATTCCAATAGACTTTACAGACAAGTCTTCTTGTAATATTAAAAAAAAACACAGCTAGCAGAGCTCCTAAAGAGGACTTCTATGATCATATGGGATGAAGGTCCAATGAGTGATCGTCGTTGCTTTGAGTTTCTTGAAAAATCACTAAAAGATGTCCTTGAAGATGATAACCATCTTTTTGGTGGGATGTCAATGCTCCTAGGAGGTGACTTTCGACAAAATCTTCATGTTCAATCTAAAAGTAGGAAATCACAAATAATTAGCCTAACTCTACCTAATTCCTATCTATGGTCACATTTTACGATATTGAAATTGCATCATAATATGCGTTTATCCCAACCGGTCAATTCAAATAAGGATGTTAATCGAATATCTGAGTTTGCTTCATGGCTTCTCGATATTGGAAATGGAAATATCGGAACACCAGACAAGAATGATCCAGAATGCACAAACATTATACAAATACCTGATTGTTTCCTTATCGAATCAAGAAACAAAGGATTAGAATCACTAATACATTTTGTATATGGCAAAGATATAATTTCCAATCCATCACCTGAGGAGTTATCTGTTAGAGCCATTATTTGTCCAAAAAATGAAACAGCTGATCACGTCAATGCTTTAATTCTATCAAAAACCAATAGTCAAGGGGTGGTATACAACAGCTGTGATTCTATTAAGTCACAAACCCATGATAGCTTAGAATTAGATACCTTGTATCCCCAATATTATTTAAACAATCTTCACTTTTCTGGTATTCCTTCACATACATTAAATTTGAAAGTTAATACCCCAGTTATGCTAATGAGGAATATCAATCAACAAGAATGTCTTTGTAATGGAACACGTTTGATTGTTACACAATTATTACCATCTGTGATTGAAGCTTCCATAATAACAGGAATAACTATTGGGAAAAGGGTGTACATTCCAAGAATAAAATTTGTACATAATACCTCTGACCTACCTTTTATATTTATCAGAAAACAATTTCCTCTTAAAGTGTATTACGCAATGACTAGAAACAAAAGTCAAGGCCAATCTCTTAAAAAGGTAGGTTTATACCTCACAAACTCTGTTTTCACACACGGACAACTATATGTGGCTTTGTCAATAGCTACCTCACCAGATTCGATAAAGATTCTGCTACAACAAGAAGATGCATTACCATTCAACTGTACCAGAAATGTCGTCTTCAAGGATTTGTTAGCAAGAGTTAATATGCAAGAGGTTATTACACCACATTTATATTTTCAAATCATCTAATAGCTAAGATAATTCTATCACCCAGAATCTCATCTTTTCTACCTGTTTTGCAATTATACTTATTATAAACATCTAATACCTAAAATGTATGCTAGGAAATATCCATCAAATTTTAAAACTATTTTAACTTGTTTTTTTTAATTGAAGAGAAATCTCCTCAAACATGGATAGAATATCAAACCTCCACTTTGGTTCACCAGGAATTTCACTTGAAATCCGTGTCTTGTGAAAATGGACACTACAATTCAGAAAGGACGTGACATGGTTTATCGTGATTGATGAGCATGTAAGGATATATATATATATATATATATATATATATATATATAATTCACTCTTGTACAAAGTAATTCATATATAAAACACCCTAACACATTTATTTGACCAAGGAGATACAATTTAGCTACTTGCACAAAAGACAAATCAAGGATCCATACAAAATTCATTACTAGTCTCTCGATGTTATTGTATTAAGGACTATACATGCACTGAGCCAGACAAATATCAAAAGGTATTAGATCGCCCAGTACACATGAATATTGGTGAAGCATCAACAATTGAGGAAATTCCAAAACGCAATGCACTTCCACTAACATGGTTCCGCTTCAGTCCAAGATCACACTTTCAAATGATAGCAGACAAAAACTTGGAGCATCCAGGTACATTAATAACATCAACCAAAACATCATTACTTTAATGCAAAACATTTGTTATACTCTGATTTGTCACTAATATTACGCTTACAATTACATTGAGATTTCATAGGCGTACTTATCAATATGAAAGATCGCGAAAATAAAACAAGGAACCTTTCATGGTTATGACCTTAACAGATGAAAAGTAAGTACATATTCTTCATAACAAAGATTATTACCTACTATATTTTCTTTAATTATTATTAATGACCAAACCGGTTCAAGTGCGGAGGAGATTACCATACTCTTATGGAAGGAATGCGTAGATTTGCCAGACAAATTCAATCGAAATGCCCTTACATCAAACTCTAACACGGTGGTACTAGCTTTCACCAATGTCAAGTCCACTATGTACAATGGTAAGTAATAACAAAGACCCGTATTATAATACTCACTTCACACTATGCTAAAATACCATCTTACTACATAGGAAGATTAACATTGACAAGCACCAACGCAACACACATGTACATCAATCCCAAAATACCAGAAACGGACACACTCATTACAAGGTATTATACTACTTCTACCAAATCTTAACCATACTTAACCAAACTATAAACTACATAATATACAACATATATTCAATAACAATTTTCCATTAATACAGATTTGGTACCCAATTTCACTCAAAATCATCATGAACTGTGATAAATACTACATTAGAACGCTTAAAGAGCTTAGATTTCTCTCAAATAGTGGTAAAAAGTTTTCTTTTGTATAATACTACTATTTCATACATAACAATCACTTACTTACATCTATAACATGTTCAAGGACAATGTATATGTTTTAAAGACCATACTATCTGATTTCATATTCAAAGATGTATGGTACCACGTTACATGTACCACATGTGGTAAATCAACACACAAAAAAGGTGATGGATGGTTTTGTGTTTCCCATGGTCCCATTGATGTGTGTAAAATGTACTAGTTTTATTCCTACTTTTAGTTAATAAATTAAGCACACAAAGGCAGTGAACCTGTCTTTTAGTGGCATAGTTGGATAAGTAGGGTGTCGAACTCAGGGAACGGAAATTAAACTAATAACTAATTTTAACTAAGCAAGTAATAAAAGTAAAAGGGTTTTTCTCTAGTTTTAAAAGACTAGAAACTTAAACACTTAATTAACTAAACAACTAAGATAAGTAACAAATTCACCAAATTTGATAAAGGGTTTCTGTTTAGGTCCAACCAATTCACTCCTATGGTTATTTATATGATTGATCAATTGTTATTGGTTACCAACTATAGTGGTTAGGTTCATGTTCATTACTACTAACCCTTAGACAATTAATCAATTCAAGCAGTGGCCAATTGTTTAAACTAATTAATCCCCTAGTTCAATTATTTGGATTAAATAAGATTTGTAATTGGTTAATCAAGTTGGTGTTTCAATTAACCTCTTGTTTGTTGGTTTCTCAAACAAACTCACACATTAATTTACCCATTCTCTTATTAATCCTAGTTTCATATTCATTATTCCTAGGCATATGATAAAGTGTTCACATAGACATATTGTTGGATTAGTGTCTAAGTCCATAACTATTTTGGTATGTACTTGACCCGATGGTGCATGGTCCTTTGGGTTGCCTTCACCAAAGCAACTTGATAGGATGAATTATGGAGAGAAAGGATTAAATATGATTTATTAATATATTATGAGAATAATATATTAAAGGAGAAATCATATTGTTTAATTAATATTAGTCAATAATTAATTGCTAATTAGTTTTGTGACTAAAAGAGATTAATTAAACTTAAGGGACTGGAATTGTAATTATAAGATAATTGCAATTTGCGTCATGGATTGCTTTATAATAAGGAGTGGACGAATTGTATGGGAAACCCATGGGGAAATCGTCCAAGGCCTTAATTAAAGGAGTCCATGGGTTGCTTAGGGCTTAAGCATCTAAATTAGGGTTTCCTTGTTAGATAACCCTAATAGCCTCACTATATATAGACCCCTTAAGGACCAAAAACGTGGCTAAGCTTTGTTCTAGGGTTTCACACGTTTTTGGGCAGCCTCCATCCTCTCTCCTCTTCATCCTCTTGCTTATGGTGTTTGTGAACCATTAGAGGAGTGACATTTGTGACTCTAGGCTTTCTAAAGTCAATACAAGGAGATTTGGGATTGTTATCACTACATAACAATCAAGGTAACATCTTAAACCTATTGTTATGTTAATATGATTACTTGTATGCTAGAATTAGGGTTTATAGTCTAGGATAACTTGCATGTACAATAGAGAAACCTAGATCCAAGCATTAGGGTTTGTAAGAGCACATAGGATGTTCTTACGACCAAAACCCATCACATATGAGGCTAACAACTAAGAGATGTTCATGCAGCTTAATTGTCTTCCAATTAATAGAAAATAGTTGTGGTTAATGCATAAGTTTCTTTAACAAACTTAATTTAATAAGATCACCAATAAACAATCAATCAAAAAGTAATAATTAAACCATAGGAGTAACTTGGTCTTCCCAAACAGAAACAAAACGAATTTAGTTCATAGTCACAGTAAAAACAAACTCAAAAACAAGTTCAACTAGGCTAGACATGCTTAAATTCTAAGATTAAGTGGAATGTATAACCTAAATTGCCTTGATTCTTCAAAGGATCGAAGGTTAGGGTTTCTCAGATCTCCAAAGGGTTCTTCAATCGCAGGTGCAGCTCCTAGAACGCCAGAAGTCTCTCCAATTCGGATAAAGGTTCGATATTTATAATTATCACAAAACAGGGGCTACTCGGCGAGTAGACTCACGGACTCACCGAGTACAGGTACAATCCGTCTATTGCCCGGAGTCTTGACTTATCTTCTAGAATATTCTTGGGTACTCGCCGAGTAGCCTCGCGGACTCACCGAGTTAGTGTGCTTTTGTTCCTCATTCTTCATTCTTTGGTCTCTAATTGCTTCTCCTTGTTCCCTTTTATTTCCAAGCATGCCTTTTGGACTGAAAACAAAATTTAAACATTATTAAGTACCTTTTGTCCACATTATGCACATAATTAACTAAAAATGAATAAATATGTATGCTAACATATGACTAATTATGCAAATATCAAAATACCCCACACTTGACTTTTGCTTGCCCCCAAGCAAAACTGAATTTTAACACATTAGAACCACATATGACAACTCCAATCTAACCCAACCATTATGCCAAGACCGCAACGCATGCATTTGTGTCTAAAATTTTCCTAAATACTCCCATACTCTAAATACTCACAATCCTCATAAACATTCGCCCACTAATCCCGAACAATGCTCATTTTATGCATCCCTCCGAATCCATCCGCAGAAAACCTCCTATCCTCAAGGTATTTTTTGGTTGAGCAACCCAAGCATACATAATCTAGAGTTACAATTTATGATACCACATTGGAGCTCTTTGGAATTCTTCATTTCTTTGGCATTTGCTCTTTGATTTCTTTGAATTCACCACCTTGTTGTTTGATTTTTCGTATCTTCAAGTTTTTGCACTTCTTGGAATTTTGATCTTTTGATCTTCACTTTAGTTCCTCCAAAATTCTTCAAACTTTTGTTGCAACTCTCTCTCTCTCTCTCTCTCTCTCTCTCTCTCTCTCTCTCTTTTAACATGTACCTCACTTTTTTCACTCAAAATCCTACATGCTTAAGCAGGGGCGCTCAACTTCAACCTTTATTGGCTAGCGATAATAATTTTCCGAGATACATTTTTGGTACACGATGCTAAACATATTGCATCCTTCGGGCTGAGCAAGGTCGTGTTTTTGTCCCATGATTTCACTAGAATAAGGAAGCCACAAATGCACTAGAACGTATATAGGCCCAACTAAACATTTTGGTTTTCATGCAATCATCAAAACAATTCTAACATGAAATCCTAATTACTTTTTACCAAAATTTTCTAAATTAATTCCTAAGTCACATTTTTGGTATGCAAGATTTTTTTTAAAATAGACCTAAATTGTGTAAAATAGACTTAATTTAAAATAGACCTAAATTAGGATATTAGGATTCTAAATTTACTAAGATGTAACCAACCCCCTACCCCACACTTAATTTATGCAATGTCCCCATTGCATATCATGCAAAAATAAAAATATGAAATATAGAGAGAATTGGAACAAAATCCCCTGGGGTAGCAGTCGCTAGGTTGATATCTCTTCTCTTCAGCTCCATCTTCAATTGACTTTAGACATGGGAACAACTCATCCATGTCTTGGGTGTCAAAATCTCGTGTGGTAGACATGAAAATAACTCAAAAATGTAGGACAAAGCTCCTAGAAACCTCCAGTAATTACTCTTCACGAAAAATGGACAAGTATCGCAATGAAAGTGCCCAAAATAGCTCTGGAATTCGAAAAATGTTGATCTACTCGGCGAGTATAAGCGTGTACTCGGCGAGTTTGTTGCCAACTTGCAAGTATATTGCGTAATTACCCATGTACTCACCGAGTAGGATTTGTGCACTTGGCGAGTAGGCGCTGTGTTGAGAAAAAAAATTTGTCCAACTCGTTTTCTTCTTGATTAAGGTTCTGAATTGGGATAATTCAGTGACTCTTCTTCTAATTACTTCAGCAGCAACACTCTTTATCACTCCCAACTCTAACAGACTCAACCTTAATGACAAAACTTCACACTCTTATTTGAACATTCCTCACTTCCTTACTTGAACCTTGACCCTTAAAACTTCTATATGCATCCTAACCTTCCAATCCTGACAAATATGCAACCAAAAGTGAAAGTAATAAAAGTCCTAAAAGAAACAAAATCATCGAAGTTCAACATTTGTCAAAATCAAACACCACAAAAATAAATAAAAACACAAAACAAGAACTTCTTTATTCTTCTTCCTCCATGTTAGTTCCTCCAGCTCCACTTCCTCCTCCATCATTGCCTCTCCTCATCCTTTCCTCCCAATTCATAATGTAGGGATAACCGGGTCTGGGTCTCAGGGCGATATTCATTTGTTGGAAAAGATACTCAAATGATTGATTATTATAATTGACAGCTCTCCCAATATCATCCAAGTATCTCCGGTACTCAACTTGGTTCCACCCATCGTTCTCTTCCTTGTCACACCCCAAAACCATGAATGGCGGAAACATTTTGGGGCGGAGGACGTCATGTACAGTATCACAAACAATGAATAATAGTAAACAAGCAACAACATCATCCATTGCATTAATAGTATAATTTCATACATGTGTGTTCTGTCAAAGATATAGACACCAAAAATATACATAACAAAAATAACAGATGAGTCTTGAACGAACTCCATCTTCTCAAAAGCGTGGCACTTGTACCTGTCTACTGGTGACATGAGAATACAAGTTATTTTGAAAGCGAGTATCAGCTTAATGCTGGTGAGATCATAAGTATATTAATGTCTGATTTTGTATGAAAACGTTTGTAAAAAATGTTTCTGTAAGATGTTTTGTACAATGTTTTGTATAATGTTTGAACTCTCCTAGAAAACCCTATGTTTCCTACTAACTGTAGCCTTCTACCAAGGCATCTAGTGTCTGTGTGTATGTCTCTTGTTAGAGTGTGTGTTTTCCCAATTATGACTATCATTAACCAAAAATATAGTTTCTACATTACCGTGCATCATGTGAATATTCACGAAGTGAATGTAAAAGGGAAAATATTATCGTACCGTAGTATTTGTAATAAGTGACTACCGTGGTACTAACTAGCTTAAAACAAAAGGTGTTCCAAATAACATGTGATCGACCTGTATCCTGCTACCGACTCTAGTAAAACGACGATGTAAGACGCCGTAAGAAATGACATTTGGCACCCATAGACTTGCAAGTCCCAATGTAGCGAGCAACAAGGTGTAGGAAAGTCAATCCAATATAGATCTATACGTAAACTCACGCCCCCCAATTAAGGAGATTCGGGATACAAGAGCGGTTGTGGCAGGAAGTGCCATGACCCGCTCAACGGTTCACATAACTGCATGAATGTATATGTAATGAATGTGCTAACTGAAAGTGTAATCTTTCTCTGTCTAGCCTGTATGTACTGAAATGTTCTGTGTGTGCTAGTTGTAATGTATGTTCTCTCTATCTAGCATGTATAGTAATGTACTGTGCATACTAGCTGTAATATACTGTATGTATTACTCATACTGACTCATGAATGAACTGACTCATTGTATGTTTCATTGTTCTAGTGATAGTAATAGTATCCTCCTGTGCTACCCTTATGGTAACTTACTAGTGATGTAACTGGTACGTATGAACATGGAAGTATACCCTTGCTACCTAAGGGTACCGGATGAACTGGAAGGACCTTTATGACTATATATGTACACATGATATATAACTAATATTTAAACTACCTTCGGACGGGTACCCGATATCCCACCAGACCACATCTCAAGTGCGAAAAGGAAATAGGGCGGGAAGGCCTTCCTAAGCTTTTTAAACATTGCTTATATAACTATAGATACCTAGACATGCAATTGATAATAAGTAAAACAGAGTTTAAGTAAATGTATTTGATAAGTATAAGAGCTTGTAAAACATTTTGAAGCAAAACAGTTTGATAAACAATTTGAACAATAAGGAAATCACTGGTTTTGTAGTTATTAATCACATGTGATTGATGTAATAACTATAAGTATTTGACTTGTATCCCCCCCATAAAAGCATTTAAAAACATTTAAACCATTGATTAAGGGGTATGAAATCACCTGTAGTGAGTGGTACGGATGTACTAAAGATGTGGGATTGCTAGGTGTCAAGTGAAGTCTTGAACACACGCTATGATCCTAGTTAACATATAATCACACATATGTGTACCCAATTAGCTTTAAACTACTAATTGAAAATTTTTTGACTTCCTAGAACATGTTAAACACTTATAATAAGTGTTATTAGCCCTAAGCATTATATCTAAGTTGTTGTAGGACCCGACTAGTGAGTTTAGGGTTCCAAAGGACCCCGTATATGAGTTTACTCTCCAATAAACCTCACACAAGGAGTTTATGGTCGTAAACCCTTGAGTTTACGGTCGTGAACTCCTAAGCTTAATGTCATTTGGTGTTTTGAAGTTCTAAATGATCCCTAGAAGCATTCCTACTTGGTGGATTAATCCTTGGAAGGGTTTAGGGCATTAATACACTCCTTTGAGGAGTTTACGGCCCCAACGCCATTTCCTTTTGAGTTTACTGATGTAAACTCATATCGAAAGGGTTTTTTTATGTTTTCAAGTCCCATACTCATCTAGGATAGGTTTTAGACAATTATCTAAGGCTAATGAAGGCCTTAGGCACACTTTGGTACCCCTCTTTGATGTTCACGGCCCAAAGACCAAAATCATAAGAGATTACAACCGTAATCTCTCTTTGGGATGCACATTTGATGATTTAAAGTCCCTAAATAACTAGGAGTAAATCAAGGCTATTGTTCCAAGGATTTAGGAGTGATTAAGGCACTCTTTGGCCCTTGAGTTTGGAGTTCACGGTCCAAGAACTTCTTGGGCCGTGAACACCTTACTCCTGGTGTTCATGGGTGATTTCTAGTCCTAAATACACTAACATACAAGTCTAAGGTTGTTACACATCAAGGGGAAAGGACTAGGCATCATTTTACCGTTATAAAAGAGTTTACTCCCCAAGGTGTTCTTGGGCGGTAAACTCTCGAATCTTGCTGTTTTGTTATGAAATCTATGTTAATAAGCACAATATAATCCATTTAATACAACTAGAGAGAGGTACTCATGATTTGGGATGAAAACCCGAAGATCCGTGAGATAGAAAATAGCTTTTCTCTAGCTGGAAATGTAACTAATGAAATAATTTGGTTAAGAATCATATATATAGTCCTGGGATTTTTGGCAGAAAATATTTTTATTCAAGAAATGAACTCTAATATCATAAAGTTCTGAAATAACAGAGTTGCACAAAACCCTAGTGCATCCTCTCTCCTGATATCTCTTTAAGTGTA
The DNA here is from genome assembly GCF_051521515.1 of Lactuca serriola. Taxonomy (NCBI): domain Eukaryota; kingdom Viridiplantae; phylum Streptophyta; class Magnoliopsida; order Asterales; family Asteraceae; genus Lactuca; species Lactuca serriola. The sequence continues at coordinate 114,656,608 of NC_136412.1, forward strand.
AATCCTGAAATACTCAAACTTATACTAAAAAGTCTGAAAATTTACTACAACTGTTCTGACTTCTATTGAAGTGATATTGTTTGTACATAATAGAATTTCAGGTTGTCACATCATCCCCTCCTTAGAAGGAATTTCATTCTGAAATTAGAATTTAAGCAAATAAGTTATTATAAATAACTAAGTAAAAAGACGAGGATATTTCAGTTTCATCTGATCCTCACGCTCCCAAGTGAATTCCGGTCCTCGCTTGGCGTTCCAGCGAACCTTCACTATCGGGATACAGATTTGTTTCGTTTGGTTGACCTCTCGGTCCATGATCTCTACTAGTTCCTCCACGAAGTTGAGGCTCTCGTTGATCTCGATCTCGTCGAGTGGAATAACAAGAGTCTTGTCGGACAGACACTTTTTCAAGTTCGATACGTGGAAGGTAGAATGTACATTACTGAGTTCGCCCGGTAAGTTAAGTTTGTAAGCTACTGGGCCGATTCTTGCGAGAATCTCGAAAGGCCCAATGTACTTTGGATTTAGCTTTCCCCGCTTTCCGAAGCGTATCAAGCCCTTCCAGGGTGAGCCCTTCAATAGAACGCGGTCGCCCACCTGGAATTCCAACGGTCTCCTACGTTTATTAGCGTAGTTTTTTTGTCGGTCTCTGGAGGCTTTCAATCGTTCACGGATTTGAACGATCTTCTCCGTCGTTTCTCGTATGATTTCCGGACCTGTGAGAGTGCTTTCGGGAATTCATCCCTAAGCTAACTGGGTATCACCCACCTCAGCCCAGCACAGAGGGGATCTGCACTTTCGGCCATAGAGGGCCTCGAATGGAGTTGCCTTTATGCTCGTGTGATAACTATTGTTGTAGGAAAATTCGACAAGGGGTAAATGAGTATCCCATGCTTTCCCGAAGTCTATCACATAGGCTCGCAATACATCTTCCAAGGTTTGGATAGTTCTCTCACTTTGCCCGTCGGTCTGTGGATGGTAGGTTGTACTCATGTCCAGCCTAGTTCCTAAGGAAATTTGTAACGACTGCCAGAACCTCGAAGTGAATCTACTATCTCTGTCCGAGATAACGGATAAGGGAACACCGTGCAATCTTACAATCTCCCTAATGTAAGTTCTTGTAAGTTTCTCCATCTTGTCTGTTTCTTTGATTGGTAAGAAGTGTGTAGACTTGGTCAGTCTATCGACGATGACCCATATGGAATCAAGTCCACCCGTCGTCTTGGGTAACTTGGTTATGAAATCCATAGTTATCCGCTACCACTTCTATTCCGGTATCTCAGGATGTTGTAGAAGACCGGAGGGTTTCTGGTATTCGACCTTGACCTTTGCGCAAGTAAGGCATTTACCCACGAAGGTAGCAATCTCTGCTTTCATGTTAGACCACCAGTATAACTTTTTAAGGTCCAGATACATCTTATCTGATCCCAGATGCACATAATAACGAGTGTTGTGTGCCTCGTTCATGACCAAGTCTCTGAAACCACCTAGTTTCGGGGTCCAGATCCGATCCATGAAATAATAAGCTCCGCCACCCTTAACCTCAAAGGTCTTATCTATTCCTCTCAGGGATTCACCCGCCACATTTTCAGGATTCAACGCGTCGAGCTGAGCTGCCTTTATTTGCGTGGATAAGTGTGAATGGATAGACATAGTCAATGATTTGACTCTACGACCAGAATGTTCTTTCCGACTTAGGGCGTCAGCTACTACGTTGGCTTTACCCGGATGATAACGAATTTCGCATTCGTAATCACTGAGTAGCTCGACCCACCGTCGTTGTCTCATGTTGAGCTCCTTCTGGTCGAAGATGTGTTGTAAACTCTTGTGGTCTGTAAAGATAGTGCTCTTCGTTCCGTACAAGTAATGTCTCCAGATCTTCAGAGTAAACACAACTGCTCCTAGTTCAAGATCGTGGGTCGTGTAGTTGACCTCATGTGTCTTTAGATGTCTCGAGGCATAGGCGATGACCTTACCTCGCTGCATCAGAACACATCCGAGCCCTTGATTCGACGCATCGCAATAGACGACGAAGTCTTCTATTCCTTCGGGAAGGGACAGTATTGGCGCGGTGCACAAGGCTCGTTTGAGCGTCTGGAACGCTCTCTCCTGCTTCTCTTCCCAGTCAAAGGGCCCTTCTGGGTCAGTGTTGTAAGAGGTTTCGCTATACGGGAGAAGTTCTGAATGAACCTGCGACAGTAGCCAGCGAGGCCTAGAAATTGACGAATTTCCGTAGGCGTCTTCGGTGCTGACTAGTTCTCAATGGCCTTGATTTTGGAAGGGTCCATGTGTATACCCTCTTCGCTAACCACGTGCCCTAAGAATTCGACTCACCGAATCCAAAATTCGCATTTTGAGAACTTCGCGTAGAGCTTCTCCGAACGTAATATTTCGAGGACTTGTCACAGATGTTGACTATGTTCCTCCTTACTTCGAGAGTAGATAAGTATGTCATCGACTAAGACGATGATGAACTGATCCAAGTAAGGATGACACACCCTATTCATTAAGTCCATGTATACAGCGGGTGCGTTCGTCAATCCGAACGACATCACTACGAATTCGTAGTGCCCATAACGAGTTCGGAAGGCTGTCTTTGGAACATCCTCCCCTAGCACTCGTAGTTGGTGATATCCGGATCTCAAGTCGATTTTTTAAAAGAAGTTCGCCCCTTGGAGTTGGTCAAACAAATCGTCGATCCGAGGCAAAGGATAACGATTTTTGACAGTCAGCTTGTTGAGCTCCTTGTAGTCGATGCACATACGAAACGATCCGTCTTTCTTCTTGACGAACAAGACTGGAGCTCCACAGGGTGAGAAGCTTGGTCTTATAAAGCCCTTGCTGAGCAGTTCGTTAAGTTGACCAGACAGTTCTTGCATCTCTGCAGGTGCTAGACGATAGGGCAATTTGGCTAGTGGGGTAGCCCCTGGAACTAAGTCAATTCGGAACTCGACTTGACGTTGCGGAGGTAATCCCAGGAGTTCTTCTGGAAATATGTCGGGAAATTCGCGTACTATTGGAATGTTCTGAATGTCCTTCGTTTCTTGGCTCACATCGACCACATGAGCAAGGAATGCTTGACATTCCTTTCGCAAGAATTTCTGAGCCTGGATGCTCGAGATGATACAAAGGTTCGTGTCGGGTTTGTTGCCATAAACTACTAAGGTTTCGCCAGACAGCAGATTAAGGCGAACAACCTTTTCGTAACACATGATATCGGCATGATGGAGACTCAACCAATCTATGCCGATAATGACGTCGAAACTTTTAATTGAGACCGACATAAGATCGATAGAAAATGATTGGTTATCTAAAGTTAGGGCACACCCTATGAATATACTGCTAGTGATCTCTGTCTTCCCATTAGCAATTTCTACAGTGAACGGTTCATTAAGTGCTCGTGATTTTTGCCTAAGTAAATGAACAAATTTTTGGTTCACGAAACTCCTCTCCACTCCACTATCAAATAGAATGCATGCATAAGAGTTCTCGAGGACGAATGTACCAGTGACCACTGTAGGGTCGGCAACCGCTTCCTCATGGCCTATGACCAGAACTCTTGCCGCTCCACTAGCAAACCCTGCCTTCGGGCAGTTTCTTTTGAAATGGCCTACTTCGCCACATCCGTAGCAAGTTTGGCCCGCTCCAGCACCGGGGGCTTGGTTGATTGGCTTCGCCGGAGCTTTATAGAAACATGCTGTGTGCCCCTTTCCGTTGCAGTTCAGACACTGCATCTCCCAGCAGGCGCCGACGTGATGGAAGTTGCACTTGTTGCACTTAGGCAAACTTCCAGAGTACTGCTTCACCGGAGCAGTAGCGGCAGGTGCTATCGCAGCATGTACTGCCACGACCTGCCTCTTATTGGCAGCCTTAGCCTTCTTCTTGTCATCCCAAAACTTCCTCTTGGGGTCAGCGATTCTTGCAGGTTCTGAGATGGCCAAGGTAGTTGTTGCGGCCGGGGAACGAACCCCATGGTCTATGAGCCGCTGTGCCAATCGTTTGGCACTATCAAATGTAGTGGGGTGTGATGACAATACATTTCCCTGGTATGGTGGCACCAGCCCCCATATGTATCTCTCGATTTTCTTTCCCTTTGTAGGAATCATGTTGGGACAGAGGGCCACCAGCTCGCAGAATATGGCGGTGTAGGCGACTACGTTGGAGCCCTTCATGGTTAGGCTCCATAGCTCTCCCTCCAGCTTTTGGATCTTGCCTCTTAGGCAGTACTCCTCAATCATGAGGTCTTTCAAAGTTTCCCAGCCCATAGCATTAGCCACTATAATAGATAGCGACTTAACGTGGTTGTTCCACCATGTTAAGGCTTTCGTTTCAAAGGTGCAAGCAGCGAACTTCACGTTGCTCTCCTCGGGACAAGAGCAGATTTCGAAAACCGATTTGGTTTTCTCGAACCATTGCGAGAGGGCAATGACTCCGCCAGTTCCCTTGAAGGAGAATGGCTTGCAGTTTGTGAAGTCCTTATTGGAGCACTATCTCGAGTGCACAGGAGCTTCCATCTGAATAGACTGAACAGGGGTTCCTCCTCCATTGGAACCCGATGAATGATATTGAGCCATGGCTGTAGCCACAGCCGCAGCTATGACAACATTTAGAGCTGTCATATCGAACTGAGGAGTAGGTGGTTGAGGAGGTGGAGGAGGTGGTGTTTCGTTATTAGGATTTCTCCTTGGATTCCTGCGAGGCGGCATCTTTGATCTATAGTTTATGAAGATGAAATGTTGATAAGATTTCAATGGAAGAAGTGATGAGAATGACTCATGGACTAACTCCCCATAGCCCAAAGGATAAGATTGAATGGAAATCTAGAACAAATAAATGATCACATTAGGATAATAATTCTCATAAGATTAGGTACCTGTCAATATTACTGGAATTACAGATGTAATAAGTTCGGGAAAAACGGCCAACAGAAATAGGCCTTACATCAACCATAATGGGAAAATTCTGACAGAATTACAACCTAACCAAGGCCTACCAGGCCTACGATTTACAAGATAGAGAATTAGACCAGAGTTTTTACATAACTAGGTTATATCCAAAAGACAGAAGTTGATGAGAATCTATCGGCGACGAGAACTACCAAAGTGAGTCCTTGCTCCCGACAGAAGATGTTCTATGTCCCTCATACGCCTATCAGCCCTTGCTTGTTGAGCTCGAAGTTCTCTGACTTCAGCTCACGTTTCAGTGAGTTCCCTCTGAAGAGTTGCATTGTGGACAAGAGTCCTTTCATGAGCAGACTCTAGCTGGCAAATGCGGACAATGTTAAGACCAGTGTTGGCGTCAATCTCCAAGACTCGGTTGATAGATGATTGACCCAGTATCGTGTTCCGAGAAATCCTACGAACCATGATAGGTAGGACTCTGTCAGCAGAACCTCCATTTGTGAGGTTGTAGAAACTTCTGTCTCCATTGTAGGGAATGGGTTGACTCTGTTCGTGGCTCCATGTATTCAAGTTTGTTGCCCACATGGGTGTGGGTCCTTGAAATGTTGGATGAGGGTCAGGGTTTTGATCAGCTGGGGGTAGGTTGTTAACTTTTGGCTCTGAGTCAGAACCATCAGAAAAGCCTTCAGCTTCATGATCATCCAAAAGGATTAGGTGATCATCCTCAGGTTCATCCTTTAGCCATCCTGTATTGCCATGGTTGGGATAGTACGGGTCTCCGGGAATGTGGAATCCAGCCATTTAATCTACACGAGAAGGGAGGTATAAGAATTTCTAGCACATAAGTAACTTATAGTAATGCAAAATACTCCTGTAGTATTTTAAGTTTATGTTCTATTGTTCTCATTGTGGTATTGTAGGTAAGTTTTTAGACTTGTTGCGACCTCACAACCACACTTAGGCACATACTAGTCAACCCTTGGATAATATAGTTGATCAGGCTATATCTTCCCAGTTTTGACCATATGTCTCTAAGAACAATTGTGTTGCCCAACAATCGTAATAAAAGATGCCGCCTCACAGGAATCCAAGGAGAAATCTTATCAACATTTCAAAAATAACTCCCCAACAATCTGTCAAAGTTATAGACACCAAAAATATACATATCAAAAATAAAAGATGAATCTTGAACGAACTCCATCTTCTCAAAAGCCTGGCACCTGTACCTGTCTAGTGGTGACCTGAGAATACAAGTTATTTTGAAAGTGAGTATCAACTTAATGATGGTGAGATCATAAGTATATTAATGTATGAGTTTGTATGAAAACGTTTGTAAAAAATGTTTCTGTAAGATGTTTTGTACAATGTTTCGTAAAATGTTTGAACTCTCCTAGAAAACCCTATGTTTCCTACTAACTGTAGCCTTCTACCAAGGCATCTAGTGTCTGTGTGTATGTCTCTTGTTAGAGTGTGTGTTTTCCCAATTATGACTATCATTAACCAAAAATATAGTTTCTACATTATCGTGCATCGTGTGAATATTAACAAAGTGAATGTAAAAGGAAAATATTATCGTACCGTAGTATTTGTAATAAGTGACTACCAGGGTAGTAACTACCTTAAAACAAAAGGTGTTCCAAATAACGTGTGATCGACCTGTATCCTGCTACCGACTCTAGTAAAACGACGATGTAAGACGCCGTAAGAAATGACATTTGGCACCCATAGACTTGCAAGTCCCAATGTAGCGAGCAACAAGGTGTAGGAAAGTCAATCCAATATAGATCTATACGTAAACTCACGCCCCCCAATTAAGGAGATTCGGGATACAAGAGCGGTCGTGGCAGGAAGTGCCATGACCCGCTCAACGGTTCACATAACTGCATGAATGTATATGTAATGAATGTGCTAACTGAAAGTGTAATCTTTCTCTGTCTAGCCTGTATGTACTGAAATGTTCTGCGTGTGCTAGTTGTAATGTATGTTCTCTCTATCTAGCATGTATAGTAATGTACTGTGCATACTAGCTGTAATATACTGTATGTATTACTCATACTGACTCATGAATGAACTGACTCATTGTATGTTTCATTGTTCTAGTGATAGTAATAGTATCCTCCTGTGCTACCCTTATGGTAACTTACTAGTGATGTAACTGGTACGTATGAACATGGAAGTATACCCTTGCTACCTAAGGGTACCAGATGAACTGGAAGGACCTTTATGACTATATATGTACACATGATATATAACTAATATTTAAACTACCTTCGGACGGGTACCCGATATCCCACCAGACCACATCTCAAGTGCGAAAAGGAAATAGGGCGGGAAGGCTTTCCTAAGCTTTTTAAACATTGCTTATATAACTATAGATACCTAGACATGCAATTGATAATAAGTAAAATAGAGTTTAAGTAAATGTATTTGATAAGTATAAGAGCTTGTAAAACATTTTGAAGCAAAACAGTTTGATAAACAATTTGAACAATAAGGAAATCACTGGTTTTGTAGTTATTAATCACATGTGATTGATGTAATAACTATAAGTATTTGACTTGTATCCCCCCCATAAAAGCATTTAAAAACATTTAAACCATTGATTAAGGGGTATGAACTCACCTGTAGTGAGTGGTAGGAAGGTACTGAAGATGTGGGATTGCTAGGTGTCAAGTGAAGTCTTGAACACACGCTATGATCCTAGTTAACATATAATCACACATATGTGTACCCAATTAGCTTTAAACTACTAATTGAAATTGTTTAGACTTCCTAGAACATGTTAAACACTTATAATAAGTGTTATTAGCCCTAAGGATTATATCTAAGTTGTTGTAGGACCCGGCTAGTGAGTTTAGGGTTCTAAAGGACCCCATATATGAGTTTACTCCCCAATAAACCTCACACAAGGAGTTTACGGTCGTAAACCCTTGAGTTTACAGCCGTGAACTCCTAAGCTTAATTTCATTTGGTGTTTTGAAGTTCTAAATGATCCCTAGAAGCATTCCTACATGGTGGATTAATCCTTGGAAGGGTTTTGGGCATTAATACACTCCTTTGAGGAGTATACGGCCCCAAGGCCATTTCCTTTTGAGTTTACTGCCGTAAACTCATATGGAAAGGGGTGTTTTTATGTTTTCAAGTCCCATACTCATCTAGGATAGGTTTTAGACAATTATCTAAGACTAATGAAGGCCTTGGGCACACTTTGGTACCCCTCTTTGATGTTCACGGCCCAATGACCAAAACCATAAGAGATTACGGTCGTAATCTCTCTTTGGGATGGGCATTTGATGATTTAAAGTCCCTAAATAACTAGGAGTAAATCAAGCTATTGTTCCAAGGCATTAGGAGTGATTAAAGCACTCTTTGGCCCTTGAGTTTGGAGTTCACGGTCCAAGAACTTCTTGGGCCGTGAACACCTTACTCTTGGTGTTCATGGGTGATTTCTAGTCCTAAATACACTAACATACAAGTCTAAGGTAGTTACGTATCAAGGGGAAAGAACTAGGCATCATTTTACCCTTATAAAAGAGTTTACTCCCCAAGGTGTTCTTGGGCGGTAAACTCTCGAATCTTGCTGTTTTGTTATGAAATCTATGTTAATAAGCACAATATAATCCATTTAATACAACTAGAGAGAGGTACTCACGATTTGGGATGAAAACCCGAAGATCCATGAGAGAGAAAGTGGCTTTTCTCTAGTTGGAAATGTAACTAATGAAATAATTTGGTTAAGAATCATATATATAGTCCTGGGATTTTTGGCAGAAAATATTTTTATTCAAGAAATGAACTCTAATATCATAGAGTTCTGAAATAACGGAGTTGCACAAAACCCTAGTGCATCCTCTCTCCTGATATCTCTTTAAGTGTAAATCCTGAAATACTTAAACTTATACTAAAAAGTCTGAAAATTTACTGCAATTGTCCAGACTTCTATTGAAGTGATATTGTTTGTACATAATAGAATTTCGGGTTGTCACATTCCTCCACCGGAATAACCGGTGGGTCTTCTCGTACCCGCTCACTTCGTTGCCTCACCCGCCGTCCCTGCGCCTCGGGGATAACCGGCTCATCCGCATGTGGAATAGAATAAGAATCTCCAAACTTCTCCATAATCCTTGCCCTCCTATATAGTGTAGTGTTGAAAGGAGGGGGAGAAATGACTGTCAGCGCCCTTGCTTCTTGCAAATCCAAGATCCCAAATGATTTTGCAAGACTTGTCACAAACATTCCTCCATTGATTTTGGAGGTCACCTTCTCCTTAACAGCGCCTTTCGCAAGATATTTGGCTATGCAGTAAGGGAGGTTGCAAAAAACATCGGGAGTAATAATGATCCAAAGATAGAAGATGTCAAGGGCCGGGACCTTGTCATAATCCTTCCGCATATTAATCGTGCTGGCGACGAAACGATGAATGAGACAGTGGATCGGTGAACGGATGTGGCCCTCCTGCGCGGAAGATGGGATGTACACCCGGTTAGCAATAGTATTCCATCAGGTGGAAGCAACCACTGCTTCAGGTAGATCTTTGTGGCAATCTTCCAAGAAAGCTTCAAAGTCTTCATTTAACATTGTACTTTGGTCATAGATGCCAATCCTCCATGAAAACTCAGCCATGCTGCGTTGTCGCAGCTCCCCACCAAGAGAAAAGGAAATTACATTGGGATTATAGTACTCACTACCACCCCGTAATGAGATGGTAGCGAAGAATTCCCAACATAATTCAGCGAAGACCGGTTCTTGAATTTTGAACAATTGTAACCAACCATCACATATGATGGTAGAATCCCCCACATTGCATTCCTTCACCAAATATGGTGTTAGTTCCTCCTCCAGCCCAACCTTTCCCAGCCAATCCCAGTCCACTGCATTAGGTAAGTGGATCTCTTTCTTCTTCAAAGCTTCTAATTTGTTTTTGGCGCGGGCTTGAGATGATTTAGAGGTGATTTGGCGAAAAGAGAGCCACGGGATGTCTCCTTGGCTTCACCCTCTTGAAGTTTGACCTCTTCTGGACATGGTACCTGCACAATAACATTAAGAAAGCACAAACTAACTACACCCAACAATTAAAATCAAACAACACAGATCTGTATAGTACCCTACTCGCCGAGTTCATGAACTACTCGGCGAGTAGGATGAACATCGGGACCAGATTCATGCCGCACCTATATGGGTCATCGAAAACACCCAATTTTTCATAGGGGTTTGCTGTACTAAGTCCAATAAACACTAATCCAAAAGAAATTTTGCCTAAAACCTCCTAATTCATAGTAAAATCAAAACCCTAGAAATTGAGGAAACCCCCAAATCTGATTTTTAGACAAAATAAAGGCTAAGAAGTGATAAAGCTTTAACCTTTGACAAGTATCGGGTGTAGAAATCATAACTTTACTCTTGAAAGTTGAAGATTCAGAAAAATTGGAAGAAATGGCTTGAGAGTCGTTTGCACGGTGAGTGTGTGGGTAAAAAATGAATGAAAACCCTTATTTACAGATTATAAACCGTCTGTGTAAGTTGTCTACTCGCCGAGTAGAAAAGTTCTACAAGCCGAGTAGATCCACGTATTTGCGATTTTCTTGGGATTCGGGCAAGTACTCGCCGAGTAGATCAGCCCTACTCGGCGAGTAAAGCTTGCAGTTTGAACAAAAAATGATTCTTTCTTATTTTTAAACTACAACCCCACACTCTAAGCATTGCTTGCCCTCAAGCAATCATTTAGAACATATTTTCAGAAGAAGAATTAAACAAAACAGATCCTAAGAAATTAAAAAGAAAATAAAGGGAAAAGAAATGCAAAGTCTAAACTCGGGTTGTCTCCCGGAAGCGCTTCTTTTTAAGGAGTCATTAGCTGGACTCCTCCCATTCTACGTTGCTGCAGTTCCTTCTAGCAACAGCCCTTCTTCCATGTCTTCATTTCTTGGTACTCCTTCTTCATATCTTTTGACCCTATGTCCATTGACCTTGAAAGGGGTACCATCCTTTGATAATAACTCTATGCACCATGTGGAAACACCTTGTAAGTCCCTAATTTGCCTGTGTATCAATCAGATCCGTTTGATGGTGCGGAATCCCAATCAAACGGATGATGTCATATCAAATAAAAGAGAAGGAAAAGAAGATGATGATGAATCTGAATGTATTAATGAATAGAATGATGATCCGGATACAAGAGATTCACACACACACTAACACACAATAGTTCTTCTCTCTCTCTGGCCGTAAACTCTCTTCGTGTTCATCAATCTCTATTCCTCACCCTAACACCTATATTTATACTTGGAGAATATGGGCTTGGTGAACATGGGCCATAAATGGGTTTACGACTGTAAGGTGTTTATGGCCGTAAACTCAACCGTAAACATGACTGTAAACTCCAAAAATATTACAGAAAAATATAATTGCCCAGAAAAGCAAAGTATAAACCATATTTTTGACCCAACACACCTTCTTCACTAGAAAAGGACCATCCCATCATGACTTGAGTTTGCTCGAGAAGAGTTTTAGCCTTGAATTAAAGAGCAACACCTTTTGCCCTTCATGAAACTCTTTATTTCCCTTTATCCTCTTGTCATACCAACTCTTGGTTTTCTCTTTATAAATTAGAGAACTAGTGTAAGCATCACTTCTAAGTTCCTCAAGAGCATTCATTTGCATTAACCGGTTGTTCTTGAGCTCCACCATGTTGAAGTTGCACATTTTTAAAGCCCAAAAAGCTTTATGCTCGATCTCTACCGGTAAATGACATTGCTTTCCATAAACTAGCCTATATGGTGTAGTACCAATAGGTGTTTTGAAAGCTGTTCGGAAGGCCCAAAGTGCATCATCTAGCTTATCCGACCATTCTTTCCGATTGCTCCCCACCGACCTCCCCAAGATTCTCTTTAAGGCTCTATTTGTCACTTCGGTTTGTCCACTAGTTTGTGGATGGTAGGATGTAGAAAATTTATGGGTTACCCCATATTTCCTTAGCACCTTCTCTAGTTGATCATTGGCAAAATGAGTGCCTCGGTCACTTATAAGGGCTTTTGGGACTCCAAATCTTGAAAATAGTTTCTTCAAAAAGCGTACCACTACCCGACCATCATTAGTTGGCAAAGCTTGTGCCTCAGCCCACTTGGATACATTATCCACTGCCACCAAAATGTATTTGTTGCCTTTGGACATGGGAAATGGTCCCATGAAATCAATCCCCCACACATCAAATACTTTGCACACTTGAATACTATGTTATGGCATTTCATTTCAGGATGAAATGTTTCCCGCTCTTTGACATGCATCACATTCTTTGACAAATTTGGCTGCATCTTTAAAAATCGTAGGCGAGTAAAACCCAATGTCAAAGATCTTCTTAGCAGTGTAATGTGCTCCATGATGTCCACCCGTGGGCCCGCTATGACAATGCTCCAAAATCTGTCGGCTTTCCTTCCCGAACACACATCTTCGTATGATTCCATCCGCACAGCTTTGAAAAAGGTATGGCTCATGTCACACCCTAAAACCAAGAACGGCGGAAACGTTCTGGGGCGGAGGACATCATGTACAATATCACAACAATGTAAAGTAGTAAACAAGCAACAACATCATCCATTGCATTAATAATATAATTATTATACAAGTGTGTTCTGTCAAATTTTGATAAATACTAAAGCATAAATCAAAATGAAAGATGAGTCTTGAACAAGCTCCATCTTCCTTTCTCCTTGCATCGGTACCTATCTATGATGACCTGAAGATACAAGTAATTTTGAAAGCGAGTATCAGCTTTAAAGCTGGTGAGATCATAAGTATTTAGTGTCTTAATTTGTATGTAAGAATTTGTAAGTAAATGAATTGTAATTATGAAAATGTTTGTAAATGAACTGTAGGTATGAAAATGTTTGTACAACTACCGTAAACGTTTGAAAAACCCTAGAAATCCCTATGATTCCTACTATTATATAAAGCGTGTCTTCTACCAAGACCTAACTGTTCTAAATGTTCGTTTCTTGTAAAAGTGTGTAATTTTCCCAAGTGTAACTATCATTTACAAAATATAGTTTTTACATTTAATGTTTAAGTGAAATGATCACTAAAATGTGAAAAGGGGAAATTAATGTAGTACTGTAGTGTTGTATTATAGGAACTACTGCAGTAATAACTACCTTAAACCGGATTTATATTAAGGCATCATGTGATTAATTGTACCATACTATTGACTGGTAACAACGACATAAGAATGGTCGTAATAAGGAATGATGTTTGGCACCCGTAGACTTGCAGGTTCTGCTGTAGCTAGCAGCAAGGTGTAGGATAGTAAATCCAGTATAGATCTATACACAAACTCACGCTCTCCCTTCAAGAGACTCTGGCTACAACTCGGGCCATGACATTTAAGGCATGCTCCGATACAGTGGATCACAATTTTATTAACGTATTAATGTAAGTGTAATGTAATGAACTGTTCTAGCTGTAATGTACGTGCTCTCTACCTAGCAAGTATAGTAATGTAATCATTCTAGTATAGTTGTATATGTTCTCTTTCTAGTATAGTTGTATATGTTCTTCTCTAGTATAGTTGTATATGTTCTTCTAGTAGTAAGTATTGACTCATGAATGAACTGACTCATAGTATGATATCACGTTCTAGTAATAGTTCTAGTATCTTCCTAAACTACCCATATGGTAGTTCACTAGTAATCTAACTGGTACGTATGAACATGGATGTATACCCTTGCTACCCAAGGGCATGGGATGAACTGGAAGGGCCTTTATGACTATATATGTACATATCTTATATAACTAATATTTAAACGACCTTCGGACGAGTACCCGATATCCCACCGGACCACAAGGAATTCGGGTGGATAGCCTTCCTAAGTCTTTTAAACATTTCTTATATAACTATACATATATAGGCATGCAATTTATAATATAAAAGCATAAAATAAGATTTGTAAAACCTTTGAACATAAATATTTTCTAAGAAAAGATCGACTTGATGTCGATCTATAAAATGGTTTTGAAGGCGTGGGTTTGATAAAGCAGTTTAGTATAAAGAACATTTGTTTGAAAACACAATTGTAAATAAGTTTGAAATGTAATATACATAGTAAAAATATACAATGTAATAAGGAGTTTTAAAAACATATAAAATGTTTATGAAAAACATTTGAAGGAAACTGTTTGGTAAAACGGCTAATGAGTAGCCAATCATTTGAATGCTGCTTATTAATCACATGTGATTGATATAATGATTAGCATAATTCTACTTGTATCCCCCCATAAAACATTTAAAAACAGTTTAAAACATTGATTAAGGGGTATGAACTCACCTGTAGTAGGTGACTGGAATTGAACGGACTGTTATCGTAAGGAAGGATCAGACAAGTGCTTGGTGTCAAGTGAAGACATTAGACACACACAATGATCCTAATTACATATGAAGACATATTTATACAAATAATTTGTGATTAAAACACTAATTATACAAGTATAAACATTTAAACGCGAGGAAAACACTTTTGGTCAAGTGCTAGGAGGCTAATGGGTTGCAACAAAGGAGTGCAAGGCATCTAATGGGAGTTTAAGGTCTAATGACCATATGTTTTGGAGTTTATGGCCCAGGGGAGTAAACTCCTGGCCGTAAACTCTCCTTAGGGTCACTAAATGAAGCTTATAATTACTACAACTCTAGTGGTGAATTGTTTCAAGGCTAAATCAAGTGCTTGGGCTTCCTGTTAACTCCTTTAAGGAGTTTATGGCCCTGGGACCATATTCCCTTGGAGTTTACGGCCGTAACCTCCCTTGGGAGGGTGTTTATGGTGTTTTCAAGTCTCTAACATTTCAAGGTTATGATCTATGTTGGGTTCTAGGCATAAGGAAGGAGTTAGGGTGTCATTTAACTCCTTTATAGGGGTTTATGGCCCAAGAACTTGTCTTGGCCATAAACTCCTTAATACTTGTGATTCCTTATGTTTTCTAGGCTTTAAACACTCTAGGGTACATGTCTAAAATCAAGTCTAAGCCTTAGGTGCCTTAAAAGCACCATTTAGGGCATGCCTTTTGGAGTTTACGGCCTAAGATACTCTTGGGCCGTGAACTCCCAAACATGGGTGATTCTTGCTTGATTTCATGTCCCTAATACACTCCTATACAAGTCCAAGGCAGTAGTATATCACGGGGGACAATCTAGGCTTGGTTTCGGGAGTTTACCGCCCAAGAACACCTTGGGGAGTAAACTCCTAAATCGAATGATTTAGCTATTTAATCTATGTTATGAACACATTTAAAGCTTTCTAACACTACTAGAAAGAGTTACTCACAATTTGGGATAAAAAACCGAAGATCCGTGAGAGAGAATTTTTGTCACACCCCAAAACCACGAACGGCGGAAACGTTTAGGGGTGGAGGACGTCATGTACAGTATCACAACAGTGTAATATAATAAACAAGCAACAACATCATCCATTGCATTATAAGTAAAGTTTTAATACATGTGTGTTCTTTCAATGTAGTAAGACACCAAGAATTTACAAGCAAAATAAAAGACGAGACTTGTCTGCTCCGTCTTCTCAAAACCTGGCCTCCGTACCTGTCTACTGGTGACTTGAGAATACAAGTTATTTTGAAAGCGAGTATCAGCTTTAAAGCTGGTGAATTCATAAGTATATAAGTGTCATTGCCTTGTTTGTGAAAATCTGTTATGAAGGCCATGTAAATCGTTAAATGAAAATGTTGATGTAAGTATGAAATCCCTAGAAAAACCCTTATTTTCTATAAGTATGAAATGTAGTCTTCTACCAAGACCCGAATGTTCTGTACGTATGAAGTGTAGTCTTCTACCAAGACCCGAATGTTTTGTAAGTATGAAGTGTAGTCTTCTACCAAGACCCGAATGTTCTGTTTGTAAAATGATAGTTTTTCCTTTGTGTAGACTAGTACTAAAAGTGCTTAGTCTAACTCATCGTTTATGTGAATGTGTCACAAAATAAAGTAAACAGGAAAAATATAATATTGTAAGTGTTGTCACTGGGTACTAGGACCAACACAACATCGCATTAAGCGAAATGTATAACCTAATGAACATCCGAAGATTGTCCAATTGTCCTCTGTAGCAGCAGCAGGTGGGTGGAAGGGTTAGTCCCAAATCGATTTCCTAATATAAGTAGTAACGTTAGACCTCCGAAGATGGTCATCGACCACTGGTGCTAAACAGTGGGGTTCAGAATGGTAAGTCCCGTCTAGTTATTCCCATTGAACCGGGATAGGAAAGACAATTTACACAGTAAGTACTACTAAATCATCCTCATAGTCCTAAGTACAAGTATCCAGGTAAGTGAATACAGGATAATGCACCTATGTAAAAGTGTTCCTGTATGGTGTTCATGTATGTGTGTCCATGTAAGCGGTAAGTATATGTAAACATATTCATGTATCAAGTAAACATCTGTAAGTACTCATGTATCAGGTAATGTACTAGTATAGACTCATGAATGAACTGACTCTTGTGTGACTCCTTGTAATAGAAGTAATGTTTGATATCTTCCCATTATCCCTATGATAATCTACTGTAATATAACTAGTTGATCATGTAAGTTTACACACTCTTACTACTCAAGAGTGTGAGAAACTAAATGAAAGATGCAAACTATAACATCAATACATATATAAGAATATAAGTGTATATGCATAGTTTAGTTCAAGAATGAAAAATGGTTTTGTAAGACATCTTATGGGTTTTGAACAATAATTAACAATGACTTGATGTCATTTGAATAAACATTTCAAAAGTAAAACATTTGGTAACAATGTGCTTTTAAGATGTAAAACCATTTCATGCATCACATTTTGTAGCATGTGAAATCTGTTAAATGACAAACACAGTTATAAAATACATATCAATGATTTAATAACATGTTTGTTTCTACTTGTATCCCCCCCCCCATTAAAGCATTTAAAATCATTTAAAACATTGATTAGGGGTATGAACTCACCTGTAGTTGGTGATTGGGATGAATTGGACGGTATATGATTGCTAGGTGTCAAGCGAGGACTTGTGAACACACTACGATCCTAATGAACATATAATCACACATATATGCACTCAATTAGACTCAAAAGACTAATTGATAATGTTTAAAACATCCTAGACATAGTTAACACTTTATATAAGTGTTTTAAGCCGTAAGGACTTCATCTAAGCTATTGTGGGATAGGGTACTTGTGTTTAGGGTTTCCAAAGGACCCTATATGAGAGTTTACTCTCCATAAACCATCACACATGGAGTTTACAGTTGTAAACTCTTGAGTTTACGGCCGTAAACTCCCAAACATGTGTGTTTGGTGTGTTTTGAAGTCCCAAATGCTTTCTAGAATTATTCTAACTTAGTGGCTAATTCCTTGGAAGGGTTTAAGGTCTAGAAGTACTCCAATTAGGAGTTTACGGCCTCAAGGACATTTCCCCTTGGAGTTTATGGCCGTAAACTCCCTTGGGGTGTTTCCTTTGTTGCTTTCAAGCCTCTTGCACTTGTGGGATATGTTGTAGACTCTTATTCCTAGTATATGAAAGCATTAGTCACACCTTAGTGCCCTTTTTAGGAGTTTACGGCCCAAGAACCATGTCTTGGCTGTAAAATCACTTGGTTAAGTGATTTTGGTGTGGTTTGGTCCTTCCATTAAGTGGGTACAATTTCTTGTAAAGGTCTAGGGCTTTAGGTGTCATGAAAACACCCTTTATGTCCATTTATATGGAGTTTACGGCCTAAGCTTCAGTTGGGCCGTAAAATCACTTTTGTTTGAGTCATTTGATGTGTTTAAGACCTTATACTACTTGGGAAAATTGCCTAGATGCAAGCCTTAAAGTCCTTAAGTCCTCAAATCACCATTTAGTGTTAGGAAATGGAGTTTACGGCCTAAGAGAGTTCTGGGCCGTAAACTCCCAATCTTTGGTGGATTTGTGTATGTTTTCATGTCCCTAACATGCATACCTAATGGTCTAAGGCCTTATCCTAGCACAAGTGTCGGTTTTGGCTTCGTTTCGGGAGTTTACCGCCCAAGAACACCTTGGGGAGTAAACTCCTAGATCTAATGATTTAGCCAACTAAATCATGTTATAAGCATCTAATATGTATTCTAACACTACTAGAAAGAGTTACTCACAATCTGGGATAAAAACCCGAAGATCCGTCAGAGAAAAAATGGCTTTTCTCTAGTTGGAATTGTGAATAATGAATTAATTTAATTCAGAAAACTATTTATAGTCCTGAAATATCTTGACAGAAAATATTTTTATTCTCGAACTTGGATTGTAACATTATGAAACTTGAAATGTCCAAATTTCACAAACCCAGGAGCATCCACTCTCCTGATATCTCCTAAAGTGTAAACCCTAACGTACACAAACTTGTTCGGAAAAGTCTGAAAATCACTGAAATTGGATTGGCTTCTATTGAGTAGATATTGTTCGTACAAATGGAAATTTCGGGTTGTCACATCATCCCCCCGTTAGAAGGAATTTCGTCCCGAAATTAGAATGTAAGCAAATAAGAAATTACAAATAACTAAGCAAAAAGGTGAGGGTATTTCAGTTTCATCTGATCCTCACGTTCCCAAGTGAATTCCTGTCCACGCTTTGCGTTCCAGCGCACCTTCACTATCGGGATACGGCTCTGCTTTGTTTGCTTGACCTCTCGGTCCATGACCTCTACTGGTTCCTCCACGAAGTTGAGGCTCTCGTTGATCTCGATCTCGTCGAGTGGAATTACAAGAGTCTCGTCAGATAGGCACTTTTTCAAGTTTGACACGTGGAAGGTAGGATGTACGTTACTAAGTTCTTTCGGTAGATTGAGCTTGTAAGCCACAGGGCCGATTCTTGCGAGAATCTCGAAAGGACCTATGTATCTTGGATTGAGCTTCCCACGCTTTCCAAAGCGTATCAATCCTTTCCAGGGTGAGACCTTTAGTAGGACTCGGTCGCCCACCTGGAACTCCAATGGTTTCCTACGCTTGTCGACATAGCTTTTCTGTCGGTCTATAGAGGCTTTTAACCGTTCACGAATTTGAACGATCTTCTCTGTCGTTTCCCGAATGATCTATGGACCCGTGAGAGTGCTTTCAGGAACTCGTCCCTTAGCTAACTGGGTATCACCCACTTCAGCCCAGCACAGAGGGGATCTGCACTTCCGGCCATAGAGGGCCTCGAATGGAGCTGCCTTTATGCTCGTGTGATAACTGTTGTTGCAGGAGAATTCGACAAGGGATAAATGAGTATCCCAAGCTTTTCCAAAGTCAATCACACAGGCACGCAACATATCTTCTAGGGTTTGGATAGTCCTCTCACTTTGCCCGTTGGTCTATGGATGGTAGGCTGTACTCATGTCCAGCCTAGTTCCTAGGGAATTTTGTAATGACTGCCAGAACCTCGAAGTGAATCTACTATCTCGGTCTGAGATGATAGATAAAGGAACACCGTGCAGCCTTACAATTTCCCTAATGTAAGTCCTAGTAAGTTTCTCCATCTTGTCTGTTTCTTTGATCGGTAGGAAGTGTGCAGACTTGGTCAGTCTATCGACGATGACCCATATGGAATCAAGTCCACCCGTCGTCTTGGGCAACTTGGTTATGAAATCCATAGTGATCCGCTCCCACTTCCATTCTGGTATCTCCGGTTGTTGTAGAAGACCAGAGGGTTTCTGGTATTCGACCTTGACCTTTGTGCAAGTAAGGCATTTACTTACGAAGGTAGCAATATCTGCTTTCATGTTAGGCCACCAGTATAACTTTTTAAGATCCAGATACATCTTATCTGAACCCGGGTGGACGGAATAACGAGTGTTGTGAGCTTCAGTCATGACCAAGTCTCTGAAGCCACCATGTTTCGGTGTCCAGATCCGATCCATGAGGTATAAGGCTCCGCCACCCTTGACTTCCAAGTTCTTATCCATTCCTCTAAGGGATTCACCCGCCACGTTTTCAGGTTTCAAAGCGTCGAGCTGAGCCTCCTTTATTTGCGTGGACAAGTGTGAATGGATAGTTAGAGTCAAAGATTTTATTCTACGACCAGTATATTCTTTCCAACTTAGGGCGTCGGCTACTACATTGGCTTTACCCGGATGATAACGAATTTTGCACTCGTAATCACTAAGTAGCTCGACCCACCGTCATTGTCTCATGTTGAGCTCTTTCTGGTCGAAAATGTGTTGCAGACTCTTATGGTCTATAAATATCGTGCTTTTGGTACCGTATAGGTAATGTCGCCAGATCTTCAGAGCAAACACAACTGCTCCTAGTTCAAGATCGTGGGTTGTGTAGTTAACCTCTTGTATCTTCAGCTGTCTCGAGGCATAGGCGATGACTTTACCTCGCTGCATCAGAACACATCCGAGTCCTTGATTGGATGCATCGCAATAGACAATGAAGTCTTCTATCCCTTCGGGGAGGGATAGTATTGGGGCGGTGCACAAGGCTCGTTTGAGCATTTGGAACGCTCTTTCCTGTTTCTCTGCCCAGTCAAAGGCCACGCCTTTCTGGGTCAGGGTGGTAAGAGGTTTCGCTATGCTGGAGAAGTTCTGAATGAACCTGCGATAGTAGCCAGCTAGACCTAGAAATTGACGAATTTCGGTAGGTGTCTTTGGTGCTGACCAGTTCTCAATGGCTTTGATCTTGGAGGGGTCCACGTGTATACCTTCTTCACTAACCACATGGCCCAAAAATTCGACTCGCCGAATCCAAAATTCGCACTTTGAGAACTTCGTGTAGGGCTTCTCCGATCGCAACGTTTCTAAGATTTTTTGGAGATGTTGACTATGTTCTTCCTTACTTCGAGAGTAGATGAGTATGTCATCAATGAAGACGATGACGAACTGATCCAAGTAAGGACGACACACCCTATTCATCAGATCCATGAATACTGCGGGCGCGTTAGTTAATCCGAATGGCATCACTACAAACTCGTAGTGCCCATAACGAGTTCGGAAGGCTGTCTTGGGAACATCCTCCTCTAACACACGTAGTTGGTGATATCCTGATCGCAGATCTATCTTCGAGAAGTAGTTGGCTCCTTGAAGTCGATCAAACAAATCGTCAATACGGGGCAAGGGATAACGATTTTTAATGGTAAGTTTGTTGAGTTCTCTATAGTCGATGCACATGCGAAACGATCCATCTTTCTTCTTGACGAACAAGACCGGTGCTCCCCATGGTGAGAAGCTTGGTCGAATGAATCCCTTCTTGAGAAGTTCGTTAAGTTGACTGGAAAGTTCCTGCATTTCAGCCGGTGCCAGACGATAAGGAGACTTAGCTACGGGGGTAGCCCCTTGTCACACCCCCAAACCGGAACGGCGGAAACGTTCGGGGGCGGATGACTTCATGTGGTAACGTAACAAATGAATACATAGTAAAGAAAGCAATACAACCATCATATATATAATTGAAAGTTTACATTTGTCAAAAGTTACATGTTCAAAACTCAATTACAATATGATGTCAAAAATACGAGATTAAACCGGCGCCGCAGCATCCCTTCATCAAAAGCGTAATGAATACCTGAAATTACTGATTTCCTGGGACATACAAGTAATTTTGAAAGAGTAGATCAGCATTTAAGCTGGTGAATTTCATAAGTATTTAAGTGACAATGTTTGAATGAAATGAAATGTTTTATCTTTGTTTGTTTGTGTTTAGAAAATCCTATATTTTCTACTAGAATAAAAGTAGCCTTCACTCAAGACCAATGTTTGTTTCCAAAATGTATGTAAATGTAAAATAACCAATGAGTTTGAAAACCTTGTAAATCAATGCATTTTTAAAACCCCTTGTGAGTTTTATAACCATACTATTGACTCGGAATGCCTATACACAACGTTCTTCAGGCGTTGGAATGTTATGACGTTTGTCACCCCAAACGGTGGACTGCAGCTAACAGTCAGGGCGCGGGTTGTCAAGCCCGTATAGATCTATACACAAACACCATGCTCCCCCTCCAAGGGATTCTGGTATATAATACAGGACTTGAAATGTGTACTCGAACGTACATGAAGTTAGTGTCTCACAAAACCGTGGTATAAAAACAGATCTACTTGTTAAAATGTTACGTTGATTCTTGTATACGAAAGTAAACTTCTTGAAATATATGTTTCTAGGACATAAGAGTTAGAAATCTGTTCGTAAAACTTTACCTATTATAGTTTTCAAAAAGTGTGCCTTGTTTGTTTAGAAATACCTAGAAAAAGAATCACTTGTTTATGAAAGCATAGATTTTTGGTGTAGAGTCTAAGATAGACAAGAATAATCTAAGAACAGTTTAGTTTATACATGCATTACAACAACTTTATATTTTAAAAGATAGAATGCTATTGTAACATATGTTATATATATATATATATATAAAAGTTCCTTAAAGGTTTATAAATCGCATGTGATTTGAATATATAACAGCATATAAAAGAGTTTCTTTATGTAACACACGATAATACTCGTGTGTTTTACTTGTAATCCCCCCCTTGAAAGCATATAAAAACATTTAGAATAATTAAAAAGGTTGATTAAGGGGTATGAAACTCACTTTGAAAGTTTGAAGATAGCGAGATGGAAAACCGGGCAGAGTTTCGTCTCGGGAAACGGATTTTCCTCGGGATTCTCGGGAATCTCGGGAGTAAAATCGACCTTCGGGACTTGAGCCAAAAAGACCAGAGCTTCGGGTTTGAATGGACACGGGGCGTACGCTCGTACGCAGCGCGTACGCGTACGTCATGCATGACCGAAGCCTCGACTGCCTCGGCTTCGGATGGGACGGGTTGCTGGGTACGCGGGTCGGATGGGACGGCGCGTACCTCGGATGAGGACGCTGACTCCCCTTCGGATAATATCCAAATTTTGATTAAAATAAATAATTAATTTATTTAATAAACTTCAAAAATTCATATCTTCTTCATACGAACTCCGTTTTCGATGGTCTTTATATCCTCGCGTAGGTGAGACTACGCTCTACAACTTTCGTTTAGACTCCGTCAGCAAATTCCGAAATTATTTTTTTATTATTTATTAAAAACCCATCGTGTTTAAGGAATTTCTTTGAAAATTCATAACTTCTTTATCTGATGTCGGTTTTTGCCAGACTTTTTACCGCTGGAATACCATTGTCGAGACCTTCGATTCTCGTTTAGGTCATTCCGGCCAAAAGTCGCTCGATTTCCGATTCGAGTTTTTAGCTGTCTGTTGCTAAGCCGAACTTGGAAAAATCATAACTTCGCTAAATGAAGTCGGATTTGGGCGTTCTTTTCACGTACGATCATGGTTCAAAGACATTTAATCATAGAAGGAAATTAAATAGAACTTATTTGTACATTTTATTATGAAAGTAAATTTTATTACTCAGAAGTGGTTACAATACTTGACCCACTTTGGTCGTTACAAAGAGTTGAAATATCGGGTTGTCACACCCCTGACACTAAGTCGATTCTGAACTCGACTTGGCGTTGTGGTGGTAAACCGGGAAGTTCTTCTGGGAATATGTCGGGAAAGTCGCGTACTTCTGGGATTTTCTGGATGTCCTTCAGTTCTTGACTGGTATCGACGACGTGTGCGAGAAATGCATGGTACTCCTTCCGCAAGCACTTCTGGGCTTGAATGCACGAAATGATGCGAAGGCTCGTACTAGGTTTGTCGCCGTAGATAATTAAGATTTCGTTGTTAGGAAGGTTAAGACAAACTGCTTTTTCGAAGCACATAATGTCGGCACGAAGAAGACTCAACCAATCCATACCGATGATAATGTCGAAACATTTAATTGGGACTGGCATGAGATCTATCTTGAAAGTATGGCTATCTAAAGTTAAGGTACAACCTACATATATGCAGTTTGTACTCTCTGTTTTCCCGTTAGCCATTTCTACCGTGAATGAACTATCTAATGCACATGGTTTTTGTTTAAGCAGGTGTGCAAATTTGTGACTTACAAAACTTTTCTCAGCTCCACTATCGAAAAGTATGCAAGCATAAGAGTTATCGAGGAGGAACGTACCAGTAACTATCGTAGGATCAGCTACTGCTTCCTCGTGGTCTAGGGCCATAACTCTTCCTACTCCTCCAGCCATCCCTGCTTTACGGCAGTTCCTTTTGTAGTGGCCCACCTCGCCACATCCGTAGCAAGCTTGGCCCATACAGGCGTTAGGAATCTGGGCAGCTTGAGCTGTTGGAGTTTTACAGAAGCGGATGGTGTGTCCCTTCTTGTTGCAGTTAGAGCACTGCATCTCCCTGCAAGGTCCGTGGTGATGGAAGTTGCACTTGGTGCACTTCGGGAGAGTCCCAACATATGTTTTTGCTGGTAAGAGGTTCGTAGGGGCAACAGGAGTCACTGTGGCAGCAATGATCGCCACAAGTTATTGCTTATTCGTGGATCCTTGTGGAGCCCCTCTTTTCCTCTTATTCCACCCCTTCTTGTGGTAGTCGGGGTTGGACTTCTGTGGTACCGGTGTAGGGATTGACGTGTTCTGAGGTTTCCGGTGATCGATGAGGGATTGTGCTAGTTCCTTGGCGCTATCAAAGGTAATAGGCCTGGAAGCGATCACACTTGACTGGATCTGGGGCGACAGTCCCCAGATATATCTCTCGATCTTTTTGCTCTAGAGAGCAACCATGTCGGGGCATAAGTTTGCGAAATCAAAAAACCTATTTGTGTAGGTAGTGATGTCGGATCCAACCATTTGTAGACCCTAGAATTCTTGCTCGAGCTTTTGTATTTCACCTCGAGGACAGTATTCCTTCATCAGCATTTGTTTCAACTTTTCCCAGCCGATGGAATACGCCACCACCAAAGTTAGATAGTTAACATGGCTGTTCCACCATGTTAGTGCTCGGTCAGAGAAGGTACAAGTTGCAAACTTGACCTTGCTGCCCTCCTGACAAGCACAGATTTCAAAGACGGATTCCATCTTTTCAATCCATTGTCTCATCACCATAACACCCCCAGTTCCATTGAAGCTGCGGGGTTTGGCGTTAGTAAAGTCCTTGTAGGTGCATTCCCGAGGGTGTCCATGGCTTTCGCCGTGGTTCGAGGGTGGTGCACCTGTTCCTGATCCACTAGGAGCAGGAGCGTTGATTGCTGACACAGCAGCTGCAACTGCTTCTGTGAAAGCTGCCTGGAACATAGTGGCATCAAAAGGATTTGGTGTTTGAAGAGGTACAGGTGGTGGTGGAGGTGGTGGTATTGGTGCTTTGTTGTTTGGGTTCCTCCTTGGATTCCTGCGTGGCGGCATCTTTAACTATACGTTTAAAAGATGACGACATGGATAAGAATAAATGATAAATGAATGTGCCTCATGGACTAAATCACCATAGTCCAACAACAGAAAGAATAGCATGACTTAATGCAGAAGATAGCATTTGGATAATAATTTCCATAAGATTAGATATCTGTCAATAATACTGGAATTACAGATGTAACAAGTTCGGGAAAAATGGCCTTGGAGTAGGCCTTACATCAACCAAGATGGAAAATTTTGACAGAATTAAGATTAGATAAAGACCTAACAGGTCTAAGATTTATACAGACAGGAAATTAGACCAAAGTTTTACATAAACTAGGTTATATCCAAAAGATGAGGTGACAATATTCTATCGGCGACGAGAACTACTAGCATGAGTCCTCGATCCCGACAGTAGACGTTCGATGTCCCTTATACGCCTGTCCGACCTTGCTTGTTGAGCTCGAAGTTCTCTAACTTCCGCTCGGGTTTCAGCAAGTTCCCTTTGCAGATTTGCATTACGGACCAGAGTCCTTTCATGAGCAGACTCTAGTTGGCGAACGTAGACAGTGTTAACACCAGAGTTGGCGTCAACTTCCAAGACTTGATTGATAGTCGCATGAGCCATTATCGTGTTCCGAGAAATCCTACGCACCATGATTGGTAGGACTCTGTCAGCAGAACCTCCTTCAGTGAGGTTGTAGAAACTTCGGTCGCCATTGTAGGGAATGGGCTGACCTTGTTCCTGACTCCATTCAGTCAAGTTAATGGCCCACAAGGGTGTGGGTCCTTGAAACACAGGGCGAGGGTTCAGGTTTGGGTTTTGAGCAGCTGGGGGTAGGTTGTTGAGTTCTGGTTCCGAGTCAGAACTATCGAAAAAGCCCTCAGCATGGTGATCATCCAAAGGGATTGGGTGATCATCTTCTGGCTCTGCCTCTAGCCAACCCGCATTGCCTTGGTTCGGGAAGTACGGATCGCCATGGTGAAATCCAACCATTTTAATCTACGCGAGAAAAGGGATATAAGAAATAGCTAAAATAGACGAACTAACTAAGATAATTATAGTAAGACCAAATACCCCTATGGTATTTCTTTATGGTTGTGTTGGTAAGTTTTTAGACTTGTTGCCATATCACAACCATTCTTGGGCATATTCTAATCACTCCTCGGACCAGCATAGTTGATCAGGCTATGCCATTCCCAAGACTGACTATATGTCCTTAGGCTTACTTGTGATATCCAACAATCGTAATACTTTTGTTCTTGTCGTTGTGACACTGATTTTAGTATGAATGCAGGCACGTATACTTTGTTAAATATTTTATTATTTAAAAGTATAACTCTTAGACAGAGTGTTTTAATCCCGATGTATTTATAGTTAGTATATCTTTTATGGGTTGATATACTATATTCACTATAAACAATGCTCTGATACCAATCTGTCACACCCCAAAACCACGAATGGCGGAAACGTTCAGGGGTGGAGGACGTCATGTACAGTATCACAACAGTGTAATATAATAAACAAGCAACAACATCATCCATTGCATTATAAGTAAAGTTTTAATACATGTGTGTTCTTTCAATGTAGTAAGACACCAAGAATATACAAGCAAAATAAAAGACGAGACTTGTCTGCTCCGTCTTCTCAAAACCTGGCCTCCGTACCTGTCTACCAAGACCCGAATGTTCTGTATGTAGGAAGTGTAGCCTTCTACCAAGACTCGAATGTTTTGTAAGTATGAAGTGTAGTCTTCTACCAAGACCCGAATGTTCTGTTTGTAAAATGATAGTTTTTCCTTTGTGTAGACTAGTACTAAAAGTGCTTAGTCTAACTCATCGTTTATGTGAATGTGTCACAAAATAAAGTAAACAGGAAAAATATAATATTGTAAGTGTTGTCACTGGTGTGACAACCCGATATTTCAACTTTTTGTAATGACCAAAATGGGTCAAGTATTGTAACCACTTTTGAGTAATAAAATTTACTTTCCTAATAAAATGTACAAATAGTTCTATTTAATTTCCTTCTATGTTTAAATGTCTTTGAACCATGATCGAACGTGAAAAGAACGCCCAAATCTGACTTCATATAGCGAAGTTATGATTTTTCCAAGTTCGGCTTAGCAACAGACAGCTAAAAACTCGAATCGGACATCGAGCGACTTTTGGCCGGAATGACCTAAACAAGAATCGAAGGTCTCGACAATGGTATTCTAGCGGTAAAAAGTCTGGCAAAAACCGACATCAGATAAAGAAGTTATGAATTTTCAAAGAAATTCCTTAAACACAATGAGTTTATAATAAATAATACAAAAATAATTTCGGAATTTGCCGACGGAGTCTAAACGAAAGTTGTGAGCGTAGTCTCACCTACACGTGGATATAAAGACCATCGAAAACGGAGTTCGTATGAAGAAGATATGAATTTTTGAATTTTATTAAATAAATTAATTATTTATTTAAATCAAAATTCGGACATTATCCGAAGGGGAGTCAGCGTCCTCATCCGAGGTACGCGCTGCTTACCCCTGTACGCCCAGCGTACCCGAGGGACTTGGCCTCTGATCGTCCACGTCGCCCTATCCGAGGAATCCGATCCGTCCGACCCGTCCGAAGCGCCCGACCCGTCCGACCCGCTGTCCCGTCCGACCCGCTGTCCCGTCCGACCCGCCTCCCCAGCGACCCGTCCCATCCGAAGCCGAGGCAGTCGAGGCTTCGGTCATGCATGACGTACGCGTACGCGCTGCGTACGAGCATACGCCCCGCGTACCGAGGCAGTTCAGCCTTCCTATAAATAGGATGCGAGGGCTTCCGAGAAAAGGGCTCAATTCTCTCCTCTCTCTCACAATCTTGCCTCGTTTTCCGTGTCCGTTCAAACCCGAAGCTCTGGTCTTTTTGGCTCAAGTCCCGAGGGTCGATTTTACTCCCGAGATTCCTGAGAATCCCGAGGAAAATCCGTTTCCTGAGACGAAACTCTGCCCGGTTTTCCACCTCGCTATCTCCAAAACTTTCAAGTGAGTTTCATACCCCTTAATCAACCTTTTTAAATATTCTAAATGCTTTTATATGCTTTCAAGGGGGGATTACAAGTAAAACACACGAGTATTATCGTGTGTTACATAAAGAAACTCTTTTATATGATGTTATATATCCAAATCACATGCGATTTATAAACCTTTAAACTTTTATATATATATATATATATATATATATATATATATATATATATATAATATATGTTAAAATAGCATTCTATCTTTTGAAATATAAATTTGTTGTAATGCATGTATAAACTAAACTTTTATTAGATTATTCTTGTCTATCTTAGACTCTACACCAAAAATCTATGCTTTCATAAACAAGTGATTCTTTTTCTAGGTATTTCTAAACAAACAAGACACACTTTTAGAAAACTATAATAGGTATAGTTTTACGAACAAATTTCTAACTCTTATGTACTAGAAACATGAATTTCAAGAAGTTTACTTTCGTATACAAGAACAAACGTAACATTTTAACAAGTAGATATGTTTTTATACCACGGTTTTGTGAGACACTAACTTCATGTACGTTCGAGTACACATTTCAAGTCCTGTATTATATACCAGAATCCCTTGGAGGGGGAGCATGGTGTTTGTGTATAGATCTATACGGGCTTGACAACCCGCGCCCTGACTGTTAGCTGGAGTCCACCGTTTGGGGTGACAAACGTCATAACATTCCAACGCCTGAAGAACGTTGTGTATAGGCATTCCGAGTCAATAGTATGGTTATAAAACTCACATAGGGTATTAAAAATGCATTGATTTACAAGGTTTTCAAACTCATTGGTTATTTTACACTTACATACATTTTGGAGACAAACATTGGTCTTGAGTGAAGGCTACTTTTATACTAGTAGAAAATATAGGATTTTCTAAACACAAACAAACAAAGATAAAACATTTCATTTCATTCAAACTTTGTCACTTAAATACTTATGAAATTCACCAGCTTAAATGCTGATCTACTCTTTCAAAATTACTTGTATGTCCCAGGAAATCAGTAATTTCAGGTATTCATTACGCTTTTGATGAAGGGATGCTGCGGCGCCAGTTTAATCTCGTATTTTTGACATCATATTGTAATTGAGTTTTGAACATGTAACTTTTGACAAATGTAAACTTTCAATTATATATATGATGGTTGTATTGCATTCTTTACTATGTATTCATTTGTTACGTTACCACATGAAGTCATCTGCCCCCGAACGTTTCCGCCGTTCAGGTTTGGGGGTGTGACAGATTGGTATCAGAGCAATGTTTATAGTGAACTAAGTATATCGAACCACATAGGATATACAAACTATAAATGCTTAAGGGACTAATACTCTCTGACAAAACAAATTTTCTTTTTACGCTTAAGCAGCATTTCGTTCAACTTAAATTGATAGTTCATTTAAGTACAATTACATGCATACAACAAACTATTTTCATGTTATACAACTATACAAGTATTTAGACAAGTTGACACTATGATTGAGACTCGATATATGTAATCAGATTTTGGACAAATATAGCGTGATCAACTATATTTGCCCGAGATTGGACCAACGTATATCGAGGAATGATCGTAGTAAGCAACAAGTCAAACCTTACCAAACCATTACAAGAATCAAACACAAGAATTAAAATACTATAGGAGTATTTGCGATCTAAACTAGTTTAACTTACATGTTTTGCATGTTCCGACTTTATTCAATTCTTATAACCCTATTTCTCGTACAGTCAAATGGCTGGATTTCACCACCCTGGCGACCCCTACTTTCCCAACCAAGGCAACGGAGGATGGATCGAAGATGATCCCGAAGAGGACAAGGAACCCATAGAAGTGGGTGATGAATCCGGTACCGACTCAGAGCCGGAAGTTATCGATCCACCACCCATTCAACCTCCCGTCTTTGTAAGGAACTTTCAAGGACCGACTCCCGTCTGGGGAAGTCACCTCCACCATTGGAGCCAATAGCAAAACCTACGCCCTCCCTACGGCATGTGCCGGGACTTCTATGATGTCCGCGGCGGAGGTTCAGCTGATCGAGCACTCCCGGTAATGGTGGGTAAGTTAGCCAATCAGTCCTATCAGTCTGGAGTTCAAGCTAGTCGACTCCGGGATATCAACGTGGAAGTGCAGGTTCACACTTCTGACATCCGTAGGCTGGACAAGATGCAAGACAATGCTCAACTCCAAACCGAAGCATTTCAAGCGCAAATGATTGCAGCCCTCGCCGATCTAAGGGAATAACAAGCCGCTTTCGATAGGCGTCTAATGGAGTCAAAGCAATCAGATGCGGAGTCAAGCTCCAAGCGCAACCTTCGACGCAAGTAGTGCTTGTCAAGGACTCAAATTTTGTTATAGCTTAGGACCTCGGCTAAAAGTCTTTAATTTTCTCGAACTTTGTAATCGGAGACCCTTATAGGGGTCAAATTTTCATGATCGTTGTAACAACTTGTATATTAATATAAGTGGCACTATTACTAGTATGTTAAGTATTTCGTTCAAACCTTGAATGGTCTTTGTGAAACCAAATACTTGTTTCATACCTTCAGTCTTACAAATAACTTTCATTCTTCTATTTTAAGACTCATACTATCATCTGCTGTTGGACTATAGCGATTTAGTTCATGAGACACATACATTTTCCATTCTATGAAATTCTTATCCTTGTCTTTTCAAACTATAGTTGAAGGATGCCTCCGCGTAGAAACCCAAGGCGAAACAACGGTGAAGAAGCACCAGTACCACCACCACCTCCACCACCTCAATTTGATGCTGTTATGTTTCAAGCAGCAGTCACCGCAGTAGTGGCAGCTGCCATGTCATAGATCAATAACACGAGTACTAATGGCTCGGGATCTGGCACACACCCATCCAACCATGGCGAGAGTCATGGACCACTGCGAGAATGTACCTATAAGGATTTCACTAATGCCAAGCCCCGGATATTTTATGGAACTGGTGGTGTGATGGCCCTGAGGCAGTGGATTGAAAGGACGGAGGCAGTCTTTGAAATCTGCTCTTGTCCCGAGCACAGCAAAGTCAAATTTGCAACTTTCACCTTCATTGATAAAGCTTTGACCTGGTGGAATGGCCACGTTAAAGTACTTACCCTAATCGTGGCAAACTCCATAAGCTGGGAGAGCCTGAAAGCCATGATGATGAGAGAATACTGCCCACGGGGAGAGATTCAAAAGCTTGAACACGAGCTATGGACTCTCGAAATGGTTGGTACCGACATCGCTACTTATACCAACAGATTCTGCGAGCTGGCAATTCTTTGTCCAGATATGATTGCTCCAGAGAGCAAGAAGATAGAAAGGTACATCTGGGGACTAACGCCCCAACTTCGATCAAGCGTGTTAGCTTCCAAACCTGACACCTTTGAAAGTGCTAAGGAACTGGCACAATCTCTGATTGACTACGGAGGTCATCAGAACTCAACCACTCATGTACCAGAACCACAGAAAGGAAACAACAACAACAACAACAACAACAACTATAGCAAGAAGAGAGTGTGGAATAAAGGGAAGGGTGGGTCTTCCCAAGAATTCGCAAAGAAACAACTAGTTTCAGTGAATGCTGCCACTGTACCTACTACAGCTCCTACACATACCTACCCAACAAAGCCTTATATAGGTAACCTCCCAAAGTGCACCAAATGCAATTACCACCACCATGGACCTTGTCGAGAAATGCAGTGCGCCAACTGCAACAGGAAAGGACACACAGCCCGTTTCTGCAAGGACCCCGCAAAGCCGATCACTCAAGTTCCCGGTGCGGGTGTAGGGCAGACTTGCTACGGTTGTGGCGAGGTGGGCCACTACAAGAGGAACTGTCCTAAGGCAGCAGGCACCGGAGGTGTGGGACGAGTTTTGGCAATAGGCCACGACGAAGCTGTAGCTGACCCAACTATAGTTGCTGGTACGTTCCTTCTCGATAATTCATGTGCATGCATATTATTTGATAGTGGAGCGGAGAGAAGCTTCGTGAGTCAAAACTTTATTCATTTACTTAAACCTAAACCTAGCAAGTTAGAAAAATCATTCACTGTAGAGATGGCCAATGGAAAAACCGAAAACACTAATTGCATATACATGGGCTGTACGTTAACATTAGACGGCCATTCTTTCCCAATCAATCTCATGCCGGTCCAAATTAAAAGTTTCGACGTCATAGTCGGCATGGATTGGTTGAGTCTTCTTCGCGCCGACATCATGTGCTTTGAGAAAGCAGTCCGTCTTAACCTCCCTAACAACGAAACATTAGTTATCTACGGCGACAAATCTAGTACAAACCTTCGCATCATTTCGTGCATCCAAGCTCGAAAGTGCTTGCGGAAGGATTGTCGAGCATTCCTAGCACACATTGTTGATACAAGTCAAGAACTGAAGGACATCAAGAGCATCTCGGTAGTACGCGACTTTCCCGATATCTTTCCAGAAGAACTACCAGGATTACCACCGCAACGCCAAGTCGAGTTCAGAATCGACTTAATTCCAGGAGCTACCCCAGTAGCGAAGTCGCCTTATCGTCTTGCGCCAGCAGAGATGCAGGAACTTTCCAGTCAACTTAATGAACTCCTTCAAAAAGGATTTATAAGACCAAGTTTCTCACCTTGGGGAGCACCGGTCTTATTTGTAAAGAAGAAAGACAGATCGTTCCGTATGTGCATCGACTACAGAGAACTGAACAAACTTACTGTAAAGAACCGCTATCCTCTACCCCGTATCGATGACATATTCGATCAACTTCAAGGGGCGAACTACTTCTCCAAAATAGATCTACGATCCGGATATCACCAATTACGAGTTCTAGAGGGGGACATTCCAAAGACAGCTTTCCGAACTCGTTATGGACACTACGAATTCGTGGTGATGCCGTTCGGATTAACCAATGCACCAGCAATATTTATGGACCTAATGAATAGGGTATGCCGCCCTTACTCGGATCAGTTCGTCATCGTCTTTATCGATGATATACTTATCTACTCTCGAAGTGAGGAAGAGCATAGTCAGCACCTACGAAAAGTCCTAGAAACACTGCGAACGGAGAAACTCTATGCGAAGTTCTCTAAATGCGAATTTTGGATTCGAAGAGTCGAATTTTTAGGTCACGCTGTTAGCGAGAAAGGTATACACGTGGACCCCTCCAAAATTAAGGCCATCGAGAACTGGTCGGCACCAAAGACACCTACAGAAATTCGTCAATTTCTAGGTCTAGCTGGCTACTATCGCAGATTCATAAAGAACTTTTCGAGCATTGCGAAACCTCTTACTACATTAACCCAGAAAGGTGTGGCCTTTGACTGGGAAGCGAAACAAGAGAAGGCATTCCAGACACTAAAGCAGGCCTTGTGCACCGCACCGATACTATCCCTCCCCGAAGGGATAGAAGACTTCGTAGTGTATTGCGATGCGTCAAATCAAGGACTAGGTTGTGTTCTTATGCAGAGAGGGAAGGTTATCACTTATGCCTCCCGACAGCTTAAGACACACGAAGTGAACTATACGACACACGATCTCGAGTTAGGAGCAGTGGTATTTGCTCTGAAGATCTGGAGGCACTACTTATACGGAACAAAGAGTACTATTTTCACCGATCACAAGAGCCTTCAACACATTTTCGATCAAAAGGAACTCAACATGCGACAACGACGATGGGTTGAGTTACTGAATGACTATGAATGCGAAATTCGTTATCATCCTGGCAAAGCCAACGTAGTAGCCGACGCCCTCAGTCGAAAGGAATACACTGGTCGGAGGGTCAAATCTCTGACCATGACTATCCATTCCCACTTATCCACACAAATTAAGGAAGCACAAATGGAAGCTTTGCAACCTGAAAATGTGGCGGGTGAATCCCTGCGAGGAATGGAGAAGAATCTAGAAGTCAAGGGTGGCGGAGCCTACTATCTCATGGACCGAATCTGGACCCCGAAACATGGTGGTTTCAGAAATGTAGTCATGACCGAGGCTCACAACTCAAGATATTCCGTTCACTCGGGTTCAGATAAAATGTATCTGGATCTTAAGAAACTGTACTGGTGGCCTAACATGAAAGCAGAAATTGCTACCTTCGTGAGTAAAAGTCTTACTTGCGCTAAGGTTAAGGTCGAGTATCAGAAACCGTCAGGATTACTACAACAACCAGAGATACCAGAATGGAAATGGGAGCGGATTACTATGGACTTCATAACCAAGTTACCCAAGACGACAAGTGGACTCGATACCATATGGGTAATTGTCGACAGATTGACCAAATCCGCGCATTTCCTACCCATCAAGGAGACTGACAAAATGGAGAAGCTTACAAGAACTTACTTAAGGGAAGTAGTGCGTCTGCATGGTGTTCCGATATCCATTATCTCCGATCGAGATAGTAGATTCACTTCAAGATTCTGGCAGTCACTACAAAGTTCCCTGGGAACTAGGCTAGACATGAGTACAGCCTACCACCCACAAACAGACGGACAAAGTGAGAGAAAAATACAAACTTTAGAAGATATGCTGAGAGCCTGTGTGATTGACTTTGGAAAGGCATGGGATATTCATTTACCCCTTGTCGAATTTTCATACAACAATAGTTATCATACAAGCATAAAGGCTGCTCTATTTGAAGCCCTCTATGGTCGAAAGTGCAGATCCCCTCTGTGCTGGACTGAAGTTGGCGATACCCAGTTAGCTAGAGGAAGAGTTCCTGAAAGCACTCTCACCGGTCCGGAAATCATACGAGAAACGACAGAGAAGATCGTTCAGATTCGTGAACGATTGAAAGCCTCTAGAGACCGACAGAAAAGCTACGCTGACCAAAGGAGGAAACCTTTGGAATTCCAGGTAGGAGACCACGTCTTATTAAAGGTCTCACCGTGGAAGGGTTTAATACGATTTGGAAAGCGTGGGAAACTAGATCCAAGATACATAGGGCCTTTCGAGATTCTTGCCAGAATCGGCCCTGTGGCTTACAAGCTTAACCTACCGCACGAACTTAGTAACATCCATCCAACCTTCCACGTCTCAAACTTGAAAAAGTGTCTGTCCGACGAGACTCTTGTTATTCCACTCGACGAGATCGAGATCAACGAGAGCCTCAACTTTGTGGAAGAACCAGTAGAAATCATGGACCGAGAGGTCAAACAAACAAAACAAAGTTGCATACACATCGTGAAGGTTCGCTGGAACGCCAAGCGGGGACCTGAATTCACATGGGAACGCGAAGATCAGATGAAACAAAAGTACCCTCATCTCTTTCATGTTCACTAGTATCTTTACTACTTTAAATTTCGGGACGAAATTCTCTCTAACGGGGGGATGATGTGACAACCCGATATTTCAACTCTTTGTAATGACCAAAATGGGTCAAGTATTGTAACCACTTTTGAGTAATAAAATATACTTTCATAATAAAATGTACAAATAGTTCTATTTAATTTCCTTCTATGTTTAAATGTCTTTGAACCATGATCGAACGTGAAAAGAACGCCCAAATCCGACTTCATATAGCGAAGTTATGATTTTTCCAAGTTCGGCTTAGCAACAGACACCTAAAAACTCGAATCAGAGATCGAGCGACTTTTGGCCGGAATGACCTAAACGAGAATCGAAGGTCTCGACAATGGTATTCCAGCGGTAAAAAGTCTGGCAAAAACCGACATCAGATAAAGAAGTTATGAATTTTCAAAGAAATTCCTTAAACACGATGAGTTTATAATAAATAATAAAAAAATAATTTCGGAATTTGCCGACGGAGTCTAAACGAAAGTTGTAGAGCGTAGTCTCACCTACGCGTGGATATAAAGACCATCGAAAACGGAGTTTGTATGAAGAAGATATGAATTTTTGAATTTTATTAAATAAATTAATTATTTATTTAAATCAAAATTCGGACATTATCCGAAGGGGAGTCAGCGTCCTCATCCGAGGTACGCGCTGCTTACCCCTGTACGCCCAGCGTACCCGAGGGACTTGGCCTCTGATCGTCCACGTCGCCCTATCCGAGGAATCCGATCCGTCCGAACCGTCCGAAGCGCCCAACCCGTCCGACTCGTTGTCCCGTCCGACCCGCTGTCCCGTCCGACCCGCCTCCCCAGCGACCCGTCCCATCCGAAGCCGAGGCAGTCGAGGCTTCGGTCATGCATGACGTACACGTACGCGCTGCGTACGAGCGTACGCCCCGCGTACCGAGGCAGTTCAGCCTTCCTATAAATAGGATGCGAGGGCTTCCGAGAAAAGGGCTCAATTCTCTCCTCTCTCTCACAATCTTGCCTCGTTTTCCGTGTCCGTTCAAACCCGAAGCTCTGGTCTTTTTGGCTCAAGTCCCGAGGGTCGAATTTACTCCCGAGATTCCTGAGAATCCCGAGGAAAATCCGTTTCCCGAGACGAAACTCTTCCCGGTTTTCCACCTCGCTATCTCCAAAACTTTCAAGTGAGTTTCATACCCCTTAATCAACCTTTTTAAATATTCTAAATGCTTTTATATGCTTTCAAGGGGGGATTACAAGTAAAACACACGAGTATTATCGTGTGTTACATAAAGAAACTCTTTTATATGATGTTATATATCCAAATCACATGCGATTTATAAACCTTTAAACTTTTATATATATATATATATAATATATGTTAAAATAGCATTCTATCTTTTGAAATATAAATTTGTTGTAATGCATGTATAAACTAAACTTTTATTAGATTATTCTTGTCTATCTTAGACTCTACACCAAAAATCTATGCTTTCATAAACAAGTGATTCTTTTTCTAGGTATTTCTAAACAAACAAGACACACTTTTAGAAAACTATAATAGGTATAGTTTTACGAACAAATTTCTAACTCTTATGTACTAGAAACATGAATTTCAAGAAGTTTACTTTCGTATACAAGAACAAACGTAACATTTTAACAAGTAGATATGTTTTTATACCACGGTTTTGTGAGACACTAACTTCATGTACGTTCGAGTACACATTTCAAGTCCTGTATTATATACCAGAATCCCTTGGAGGGGGAGCATGGTGTTTGTGTATAGATCTATACGGGCTTGACAACCCGCGCCCTGACTGTTAGCTGGAGTCCACCGTTTGGGGTGACAAACGTCATAACATTCCAACGCCTGAAGAACGTTGTGTATAGGCATTCCGAGTCAATAGTATGGTTATAAAACTCACATAGGGTATTAAAAATGCATTGATTTACAAGGTTTTCAAACTCATTGGTTATTTTACACTTACATACATTTTGGAGACAAACATTGGTCTTGAGTGAAGGCTACTTTTATACTAGTAGAAAATATAGGATTTTCTAAACACAAACAAACAAAGATAAAACATTTCATTTCATTCAAACTTTGTCACTTAAATACTTATGAAATTCACCAGCTTAAATGCTGATCTACTCTTTCAAAATTACTTGTATGTCCCAGGAAATCAGTAATTTCAGGTATTCATTACGCTTTTGATGAAGGGATGCTGCGGCGCCAGTTTAATCTCGTATTTTTGACATCATATTGTAATTGAGTTTTGAACATGTAACTTTTGACAAATGTAAACTTTCAATTATATATATGATGGTTGTATTGCATTCTTTACTATGTATTCATTTGTTACGTTACCACATGAAGTCATCTGCCCCCGAACGTTTCCGCCGTTCAGGTTTGGGGGTGTGACAGATTGGTATCAGAGCAATGTTTATAGTGAACTAAGTATATCGAACCACATAGGATATACAAACTATAAATGCTTAAGGGACTAATACTCTCTGACAAAACAAATTTTCTTTTTACGCTTAAGCAGCATTTCGTTCAACTTAAATTGATAGTTCATTTAAGTACAATTACATGCATACAACAAACTATTTTCATGTTATACAACTATACAAGTATTTAGACAAGTTGACACTATGATTGAGACTCGATATATGTAATCAGATTTTGGACAAATATAGCGTGATCAACTATATTTGCCCGAGATTGGACCAACGTATATCGAGGAATGATCGTAGTAAGCAACAAGTCAAACCTTACCAAACCATTACAAGAATCAAACACAAGAATTAAAATACTATAGGAGTATTTGCGATCTAAACTAGTTTAACTTACATGTTTTGCATGTTCCGACTTTATTCAATTCTTATAACCCTATTTCTCGTACAGTCAAATGGCTGGATTTCACCACCTTGGCGACCCCTACTTTCCCAACCAAGGCAACGGAGGATGGATCGAAGATGATCCCGAAGAGGACGAGGAACCCATAGAAGTGGGTGATGAATCCGGTACCGACTCAGAGCCGGAAGTTATCGATCCACCACCCATTCAACCTCCCGTCTTTGTAAGGAACTTTCAAGGACCGACTCCCGTCTGGGGAAGTCACCTCCACCATTGGAGCCAATAGCAAAACCTACGCCCTCCCTACGGCATGTGCCGGGACTTCTATGATGTCCGCGGCGGAGGTTCAGCTGATCGAGCACTCCCGGTAATGGTGGGTAAGTTAGCCAATCAGTCCTATCAGTCTGGAGTTCAAGCTAGTCGACTCCGGGATATCAACGTGGAAGTGCAGGTTCACACTTCTGACATCCGTAGGCTGGACAAGATGCAAGACAATGCTCAACTCCAAACCGAAGCATTTCAAGCGCAAATGATTGCAGCCCTCGCCGATCTAAGGGAATAACAAGCCGCTTTCGATAGGCGTCTAATGGAGTCAAAGCAATCAGATGCGGAGTCAAGCTCCAAGCGCAACCTTCGACGCAAGTAGTGCTTGTCAAGGACTCAAATTTTGTTATAGCTTAGGACCTCGGCTAAAAGTCTTTAATTTTCTCGAACTTTGTAATCGGAGACCCTTATAGGGGTCAAATTTTCATGATCGTTGTAACAACTTGTATATTAATATAAGTGGCACTATTACTAGTATGTTAAGTATTTCGTTCAAACCTTGAATGGTCTTTGTGAAACCAAATACTTGTTTCATACCTTCAGTCTTACAAATAACTTTCATTCTTCTATTTTAAGACTCATACTATCATCTGCTGTTGGACTATAGCGATTTAGTTCATGAGACACATACATTTTCCATTCTATGAAATTCTTATCCTTGTCTTTTCAAACTATAGTTGAAGGATGCCTCCGCGTAGAAACCCAAGGCGAAACAACGGTGAAGAAGCACCAGTACCACCACCACCTCCACCACCTCAATTTGATGCTGTTATGTTTCAAGCAGCAGTCACCGCAGTAGTGGCAGCTGCCATGTCATAGATCAATAACACGAGTACTAATGGCTCGGGATCTGGCACACACCCATCCAACCATGGCGAGAGTCATGGACCACTGCGAGAATGTACCTATAAGGATTTCACTAATGCCAAGCCCCGGATATTTTATGGAACTGGTGGTGTGATGGCCCTGAGGCAGTGGATTGAAAGGACGGAGGCAGTCTTTGAAATCTGCTCTTGTCCCGAGCACAGCAAAGTCAAATTTGCAACTTTCACCTTCATTGATAAAGCTTTGACCTGGTGGAATGGCCACGTTAAAGTACTTACCCTAATCGTGGCAAACTCCATAAGCTGGGAGAGCCTGAAAGCCATGATGATGAGAGAATACTGCCCACGGGGAGAGATTCAAAAGCTTGAACACGAGCTATGGACTCTCGAAATGGTTGGTACCGACATCGCTACTTATACCAACAGATTCTGCGAGCTGGCAATTCTTTGTCCAGATATGATTGCTCCAGAGAGCAAGAAGATAGAAAGGTACATCTGGGGACTGACGCCCCAACTTCGATCAAGCGTGTTAGCTTCCAAACCTGACACCTTTGAAAGTGCTAAGGAACTGGCACAATCTCTGATTGACTACGGAGGTCATCAGAACTCAACCACTCATGTACCAGAACCACAGAAAGGAAACAACAACAACAACAACAACAACAACAACTATAGCAAGAAGAGAGTGTGGAATAAAGGGAAGGGTGGGTCTTCCCAAGAATCCGCAAAGAAACAACTAGTTTCAGTGAATGCTGCCACTGTACCTACTACAGCTCCTACAAATACCTACCCAACAAAGCCTTATATAGGTAACCTCCCAAAGTGCACCAAATGCAATTACCACCACCATGGACCTTGTCGAGAAATGCAGTGCGCCAACTGCAACAGGAAAGGACACACAGCCCGTTTCTGCAAGGACCCCGCAAAGCCGATCACTCAAGTTCCCGGTGCGGGTGTAGGGCAGACTTGCTACGGTTGTGGCGAGGTGGGCCACTACAAGAGGAACTGTCCTAAGGCAGCAGGCACCGGAGGTGTGGGACGAGTTTTGGCAATAGGCCACGACGAAGCTGTAGCTGACCCAACTATAGTTGCTGGTACGTTCCTTCTCGATAATTCATGTGCATGCATATTATTCGATAGTGGAGCGGAGAGAAGCTTCGTGAGTCAAAACTTTATTCATTTACTTAAACCTAAACCTAGCAAGTTAGAAAAATCATTCACTGTAGAGATGGCCAATGGAAAAACCGAAAACACTAATTGCATATACATGGGCTGTACGTTAACATTAGACGGCCATTCTTTCCCAATCAATCTCATGCCGGTCCAAATTAAAAGTTTCGACGTCATAGTCGGCATGGATTGGTTGAGTCTTCTTCGCGCCGACATCATGTGCTTTGAGAAAGCAGTCCGTCTTAACCTCCCTAACAACGAAACATTAGTTATCTACGACGACAAATCTAGTACAAACCTTCGCATCATTTCGTGCATCCAAGCTCGAAAGTGCTTGCGGAAGGATTGTCGAGCATTCCTAGCACACATTGTTGATACAAGTCAAGAACTGAAGGACATCAAGAGCATCTCGGTAGTACGCGACTTTCCCGATATCTTTCCAGAAGAACTACCAGGATTACCACCGCAACGCCAAGTCGAGTTCAGAATCGACTTAATTCCAGGAGCTACCCCAGTAGCGAAGTCGCCTTATCGTCTTGCGCCAGCAGAGATGCAGGAACTTTCCAGTCAACTTAATGAACTCCTTCAAAAAGGATTTATAAGACCAAGTTTCTCACCTTGGGGAGCACCGGTCTTGTTTGTAAAGAAGAAAGACAGATCGTTCCGTATGTGCATCGACTACAGAGAACTGAACAAACTTACTGTCAAGAACCGCTATCCTCTACCCCGTATCGATGACATATTCGATCAACTTCAAGGGGCAAACTACTTCTCCAAAATAGATCTACGATCCGGATATCACCAATTACGAGTTCTAGAGGGGGACATTCCAAAGACAGCATTCCGAACTCGTTATGGACACTACGAATTCGTGGTGATGCCGTTCGGATTAACCAATGCACCAGCAATATTTATGGACCTAATGAATAGGGTATGCCGCCCTTACTTGGATCAATTCGTCATCGTCTTTATCGATGATATACTTATCTACTTTCGAAGTGAGGAAGAGCATAGTCAGCACCTACGAAAAGTCCTAGAAACACTACGAACGGAGAAACTCTATGCGAAGTTCTCTAAATGCGAATTTTGGATTCGAAGAGTCGAATTTTTAGGTCACGCTGTTAGCGAGAAAGGTATACACGTGGACCCCTCCAAAATTAAGGCCATCGAGAACTGGTCGGCACCAAAGACACCTACAGAAATTCGTCAATTTCTAGGTCTAGCTGGCTACTATCGCAGATTCATAAAGAACTTTTCGAGCATTGCGAAACCTCTTACTACATTAACCCAGAAAGGTGTGTCCTTTGACTGGGAAGCAAAACAAGAGAAGGCATTCCAGACACTAAAGCAGGCCTTGTGCACCGCACCGATACTATCCCTCCCCGAAGGGATAGAAGACTTCGTAGTGTATTGCGATGCGTCAAATCAAGGACTTGGTTGTGTTCTTATGCAGAGAGGGAAGGTTATCGCTTATGCCTCCCGACAGCTTAAGACACACGAAGTGAACTATACGACACACGATCTCGAGTTAGGAGCAGTGGTATTTGCTCTGAAGATCTGGAGGCACTACTTATACGGAACAAAGAGTACTATTTTCACCGATCACAAGAGCCTTCAACACATTTTCGATCAAAAGGAACTCAACATGCGACAACGACGATGGGTTGAGTTACTGAATGACTATGAATGCGAAATTCGTTATCTTCCTGGCAAGGCCAACGTAGTAGCCGACGCCCTCAGTCGAAAGGAATACACTGGTCGGAGGGTCAAATCTCTGACCATGACTATCCATTCCCACTTATCCACACAAATTAAGGAAGCACAAATGGAAGCTTTGCAACCTGAAAATGTGGCGGGTGAATCCCTGCGAGGAATGGAGAAGAATCTAGAAGTCAAGGGTGGCGGAGCCTACTATCTCATGGACCGAATCTGGACCCCGAAACATGGTGGTTTCAGAAATGTAGTCATGACCGAGGCTCACAACTCAAGATATTCCGTTCACCCGGGTTCAGATAAAATGTATCTGGATCTTAAGAAACTGTACTGGTGGCCTAACATGAAAGCAGAAATTGCTACCTTCGTGAGTAAATGTCTTACTTGCGCTAAGGTTAAGGTCGAGTATCAGAAACCGTCAGGATTACTACAACAACCAGAGATACCAGAATGGAAATGGGAGCGGATTACTATGGACTTCATAACCAAGTTACCCAAGACGACAAGTGGACTCGATACCATATGGGTAATTGTCGATAGATTGACCAAATCCGCGCATTTCCTACCCATCAAGGAGACTGACAAAATGGAGAAGCTTACAAGAACTTACTTAAGGGAAGTAGTGCGACTGCATGGTGTTCCAATATCCATTATCTCCGATCGAGATAGTAGATTCACTTCAAGATTCTGGCAGTCACTACAAAGTTCCCTAGGAACTAGGCTAGACATGAGTACAGCCTACCACCCACAAACAGACGGACAAAGTGAGAGAACAATACAAACTTTAGAAGATATGCTGAGAGCCTGCGTGATTGACTTTAGAAAGGCATGGGATATTCATTTACCCCTTGTCGAATTTTCATACAACAATAGTTATCATACAAGCATAAAGGCTGCTCCGTTTGAAGCCCTCTATGGTCGAAAGTGCAGATCCCCTCTGTGCTGGACTGAAGTTGGCGATACCCAGTTAGCTAGAGGAAGAGTTCCTGAAATCACTCTCACCGGTCCGGAAATCATACGAGAAACGACAGAGAAGATCGTTCAGATTCGTGAACGATTGAAAGCCTCTAGAGACCGACAGAAAAGCTACGCTGACCAAAGGAGGAAACCTTTGGAATTCCAGGTAGGAGACCACGTCTTATTAAAGGTCTCACCGTAGAAGGGTTTAATACGATTTGGAAAGCGTGGGAAACTAAATCCAAGATACATAGGGCCTTTCGAGATTCTTGCCAGAATCGGCCCGGTGGCTTACAAGCTTAACCTACCGCACGAACTTAGTAACATCCATCCAACCTTCCACGTCTCAAACTTGAAAAAGTGTCTGTCCGACGAGACTCTTGTTATTCCACTCGACGAGATCGAGATCAACGAGAGCCTCAACTTTGTGGAAGAACCAGTAGAAATCATGGACCGAGAGGTCAAACAAACAAAACAAAGTCGCATACCCATCGTGAAGGTTCGCTGGAACGCCAAGCGGGGACCTGAATTCACATGGGAACGCGAAGATCAGATGAAACAAAAGTACCCTCATCTCTTTCATGTTCACTAGTATCTTTACTACTTTAAATTTCGGGACGAAATTCTCTCTAACGGGGGGATGATGTGACAACCCGATATTTCAACTCTTTGTAATGACCAAAATGGGTCAAGTATTGTAACCACTTTTGAGTAATAAAATATACTTTCATAATAAAATGTACAAATAGTTCTATTTAATTTCCTTCTATGTTTAAATGTCTTTGAACCATGATCGAACGTGAAAAGAACGCCCAAATCCGACTCCATATAGCGAAGTTGTGATTTTTCCAAGTTCGGCTTAGCAACAGACAGCTAAAAACTCGAATCGGAGATCGAGCGACTTTTGGCCGGAATGACCTAAACGAGAATCGAAGGTCTCGACAATGGTATTCCAGCGGTAAAAAGTCTGGCAAAAACCGACATCAGATAAAGAAGTTATGAATTTTCAAAAAAATTCCTTAAACACGATGAGTTTATAATAAATAATAAAAAAATAATTTCGGAATTTGCCGACGGAGTCTAAACAAAAGTTGTAGAGCGTAGTCTCACCTACGCGTGGATATAAAGACCATCGAAAACGGAGTTTGTATGAAGAAGATATGAATTTTTGAAGTTTATTAAATAAATTAATTATTTATTTAAATCAAAATTCGGACATTATCCGAAGGGGAGTCAGCGTCCTCATCCGAGGTACGTGCTGCGTACCCCTGTACGCCCAGCGTACCCGAGGGACTTGGCCTCTGATCGTCCACGTCGCCCTATCCGAGGAATTCGACCCGTCCGACCCG
The DNA here is from genome assembly GCF_051521515.1 of Lactuca serriola. Classification (NCBI taxonomy): domain Eukaryota; kingdom Viridiplantae; phylum Streptophyta; class Magnoliopsida; order Asterales; family Asteraceae; genus Lactuca; species Lactuca serriola. Next base: position 114,701,207 of record NC_136412.1, read on the forward strand.
TCCGAAGCGCCCGACCCGTCCGACCCGCTGTCCCATCCGACCCGCCTCCCCAGCGACCCGTCCCATCCGAAGCCGAGGCAGTCGAGGCTTCGGTCATGCATGACGTACGCGTACGCGCTGCGTACGAGCGTACGCCCCGCGTACCGAGGCAGTTCAGCCTTCCTATAAATAGGATGCGAGGGCTTCCGAGAAAAGGGCTCAATTCTCTCCTCTCTCTCACAATCTTGCTTCGTTTTCCGTGTCCGTTCAAACCCGAAGCTCTGGTCTTTTTGGCTCAAGTCCCGAGGGTCGATTTTACTCCCGAGATTCCCGAGAATCCCGAGGAAAATCCGTTTCCCGAGACGAAACTCTGCCCGGTTTTCCACCTCGCTATCTCCAAAACATTCAAGTGAGTTTCATACCCCTTAATCAACCTTTTTAAATATTCTAAATGCTTTTATATGCTTTCAAGGGGGATTACAAGTAAAACACACGAGTATTATCGTGTGTTACATAAAGAAACTCTTTTATATGCTGTTATATATCCAAATCACATGCGATTTATAAACCTTTAAACTTTTATATATATATATATATATATATATATATATATATATATATATATATATATATATATATATAATATATGTTAAAATAGCATTCTATCTTTTGAAATATAAATTTGTTGTAATGCATGTATAAACTAAACTTTTCTTAGATTATTCTTGTCTATCTTAGACTCTACACCAAAAATCTATGCTTTCATAAACAAGTGATTCTTTTTCTAGGTATTTCTAAACAAACAAGACACACTTTTAGAAAACTATAATAGGTATAGTTTTACGAACAAATTTCTAACTCTTATGTACTAGAAACATGAATTTCAAGAAGTTTACTTTCGTATACAAGAACAAACGTAACATTTTAACAAGTAGATCTGTTTTTACACCACGGTTTTGTGAGACACTAACTTCATGTACGTTCGAGTACACATTTCAAGTCCTGTATTATATACCAGAATCCCTTGGAGGGGGAGCATGGTGTTTGTGTATAGATCTATACGGGCTTGACAACCCGCGCCCTGACTGTTAGCTGGAGTCCACCGTTTTGGGTGACAAACGTCATAACATTCCAACGCCTGAAGAACGTTGTGTATAGGCATTCCGAGTCAATAGTATGGTTATAAAACTCACATGGGGTATTAAAAATGCATTGATTTACAAGGTTTTCAAACTCATTGGTTATTTTACACTTACATACATTTTGGAGACAAACATTGGTCTTGAGTGAAGGCTACTTTTATACTAGTAGAAAATATAGGATTTTCTAAACACAAACAAACAAAGATAAAACATTTCATTTCATTCAAACTTTGTCACTTAATTACTTATGAAATTCACCAGCTTAAATGATGATCTACTCTTTCAAAATTACTTGTATGTCCCAGGAAATCAGTAATTTCAGGTATTCATTACGCTTTTGATGAAGGGATGCTGCGGCGCCAGTTTAATCTCGTATTTTTGACATCATATTGTAATTGAGTTTTGAACATGTAACTTTTGACAAATGTAAACTTTCAATTATATATATGATGGTTGTATTGCTTTCTTTACTATGTATTCATTTGTTACGTTACCACATGAAGTCATCCGCCCCCGAACGTTTCCGCCGTTCAGGTTTGGGGGTGTGACAACTGGGTACTAGGACCAACACAACATCGCATTAAGCGAAATGTATAACCTAATGAACATCCGAAGATTGTCCAATTGACCTCTATAGCAGCAGCAGGTGGGTGGAAGGGTTAGTCCCAAATCGATTTCCTAATATAAGTAGTAACCTTAGACCTCCGAAGATGGTCATCGACCACTGGTGCTAAACAGTGGGGTTCGGAATGGTAAGTCCCATCTAGTTATTCCCATTGAACCGGGATAGGAAAGACAATTTACACAGTAAGTACTACTAAATCATCATCATAGTCCTAAGTACAAGTATCCAGGTAAGTGAATACAGGATAATGCACCTATGTAAAAGTGTTCCTGTATGGTGTTCATGTATGTGTGTCCATGTAAGCGGTAAGTATATGTAAACATATTCATGTATCAAGTAAACATCTGTAAGTACTCATGTATCAGGTAATGTACTAGTATAGACTCATGAATGAACTGACTCTTGTGTAACTCCTTGTAATAGAAGTAATGTTTGATATCTTCCCATTATCCCTATGATAATCTACTGTAATATAACTAGTTGATCATGTAAGTTTACACACTCTTACTACTCAAGAGTGTGAGAAACTAAATGAAAGATGCAAACTATAACATCAATACATATATAAGAATATAAGTGTATATGCATAGTTTAGTTCAAGAATGAAAAATGGTTTTGTAAGACATCTTATGGGTTTTGAACAATAATTAACAATGACTTGATGTCATTTGAATAAACATTTCAAAAGTAAAACATTTGGTAACAATGTGCTTTTAAGATGTAAAACCATTTCATGCATCACATTTTGTAGCATGTGAAATCTGTTAAATGACAAACACAGTTATAAAATACATATCAATGATTTAATAACATGTTTGTTTCTACTTGTATCCCCCCCATGAACTCACCTGTAGTTGGTGATTGGGATGAATTGGACGGTATCGGATTGCTAGGTGTCAAGCGAGGACTTGTGAACACACTACGATCCTAATGAACATATAATCACACATATATGCACTCAATTAGACTCAAAAGACTAATTGATAATGTTTAAAACATCCTAGACATAGTTAACACTTTATATAAGTGTTTTAAGCCGTAAGGACTTCATCTAAGCTATTGTGGGATAGGGTACTTGTGTTTAGGGTTTCCAAAGGACCCTATATGAGAGTTTACTCTCCATAAACCATCACACATGGAGTTTACAGTTGTAAACTCTTGAGTTTACGGCCGTAAACTCCCAAACATGTGTGTTTGGTGTGTTTTGAAGTCCCAAATGCTTTCTAGAATTATTCTAACTTAGTGGCTAATTCCTTGGAAGGGTTTAAGGTCTAGAAGTACTCCAATTAGGAGTTTACGGCCTCAAGGACATTTCCCCTTGGAGTTTACGGCCGTAAACTCCCTTGGGGTGTTTCCTTTGTTGCTTTCAAGCCTCTTGCACTTGTGGGATATGTTGTAGACTCTTATTCCTAGTATATGAAAGCATTAGTCACACCTTAGTGCCCTTTTTAGGAGTTTACGGCCCAAGAACCATGTCTTGGCCGTAAACTCACTTGGTTAAGTGATTTTGGTGTGGTTTGGTCCTTCCATTAAGTGGGTACAATTTCTTGTAAAGGTCTAGGGCTTTAGGTGTCATGAAAACACCCTTTATGTCCATTTATATGGATTTTACGGCCTAAGCTTCAGTTGGGCCGTAAACTCACTTTTTTTGAGTCATTTGATGTGTTTAAGACCTTATACTACTTGGGAAAATAGCCTAGATGCAAGCCTTAAAGTCCTTAAGTCCTCACATCACCATTTTGTGTTAGGAAATGGAGTTTACGGCCTAAGAGAGTTCTGGGCCATAAACTCCTAATCTTGGGTGGATTTGTGTATGTTTTCATGTCCCTAACATGCATACCTAATGGTCTAAGGCCTTATCCTAGCACAAGTGTCGGTTTTGGCTTCGTTTCAGGAGTTTACCGCCCAAGAACACCTTGGGGAGTAAACTCCTAGATCTAATGATTTAGCCAACTAAATCATGTTATAAGCATCTAATATGTATTCTAACACTACTAGAAAGAGTTACTCACAATCTGGGATAAAAACCCGAAGATCCGTCAGAGAGAAAATGACTTTTCTCTAGTTGGAATTGTGAATAATGAATTAATTTAATTCAGAAAACTATTTATAGTCCTGAAATATCTTGATAGAAAATATTTTTATTCTCGAACTTGGACTGTAACATTATGAAACTTGAAATGTCCAAATTTCACAAACCCAGGAGCATCCACTCTCCTGATATCTCCTAAAGTGTAAACCCTAATGTACACAAACTTGTTCGGAAAAGTCTGAAAATCACTGAAATTGGATTGGCTTCTATTGAATAGATATTGTTCGTACAAATGGAAATTTCGGGTTGTCACATCATCCCCCCGTTAGAAGGAATTTCGTCCCGAAATTAGAATGTAAGCAAATAAGAAATTACAAATAACTAAGCAAAAAGGTGAGGGTATTTCAGTTTCATCTGATCCTCACGTTCCTAAGTGAATTCCGGTCCACGCTTTGTGTTCCAGCGCACCTTCACTATCGGGATACGGCTCTGATTTGTTTGCTTGACCTCTCGGTCCATGACCTCTACTGGTTCCTCCACGAAGTTGAGGCTCTCATTGATCTCGATCTCGTCGAGTGGAATGACAAGAGTCTCGTCAGATAGGCACTTTTTCAAGTTTGACACGTGGAAGGTAGGATGTACGTTACTGAGTTCTTTCGGTAGATTGAGCTTGTAAGCCACAGGGCCGATTCTTGCGAGAATCTCGAAAGGACCTATGTATCTTGGATTGAGCTTCCCACGCTTTCCAAAGCGTATCAAGCCTTTCCAGGGTGAGACCTTTAGTAGGACTCGGTCGCCCACCTGGAACTCCAATGGTTTCCTACGCTTGTCGGCATAGCTTTTCTGTCGGTCTATAGAGGCTTTTATTCGTTCACGAATTTGAACGATCTTCTCTGTCGTTTCCCGAATGATCTCCGGACCCGTGAGAGTGCTTTCAGGAACTCGTCCCTTAGCTAACTGGGTATCACCCACTTCAGCCCAGCACAGAGGGGATCTGCACTTCCGGCCATAGTGGGCCTCGAATGGAGCTGCCTTTATGATCGTATGATAACTGTTGTTGCAGGAGAATTCGACAAGGGGTAAATGAGTATCCCAAGCTTTTCCAAAGTCAATCACACAGGCACGCAACATATCTTCTAGGGTTTGGATAGTCCTCTCACTTTGCCCGTTGGTCTGTGGATGGTAGGTTGTACTCATGTCCAGCCTAGTTCCTAGGGAATTTTGTAATGACTGCCAGAACCTCGAAGTGAATCTACTATCTCGGTCTGAGATGATAGATAAAGGAACACCATGCAACCTTACAATTTCCCTAATGTAAGTCCTAGTAAGTTTCTCCATCTTGTCTGTTTCTTTGATCGGTAGGAAGTGTGCAGACTTGGTCAGTCTATCGATGATGACCCATATGGAATCAAGTCCACCCGTCGTCTTGGGCAACTTGGTTATGAAATCCATAGTGATCCGCTCCCACTTCCATTCTGGTATCTCCGGTTGTTGTAGAAGACCAGAGGGTTTCTGGTATTCGACCTTGACCTTTGCGCAAGTAAGGCATTTACTCACGAAGGTAGCAATATCTGCTTTCATGTTAGGCCACCAGTATATTTTTTGTAAGATCCAGATACATCTTATCTGAACCTGGGTGGACGGAATAACGAGTGTTGTGAGCTTCAGTCATGACCAAGTCTCTGAAGCCACCATGTTTCGGTGTCCAGATCCGATCCATGAGGTATAAGGCTCCGCCACCCTTGACTTCCAAATTCTTATCCATTCCTCTAAGGGATTCACCCGCCACGTTTTCAGGTTTCAAAGCGTCGAGCTGAGCCTCCTTTATTTGCGTGGACAAGTGTGAATGGATAGTTAGAGTTAAAGATTTGACTCTACGACCAGTATATTCTTTCCAACTTAGGGCGTCGGCTACTACATTGGCTTTACCCGGATGATAACGAATTTTGCACTCGTAATCACTAAGTAGCTCGACCCACCGTCATTGTCTCATGTTGAGCTCTTTCTGGTCGAAAATGTGTTGCAGACTCTTATGGTCTATAAAGATCGTGCTTTTGGTACCGTATAGGTAATGTCGCCAGATCTTCAGAGCAAACACAACTGCTCCTAGTTCAAGATCGTGGGTTGTGTAGTTAACCTCTTGTGTCTTCAGCTATCTCGAGGCATAGGCGATGACTTTACCTCGCTGCATCAGAACACATCCGAGTCCTTGATTGGATGCATCGCAATAGACAATGAAGTCTTCTATCCCTTCGGGGAGGGATAGTATTGGGGCGGTGCACTAGGCTCGTTTGAGCGTTTGGAACGCTCTTTCCTGTTTCTCTGCCCAGTCAAAGGCCACGCCTTTATGGGTCAGGGTGGTAAGAGGTTTCGCTATGCTGGAGAAGTTCTGAATGAACCTGCGATAGTAGCCAGCTAGACCTAGAAATTGACGAATTTCGGTAGGTGTCTTTGGTGCTGACCAATTCTCAATGGCTTTGATCTTGGAGGGGTCCACGTGTATACCTTCTTCACTAACCACATGGCCCAAAAATTCGACTCGCCGAATCCAAAATTCGCATTTTGAGAACTTCGCGTAGAGCTTCTCCGATCGCAACGTTTCTAAGATTTTTCGGAGATGTTGACTATGTTCTTCCTTACTTCGAGAGTAGATGAGTATGTCATCAATGAAGACGATGACGAACTGATCCAAGTAAGGACGACACACCCTATTCATCAGATCCATGAATACTGCGGGCGCGTTAGTTAATCCGAATGGCATCACTACAAACTCGTAGTGCCCATAACGAGTTCGGAAGGCTGTCTTGGGAACATCCTCCTCTAACACCCGTAGTTGGTGATATCCGGATCGCAGATCCATCTTCGAGAACTAGTTGGCTCCTTGAAGTTGATCAAACAAATCGTCAATGCGGGGCAAGGGATAACGATTTTTAATGGTAAGTTTGTTGAGTTCTCTATAGTCGATGCACATGCGAAACGATCCATCTTTCTTCTTGAGGAACAAGACCGGTGCTCCCCATGGTGAGAAGCTTGGTCGAATGAATCCCTTCTTGAGAAGTTCGTTAAGTTGACTGGAAAGTTCCTGCATTTCAGCCGGTGCCAGACGATAAGGAGATTTGGCTACCGGGGTAGCCCCTAGCACTAAGTCGATTCTGAACTCGACTTGGCATTGTGGTGGTAAACCGGGAAGTTCTTCTGGGAATATGCCGGGAAAGTCGCGTACTTCTGGGATTTTCTGGATGTCCTTCAGTTCTTGACTGGTATTGAAGACGTGTGCGAGAAATGCATGGTACTCCTTCCGCAAGCACTTCTGGGCTTGAATGCACGAAATGATGCGAAGGCTCGTACTAGGTTTGTCGCCGTAGATAATTAAGGTTTCGTTGTTAGGAAGGTTAAGACGAACTGCTTTTTTGAAGCACATAATGTCGGCACGAAGAAGACTCAACCAATCCATACCGATGATAATGTCGAAACATTTAATTGGGACTGGCATGAGATCTATCTTGAAAGTATGGCTATCTAAAGTTAAGGTACAACCTACGTATATGCAGTTTGTACTCTCTGTTTTCCCGTTATCCATTTCTACCGTGAATGAACTATCTAATGCACATGGTTTTTGTTTAAGCAGGTGTGCAAATTTGTGACTTACAAAACTTTTCTCAGCTCCACTATCGAAAAGTATGCAAGCATAAGAGTTATCGAGGAGGAACGTACCAGTAACTATCGTAGGATCAGCTACTGCTTCCTCGTGGTCTAGGGCCATAACTCTTCCTACTCCTCCAGCCATCCCTGCTTTAGGGCAATTCCTTTTGTAGTGGCCCACCTCGCCACATCCGTAGCAAGCTTGGCCCATACAGGCGTTAGGAATCTGGGCAGCTTGAGCTGTTGGAGTTTTACAGAAGCGGACGGTGTGTCCCTTCTTGTTGCAGTTAGAGCACTGCATCTCCCTGCAAGGTCCGTGGTGATGGAAGTTGCACTTGGTGCACTTCGGGAGAGTCCCAACATATGTTTTTGCTGGTAAGAGGTTCGTAGGGGCAACAGGAGTCACTGTGGCAGCATTGATCGCCACAAGTTGTTGCTTATTGGTGGATCCTTGTGGAGCCCCTCTTTTCCTCTTATTCCACCCCTTCTTGTGGTAGTCGGGGTTGGACTTCTGTGGTACCGGTGTAGGGATTGACGTGTTCTGAGGTTTCCGGTGATCGATGAGGGATTGTGCTAGTTCCTTGGCGCTATCAAAGGTAATAGGCCTGGAAGCGATCACACTTGACTGGATCTGGGGCGACAGTCCCCAGATATATCTCTCGATCTTTTTGCTCTGGAGAGCAACCATGTCGGGGCATAAGTTTGCGAAATCACAAAACCTATTTGTGTAGGTAGTAATGTCGGATCCAACCATTTGTAGACCCCAGAATTCTTGCTCGAGCTTTTGTATTTCACCTCGAGGACAATATTCCTTCATCAGCATTTGTTTGAACTTTTCCCAGCCGATGGAATACGCCACCACCAAAAGTTAGATAGTTAACATGGTTGTTCCACCATGTTAGTGCTCGGTCAGAGAAGGTACAAGTTGCAAACTTGACCTTGCTGCCCTCCTGACAAGCACAGATTTCAAAGACGAATTCCATCTTTTCAATCCATTGTCTCATCACCATAACACCCCCAGTTCCATTGAAGCTGCGGGGTTTGGCGTTAGTAAAGTCCTTGTAGGTGCATTCCCGAGGGTGTCCATGGCTTTCGCCGTGGTTCGAGGGTGGTGCACCTGTTCCTGATCCACTAGGGGCAAGAGCGTTGATTGCTGACACAGCAGCTGCAACTGCTGCTGTGAAAGCTGCCTGGAACATAGTGGCATCAAAAGGATTTGGTGTTTGAAGAGGTACAGGTGGTGGTGGAGGTGGTGGTATTGGTGCTTTGTTGTTTGGGTTCCTGCTTGGATTCCTGCGTGGCGGCATCTTTAACTATACGTTTAAAAGATGACGACATGGATAAGAATAAATGATAAATGAATGTGCCTCATGGACTAAATCACCATAGTCCAACAACAGAAAGAATAGCATGACTTAATGCAGAAGATAGCATTTGGATAATAATTTCCATAAGATTAGATATCTGTCAATAATACTGGAATTACAGATGTAACAAGTTCGGGAAAAATGGCCTTGGAGTAGGCCTTACATCAACCAAGATGGAAAATTTTGACAGAATTAAGATTAGATAAAGACCTAACAGGTCTAAGATTTATACAGACAGGAAATTAGACCAAAGTTTTACATAAACTAGGTTATATCCAAAAGATGAGGTGACAATATTCTATCGGCGACGAGAACTACTAGCATGAGTCCTCGATCCCGACAGTAGACGTTCGATGTCCCTTATACGCCTGTCCGACCTTGCTTGTTGAGCTCGAAGTTCTCTAACTTCAGCTCGGGTTTCAGCAAGTTCCCTTTGCAGATTTGCATTACGGACCAGAGTCCTTTCATGAGCAGACTCTAGTTGGCGAACGTAGACAGTGTTAACACCAGAGTTGGCGTCAACTTCCAAGACTTGATTGATAGTCGCCTGAGCCATTATCGTGTTCCGAGAAATCCTACGCACCATGATTGGTAGGACTCTGTCAGCAGAACCTCCTTCAGTGAGGTTGTAGAAACTTCGGTCGCCATTGTAGGGAATGGGCTGACCTTGTTCCTGACTCCATTCAGTCAAGTTAATGGCCCACAAGGGTGTGGGTCCTTGAAACACAGGGCGAGGGTTCAGGTTTGGGTTTTGAGCAGCTGGGGGTAGGTTGTTGACTTCTGGTTCCGAGTCAGAACTATCGAAAAAGCCCTCAGCATGGTGATCATCCAAAGGGATTGGGTGATCATCTTCTGGCTCTGCCTCTAGCCAACCCGCATTGCCTTGGTTCGGGAAGTACGGATCGCCATGGTGAAATCCAGCCATTTTAATCTACGCGAGAAAAGGGATATAAGAAATAGCTAAAATAGACGAACTAACTAAGATAATTATAGTAAGACCAAATACCCCTATGGTATTTCTTTATGGTTGTGTTGGTAAGTTTTTAGACTTGTTGCCATATCACAACCATTCTTGGGCATATTCTAATCACTCCTCGGACCAGCATAGTTGATCAGGCTATGCCATTCCCAAGACTGACTATATGTCCTTAGGCTTACTTGTGATATCCAACAATCGTAATACTTTTGTTCTTGTCGTTGTGACACTGATTTTAGTATGAATGCAGGCACGTATACTTTGTTAAATATTTTATTATTTAAAAGTATAACTCTTAGACAGAGTGTTTTAATCCCGATGTATTTATAGTTAGTATATCTTTTATGGGTTGATATACTATATTCACTATAAACAATGCTCTGATACCAATCTGTCACACCCCAAAACCACGAACGGCGGAAACGTTCAGGGCTGGAGGACGTCATGTACAGTATCACAACAGTGTAATATAATAAACAAGCAACAACATCATCCATTGCATTATAAGTAAAGTTTTAATACATGTGTGTTCTTTCAATGTAGTAAGACACCAAGAATATACAAGCAAAATAAAAGACGAGACTTGTCTGCTCCGTCTTCTCAAAACCTGGCCTCCATACCTGTCTACTGGTGACCTGAGAATACAAGTTATTTTGAAAGCGAGTATCAGCTTTAAAGCTGGTGAATTCATAAGTATATAAGTGTCATTGCCTTGTTTGTGAAAATCTGTTATGAAGGCCATGTAAATCATTAAATGAAAATGTTGATGTAAGTATGAAATCCCTAGAAAAACCCTTATTTTCTATAAGTATGAAATGTAGTCTTCTACCAAGACCCGAATGTTCTGTACGTATGAAGTGTAGTCTTCTACCAAGACCCGAATGTTTTGTAAGTATGAAGTGTAGTCTTTTACCAAGACCCGAATGTTCTGTTTGTAAAATGATAGTTTTTCCTTTGTGTAGACTAGTACTAAAAGTGCTTAGTCTAACTCATCGTTTATGTGAATGTGTCACAAAATAAAGTAAACAGGAAAAATATAATATTGTAAGTGTTGTCACTGGGTACTAGGACCAATACAACATCGCATTAAGCGAAATGTATAACCTAATGAACATCCGAAGATTGTCCAATTGTCCTTTGTAGCAGCAGCAGGTGGGTGGAAGGGTTAGTCCCAAATCGATTTCCTAATATAAGTAGTAACCTTAGACCTCCGAAGATGGTCATCGACCACTGGTGCTAAACAGTGGGGTTCAGAATGGTAAGTCCCGTCTAGTTATTCCCATTGAACCGGGATAGGAAAGACAATTTACACAGTAAGTACTACTAAATCATCCTCATAGTCCTAAGTACAAGTATCCAGGTAAGTGAATACAGGATAATGCACCTATGTAAAAGTGTTCCTGTATGGTGTTCATGTATGTGTGTCCATGTAAGCGGTAAGTATATGTAAACATATTCATGTATCAAGTAAACATCTGTAAGTACTCATGTATCAGGTAATGTACTAGTATAGACTCATGAATGAACTGACTCTTGTGTGACTCCTTGTAATAGAAGTAATGTTTGATATCTTCCCATTATCCCTATGATAATCTACTGTAATATAACTAGTTGATCATGTAAGTTTACACACTCTTACTACTCAAGAGTGTGAGAAACTAAATGAAAGATGCAAACTATAACATCAATACATATATAAGAATATAAGTGTATATGCATAGTTTAGTTCAAGAATGAAAAATGGTTTTGTAAGACATCTTATGGGTTTTGAACAATAATTAACAATGACTTGATGTCATTTGAATAAACATTTCAAAAGTAAAACATTTGGTAACAATGTGCTTTTAAGATGTAAAACCATTTCATGCATCACATTTTGTAGCATGTGAAATCTGTTAAATGACAAACATAGTTATAAAATACATATCAATGATTTAATAACATGTTTGTTTCTACTTGTATCCCCCCCATTAAAGCATTTAAAATCATTTAAAACATTGATTAGGGGTATGAACTCACCTATAGTTGGTGATTGGGATGAATTGGACGGTATCGGATTGCTAGGTGTCAAGCGAGGACTTGTGAACACACTACGATCCTAATGAACATATAATCACACCTATATGCACTCAATTAGACTCAAAAGACTAATTGATAATGTTTAAAACATCCTAGACATAGTTAACACTTTATATAAGTGTTTTAAGCCGTAAGGACTTCATCTAAGCTATTGTGGGACAGGGTACTTGTGTTTAGGGTTTCCAAAGGACCCTATATGAGAGTTTACTCTCCATAAACCATCACACATGGAGTTTACAGTTGTAAACTCTTGAGTTTACGGCCGTAAACTCCCAAACATGTGTGTTTGGTGTGTTTTGAAGTCCCAAATGCTTTCTAGAATTATTCTAACTTAGTGGGTAATTCCTTGGAAGGGTTTAAGGTCTAGAAGTAATCCAATTAGGAGTTTACGGCCTCAAGGACATTTCCCCTTGGAGTTTATGGCCGTAAACTCCCTTGGGGTGTTTCCTTTGTTGCTTTCAAGCCTCTTGCACTTGTGGGATATGTTGTAGACTCTTATTCCTAGTATATGAAAGCATTAGTCACACCTTAGTGCCCTTTTTAGGAGTTTACGGCCCAAGAACCATGTCTTGGCCGTAAACTCACTTGGTTAAGTGATTTTGGTGTGGTTTGGTCCTTCCATTAAGTGGGTACAATTTCTTGTAAAGGTCTAGGGCTTTAGGTGTCATGAAAACACCCTTTATGTCCATTTATATGGAGTTTACGGCCTAAGCTTCAGTTGGGCCGTAAACTCACTTTTTTTTAGTCATTTGATGTACGGGGAATCTGGTTTAAAGGGCCGCATAGGGTTGTTGGATTTCAGAAGTGCTATATGCCAAAATGGTCCTGCCCTCTGGTGTTTTATGTCTGGCCCCTGTCTGTACATAGTGGTTGGAAAATATTGTTTAACGCTTATATAATAATAATAATACTAAGACTAATAGTTGGTCACGGTAAATATTAGACTAAAATTTAGCGATAATAATGCTAGGTTTCGTCGAAGGAAAATAGAATCGTTAGAAGCAAGCGCTGCCCGATTTTGGAATCATCACCTTAACAAGTGAGTGCATAGTTACTTTCAACTTACACATATATATGAAGTATTTTATATAAATTATGTGCTATGTGTGCATATTATCTGAATACTTGCTATCTATGCTAGATGAACGTTGTTATACATGTTTTCAATGATTTAAACTGTATATGTATTTTATATCTACGAAAATGTTGGGGTAAAACATGGGTAGATGCAATAGGTGATGTGTGATAAAATGATGAGAGGCCTCGATGTTGATGTTGTTGATTCTGTTATCTAGCGGAGTATGGATGACGACCACAGACTCTTCTAGACAGTCCAGTGGAACACTAGCAGGCTCGCAACCTGTAGGTGTTTGCAAACGATATGTTCACCGGTGTACTCCATCCCCCACATGGTTGCCTTTAGGACATTTATTGCTGAGGAATCCCCTTAGCAGTAGTGTCCGTACCGATGATGATCCTTAGGCTAGGTCCCTTATGATAGGTGTTTAGGGACGTAAAGTGAGGATAACGGGAACGGGTAATCGGGTTATTGTTGATCGATGAAATTAATAAACTTATTTATTGTGGGTTGAAAACCCTATGTGCTTACCAGGCTCCCAAGTCTGACCCACTCAGTTTTATGTATTACAGGTAGTGGCGCATGAGCATAGGTGTGATGTTTTGGACGAGGGATTACGGATATAGGCCTGTAGATATGAAATAATGTAGTAAGGCTTATATTGTACTGTTTATGCTTTTGATCTGTACGAACATGACATCCCGAGTCTTTTAATGAAATACATTTCTATGGAAATGCTTTTGATAAATCTTTATCATATTTTTGTTTTGGGACAAATTCCGCAACACTTTCATTTAAAATGTAACTCTGATTTTTAAACAAAGCATAAACAAACCGGTCTTTTCTGGCCATGATTTTGGGGATGTCACAGTTGGTATCAGAGCATTAGTTTAAGCGAACTAGGAATTTGTAGGATTTCTAGACTTAAACTTAGAATGCTAAGCGATGATTGTGAGGTGTGAGCACTAGCTTATTTTAGGAATTGTGCCTAAAATGCTTTTATGTGCTAAATGCTTTGTGCATAATATGCTGTTAATTGTTCGGATCTATGGTCTGTTGCCGACCGGATCTGGAAACCTTATGTGTTTAGGATTCTAAACGTACGACTACGATATTAGAACTAGCATGTAAACGTTTCGGAGTGATAAAGACGATTTAAAACGTCTATCCTAAATAAAGATCTAAATTCACCTTATTCGGTGTATAGATCAAGATGGCAAGGACCCGTAGCGGAAACGTGAACGCAAATGGAGGTAGGAACCAACCCCCAGTGGTTCAGCAAATACCTGTTGTTGAAGAAGTTGCACCTGAGCCAGTCACCATGGCTGGAGTTCAAGCCATGATTCAGGCTATGCTAGCTGAACAAAGGGAAGAAATGAGACGGATGCTCCACAAAAATAGGGACGAACCTACCATACATGTTGAACCGACGGAGCCAGTTCTCGAGCCATCTGAGGAAGGGAACTATAGCCGCCAAGTGAGTCAAGTAGGGACTCAAGGTGAGCAAAAGGATGGCCCAGAAGGGAGAAACAACAAGGATGGGCAGATGTACAAAAATTTCTTGGGTGCGAAACCACCAAGTCTCTCAGGAAGCCCAAAGCCTGTTGAGATTATGGACTGGATCTCCGAGATGGAGATGGTGTTTGAGAACTGCAACTGCAGCGAGAAGCAGAAGTCTGTCTTCGCTGTGAGACAATTGAAAACTGGAGTCTTGAGCTGGTGGAAGCTATTGGCAGATACAATGCCACGGGGAGAAGCTCTGAAAATGTCATGGGATGAGTTCTTGGAACAACTGAAGGCGCAGTACTGTTCAGAGATAGACCTGATTGATCTGAACAATGAGTTCCAAAATTTGAAGAAGGGGAGAATGAGCATCGATGACTATGCTGCTGTATTTATGGAAAAGATGAAGTTGTTTCCATACCTAGTGCCAACCGAACTTTCCAAAATTGAGAAATTCGCAAACGGACTGCCGGCTGACTTTGGCCCAACAGTCAAGATGGCAACCACTCTGAAATCAGCTGTTCGAGCAGCTAAGAACGTGGAGACCCAACAAAAGGAAAGAGGTCTGGAGAGGGCTGAGGTTGGTGAGAAACGGAAGTTCAATGGATCCTCGAAGTCCAACAAGAAGAGTAGATTCTCGAAGTCTGGTTCGAGGGGAGGAGGATCAGAAGCGAAGTGGTGTGACAAGTGCAAGAAGAAGCACTCTGGGAAGTGTGACGGAGGGGTCACTTGTTACAAGTGCAGAAAGCCTGGGCACTACGCCAATGAATGCACCCTCAACCAGAAAGCCTGTTATGGGTGCAATGAAGAAGGGCACATTTTGAAGGACTGCCCGAAGAAGAAGGAGACAGGAAGACCCAACATACCACCGAAGCCGAAGGCGAGAGCCTTCCAGATGACGCTCGAGGCTGCAAAGGAGGCAGCAGACGTCGCTTCAAGTACCTTTCTTGTAAATGGTTTGCCTGCAAATATACTATTTGATTCCGGAGCCAACTACTCCTTTGTGTCGCATAAATTTGGTGGGAAATTAGCATTTCCTGTAGAAAAACTAGATAATGCCCTGATTGTAGAAGTTGCCAGTGGCAGATTCGTACCTGTTAGTAATCGTATTAGGAACATCGTCATTGACCTAAACGGAAACGAATTCCACGAAGAGCTATTACCCATAGAGTTAAACGGTTTCGACATCGTTTTGGGTATGGATTGGCTTAGCGCCAACGATGCTGAGATTCAATGCCGAAAGAAGATAGTAAAGGTAAACCCACCCGGAAAAGAATCATTTATGGTGTATGGGGACAAACGCAGAGTGAATTCTGGAATCATCTCCCTGATGAAAGCCAGGAAATGTTTGTCCAAAGGATGTGCATCATACTTGGCATTCGTAATCGATGCCAAGAAGGAGAAGAAAGAGGTGCAGAATATACCAGTTGTGTGTGATTATCCGGAAGTCTTTCCCAAAGATCTTCCCGGATTACCACCTGATAGGCAAGTGGAGTTTCGTATAGACTTGTTACCAGGAACAACACCGATAGAAAAGGCACCTTACCGATTAGCACCGACGGAGATGAAGGAGCTCATGACGCAACTTCAGGAGCTGTTGGACAACGGTTTCATTCGACCTAGTTCATCACCCTGGGGAGCTCCGGTGTTATTCATAAAGAAGAAGGATGGAAGCATGAGGATGTGCATAGACTACCGAGAGCTGAATAAGGCAACGGTGAAGAACAAGTATCCATTGCCGAGGATTGATGATCTATTCGATCAGCTGGAAGGTTCGAGCTACTTCTCAAAGATCGATCTTAGGTCAGGATATCATCAGCTGAAGGTGAGAGAGCAGGATATTGAGAAGACTGCATTCAGAACATGATATGGACACTACGAGTTCTTGGTTATGTCATTCGAACTAACCAATGCTCCCGCGGCATTCATGGATTTGATGAATAGGGTTTGTAAACCATTCCTCGATAAATCTGTGATAGTGTTCATCGACGACATTCTCATTTACTCGAAAAGCCAGGAAGAGCATGGCAAGCATCTACGAGAAGTGTTGGAGGTGTTAAAGAAGGAGAAGCTTTTTGCAAAGTTCTCCAAATGCGACTTTTGGATACGGGAAGTCCAATTCTTGGGTCATGTTGTTAACCAGGAGGGAATAATGGTTGACCCCGCAAAGATCGAGGCTGTAATGAAGTGGGAACGTCCAAAGAGTCCCACGGAGATTCGAAGCTTTCTAGGATTAGCCGGATATTATCGACGATTTATCCAAGGCTTTTCTTCGATAGCTGCTCCATTAACAGCTTTGACTCATAAAGGAGCTACGTATACGTGGAGTGAGAAACACGATGAGGCATTCGAGAAGCTAAAGAAGAAGTTATGTGAAGCACTGATACTTTCTCTACCCGATGGATTCGAAGATTTCGCGGTTTATAGTGACGCTTCTGGAGTCGGGTTGGGTTGTGTTCTGGCCCAAAGAGAAAAGGTGATAGCATACGCATCTCGACAATTGAAAGAGCACGAAAAGAACTACCCCACTCATGATCTGGAGTTGGCAACGATAGTTTTTGCCTTAAAGATATGGAGGCATTACCTCTACAGCATGAAGTGCAAGCTCTTCACTGATCATAAGAGTCTCCAGTATCTCTTTAATCAGAAGGAGTTGAACATGAGGCAACGACGCTGGCTAGAACTTCTCAAGGACTACGACTGTGAGATACTTTACCACCCAGGTAAAGCAAATATTGTTGCTGATGCTCTCAGTCGGAAAGTCAATCTGGAAAGGAAAAGGCCAAGAGCGTTAAGAATTGAAGTCGTCTCGACGATTGTGGAAAGTATCAGGAAAGCTCAAGAAGAAGCTTTAGAGAAAAATGACCGAAAGGAAGAACGTTAGTGTTTGGTACAAACAGTTGAGGACTGAAGGTATTCCAAGATCGAATTTGGGTACCTAAGACGGGAGGAATAAGAGATCTTCTGATGGAAGAAGCACACAAGACCATGTACTCGATTCATCCCGGTAGCACTAAAATGTATAGGGACCTAAAACCCTACTACTGGTGGCCGACGATGAAGCTCGATGTTGCGAAGTATGTGGCCGAGTGCGTAACATGTGCGAGGGTTAAGGCACAACATCAGAAACCGTATGGGAGTTTGGAACCTTTACCTGTACCCATGGGTAAATGGGAAGACATCACCATGGATTTTGTGACTAAACTGCCCAGGACGAAGAACGGTCACGACATGATTTGGGTAGTCGTGGATCGTTTCACCAAGAGTGCACACTTCATAGCAGCCAACGAGAAGTGGTCTATGGATAAGCTCGCAAATGCTTACGTGAAGGAAATTGTAAGACTTCACGGTGTCCCTCTTACGATTGTATTAGATCGTGATAGTCGTTTCACGTCAAGGTTTTGGAGGAGTCTACAAGAGGAGTTAGGTACAAAGTTGTGTTTGAGTACTGCTTATCATCTGCAAACTGATGGTCAGAGCGAAAGAACGATTCAGACGCTGGAAGATATGCTGAGAGCATGTACCCTCGAATTCCAAGGGAATTGGGACGAGCACTTACCTCTGGTAGAATTTTCCTACAACAATAGTTTTCACTTGAGCATCAAGATGGCTCCTTATCAAGCCTTGTATGGGCAGAAGTGTCGTACGCCGTCTTGTTGGCTTGAAGCCGGAGAGAAGCAGTTTATGGGCCCCGAGATAGTCCATGAGACTGCTGAGAAGTTGAAGGTGATTAGGGAAAGGATGTTAGCAGCCCAGGATCATCAGAAGAGCTATGCTGACAAGAAAAGACGACCGATAACTTTCGAAGTTGGGGATTCCGTTTTGCTTAAAGTCTCACCGTGGAAGGGACTTATACGATTTGGGAAACGAGGAAAGTTGAGTCCAAGGTTTATTGGACCGTTCAAAGTTCTTCAGAAGATAGGGAACCAAGCTTACAAGCTGGAATTGCCCGAAGAACTCAATGGTATTCATAACACCTTCCATGTGTGTTATTTGAGGAAATTCACGGGAGATGTTCCCGACATAATTCCAATCTCAGAGTTAAGGATGGATGAAAATAAAAGGTTGATCGAAGAGCCTGAGGCAATTGTTGACCGTAAGACTAAGAAGTTACGACGCAAGATGGTCGACTTGGTGCTAGTCCGATGGAAACATTCGAATGGGCCGAATCTCACTTGGGAAACAGAGGATGACATGATGAGTCGCTATCCACATCTGTTTGATGATTCATGATTCCGGGACGGAATCATCCCAAGGGGGAGAGAATTGTAACGCCCGGGTTTCAGGGCTAAGCATTTTTGTCAATGTAATAGTCTAGGTCAACTCTTGTAACTCTTTTTGAAGTAATAAAGATGAAATATTTGAGTATTATGTGAATTATATGTGTTTATTATTTAATTATAAATGTATAATTAATAAAGAATAAAAATGAGCGTCAAAATTAAAGTGTGAGATAATCCCGATATCTCTACATAAAGTTGTAGAATATGTCTCAAGGTTTCCGTGCATATAAGGAACGCCGAAATCCGAGTTATAACGAAGAAGTTATGACCTGTCGAAGTTTCACGACAGAACCGGCACGATACCGCGAAGCGTGAATAGTGAATTTACGATAGAGCGAGATTTAGCCTTAGTGATCTAAACGAAAGTCATAGCATATGTTAAACTAAGAACATCGATAAAAAGAACGCCCAAATCTGACTTCGTATGAAGAAGTTATGAGATTTTAAAGAGACCAATCCTGTCCCGGCTTGTTAAAAATATAACTTTAAAAATAAAGTCAAAATTAGCCAACGGAGTCTAAACGAAAGTTGTAGAGTACGTCTTCACCTATGCGTGGATATAAAGAACGTCAAAAACGGAGTTCGTATGAACGAGTTACAAATTATAATAGCATATTTACGTACTAAAATAAAGTACAAATCATGTATACGTACACATATATATACATATGTATATATCATTAGAAAGGTATCGACGATGCGGTCATTATAAGACTATTGTTGAGTTCTTTCGACATTAGTTTAGTACAAATATCATTAAATCCATTTATAATAGTATTATAGAGGGGTGTTTAGTTGTTTATATGACTAAAAGGTCATTAAGTAATTATGGAGGGTAGTTTTTGAAAATTCAATTAGTATAAATAAGAGCCTTGGGCTCTCATATTTCTTGCACCATTCTCTTGATTCAAGAGTCTTTCTCTCCTTATCCCCCGAGCATTTTGGTCCCTCGTAATTCGACTTCTCTTTCTGTAGCTTAGTATAGTAAGGTGAGCGCTGAAGCGCTGCACGAATCTTTCTTAGAAAGATTCAGCGACGAAGTTCTGCCCCTGTAGAGCCCGACTCCTAGCTAAAACCCCCTTGTAAGTAAGTTATGCTTACCTTATTTTAATATATCTTATATTTAAAATTAGTATTTTATTATGAACTTATAATAAATATTTGAGCTATTATTATAACTTATATAAGTGTCGTTATAATATTTTTTTTTAACTAGTCGCGGTACGGGGAATCTGGTTTAAAGGGCCGCATAGGGTTGTTGGATTTCAGAAGTGCTATATGCCAAAATGGTCCTGCCCTCCGGTGTTTTATGTCTGGCCCCTGTCTGTACATAGTGGTTGGAAAATATTGTTTAACGCTTATATAATAATAATAATACTAAGACTAATAGTTGGTCACGGTAAATATTAGACTAAAATTTAGCGATAATAATGCTAGGTTTCGTCGAAGGAAAATAGAATCGTTAGAAGCAAGCGCTGCCCGATTTTGGAATCATCACCTTAACAAGTGAGTGCATAGTTACTTTCAACTTACACATAGATATGAAGTATTTTATATAAATTACATGCTATGTGTGCATATTATCTGAATACTTGCTATCTATGCTAGATGAACGTTGTTATACATGTTTTCAATGATTTAAACTGTATATGTATTTTATATCTACGAAAATGTTGGGGTAAAACTGATGGGTTTTGAGCATTCTAACACTTCCTAAGTGTACATGCAACCCTAATAACCTTGGATCTATGTTTGTCTAATTATCATGCAAAGTTGAATTTCCAAGGTTATATTCCTATCTAGCATACATGGGGAACAATTTTAACTTGAATAATAGATAGAATAACTTACCTTGTTGTTGCTTGTGTTCCTTGAAACCTTGTGAGCCTAGCACCCCAAGTGTGATGCCTCAAATGCTTCACACAACACCAAATGCTCTTAGAAAGACTTACGAGAGAACACACACTTCTTGAAATCGGCCAAGCCCTCTTGTTTTCTTAGTGTCTAGCCGATTTTGGTGGAGAATGGGATCCTTATATAGTGTTGACACATCTAGGGTTACACCATGTAAACCCTAATGTGTCATGACTCTTCATTTCCATGACCCATGGGTTTGTAACTCCCATGGAGCATCCATGGAGCATCCTATGGGTAGAACCCAACTTGATAATCCATGGAGCCTCTTAGCCCACTATACAAGATATGAATGATTTACATAATCAACCCATATATTTAATTAGTTCTCTCTTGACCACTTAATTAATTCTAAATTAATTATTGATCAAACTAATCAAATAATATTATTAATATATTAGAACTTATAATATATTAATAATCTCCAAATGTTATTTCTCTCATTTAGTCTATCCAATTGCATGGTGCCATGCAACCCAAATGGACCATGCCGGGTCGGGTCAAGTACATACCAGAAATAAGTTATGGACTTAGACACCTTATCCAACAAAAACATGGGTAAATGCAATAGGTGATGTGTGATAAAATGATGAGAGGCCTCGATGTTGATGTTGTTGATTCTGTCATCTAGCGGAGTATGGATGACGACCACGGACTCTTCTAGACAGTCCAGTGGAACACTAGCAGGCTCGCAACCTGTAGGTGTTTGTGAACGATATGTTCACCGGTGTACTCCATCCCCCACATGGTTGCCTTTAGGACATTTATTGCTGAGGAATCCCCTTAGCAGTAGTGTCCGTACCGATGATGATCCTTAGGCTAGGTCCCTTATGATAGGTGTTTAGGGACGTAAAGTGAGGATAACGGGAACGGGTAATCGGGTTATTGTTGATCGATGAAATTAATAAACTTATTTATTGTGGGTTGAAAACCCTATGTGCTTACCAGGCTCCCAAGTCTGACCCACTCAGTTTTATGTATTACAGGTAGTGGCGCATGAGCATAGGTGTGATGTTTTGGACGAGGGATTACGGATATAGGCCTGTAGATATGAAATAATGTAGTAAGGCTTATATTGTACTGTTTATGCTTTTGATCTGTACGAACATGACATCCCGAGTCTTTTAATGAAATACATTTCTATGGAAATGCTTTTGATAAATCTTTATCATATTTTTGTTTTGGGACAAATTCCGCAACACTTTCATTTAAAATGTAACTCTGATTTTTAAACAAAGCATAAACAAACCGGTCTTTTCTGGCCGTGATTTTGGGGATGTCACATGTTTCTACTTGTATCCCTCCCCCCCCCCCCATTAAAGCATTTAAAATCATTTAAAACATTGATTAGGGGTATGAACTCACCTGTAGTTGGTGATTGGGATGAATTGGACGGTATCGGATTGCTAGGTGTCAAGCAAGGACTTGTGAACACACTACGATCCTAATGAACATATTGATGGGTTTTGAGCATTCTAACACTTCCTAAGTGTACATGCAACCCTAATAACCTTGGATCTATGTTTGTCTAATTATCATGCTAAGTTGAATTCCAAGGCTATATTCCTATCTAGCATACATGGGGAACAATTTTAACTTGAATAATAGATAGAATAACTTACCTTGTTGTTGCTTGTGTTCCTAGAAACCTTGTGAGCCTAGCTCCCCAAGTGTGATGCCTCAAATGCTTCACACAACACCAAATGCTCTTGGAAAGACTCTTGAGATAATACACACTTCTTAAAATCGGCCAAGCCCTCTAGTTTCTTAGTGTAACCGATTTTGGTGGAGAATATGATTCTTATATAGTGTTGACACATCTAGGGTTACACCATGTAAACCCTAATGTATCATGACTCTTCATTTCCATGACCCATGGGTTTGTAACTCCCATGGAGCATCCATGGAGCATCCTATGGGTAGAACCTAACTTGATAATCCATGGAGCCTCTTAGCCCACTATACAAGATATGGATGATTTACATAATCAACCCATATATTTAATTAGTTCTCTTTTGACCACTTAATTAATTCTAAATTAATTATTGATCAAACTAATCAAATAATATTATTAATATATTAGAACTTATAATATATTAATAATCTCCAAGTGTTATTACTCTCATTTAGTCTATCCAATTGCATGGTGCCATGCAACCCAAATGGACCATGCCGGGTCGGGTCAAGTACATACCAAAAATAGTTATGGACTTAGACACCTTATCCAACAGTCTCCCACTTGGATAAGTCTAATAACTATTACTGCAAGTATGACTTCAGGAACCAATCGGCAATCGTAGCTCTTTTCAAGGTTTCTCGGAACTGAGAAGATGATGGTATGCCATTTAAGATAAGTGATCATATAATCCTCCGTTCTAGATATCAGCCGGACAAATACATGGAACATTGTCTTGCTTATTGTCCAGCATTTGTTTCCCGATTTCCGATTTGTTTGACAAAGAACTTAATTGAACACATCAACTTAGTTCTGACCGGGCCTGGTACATGGGTCAAAACAAAATCATCGAGGGGCCCAGATATCAGCTTCTAATCCAAGAAGGAACAGATAAACTTCGACTCATACGTTTGTTCTACCACTCATTGAATTACACACAAAAGCACGATTTATAACATCGAGTTACCAATGCGTTTTCTCGTACAATCAATGCATAACCAACTTGTAAGTAACAAATCATATCTCTAGGTTTGAAGACTTATACGATATTACCGTCTCACGATCACTCAAGATAGAATTCCATGAAGTGATTCCAGTGAGCGTGGGTTGAGTCCAATGCTCAGAACTTATGAGCACTCATGATTGATGTAGCCTTGTCCAAGACCTCTACAACCAAACATGACAGTCTTGATTCATACCTACTTCCAACATATGACTGACTGTGGTGGTTTGAATAATATGTTATACCAAACAAAATTATTCTGGAAGTCAAAACATGCAAAAGAAATATAGTAAACGATCGACAAGAGATAGCAACACCTTACTCATAAATAAAACATTTTTTATTCATCATCAAATGTCAATTACACTTTACAAATTTCGAGGTTATCTAACTACTAAATCTAATATCATCCTTCAGCCCTATGCTCCGAGCATGCTGAAGATGCTTAACCCGAGTCAGTCCCTTTGTGAGGGGATCTGCCGGATTCTCATCTGATGATACCCTCTTTGCCACGAGGAGTCCTTCTTCGATCTGATGTCTGATGAAATGGTATTTTCTGTCGATGTGTCTGGACCTCCCGTGATCCCTTGGTTCCTTGGCTAAGGCAACAACACTTTCACTATCACAGAAAATTTCCATTGGCTCTTTAATAGCTGGTACAACTCCAAGGTCTCCAATGAAGTTCTTCAGCCACATTGCCTCCTTTGCCGCCTCGCTAGCTGCAATATACTCTGATTCACAAGTTGAATCAGCCACTGTTTCTTGCTTGGAACTCTTCCAAGAGATTGCTCCTCCATTCAGGGTAAAGACCCAGCCCGACTGAGAGCGGAAATTATCCCTATCAGTCTGGAAGTTGGCATCACTATACCCTACAACTCTCAAGTCATCACTCCCACCGAGGGTAAGAACCCAGTCCTTAGTCCTCCGTAGGTACTTGAGGATATTCTTTACCGCAGTCCAGTGTGCCTTGCCAGGGTTCGCCTGATACCTGCTAACCATGCTCAAGGCAAAAGCTACATCGGGTCGAGTACACGTCATAGCATACATGATCGATCCTACAGCCGAAGCATAAGGTGTTCGACTCATTTCTGCTATCTCAGCCTCAGTGCTAGGGCTTTGTGTCTTACTCAATCTGGTGTTACTCTTGATGGGTAACTCTCCTTTCTTGGAATCCTGCATGCTGAATCTCTTCAGCACCTTATCCAAGTAGGTACTTTGACTAAGTCCAATTAATCTTTTACTCCGATCTCTCATGATCCTTATCCCTAAAATATAGGCAGCTTCACCAAGGTCCTTCATAGCGAAACACTTCCCAAGCCAGGACTTTACTTCCTGCAGGGTTGGAATGTCGTTTCCTATGAGTAGTATGTCATCCACATACAATACCAAAAAGCTAACTATACTCCCACTAGCCTTGACATACACACAAGATTCATCTTCACTCCTAGTAAAGCCAAATTCCTTGACCTTCTCATCAAAGCAAAGATTCAATCTGCGAGGTGCTTGCTTTAATCCATAAATGGATTTCTCAAGCTTACACACTCTATTAGGGTACTCGTTGCTGACAAAACCCTCTGGCTGACTCATGTAAACATCTTCAGCCAACTTTCCATTAAGGAAAGCAGTTTTGACATCCATCTGCCATACTTCATAGTCATGAAATGCAGCTATGGCTAACAGAACCCGAATAGACTTAATCTTGGCTACTGGAGAAAAGGCCTCATCATAATCCACTCCAAGAATTTGAGAGAAGCCCTTTGCAACCAGTCTAGCCTTATAAGTGTGTACTTTACCATCCATGTCGGTCTTCTTCTTGAAGACCCATTTGCACCCTACTGTCTTACGACCTGGTACATTTTCAACCAAGTTCCAAACTTGATTGTCATACATGGATTGTATCTCGCTATCCATAGCCTCTTTCCATTTAGTTGACTCAGGGCCTGCCATGGCTTCCGCGTAGCTGTTAGGGTCATCTTGACTTACTAGTGTCCCATCACTAATAAGTGTCTCACCTTCTACAGTAATATGGAATCCATAGTAATGCTCAGGTGCACTCCTAACTCTCGTGGAACGCCTCAGAGGTATGGGTTTGTCAATTGGCTCAACAGGAGTTTCCTCCTCAAGTTGAGGGCTAGAGTTTGAAGTTCCTTCACCACTTGAATCTTGAATTTCTTCAAGATCAATTTGCCTCCCACTGTCTCCTTGGCTTATAAACTCTCTTTCTCGAAAGACTCCTCTTCTTGCTACAAAGACCACATTGTCACTGGGTCTGTAGAAGAGGTAACCAAAGGATCACTGTGGGTAACCGATGAAAATACACCTCTCGCTTCGAGGTTCGAGCTTATCATGAGTCTCGCGTCTCACGAAAGCCTCGCAACCCCAAATCTTGATGTGGTCTAGTTTAGGTACTTTACCAGTCCACATCTCGTGAGGAGTTTTGGCAACTTTCTTTGTAGGGACTAGATTAAGAATATGGGCGGCAGTCTCTAAGGCATACCCCCAGAATGAGATTGGTAGCGTAGCTCGACTCATGATGGAACGAACCATATCTAACAAAGTTCGATTACGCCTCTCAGCCACACCATTCAACTGTGGTGTCCTGGGAGGTGTCAATTGTGAGACTATCCCACATTCCCTTAGATAGTCAAGGAACTCTGAACTAAGATACTCACCACCACGATCGGATCGAAGCATCTTAATGTTCCTGCCCAATTGATTCTCGACTTCCTGTTTAAATTCCTTAAACCTTTCGAAAGTCTCTGACTTATGCTTGATCAAGTAGACATATCCATATCTACTGTAATCATCAGTAAAAGTCAAATAATAACGATTAGCATCCCTTGTGGCATGTTTGAATGGTTCACACACATCCGTGTGTATAAGGTCCAACAAACCTTCACC
This sequence comes from Lactuca serriola, assembly GCF_051521515.1. Classification (NCBI taxonomy): domain Eukaryota; kingdom Viridiplantae; phylum Streptophyta; class Magnoliopsida; order Asterales; family Asteraceae; genus Lactuca; species Lactuca serriola. The sequence continues at coordinate 114,727,406 of NC_136412.1, forward strand.
CCTTTCACACCAGCCTGTGAAGGGTGACTTTGTCATTTTTCCAAGTAAGCATGATTCGCAACTATCATCTGACTTTAGGTCAAACGACTCCAAGACTCCATCCTTTTGGAGTTGGCCTATGCGTTTCTTGCTTATATGTCCAAGGCGAAAATGCCATAATGATGCTTTATCCAAGTTATTATTAGTAGTAGAATCAATACACAAAACATTATTTCCTAAGTTATCTACAACAGACACAGCTTCATACACACCATCACAAAGTAATGCTTTAAAATAAAGAACATTATTAAAGAAAGCATCAATAGAACCAACTTCATTATTAAACGAAAAGGTAAACCCTTGTTTGTACAAAGCATGAAAGTAAATAATATTTCTTGCCATTCCTGGCGAGTAACAACATTTATTCAAATCTAAACTAAACCCACTACTTAGTGATAAAGTATAAACTCCAATCTTGGTAACAGGTAAAGCTTTTCTATTCCCCATGATCAAGTTTATTCTTCCTTGCTCCACATCCTCACTTCTTCTTAGTCCGTGCAAGTCACAACAAATATGAATACCACAACCGGTATCAAGGACCCAAGAATTAGAATGGGGTGAGTTATTAGAAATGATAGTGTAAATACCTGCATGGTTGGGTTTGACTTTCCCATCCTTCACATCCTGCTGGTACTCTGGGCAGTTCCGCTTCCAATGAGCCTTTTCATGGAAATAGAAGCATTCAGCCTCTTTTGGGTCAGAAGAAGGAGTAATGAAACCTTTCTTGGTTCCACTTGAAGAAGAGCCATCAAGGGTCCGAGCCTTGGTACCCTTCGAAGATCTCTTTCTCCTCCTCCCTCGACTTTTCCCGATTGCCAAAACCAGAGTTGAGTTTGGAGTAGGAGTGATAGCAACCGACTTCCCCTTAAGACCTGTTTCTGCGGTCTTGAGAAGTCCCTGAAGTTTGCTGAGGGTGACTTCTTCCTTGTTCATGTGATATGTCACGCGGAACTGATCATAGCATGATGGCAAGGAGTGCAAAATGATATCTATTGCAAGATCCTCCGGGAAGTTCACATTAAGCTTCAGCAAACGATCCACATACCTTTGCATTTTCTGCATGTGGCTCGTGACGGATTCCCCGTCCTTCATCATGGTTGTTATCATGGAGCAGATGATTTCATACCTCTCTTGTCTTGCACTTTGATGGTATCTTTCCATCAAATCTTGGTGCATTTCATAAGGGTAGAAATCCTCATAAGACTTTTGGAGCTCCGCTGTCATCGTGGACATCATGATGCAAGCCACTTTCGTAGCATCCCTTTCATGTGCCCGAAAGTTAGCGATCTCCTGAGGAGTTGCAATGGTCTCATCAATCTCCTTAAGCTCCTTGTCAAGGACATATTCTTTGTCCTCGTAGCGGGTAATCATCCTGATGTTTCTGATCCACTCATTGAAGTTGGATCCATCAAAGGTGACTTTCCCACACAAGTTCATACGGGTAAAGGAGCCATTAGGGTTAGAGCCAGAAGCATTGTTGAAAGACATCTGAAGAAAAGAGAACAAGATTAGTTTAGATATAAGAGAGTCCTTAATAAAACACCCAAATGTAATATTAAGGCTAGGATCCAATCACAATATAATATAACTTAGAAGAGGTATGCCGTAATCTAAGGTATATCATATTTGAAAGGTAGGTGAATGACGATTCACCAATTTCCACCACGAAAACCGCAATATTTAAGTATTAGGTTTTTGAATGGTTCTTAGAAATTCCTAGATTCTTTGAGATTCAATGAAATTTTCAAAGGCATGTTTCAATCTCGAGTGTGCCCTCCAAGTTTTGTGACTGGGATACCGAGGATCACAAAACGAGGTGTGAAGTAACCATGCAAATCACTTGGTACCCTTAAAGTTTATCACTCAATCGATGTGCCGGTAAACCACACACGCTCCATCGATACTATAATAAACCCTAAGTCACCCTTTACCTACCTTGTTAAGTCCAAGTTAGTGTGCCGGTTAACCACACACGCTCCACCAACGACTTAATCAAAGTGTAAAGTGTAATTTCATGGAATAGCACCTTATTCACATTTTTCCTAAAGTAACTAAGATTGGGAATTTAATAAAACATTTAGTTACTTTATAATATTCATCATACTTTGAATGAGGATTTTGTAAGTCCTTGCCTTACCCGTTCGGCTAACGACCCTCCACCGGTCAAGCAAGTGGTGGGTGAGAGTGGACACCCATTAAGTCACCATTTTATAGGCAACAACCTTATACCCACCTTATAGACCGGCTTCGTGAATGAGGCGTACTAGCGGTAAGACGACTTTGTTTTTATACACATATATATAATTATTAAATCATAATAATATAAGTATAAGGGTTGAATTTTAATTTTTAAAATTCTAGCGATTGGAACTAAAGTTTTAACTTAACTTTACTTGTTCCAAAACTTGAGGGCAAGTTTTGTAAACTTTCAAAACTTTTCATTTCTTGTAACTTATGAGTTTAATAGAGTAATAAAATGAGGACTTTTCATTTTTCCTAACTCTTGTGTTCTTTTAATGGTTTTTAATCCAAGAGACTTTTGGTTTTCCATAACTTGAGGACAAGTTATGGACTCCATTAAAACACATTATGATCATGAATTAATCTACCACATAGGTTACAAATAATTCCTATGATCATCTAAACATCATAAGAACAAGAATATGAATATGAACACCTTCAAGAATCAAAATCACATTTAGTCTTTGTAATTTTGATAACTAGTTGTTGTAAATGAGTTAGAAAAGACATTACACCTTCTAAAACAAGTTTTCAAGTACCAAAACAATTTAGGGTAATGTTTCTAATCCATTTCCAGCAACTGAAGTCGAAATTCTGCATTCTGTCGACCCTACTCGCCGAGTGCATAAACCTACTCGCCGAGTAGGTTGAAGATACAAGTGAACTCGACGAGTCCTCCCCATGGACTCGCCGAGTCCATCAGTCAGAGAGCAAGATTTTCGACTTTCTTCAACTTTTAAGCACAAATAACAAACAAACAAGCCTAGGCTCTGATACCACTGATGGGTTTTGAGCATTCTAACACTTCCTAAGTGTACATGCAACCCTAATAACTTGGATCTATGTTTGTCTTATTATCATGCTAAGTTGAATTCCAAGGCTATATTCCTATCTAGCATACATGGGGAACAATTTTAACTTGAATAATAGATAGAATAACTTACCTTGTTGTTGCTTGTGTTCCTAGAAACCTTGTGAGCCTAGCACCCCAAGTGTGATGCCTCAAATGCTTCACACAACACCAAATGCTCTTGGAAAGACTCTTGAGATAATACACACTTCTTAAAATCGGCCAAGCCCTCTAGTTTCTTAGTGTAACCGATTTTGGTGGAGAATATGATTCTTATATAGTGTTGACACATCTAGGGTTACACCATGTAAACCCTAATGTATCATGACTCTTCATTTCCATGACCCATGGGTTTGTAACTCCCATGGAGCATCCATGGAGCATCCTATGGGTAGAACCCAACTTGATAATCCATGGAGCCTCTTAGCCCACTATACAAGATATGGATGATTTACATAATCAACCCATATATTTAATTAGTTCTCTTTTGACCACTTAATTAATTCTAAATTAATTATTGATCAAACTAATCAAATAATATTATTAATATATTAGAACTTATAATATATTAATAATCTCCAAGTGTTATTACTCTCATTTAGTCTATCCAATTGCATGGTGCCATGCAACCCAAATGGACCATGCCGGGTCGGGTCAAGTACATACCAGAAATAATTATGGACTTAGACACCTTATCCAACACATATAATCACACATATATGCACTCAATTAGACTCAAAAGACTAATTGATAATGTTTAAAACATCCTAGACATAGTTAACACTTTATATAAGTGTTTTAAGCCGTAAGGACTTCATCTAAGCTATTGTGGGACAGGGTACTTGTGTTTAGGGTTTCCAAAGGACCCTATATGAGAGTTTACTCTCCATAAACCATCACACATGGAGTTTACGGTTGTAAACTCTTGAGTTTACGGCCATAAACTCCCAAACATGTGTGTTTGGTGTGTTTTGAAGTCCCAAATGCTTTCTAGAATTATTCTAACTTAGTGGCTAATTCCTTGGAAGGGTTTAAGGTCTAGAAGTACTCCAATTAGGAGTTTACGGCCTCAAGGACATTTCCCCTTGGAGTTTACGGCCGTAAACTCCCTTGGGGTGTTTCCTTTGTTGCTTTCAAGCCTCTTGCACTTGTGGGATATGTTGTAGACTCTTATTCCTAGTATATGAAAGAATTAGTCACACCTTAGTGCCCTTTTTAGGAGTTTACGGCCCAAGAACCATGTCTTGGCCGTAAAATCACTTGGTTAAGTGATTTTGGTGTGATTTGGTCCTTCCATTAAGTGGGTACAATTTCTTGTAAAGGTCTAGGGCTTTAGGTGTCATGAAAACACCCTTTATGTCCATTTATATGGAGTTTACGGCCTAAGCTTCACTTGGGCCGTAAACTCACTTTTTTTTGAGTCATTTGATGTGTTTAAGACCTTATACTACTTGGGAAAATAGCCTAGATGCAAGCCTTAAAGTCCTTAAGTCCTCAAATCACCATTTAGTGTTAGGAAATGGAGTTTACGGCCTAAGAGAGTTTTGGGCCGTAAACTCCCAATCTTGGGTGGATTTGTGTATGTTTTCATGTCCCTAACATGCATACCTAATGGTGTAAGGCCTTGGGGAGTAAACTCCTAGATCTAATGATTTAGCCAACTAAATCATGTTATAAGCATCTAATATGTATTCTAACACTACTAGAAAGAGTTACTCACAATCTGGGATAAAAACCCGAAGATCCGTCAGAGAGAAAATGGCTTTTCTCTAGTTCGAATTGTGAATAATGAATTAATTTAATTCAGAAAACTATTTATAGTCCTGAAATATCTTGACAGAAAATATTTTTATTCTCGAACTTGGACTGTAACATTATGAAACTTGAAATGTCCAAATTTCACAAACCCAGGAGCATCCACTCTCCTGATATCTCCTAAAGTGTAAACCCTAATGTACACAAACTTGCTCGGAAAAGTCTGAAAATCACTAAAATTGGATTGGCATCTATTGAATAGATATTGTTCGTACAAATGGAAATTTCGGGTTGTCACAATTTTGGCTTTTCTCTAATTGGAAATGTAACTAATAAACTATTTGGTTCAGTTTTCTATATATAGTCCTGGGATTTTTGGCAGAAAACATTTTTATTCCTGGAATAAACTCTAATATCCTAGAGTATTGGAATAACAGTGTTGCACAAAACCCTAGTGCAACCACTCTCCTAATATCTCCTTAAGTGTAAATCCTGAAAAACTGCCAAACTTATACTCGAAGTCTGAATTTTCACTGTAACTTTTTTAACTTCTATTGGATTGATATAGTTTGTTCAGAATGGAAATTTCGGGTTGTCACAGCTCATCCCAAAAGTAATACTTTATTTCAGAAAGATTTTCTTCTTTTGTTTGGTAAGATCTTATAGGTTGTATTTGCTAGCTAAATAATTAGCTATGTCTACAAACCATGGCTCTTCTCCCACGGTCACCATAATGTACTCATCTGGGAAGTCATCTCCAACTCTATCTTCTTGCAATTGTGGGTTTTCAAGTCTTGACAAGTGGTCGGCTGCTACATTCTCTATTCCCTTCTTGTCGCGTATCTCTATGTCAAGCTCTTGGAGAAGTAGTACCCATCGTATCAATCTTGGCTTGGCATCCTGCTTGGCAAACAAATACTTGATAGCGGAGTGGTCAGTAAAAACAGTTGTTTTAGATAAAACTAAATAAGGGCGGAATTTATCAAAAGCATACACCACAACTAATAATTCTTTTTCAGTGGTGGTGTAATTCTCTTGGGCCGGATTTAAAGTTTTACTAGCATAATAGATGGGTCGAAAGTACTTATCAACCCTTTGACCAAGGACAGCTCCTAATGCAAAGTCACTAGCATCACACATTATTTCAAATGGTAAATCCCAATTTGGAGCAATAATGATCGGGGCATTAGTCAATTTTTCCTTTAAAAATTCAAATGCCTTTAAACACTCTTTAGTAAAATTAAATGGTGCATCCTTTAAAATCAATTGTGTTAGAGGTCTACTTATTTTAGAAAAATCTTTTATAAAACGCCGGTAAAAACCCGCGTGTCCTAGAAAACTTCTAATGCCCTTCACATTAGTTGGTGGGGGTAATTTGGCAATGGTGTCAATCTTTGCCCGATCCACTTCAATTCCCAATTTGGAAACCTTGTGGCCTAAAACTATACCCTCCTTGACCATAAATTGACATTTCTCCCAATTAAGGACTAAGTCGGTTTTTTCGCATCTAGCAAGCATTAAGTCAAGATTTGTGAGACAATCATGGAAGGAAGATCCAAAAACAGAAAAATCGTCCATAAAGACTTCCATGAATTTTTCCACCATGTCATGGAATATGGCTGTCATGCACCTTTGAAATGTCGTGGGTGCATTGCATAGCCTAAAGGGCATGCGTCGATAAGCAAAGTCCCACTTGGGCAAGTAAATATGGTCTTTTCTTGGTCCATTGGGTCTATGGGTATTTGGAAATAACCCGAAAATCCGTCTAGAAAGCAATAATAACTATGGCCCGATAATCTTTCTAACATTTGATCAATAAAAGGTAAGGGGAAATGGTCTTTACGAGTGACATCGTTTAGCTTTCGATAATTGATGCACACTCTCCAACCGGTTACCGTTCGTGTCGGAATAAGCTCATTCTTCTCGTTGGTTATGACCGTCATCCCTCCTTTCTTGGGCACCACTTAGACCGGACTCACCCACGAACTGTCGGAAATGGAATATATGATCCCCGCATCCAAAAGCTTGACCACTTCCTTCTTGATCACTTCTTGCATATTTGGGTTTAATCTTCTTTGGTGCTGCACAACCGGCTTTGCTCCTTCTTCCAGATTAATCTTGTGAGAACAATAAGAGGTGCTAATTCCCTTGATGTCGGTAATGCTCCATGCTATGGCGCACTTTCGTTTCTTCAAAACTTGAACTAGTTCTTCTTTTTCAGATTCGGAAAGGTCAGAGACTATGATAACTGGCTTTTGATGGCCATCTTCAAGGAAAGCATACTCCAAATGTTCTGGTAATGTTTTGAGCTCAGTTTATGGGTTTTGTTGGCTGTACTCGCCGAGTGTAGGTAAGGGACTCAGCGAGTTGGTAGCTGAATTCACGAATTCCATTTTTTCTTCGCTTGGACTCAGTGAGTAGGTCGGACCTACTCGACGAGTTGATCTGTCAGATTGTTTCATCAATTCTTCAAACTCAACTTCTTCCAGCAGCCTCTCGATCTCCATTAAGTCTTTTTCATCATCAAATTCTTCATCAAAAATGGTGGACTTGTTGGGATCTTCACTTTCGCACTCCTCCATTAATTCATCAAGCATGTCAATTGAGAACGCCATGTCATCACTATTCCTTGCATACTTCATAGCTTGATCAACCCCAAAAGTGACTGAATCATCTCCTACCCGTAAAGTAAGCTTCGAGTGCCTCATGTCTACTATAGCACTTCCCGTGTTGAGGAAAGGTCTTCCAAGGATGATCGAGACTTGAGGATCCGCCTCCATGTCTAGAATTATGAAATCTGCGGGAAATACAAACTTGTCCACCTTGACCAATAAGTTTTCACATATGCCTCTTGGAAAAGTGACTGTCTTGTTTGCTAAGTGAATCGCCATACAGATTGGCCTTGGTTCCGGGAGGTCCAGCTTCTTGAAGAATGAATATGGCATGAGGTTCACACTTGCTCCTAAATCAGCCAAAGCATGAATGGTAGCCAAGTTACCAAATTGGCAAGGCAAAGTCAAGCTCCCCGGGTCACCCTTCTTCTTTGGTAGCTTATTTAGCATGGCAGCTGAGTAGTTATCATTAAGAACAACCTTTTTCACTTCCTCCATCTTTCTTCTATTCGTGAGAAGTTCCTTAAGGAATTTTGGCATATTTTGGCATTTGTGCGATAGCTTCGATGAAGGGTATGTTGATTTGAAGAGCTTTGATATGATCAAGAAACTTCTGGTACTCCTCTTCCTGCTTTTCTCTCTTAGTTCGGGCTGGATATGGCAATAGAGGCTGAAAGGGCTTTTCAGGAATCTGCTCTTTCGGGTTTGGCAGTGGACTCACCGAGTCCATATTCTAGACTCGGTGAGTAGGCTCTGCAGATTGAAGATTTTGATTTTGGTCTTGAGTATATTCATCCTCCTTCTGCAATTCTTTGGGTGCTTCATTCTGAATAGGGGCCAGAGGAGTGATTATCTTCCCACTTCTTGTTGTGACTATGTTTATGTGTGCGCCTCGTGGGTTATTTTCGGTTTTACTCGGAAGTTCGCCCGGTGATCTTTGGTTGATTTGTTGAGCAAGTTGCCCCAGCTGCATTTCTATGTTGTGGATAGATGCTTGCTGGTTTCTAAGCATGGTTCTTGTTTCTTGAATTACAGCATCATGATCACTATGTCTCTTTTCTGAAGCAGCTACAAATTTGGTGAGCATCTCTTCCAAACTTGGTTTTCTTTCTTGTGCCGACTCCTCCTTTTGGTAAAAACCTCTTCCTTTCTGCCTGAACTTCTCCTCCTTAGCCTTCTTGTACTCTTCATAAGGGAGCCACTCTTTCTTTGGTTTTCGCCAATCTTCATCATATTGGTCCCCACTTGAGTAACAAACTTGCACCTTCTTGTTGCCATTTTCATCCAAGTCGCAGTCTCTAGTAAGATGAGGCCCATTGCAATTTTCACACCCCACCCGTATAGCATGTATCGTTTGGTCCATTTTGTCCATCCTCCTATCCATGTTTTTCAAAACGGCCATCACTGCTGATAAGTCTTCTGAAGTTGCATAGGCGGACCCCCTTGTTACATCATTTCTTGGATTATGGTATTCTCTAGAATGCTTAGAGAATTCTTCAATTAGCCGCTTTATCACTGGAGGTGCCTTCTTCGTAAGTGGACCTTGCGAGTCAAGTAATTGCCTTGTGGTAACATTTACTCCATCATAAAAGATGGAGACTTCTTACTGACTATTGAGGTCGTGATGTGGGCAATTCCTTAACCAGCTCTCATACCTCTCTTAAGCTTCATATAGTGGCTCTCCAGCTTGTTGTTCAAAGTTGGCTATGGCTTTCTTGAGCTTGGATATCTTGGATGGTGGGCAAAATTGATCAATGAACTCTTCTTTCAGCTGGGCCCATGTAGTGATGGATCTGAGGGGTAGTGACTTGAGCCAATCCTTTGCAGCACCCTTCAAAGTAACCGGAAGCATGCGCAGTAGCTGAGTTTCCCGAGGCATGTTGGGAACATTGAAATAATTAGCTACATCATTGACTTCATCCAAGTGCTTGTAGGCGTCTTCGTGATCTTTTCCAGTGAAAGGGATTTCTTTAAGTAGAGCTAGGATATGACCCTTAAGCTCAAAGGTGGCAGTTGTGGGAATTGCAGGTTGCACAAGTCCCAGGCCAGTGTCATCATGCATCCTCTTCTTCCATTCCCCCATGAGGACTTCATCAACATTAGCCATAGTGATAACTAAATCATCCTCAAAATCGGATTCGTGCTCGTATGTAGGTTCTTCTTCTTCCTCTGTCTCGTATTCGGTGTCTTATTTAATGGGGTCTTCGATTGTTAAAGAGGCGCTGGATGCTCCTGATTTGCTGCTCTTCTTCTTGCTGAAAACGGACTTGAGGTTCTTTAGTGGATAATTCTTTGAAGAAGCGGATTCTCCAACGGCTTTTCCTTTGTTCCTCCTTAGTGCGGATTCCGGGTCTTCGAGAGGAGAAACCAGGGGTGTATCAGATCCTCGGGTCATGAAACAACTGAAAAGAAACAAGAAAAACGCATAAAAAGAACAAAAAATGAAACAGAATGAAAAAGAAAAATAGTTTGGCAAACAGTAGGATACTCGCCGAGTAGGTGCGAATGCAGTCGGTGAGTAGACTATTTAAAACCAAAAAATTAAAACTAATTAATAGCCTTCTAAAAAGAAACCAATAATTTCTAAAACCTAACCTACTTACTGTATTACTGAAAAATAACTTTGTGCAAGAAAAACTCACACAAAGGATCGATAAAATTAGGAATTAGACTTAATTTTGGAACCGTTCCCCGGCAACGGCGCCAAAAACTTGATGTGTGTAAAATATATTGGTTTTATTCCTAATTTTAGTTAATAAATTAAGCACACAAAGGCAGTGAACCTGTCTTTTAGTGGTGTAGTTGGATAAGTAGGGTGTCGAACTCAGGGAACAGAAATTAAACTAATAACTAATTTTAACTAAGCAAGTAATAAAAGTAAAAGGGTTTTTCTCTAGTTTTACAAGACTAGAAACTTAAACATACCACTTAAACACTTAATTAACTAAACAAATAAGACAAGTAACAAATTCACCAAATTTGATAAAGGGTTTCTGTTTAGGTCCAACCAATTCACTCCTATGGTTATTTATATGATTGATCAATTGTTATTGGTTACCAACTATAGTGGTTAGGTTCATGTTCATTACTACTAACCCTTAGACAATTAATCAATTCAAGCAGTGGCCAATTGTTTAAACTAATTAATCCCCTAGTTCAATTATTTGGATTAAATAAGATTTGTAATTGGTTAATCAAGTTGGTGTTTCAATTAACCTCTTGTTTGTTGGTTTCTCAAACAAGCTCACACATTAATTTAACCATTCTCTTATTAATCCTAGTTTCATATTCATTATTCCTAGGCATATGATAAAGTGTTCACATAGACATATGAGGTTAACAACTAAGAGATGTTCATGCAACTTAATTGTCTTCCAATTAACAGAAAATAGTTGTGGTTAATGCATAAGGTTCTTTAACAAACTTAATTTAATAAGATCACCAATAAACAATCAATCAAAAAGTAATAATTAAACCATAGGAGTAACTTGGTCTTCCCAAACAGAAACAAAACGAATTTAGTTCATAGTCACAGTAAAAACAAACTCAAAAACAAGTTCAACTAGGCTAGACATGCTTAAATTCTAAGATTAAGTGGAATGTATAACCTAAATTGCCTTGATTCTTCAAAGGATCGAAGGTTAGGGTTTCTCAGATCTCCAAAGGGTTCTTTAATCGCAGGTGCAGCTCCCAAAACGCCAGACGTCTCTCCAATTCGGATAAAGGTTTGATATTTATAATTATCACAAAACAGGGGCTACTCGGCGAGTAGACTCACGGACTCGCCGAGTACAGGTACAATCCGTCTATTTCCAGGAGTCTTGACTTATCTTCCGGAATATTCTTGGGTACTCACCGAGTAGCCTCACGTAGTGTGCTTTTGTTCCTCATTCTTCATTTTTTGGTCTCTAATTGCTTCTCCTTGTTCCCTTTTACTTCCAAGCATGCCTTTTGGATTGAAAACAAAATTTAAACATTATTAAGTACCTTTTGTCCATATTATGCACATAATTAGCTAAAAATGAATAAATATGTATGCTAACATATGACTAATTAAGCAAATATCACCCATATACGAACCAAAACTTTTGTAACTACTCCCTCTCCCATGTATACCTTATATATATATATATATAAATCACACTTAACATCACTTCTCTTTCCACGGATATAAAATCTCAGTAGTACTCACAGATAATACAGATACCACAACAATTTTCATGTCTAATGAAGCAACCTGTACTCTGCTAAATGCAACTGCACAAGAAATCATAGACCGCTTTCCCAGTCAAGATAGAAAAACTTTACCTGAACCACTCAAACGTTGTAAAGGGTTGACAAAGAATGTCTATGTAGAATGCACAAAACTTTCTTCGACTAGAAATATCCGTTTCACAGTCACCACATTCAGTGACATAAAAACACCACAACCAACAATCTTATCAACACAAAAAACACAAACTACACCTTCAACACCAATGGAACACCAAACCACAACAACTATGGAGTCCCTCACCCCTACTAAATCACGTGAAACTGGAAAACGCCTCCAAGTGCAAAATACCGGTAAAAACAACTTATAGCAGTTTATTTATTGCATACACATAATGAACATCTTACATTTCACAGATACACCAAAAAAACCATGTCCCAAAAGAGAGAAATACAGAAACCACGACGATGCAGACGCAGGAACACATGCCAAAAAGCAATGAAACTATCTGATCTTTTCATAACATACTTAGGCTTAACCTATACTCTCTTTATTATAACTTCATATCCATATTATAGACTACATTCAACACATTATGTGTATAAACAATAATTTGTAAATATTCAATAAAACTATGTCATCTTCAGACAAAAAAATTCCAAACACTTGTAATCTTTTATTGTTTCTATAGATTTGTTTGATATCTAATGACATTTACTTTTCAATTTGTAGTTTTTAGTGTGTTTATTGTTTATGTTTATAGTCATGTGTGTGAGAAGTGTTGGTATCTATTGAACCATTTTTGTTCATGTTGTAAAAAATAGAAGTTTGTTATACGTTGCAAAAGCAATACCTTTACGACATCCTTCGATCTTGAATCCATTCAAGATTTCACGTCACAAACAAAGTTATTTCGCATTTTAAAGATTTGCATGGGTAACTTTTTTTTCTTCAACTATATACATCTATCATAACCAACACAACTAACAATAGTAAACTTTATGACTTTTAAAGTTTCACCAAATAACTCAATAAATATTCACCATCTATATTTCGAATAATGTCTCTCAACTCTGCGGTTTGACGTTTCAGACAATTTCTCGTCCAAAGTTAGGATTTCAATTTTCGTCATCAACACCCAATAGTGCTCTATTACTACTACGAAACGTCCACCGATAACGTGACCTGTGGTTCACCATGGGCTCACACACTAGTTATTATTAATTCCCGTAGCGGCTTGGGAATAGTTTCCCTTACCACTCGATGTTTTAAGTAGATTCTTTTATGTTTATTCGGTTATCTGCTTTTAACCGGTCATCTTCTTCAACACACTACAAATCGTCAAATACTCGTCGTTTCTACTTATCCTCGAATTCTCGTTGTTGGCTTCAACGTTTCTCCATCAACCCTTAGATCAGAGTTCTTATCCATCTTTGATTGTCGGTATCCCCTTTTGCTTGCTTATGCATGATTTCAAGTATGTTGTTGCCCTAATTCGTGGTATAGTTGTTGGGATGTGTGTATGTCTGGTTATCAAGGTTTCTTCGCTATCATGTGTTTCGTCTTCTATGTTTCACCACTCCCCTTCTTTAAAACTGAAGGTTTGATAGTTTATGTGGCTGACAGAGAAAACATAGTGATGTGTGGGGGTGTCTCTCATTCTTTTTCTATTTTTTTTGTCAAGACAAAACGGTCGTTTCTCTCTTCTTTTACCAACAAGCGATTATCAGCCTCTTGAAAGTGAATGATAGAGAAACAAAAAAAAAACTAGATTTTCATCAAAACCCTAACCGGGAGGACCATTACTCTCCAGGTTGAGAGTTGAAGACAATAAAGGTATGTAATTATATGGTTTTTCACATATTTTTTGAATAATTTGAAATTATAAGTAGTCCAATGTATCAACAACGACTGTATCTATGATGCTTTAAAAATATGTTTTGTTATTTCTTAATTTGGAATCCAGTTTAAAGAATTCATGATGAGAATCCTAAATTGTAGACGATGTGATCATAGCTTGATACCACCAATGATACCCAAATGGGTATGAATATGTAGCAGAATTAAAGATAGAAAAGATAGAAACCAATGCAAAAGGATCGATTAGGTAGCTATCGCAGAGGGAAAACATGTAACATCCCAAAATTCATAAAAATTTAAAATTTTCAAAAACAACCCATTTCATCCATAAAATGTTTACAAATCCAATGTTTCAAAAGTATTATTCAAAATCAAAATATCCAAGGTCCAATATCATAAAAGCTGGAAGATGTGCACGATCATGCCTTTTCCTTGTCGCGGACATCTGAAGTACCTGAAACAATAACTAAAACTGTAAGCCAAAGCTTAGCTAGTTCCCCCAAGGCACCACTACTCAAATAGAAAATCAAACAATATTAGGTCCCCAACCTCCCAGTTGGAATACCCCTGGCCCACAACCTTTTGGTTGGACTACTTGGGCCCACAATGTAACATCCCAATTTTCAAGGCCAAAATTCATTTTTAATATAAGAAAACCTTTAATAACTTTTTTCCATACATTGAAAACATTTCAATTAAAAATAAATATCAGAGTCTAATCCCAAAGATCACATAATGCAGAATAACATGGGTGAATGTGTTGCGATTGTCCCGAGCTCCTTTTTCTTGAAAACTGGAGATACCTAAAACCAAAACTGTATACCATAAGCACGAAGCTTAGTAAGTTCCGCAAACACCACATACCATACATATCAACTGGGCCATACATGCCATACATATTGTGAGCCATACATACCAAACATATCCACAATCAAGTAAGGTGCTATGTGCCAAACCTGGGGACACCCCTACAGTTTCACAGGCAAGTGCCAAGAGCCACTGTGACAACCAGAAATTTCCATTCTATACGAACACTATCAAGTCAATAGAAGTTCGAACAGTCGCAGTAAATTTTCAGACTTTTCCGTATAAGTTTGAGTATTTCATGGTTTACACTTAAGGAGATATCAGGAGAGTGGATGCACTAGGGTTTTGTGCAATTCTGTTATTCCAAAACTCTATTATATTAGAGTTCATTACGTGAATAAAAATATTTTCTGCCTAAAATCCCAGGACTATATATATGAATCTTAGAAATATTATTTCATTCTTTCCAATTCCAACTAGAGAAAAGCCATTTTCTCTCTCACGAATCTTCGGGTTTTCATCCCAAATCATGAGTACCTCTCTCTAGTTGTATTATACAACTTGTTAAGTGCTTAATAACATAGAATTCATATCAAAACAGCAAGATTTGGGTGTTTACCGCCCAAGAACACCTTGGGGAGTAAACTCTTTTATAAGGGTAAAATGATGCCTATACTAGGGGTACCTTTACGGGACTAACCATTCCTTTAACCTGCTGTTCGCTACAGAGGTAAATCACCATCAACGGATGCCTACAGTTAATACTTATATTAGGAGTACCTTTACGGGATTAACTATTCCTTAAACCTGCTGCAGCTACAGAGGAAAATTGAACAATCTGCGGATGTTCAAAGGTTATACATTTCGCTTGACACGATGTCGTGTTAATCCTAATACAAAAGGATAACACTTACATGATTACATTTTTCCTATTACTTTATTTTGTGATACATTCACATAAACGATGAGTTAGACTAAGTACTGTTTGTAATAGTCAAAAGGAAGGAAAAACTATCATTTTTATAGCAAAACATTCGGGTCTTGGTAGAAGACTACATTTCATACTAGTAGGAAATATGGGATTTTCTAGGGTTTTCATACTTGTATCAACTGTTTCATTCAAAGATTTACATAGCATACATAACAGCTTTCCAAAACAAGACAATGACACTTAAATACTTATGAATTCACCAACTTTATGCTGATACTCGCTTTCAAAATTACTTGTATTCTTAGGTCACCAGTAGACAGGTACGATGGCCAGGTTTTGAGAAGACGGAGCACAGACAAGACTCGTCTATTATTTTGATTGTATATTTTGGTGTCTTATTACAATGAAAGAACACACATGTATTAAAACTTTACTTTTCATGCAATGGATGATGTTGTTGCTTGTTTACTACTTTACACTGTTGTTATACTGTACATGACGTCCTCCACCCCGAAACGTTTCCGCCGTTCTTGGTTTTGGGGTGTGACAGCCACCTCCTGATCTTCCATGCAAGCATCACAAAGACAACTAGCATACATACTGCTCTACTTAGCTAATCAGCATATAGTGTGCCAGGAGCCACCTCTTGGTCTTTCATACATATTGCCTAGGCCTAACCCCTGCGTCTTCCTACCATACATAATGACATACTGTGTGCCAGGAGCCGCCTCCTGGCCTTTCATGCACAATGCCTAGGGCTAACCCCCAGGTCTTACTACCATACATAAACTAAATGGGCCGACATTGGTGCCTTAGACGCATACAAAAAGTAAGGAGACTCACCTTGCACTGCTGAAGTCCTGATGATACTTTTCTAGCTGCAAATTGGCAATTCCTCGAATCGATGCTCCTTCGGCTGACCAAACTATTAGTAACAACACGACACTTAGTCCCAGAATGTGCTCAAAGTCAAACTAGGTCAACCTTGGTCAAAGTCAAAATTATCAGTCAAAGTCAATGCTCTGAGTTGACTCAACTCGCCGAGTTGCTCCATCAACTCGTTGAGTTCTAAAACTCGAAATCTTGGATTCGCGATCCAACTCGTCGAGTCAATCCCAGACTCGTCGAGTTTCCTAACTACTCATGGTCGCGACTCTTCCCATCAACTTTTCGAGTCACTCCTTGGACTCGTCGAGTTTAATCACCCATAGTCGAGACCATCCACCTTGACTCATCGAGTCCCTCCCTGGGCTCGTCGATTCCCTTAGTCTGTTGAGCTATCTTAATGGATTAAGCCTCTATACTTCAAATCCGAACTCCAAACTTCGAATATACTCTGGAAATGACCTTAGAAGGGGAAAGTTTCCAACTTTACCTGATAATACTCTTGTTTAAAGGATTTCACTCAAATCCTAACTCCTAAGGACCTAGATCTTGGCCCATAAGCCAACCATACACCAAACAATTGCACCCAAACATAGATATGGACCCAAACATCTCATAACCATGCAAAGCTCTTGCCTTTTTCCTTCCATTCATGGCCTTTTGAGCTAAAAAGGCCAAAAGATTACTCTATTGCTTACATGGGGACTCCTTTGGTATAAATCTTGCACCTTTATGCCATAATAGCCCTTAATGGTTCTAGATATGAAAGCATAAGCCTTTGGGACATCCATTTCTCACATGCTAGGGTTCCTGGACCAAAAACCCTCAAAAAGTGACAATGAAGAGATCTAAGTGCATAATGATCAACGTTGGAACTTTCTTACCAGAAAATGATGAAGAATGCAACAGGTTTCTAGATCTACTAGTCTCTTCTTGTATCCCCAAGGATTCTCCTTCTTCTTCAAGCTTCAAAGCACTCAAAATACTCATAAATGGCTCACAAGCTCATGGAAGGCACTAGGGTTTCGTGGATTAGGGTTTGGATAGTGGGGGCTGAGAATGGGGCTAAAAAATGGAGAATAAGATGCTTAAATAGGGAACAAAAGCCCGAATTTAGGGTTTCCCAAACCCATACCAACTCGTCGAGTTTTTCCTCTAACTCGCCGAGTAGGTCACTTAACCTGCATCATAAAAACTCACTCCTACTCATCGAGTCATCCCTCTGGACTCGACGGGTAGACTTCTTGACTTGAGGGTTTGCTTTCTTTTCTAGGTCTTCTGAATTCGGGGTGTTACAACTCTCCCCCACTTAAACTAGACTTCGTCATCGAAGTCCACTTCTGCTAACTACCCTGCAACCACTCACGGCATCCCTAATCGTCGTATACTTGTCTGCTCGGTCCACTCTTGAAGGTATCCTCTTGAGAACCATTCGATCACTACAACCTCGAGTACAATGCCCTTACTCCACCGGTAATCCTTCCGGTACTTCCCAGGCGCTTACACCTGACTCCCAAAGGGTTCACTCCTTTACCTTGCGTTGTAACTAGCTTTCCTAAGGAAACTTTCATAAGCAAAAAACCTTTCTATCCCTGCATAGAACAAACCCTTTGTTGTCACTAAATCCCCGGCCACTCCTAGTGTTGGTTCCTTCGCTGCTACTCACTGAATGCTTCCTCTCATCACGTCTAAGTGCTGAACGCCCAACCAGCGAATGGATCAGATAATCCTTTGAGTAAAAGATTTATCCCTGCAACGATTAGACTCATACAACATCTGCGCAACAGAGTCAAACCTTCTACTCTGAGATTATTTATTCCTGTTGTGAGTAACTTCGAACCTCTCGGTCAAATGACTATTCCATGCATGAATGCTCTTATCACTGCTCCCACCCGAATATCCTGTTGTCTCTTACTGCTTTTCCGGATGAACCGAGACCTCCCAGGTCCCAACTTACCTGTCGACTAACTAGGAATACCGGATTCCACCTGTTTACCGAACCCAATCATGTTGTGGCCTAGTCACATCTGTGTGGGTTGTCCTGCCCTGGTTTAACCTATCTAAAAAACTCCACAAGCAAGTCACACGTCTGATACACTCTTACTACCGAATAGGGACCAGCGAACGCTACAGGCCACCTCGCAGTCTCACACTTCCATATTAACTGACCACTAATGAATGCTACGGGCCACCCCGTAGTCTTACTACACCAATATACTAACAACTAACTGACGAGTGCTATGGGCCACCCCGTAGTCTTACAATACTACTATATTGCTGGCTAACTAACGAGTGCTACGGGCCACCCCGCAGTCCTACAACACTTCCTCCCACCGACTGGCTACTAGTGAATGCTATGGCTACCCCGTAGTCTTACAACACTTTCCATGTTGACTGGTTACTAGTGAATGCTACGGCTAACCCGCAGTCTTACAACACTTTCCATGCTGACTGGTCCTTCGTTGACTACTAGTCAAACACACCCACAATCGAGCATACAAGCACGATCTAGTATTCCAAGCTGTACTCATGTCCTGACTGAAATTCTCAACCTAATTTTTCTGAAGCCTGCTGTCAGCCATCCCAAGAATGCGATCTCACTATTGGCAAGTTTTCTGAAATTCCAACTTACACTAACCTCAATCCATACAACCGCTTGGGCCATCTTTCTTCCTGGCAAGGATGTGAAACTTATCCCATTTTCAAAACCGCTCTTGCTTCTGAGTACATGATCGTTTCTCCCCCACTTAGCTTCAACTAAGTCTTCATGGCACGCTAACAATCAACGCCTAATTTTGCTAGCATCCCATCACTAGCCCACTCCAAGGACCTCACAATAACTGAATACTAGATGGACGTTTTCTGAAGTCCCAACACTAATGACACCAAAATCTTAACCTAGTGTCCCTCCAACTAGCCGATGATCAGAGCGACTTCTTTTGCGATAGACTGCTTCTCTTGATGCTTCGAAAAGCTATCCCTAGCACAAGGACTAAACTTCACCGAATCCCGACGATGGTGGATAACCATCTTGCTGAGCACTGACTGTAGATTTCTTATGATGCTCCTGAACTGACCTCAGCCGTAATCGAGATAACACTAAACCCTTTGAACCAGAAAAAGGAAATGATCTTACACTAACTACTAATAATTCTTGGTATGAAATTGGCATATAACATTTTTTCTAAATACAATCCGAATACAAGCAGGGAGATAATTCATACATACTATTACCCCAGACCGAGGCAAGAACAACTATAATACAGATAGAATCGAAAAAGGCAATTGATACATACCTGCAACATTGCCTGCTGTAATCTGGATCTCCCTCATTTGTCACTGCAAGGCCCTACCCTCCCGCCCATCTGTAATCCTCAAAGTAGTCGGGGCAGGCACACTCCTTGCTCCTCCCCTCATCGTCGGGCAGTCGGCCTTCTTGTGACCCACCTGATCGTAGTGAAAACATAATGGGCTTGCCCCATGTGGGCAGTCCCTGCTGACATGACCATCCCTGCCACACTTGTAGCATCCTGAACCCTTGGAACGGCAAACCTCCTCGTGCAATTTCCCGTACGTGCTACACTGGCTTCGACCCTACCGACCTACCAATCGTTGATCTGAAGTCCTAGGTCTCTTCTCGGGACCTTCCAAAGTATACATCTGATCTAACCTCCTCTTCTCAATGTGCTCCAAATCAATCTCCCTCTCCATCGCAATCATAGAATCTAGGGTCGGGTATGCCGAGTAGCTGACATGCTTTTAAATATCAGCTCTCAACATGTCATGATAGCCGGTCTTCCACATCTCCTCGTCTCCTGCATACTGAGGCACAAACAAGGCCCTCTCCTGGAACTTGGCGGTAATCTCCGCCACTGTCTCCGTCGTCTACCTCATGTCGAGGAACTCCCTGGCCAACTGATGGAGCTCCATAGCCAACACAAACTCTGCCCTTAACCGGGCCACAAAGTCTGACCGAGTCATAGCACAATGGCTGTGGCTCCCAGAGAGTCACCAACTGACTCCCACCAATCTTTGGCTCTGTCTCTCAAACATCCCATAGCATATCGGAACTTCGACCCCTCAGGGTAGAAGCTAATCAACTGGGCAGACTCCATGTCTGCAATCCATCTCCTGGTGACAATGGGGTCTTTCACCCCATGGAAGTCTGGCGCACCACATCCCCTGAAGTCCTTGAAGGAGAGTGTACGTGTCCCTGTCTGGCCAAATGTCATATCACTCCTGAACGCCCTGAGGCAATCCTCCATCAACTCGACAATCCCCTCCTTGATCGACCATAAAATCACCGAGGTCGCCTCAAGGATGCCTCTAGTGATTTTAGATCCGATGAACTCGCGCATACTCTCATCAACTGGTTCATATCCTGAACCTGAACCTGATCTGATCCTCCTATTCCGTGTCGCGTAATCATCACCATTCTGAAACAAAACACATAATCGTTAGGGTCATACGTAACCTCAGAAGGTCTCACATACTACAAGTTCCCTGGCTTCATCTTGGCCCTCCTTGACTCGAGTACGGATCCTATGCTTTCAGTAGTACGGGCCCATACTACCTTTTACATATATTTGTACTTTCCTAAAAGATTTCATCGAATTTACCAAGTCCCTTCTACTACTGTTGCACTCCGTGCTAATCTCATCCTAGGCTTTCCTAGGTTCCCAAACCCACCCAGTCCTCAGCTGCTGAAAGACTCTTCATGATGCCAATTAACCACTACATGAATACCATCACATGTGGCAAGGCTCAGATAATCCTTCGAGTAAAGGACTCATCCCTACAACGGTTAGACTCAAATGAGAGTTGTGCAATAGGATCAAATCCAACACTATGAGATTATTCAACCTTGGTCACATATGACTTAACGTATTTATCTAGTAGTTAACTCCTATCACTCGAAGTCCCACAAAGCACAAAGCAAGCAGAATTCAGAGAAATGGAAAAATCTAACCAAACGAGCCACTCAATCCTCTTACCAGGAATCTATACTAGCATGTAATTCAAAGGCTCATACAATCAGGCATAGCCTAAACAGGCCATCCTACTACTGGCTGATCAGTTCTAGCATGCAAATCTATAAGCTCATATAAGCATACAAAGGCATCTCTATTATATCATTAGCTCCAATCTAGCATGCGAATAACATAATCATATCATATCATATAACAACCTTGTATTGATATTTTGGGAACCACTTACTTGAGCTCGGCCGATTGCACACATCACACCCCTTTCTTTTCAAAGTTCTTTTCTCTTTCCAAATTCCTTTAAAAATTCTTTTATAAAAATGAATTTTCTTTTGAAATTTTTTCATACGAAGTCCTCAGTTTGAGTCCAAGTATACCCGAGAGTGTGCCCAAATCGCTCAAACCAAGGCTCTGATACCAACTTGTAACATCCCAATTTTCAAGGCCCAAAATTTCTTTTTTAATATAAGAAAACCATTAATAACTGTGATCCATACATTGAAAACATTTCAATTAAAAACAAATATCAGAGTCTAATCCCAAAGATCACATAATGCGGAATAACATGGGTGAATGCGCTATGATCGTCCCGAGCTACTTTTTCTTGAAAACTAGAGATACCTGAAGCCAAAACTGTAAACCGTAAGCACCAAGCATAGTGAGTTCCCCAAATACCACATACCATACATATCAACTGGTCCATAGATGCCATACATATTGTGAGCCATACATACCAAACATATCCATAATCAAGTAAGGTGTTATGTGCCAAACATAGTCTTGTCGTTATGCCACGGGCCGCACGTGGTCTTTCTTGCCAAGCCTGGGGACACCCCCACAGTCTCACAGACAAGTGCCAAGAGCCACCTCCAGGTCTTCCATGCAAGCATCATAAAGACAACTAGCATACATACTACTCTACTTAGCTAATCAGAATATAGTGTGCCCTGAGCCACTTCTTGGTCTTTCATACATATTGCCTACACTAACCCCCGTGTCTTCCTACCATATATAATGACATACTGTGAGCCAGGAGCCACCTCCTGGTCTTTCATACATAATTTCTAGGGCTAACCCCCGGGTCTTCCTACCATACATAAAGTGAATGGGTCGGTATTGGTGCCTTAGACCCATGCAAACAGTGAGGAGACTCACCTTGCACTGCTGAAGTCCTATTGATACTTTTTTGGCTGCTAACTGGCAATTCCTCGAACCGCTGCTCCTTCGACTCCCCGAACTATCAGTAACAACACGACACTTAGTCCAAAAATGTTCTCAAAGTCAAAATAGGTGAACCTTGGTCAAAGTCAAAGTCATCGGTCAAAGTTAACGCTCCGAGTTGACTTAACTCGCCGAGTTGCTCCATCAACACGTCGAGTTCTAAAGATCGAAATCCTGGATTCGCAACCCAACTCGCCGAGTCAACCCCTGACTCGTCGAGTTTCCTGGCTACTCATGGTCGCGACTCGTCCTATCAACTCGTCGAGTCACTCCTTGGACTCATCGAGTTCAATCACCTAGAGTCGGGAAAATCCACCTCGACTCGTCGAGCCCCTCCCTGGGCTCGTCGAGTCCTTTAGTCTGTTGAGCTATCTTAATGGATTAAGCCCATATACTTCAGATCCCAACTCCAAACTTCGAATGCACTTTGGAAATGACCTTAGAAGGGGAAAGTTTCCAACTTTACCCGATAATACTCTTGTTTGAAGGATTTCACTCAAACACTAACTCCTAAGGACCTAGATCTTGGCCCACAAGCCAACCATACACCAAACCAATGCACCCAAACATTGATCTAGACCCAAACATCTCATAACCGTGCAAAAGCTCCTACCTTTTTCCTTCCATCCATGGCCTTTTGAGCTAAAAAGGCCAAAAGATTACTCTATTGCTTACATGGGGACTCCTATGGCATAAATCTTGCACCTTTATGCCATAATAGCCCTTAATGGTTCTAGATCTGAAAGCATAAGCCTTTGGGACGTCCATTTCTCACATGATAGGGTTCTTGGACCAAAAACCCTTGAAAAGTGACAATGAAGAGATCTAAGTGCATAATGATCAAGGTTGGAACTTTCTTACCAGAAAATGATCAAGAATGCAAGAGGTTTCTGGATCTACTAGTCTCTTCTTGTATCCCCAAGGACTTTCTTTCTTCTTCAAGCTTCAAAGCACTCAAAATACTCATAAATGGCTCACAAGCTCATGGAAGGAACTAGAGTTTCGTGGATTAGGGTTTGGAAAGCGGGGGATGAGAATGGGGCTGAAAGATGGAGAATAAGATGCTTAAATAGGGAACAAGAGCCCAAATTTAGGGTTTCCCAAACCCAGACCAACTCGCCGAGTTGGTCCTCCAACTCGCCGAGTAGGTCACTTAACCGGTGTCACAAAAACTCACTCCTACTCGTTGAGTCATCCCTTTGGACTTGACGAGTAGACTTCTTGACTTGAGGTTTTCCTTTATTTTCTAGGTCTTCTAAATTCGGGGTTTTATACACAACCTTTTAGTTGGAATACCCCATACATAATGGGTCCACAACCTCCTGGTTGGATTACCTTT
This sequence comes from Lactuca serriola, assembly GCF_051521515.1. Taxonomy (NCBI): domain Eukaryota; kingdom Viridiplantae; phylum Streptophyta; class Magnoliopsida; order Asterales; family Asteraceae; genus Lactuca; species Lactuca serriola. The sequence continues at coordinate 114,751,144 of NC_136412.1, forward strand.
GGCCCACAACTTTCAGTTGGATTTCTCCAGTCGGTTGACTGATAGCACAAAGTCGTAGTCTCAACCCCAACATAAGATGTTGACATATGACAAATAACAAACATACTTAGCAGACAAAAAATCATACAACTAGTAATCACGTGTAGTCCTATCGATCAACCAATCTAACGCCTATCACTAGCTAACAGATAATCATACAGATCTACCGCATACTCAATATATCATCAATGAATATATTTGGTTATCAAACCAATGGGCCGGGCTTGGTGCCTTCGACCCGTAATTACAGTGAGGAAAACTCACCACTCAGTCCGAACAAAAGCAGGATAAATGCATGCTCCGAATATCGACTCTACCTATCACATATTCATCAAATAGCGACCATAATCAATTACTACTCAAAATACTCAAAATGCCTAAAATGCCCTTAGATCAACTTGGTCAAACCCTGGTCAAAGTCAAAATCAATCCATACTCGAAAGTCCCACAATCCGCTAGTCTTGTTGTGACCTAATAAGTCCAAAACAGTTAAGGAATGCAATCCTCACTTTATGACACGCTTATGCTCACATCGTGAGAACGCTCTGTCCAAAAGTTCTTAATGAAACTCTTAATCTCTTTTTGCCAATGCAACCAAATCCCCCATAATGTTTTATTCACTCTAGAACATCATAAAAATCATGGATTTTTGGACAAGCATGTCCAATGCATGTCCCAAACACTAGTTAGGGCACAAAAAGGGAAAATGACACCAAATATCATGCATGAACCATAAAACTCAACCATCTACCAGATCTAGCATCTGTACTACTCATGGGACACTGGTGATCCATAAAGTTAGCAACTTTATGGATTCCAAACTCTACATCATCTTGTGCATGAAGGATAAAGCATGGAAATCTAGATCTAGGCTTTATAAACTTACAAAGCAATGAACTTAAAACTCACAAAAGGTCCAGAAGGTGAAAATGCTTGATGGTGAGACTTGAATGCAGAAACAATGGACTAGATGCTCTTTCTCATCTTTTCCTTAGCTAAAATCACCAAAAATAAGCTTTAAGATTAAATATGGTTGCTAGGTTTTCAAGGGGGAGTACAAAGAGGTGATAAAGGCTGGGGGTGGGCTAACCCTAGCCCTCACTTCCTTTAAATACGAAAATAAAACCCCAAAAATTAGAGTTTCCTCTCAGGTAGGTCTCATGCCATGAGCCCAAAAAGGATGTGCGTATTCATTAAAATCCTTACCACGTAACATACATTCATCACGTCGTGAGTAGGGTTAAATCCTTGAAAATTAAACTCGAAAAATTCTCACCTGAACTGAATGCAAAAATTCTCCCCCACTTGAATGAGACTTCATCCTCAGATTCCACTGTTGTGAACAACTCAGGGTAATGCTCATGCATCTCCAAATTGGGTTCCCTTGTCTATTTGGATACTTTCCGACGCTGCCACTGAATCTTGACCATAGACACCACCTTGTTGCGCAAGGCCTTCATCTTCCAATCCAAAATTGCCACCGGTCTCTCAATATAATTCAGGCGATCATCAACTTGAGTACTATCCATTGGAACAATCATTTAATCATTGGCTACACACTTCCGAAGCTATGATACATGGAAGGTGTTATGGATCTGGCTGAGCTCCTTAGGCAAATCCAATCTATAAGCTACCCTGCCAACCCTGGCAATCACCCGAAATGGCCTAGTATATTGGGGCCCTAAATTTCCCCTTTTCCTAAAGCATATTACATCCTTCCAGAGTGATACCTTCATCAAAACCATGTCGCTGACCTAGAACTCCAACTCGGATCGATGCTTGTCGGCATAATTCTTCTGTCGACTCTGAGTTGTTTGAAGTCTGCCTAATATATTAAATAAGCTCTGTCATCTGAAGGACTACCTCAACCCATCCCATAAATCTGTGACCAACCACTCCCCAAAAACCAGGGGTACGACATTTCCTCCCATAAAGGAGCTAAAAGGGGGTGCACCGATACTGGAGTGATAGATGTTTTTGTAAGAAAACTCAGGTAGGGGAAGGTTGGAATCCCAACACCCACCGAAATCTATAACACAATCTCTCAACATGTCCTCAAGTGTCTGAATGGTCAACTCACTTTGACCATTAGTATGCGGATGACAAGTTGTGCTAAGGTGTAACCTTGTACACAGTTCCTCATGGAACTTCTACCAAAAAAAAGATATGAACCGAGCATCTCGATCAGATACAATGGAGACTGGAATACTATGTCGAGCAAAAATCTCACGTACGTACAAATCGGCCAATTTCTCGGTCGAAGAACTCTCCTGAATGGCTAGAAAGTGGGAGCTCTTGGTCAGATGGTCCACGATAACCCATTGTAACACTCCAAACTAGGTATTACCTTAAAGCCCTTGAAGATTTTTAAAAAGTGCATAATAAGTCCCTTAAGTACGTTGGGCGTACTCATGGGTACACTTAGTGTACTATGTATGGTTGATCGAGGAGGGACAACACATACGACGGGCATACCAAAAGTACGTTGGGCGTACGTGACGGATGTCCAAACCCTAATTTACGGACTTGAGACCTATATAAGCACCCTTATCTTATTTGAGCCTCACCCTAATCAGCCTCTTTCACCTTCAAACGTCTCTAAAAACCCTAATACCATTTGAGAGTGTGTTTTGAGCTTAATGAGTGCATTTGTGGCCATTTTAGTGTCCATTCAAGAAGGAGAAGTTGTCAAGCAAGCTCGGAGTGGCATTGGGCTTCAAGGATCTGCATCTAGTTCACCTTGAGGAGCTTCTAGAGGTATAAAGCTTTGATCTTTCCATCTTATTCATTAGATCTAGCTAGGGTTTTCTAGTTTTATCCCTTTTGTTGGTTTTAAACCTCCTCTTGTGAGTTGAACAACTCCAGAGGCTGGAAATGTTAGATCTGAGGTCCTTTGGTCCATTCATAACATAAAAATGAAGTCTTGATGGGTGTTTTGACCTCATGCATGGATTAAGACCCTTGGAAAGGTCTTAATGGGGTGTTGGAAAATATGAGACATGCAAAGGCATAAAGTTGCCAACTTTATGCCCTAAGTAGTCTTAATTAATGTAGATCTGACTATTGGATGTCGGAAAATCGAGCATTAAACACTTAATGGAAGAAAGTGCTTAATCTGTTAGTACGTTGGGCGTAACTTAGCATACGCAATGCGTACGACCTAGGGACTCAGTACGATGCGCGTACCAAGGTGGGACGTTAACCGTACACACAACAAATGGACTAGGACTTGTTTTAGACCTTTGAGCTTTTGGGCCTAGTTATATTTTGGGGTTAGTGGGCCAGTTTATCTGTTTTGGGCCATGGGTGTTATGATTGGGCCTTATTGATCCATGAGGCCCATTAATGATTTTGGATATGGACTTCGGGCTCATTAACTAAGGAAGACCTTTTGGGCCTTTGTGAAATGACTTGGAGTTGGGCTTTTTAATTAGGTTGTGCTTAGCCCTAATATTGAGTGATATTATTATTGTTCATCATGGGTGTCTACGGACTATTAGGAGAGCAACCATCGGATTCTACAGACAGAGGCGAGTCTTCTTACCATACCAATGGGTCTAAGGCACCAAGGCCGACCCATTTTATGATATGTGGTACACTAGCTATAATAGAGATATGTGGTATGATAGTTAGCTTTATGCTAAGTTGTATGCTAGTGATTTTGTGATATTTGCATGAAAATCCATCGAGAAAGCCCATGATACTTGGATGTAAGACCATGTAACGGAGCTACCCGATCGTTCGTGTCTTTCCCAAAGAGCTACTAGGGGTGCCTCTGGAGAGGCAGATGGAGTTTCACATAGATTTGGTACCGGGTGCCGCTGCGATAGCGAAGGCACCATACCGATTGGCACCGCCCAAGATGCAGAAGTTATCTACGTAGCTTCAGGAGCTGCTAGACCGAGGGTTCATCCATCCGAACAGTTCCCCGTGGAGAGCACCGATCGTGTTCGTGAAAAAGAAGGATGGATCATACAGGATTTGCATTGATTACCGAGAGCTGACAAACTAACGATGAAGAACCATTATTTGTTGCTGAGGATCGATGATTTGTTCGATTAGCTGCATGGTGCATCCTGGTTTTCCAAGATTGACCTTCGGTCGGGGTACCATCAGATGAGAATTCGGGATGAGGACATACCGAAGACAACTTTCAAAACTCGGTATGGACATTACGAGTTTGAGGTGATGCCTTCATGGATATCATGAACAGGGTATGTAGATTGATGCTAGATCGGTCGGTGATCGTTTTTATTGATGATATCCTGGTTTATTCTAAGACTAGAGAGTAGCATGAGCAGCATCTGAGGGAGGTATTAGAGACCCTGAGGGCAGAAAGGCTGTATACCAAATTCTCCAAGTGTGATTTTTGGCTGCGAGAGGTACAAATTTTAGGGCACATCATCAACCAGGAGGGCATTTCGATTGATCCAGCGAAGGTTGATGTAGTGATGCAGTGGGAAGTACCAAAGAATACCTCTGAGATCTGTAGCGTCTTGGGTTTAACGGGATACTATCGAAGATTTATCCAGTATTTCGCCAAGATTGTTGTGCCATTGACTTGCATGACCAAGAATGGAAAGCACGACCTCGGGCCCTCAAGGTCTCCACCCTACCCTAGAATCCATCAGTAATCCTCAATGTAGCTGGTGCTGGAGAAATTTAGAGATCCTGAGCTAGCCTCTCCCTCACTACCAATGGAACATATCTCATGAGAAACATCTCATAGAGCTTCTCCCAAGTCACAGTAGCCCTCTGCTCAGGAGTGTACGAGCCGGTCACCAATATCCACCAATCCTTCACCCCTAAATGTAGAAGGTTCAGGGGGCACTTGACCATTTGCTCAGCAGGGCAAGAGCATGCGAAGAAAAACCCTCCACATTAGATAGCCACCTCATCGCTATAATCGGGTCATAAACTTCATCGGACACCGTGGGCTTCGTATCGTTAAAGTCCCGATACTAAAAAAACTCTCACCCCATGAATCCCTAGGCAGCAACAATAGCCTCAGAAAAGTGAAACACAACGATCATCAAAGAGATCAATCATAGTAGTCTTGATAGACCCAAACATCTCCGACATAGACCTCTAGATAGCAGTAGCCACCACAGTGGCGCTAATCACCCAAATCTGATCATCAGTCAAACCTGGTCTATCCTTGTAACACCGTAATTTTTCAAACAATTATTCACATTTTTAAAAACATATTTTCATTCATAAACATTATAAAATCTCATCGTTTCACATGTCAATCCATATAACACAACCCAAGATCATAATGTATAAAAACTCCTCATGTGTGTACTGATCATGCCAGCGCCTTCCCGCGATCCTCACTAGTACCGGAAACACATAACACCAAACACTGTAAGCATAAATGCTTAGTGAGTTCCCCAAAATACCACATGCAACACATATTAGCCACTCGAGGCTATAACTCTGTATGACCCTCTGGTCAAAGTGTCTCAGTGGGACCCTCCAGTCCCATAACTCTATGGACCCTCTGATCCTAACTCTGTGGACTGTTCGGTCCTAACTCTGTAAACTCTGAATCACATATAGCACAAAATTACATGGATATCACATCATGCAATAGCATACATTATACTCTTGTCACATAACTCTAATTACCACTCTAGGTAAAGTATAGTGAGAAGACTCACCTCGGGTAACTCGGTAAACCTCGAACTCTGAAATACTGCACTAGCCTCCGCCTAATCACATAAATAATTACTCTAATTAATACAAATTCTAAAGGCTAGGCTAACCCCTCTCTATAAGTTCTCTAAGAAGGGTAAAAGACCAGTCTACCCCTCTAATGGCTAATAAGTCCAAACACTGACTAAACCCTAAAAGTCAACAAAAGTCAACGGTCAAACTTTGACCCGACTCGTCGAGTGCACTCATGTGACTCGGCGAGTACATGCGTGTCCTCTTCGCCCCTGGTCCTCACTCGACTCGCCGAGTCAACCCTACACTCAATGGGTTATCACAGGTCTCGAATCGCAGGGCAACCCGACTCGACTCGTCGAGTCCCTTATGGGCTCGGCGAGTTCCTCCCATGAAAACACTCATCTGACCTCCTGAGGTCAGATCTGCTTCTCTAATCTATAAATCTGGCCTCCCCATGACCAATAAACACGGAAAGGTCGAATCTTGCTACACATGCAATGCTCCCAAGGCTTATTTTGGTGAAATCCCTTCTAACATGGCAACCTATGTCCATTTCCTCCATAGACCTACAAAAAGCAGCATGTTTCATGCTCTCTGAACCTCAAAAGGTCCAGATCTAGAGTTTAGCACTCAATGGGACACTATAGTCAACTAAACAAGCCAAAAAAGGGTTTAGAAAACCCTAAATTCAATGCCCTAAAGCAAAACAGAAGGATAGGATCGAATAGCTACCTCAAAATTGAAGATCCAAGCTGAAAACCCACTGAAATGCAATCCTCTTGACCTCCCCTTGCTGGAAACACTTTCTCCTTTGCAAAGTCACACCAAAAATGATTAAAATAGCTTAACCTCTCTCACAACTCGCTCAAGCTCTCTAGGGTTTCTCTCTAGGACTGGTAGCCGCAAATGGAGGCTATAAAGTCCTTTAAATAGGGCACATACCCCGAGAATTAGGGTTTCAATCCATAGCGCGGACTCGTCGAGTCCACCCTTTCCGACTCATCGAGTTCATTCACTAATCCAGTCAGCAATCGCGGTCCTACTCGACGAGTCTACAACTCAACTCGTCGTGTCCCTCTCTTTTTCTCAAAAACAAAATGATAAAATATAATACCTGGAAATCTGGATGTTACAACTCTCCCCCACTAGAATCAGACTTTGCCCTCGAAGTCTTACTCCACTAACAACTCTGGATGCTGCTCACGCATCTCTAACTCCGGCTCCCAAGTCAGCTCGAACCCTCTACGATGTTGTCACTGGACCTGCACCAGTGGCACCTCCTTGTTCCTCAGAACCTTGATCTTCCGATCTATAATCGTGATTGGCCTCTCAATATAATTCAGGCTGGCATCCACCTGAATATCCTCCAACAGTACCACCGCTGACTCGTCGGCTACACACTTCCTCAACTGAGACACGTGGAAGGTATCATGGATCGGGCTCAACTCTGCAGGTAGCTCCAGACGATATGCTACCCTGCCTACCCTCTCAATCACCCTGAATGGACGAATGTACCGGGGTCCCATCTTTCCCCTCTTCCTGAATCGGATCACTCCTTTCCAAGGAGATACCTTTAGGAGTACGAAATCCCCCACCTGAAACTCAAGCTCGGATCGTCGCCTATCCGCATAACTCTTCTAGCGACTCTGGGTTGTCAACAACCTCTGTCTGACCTACTGTATCTGCTCAGTCGTCTGAAGCACTAACTCAGTGTTGCCCATCACTCGCTGCCCGACCTCTCCCCAGCATTTGAGAGCCCGACACCTCCTCCCTTACAACAACTTAAAGGGAGGCATGCCGATAATCGAATGGTGGTTGTTGTTATAAGAAAACTCAGCCAACGGCAAATACGTGTCCCAACTTCCTCCGAAGTCCATCACACATGCTCACAGGATGTCTTCGAGCGTCTGAATCATCTGCTCACTCTGACCATCCGTCTGTGGGAGGTATGCAGTACTAAAATACAGCCTTGTACCCAACTCCTCATGGAATTTCTTCTAGAATCTGGAAGTGAAACGCACATCTCGATCTGACATGATGGAGATTGGCACTCCATTCCGCGATACCACCTCTCTCACATATAACTCTGCCAGCCTCTCAGCAAAAAAGCTCTCACTGATAGCAAAAAGGTGAGTGCTCTTCGTCAGCCGATCAACAATCACCCAAATTGTATCGACTCCCCTCGCAGTCCTCGACAGTTTGATGATAAAATCCATGGAAATTTGTTCCCACTTCCACTCGGGAACCTCAAGTGGCTGTAACTAGCCATGCGGATGCTGGTGCTCAACCTTCACCCTACGATAGGTCAAACACCTCTCTACAAACCACGCGACATCCCTCTTCATACAAGGCCACCAATACTCCCTCTTCAGGTCCAAATACATCTTAGTGGCCCCGGAATGGATCGAGAACCTCGATCTATGCGCCTCCTCCATCAGAATGGTACGTGTCTCGCCTTCATAAGGCACCCAAATCCGATCCTGAAAGGTCATAAGCCCACGGCTATCGGCAATGAACTCAGATATCTGTCCGATCACCCGCTCTCTTTTTCGGTTCTTCGGTCTCATGGCCTCTACCTGGGTCTCCCGAATGGGGTCGAACACCGGAGTCATCACTGTCAATCTCAAACAAACATCTCGTAACGAGGAACTCTCCGCCCTTGCCCGGGTGGTACATGATCTCACACTCATAATCCTTTACTACATCCAGCCAACTCCTCTGGCGCATATTCAGGTTGGGCTAATCCGTCAAATTCTTCAAGCTCTTGTGATCCGTGTATATGGTACACCGGACCCATACAAATAGTGACGCCAGATCTTGTGGGCGAACACCACAACCCCCAACTCCAGATCATGAGTGGGATATCTCATCTCATAAGGCTTCAACTGCCTCGATGCGTATGCTATCACATGACCTCTCTGCATAAGCACTGCACCCAATCTGGTATCGACGCGTCACAATACACCACAAAATCCTCCAGCCCCTCTGGAAGGGCTAATACTAGGGCTTTGCATAATCTCTGGCGAAGTGTCTCGAGTGAGGCCTGCTGCTCTGGGCCCCAGCTGAATGCTACGCCCTTCCAGGTCAAACTGGTGAGAGGAACAACAATCTTGGAGAAATCTCTGATAAATCTCCAATAAAAGCCGGCCAACCCCAGAAAACTCCTGATCTCTAAGGGGGATCTCGGCACCTCCCAACTCATCACCGCCTCAATCTCGGCCGGATCGACCAATATCCCATTCTGCTTAACGAGGTATCGTAAGAACTGGAGCTTTCGTAACCAAAAACCACACTTGGAGAATTTGGCGTAAAGCCTCTCCGATGTCAGAACTCCGAGGATCTCCCTCAAATGCTCCTCATGCTACTCCCTGAATCTCGAATACACCAATATGTGATCAATGAACACGATCACTCAACGATCCAACATCGGCCTGCACACCTTGTTCATGAGATCCATGAACGTCGTCGGTGCATTGGTGAGTCCAAAAGGCATCACCACGAACTCGTAATGCCCATAACGAGTCCTGAACGCTGTCTTCTGGATATCCTCTTCACGCACTCTCATCTGATGATATCTAGCCCTCAGATCAATCTTGGAGAACCAAGATGCTCCCTGCAATTGATCGAACAAATCGTCGATCCTCGGTAAGGGGTAACGGTTCTTGACCGTCAGCTTGTTCAACTCCTGGTAATCAATGCACATCCGGTGTGAACCATCCTTTTTCTTGACAAAAAGGATCGATGCTCCCCACGGCGAGCTACTCGGCCGTATAAACGCCTTTCCTAGTAGCTCCTGAAGCCACAAACCCGCTACATCCCTGCTGTAGGCTCTGCCTCGCTCTAGCGGCCGAACCAAATGCTGACCCAGAACGGGTACCCTCTCCATAAACCATAAGAACTCCCCCATTAGGATCTCGTATGGTCACCAGCTGCCACTTGCAGTCGATAACCGCACCAAACCTGCTCAACCAGTCCATGCCCATGATGACACAGACCTCTCCCATCACAATCAGGACCAAATCAACCGGAAACTCAACGCCAAAGATCTCGAGTACACATCCTCGGATCACATCAGTGGCATACTCTGCTCTCTTCTCATCTATGGAAACTTGCAAAGGTCGACTCAACGCCTCTCAACCGATACTGATGTGCTGACTAAAGGCTAACGACACAAAAGACCGACTCGCACCCGAGTCAAATAACACCAAAACCGGTACAAAACTCACAAGAAATGTACCTATGCATATCATAATATAAGCATAACACCACAAATTCAAAATAAATAGATGAAAGAATACATACCAGCCACAACATTTGGCGCTGCGCGAACCTCCTCCGCTGTCAACTGGTGCCTCGGCATTCACGGGCCGATTCTCTGTAGCTCGAACGGCAGCAGGGGCAGATCCCTGTAATGCTCCCTAGGATGACCCCCCCAACTACGGACACTCGGCCTTCTAGTATCCGGTCTGGTTGCAATTAAAACAGACTGCAAACCCTTTGGGGCAATCCTTGACCATGTGCCCCTCCTTGCCACACTTGTAGCAAGACCTTGCTCTACAAACCCCCTCATGACCCTTGCCGCACTTGCCACAAGTGCGGCCCTTCTGGTTCCCTGATCTCGAATCGGCAGGCTTGGCCCGCTTGGATGCCGACTAGGACTGGGTCGGCCATGGATCCCTCCCTTGAGACTCTGCCTCCTGTCTAGCCAGAGTCTCCGACTCTATCTTCCTCTTCCGAGCATTTTCCTGGAGCTCGGCAAATGTCCGGTACGATGAGTCGCCACGAACTCTCATATGTACCTCTCAGAATACTCAGATACCGACTCATAATTGCCTTCTTGGTAGACACGTGCTCAGGGCAGAACATCGCCCTCTCATGGAACATCCTGGTGATCACAGTAACAGACTCAGTGTCACACCCCAAAATCGGGAATGGCGGAATACGTTATGGGGTGGAGGACGTCATGTACAGTATCATAACAATTGCATAATAGTAAAAACAAGTGACAACAAGCATTGCATTAATATAGTAAGTTTAATTACAAGCGTGTTCTATATAGTTTTGATAGACACCAAAAGTATAACAAAATAAAAGATGAGTCTTCTATACGCTCCATCTTCTCAAAAGCTGCACTAGTACCTGTTGATCTTTGACCTGAGGATACAAGTTATTTTGAAAACGAGTATCAGCATAAAGCTGGTGAGTTCATAAGAATTTAGTGTCGTTGCTTGTATAAAAGTGTTTACGATCATGTAGTATGAAAGCTGTAATTAGTGTTTAAGAATAGTAGAAATCCCTAGAAAATCCTATATTTTCCAAAATTGAGCATTTGTAAGTTAAATCCTTCGAGTGTGTAAAAGTATTTCCATTGAAACCTTCAATTATAAAAATAAGGTAATAAATTTCATTCAAGTATCGTAAATAAGGAAAGGCATTGCCGGTTGCCTATAATAGTGTTACAAACTTCTATTAGTAATATATGTTTATTTACTTCGGGAAGTTAGCTTAGACTTTAAGTCTTAGTGTGTTAATTTGGATATGGATGTGATCTCTCATGTAACCAAACGGAATGATAATAGAGGGTCCGATGACCTTCCCGGTCATAGGTAGTCTAGCGATGTAGTGCCATCCCTGGGCCTAGTCGGCTTAGACTGTAGTTAACAGTCGGGATGTAATAGCATCCGTCTTGTATAGATCTATACATGTAGTGTTACTTTCCTTCCGGGAAGCTCTGGTTACATGGTATTTGCGCAGCAGAGTGCCGTATAGAGGGGTAGTGTGTTATGTTCTGAATTAGTGTATTCTCTGGTATTACAGTATAGTAGCTTTTAGTATAGTGTATAGGGTATTCTCTTTACCATGCATTAACTTGTAGTAGTAGTATTTATAGCAGATATCATAGTAATAGAGGTAATGAGCAGTAGTCTTAACTATACCTATTATAGTTAATTAGTGTGTGGGATTGCAAGCCTTTGATTCACAAAGGTATTGAATAAGATGAATACTTTCATATCTAACACAAATATATATGATATATAACTAAGAATTCAACCACAGTCGGACGGATAACAGTATACCCTAAGACCACAATCAAACAAGAATAGGAAATAAGGCGAGTTATCGGTCCTAAGTCCTTCAATTCTTACTTATATAAATATATTAGTGTAGATATAGTTTAAATGAAAAGTAATTTAAAAGCGGTTTTAAAATAATATGTTGACAATTAGACATGGGAAACTGCGTTTGATGGTTATCTAAAACAATTTTATTGACAAGTAGCTAAAAGTATAGAAAATCCTTTTTAGTTGCAAGTTATAAATCACATATGATTTGATACTAAAACTTGTTGCATTTAACTTGTATCCCCCCCCCCCCTAAAACATGTTAAAACACTTTAAAAGGTTAATTTAAAGGGGTATGAACTCACCTGTAGCGAGTAGATCGGGTGGAAGTGTCAGATGAGCGTTTGGTGCCATGTAAAGACTTGGACACACTCTAAGACCCTAGTAACATATGAGGACATATGTTTACAAGGAATTAGTGATTAAGACACTAATTAAACACATATAGACATCCTGATATGAAGAAAAACTCTTTGGTCAGGTGCTAGGAGGCTATTAGGTTGAAATGGAAGAGTATAAGGCCTCACCATGGAGTTTACTCTTCTAATACTCACCTTAAGTGAGTTTACGTCTGAGGGACCACTTCCCCCATGATTTTATGGTCGTTAACTCATGTGAGGAGTGTATTTGTGTGTTTTCAAGTCTCTTGCATCACTAGAAAGGGTTCCAAGGTAATTTCCAAGGCTTAATGGGTGTTTAGGGTTCAAAAGAGGCACTCCCTTGGAGTTTACGGTCCTAGGACCACTCCTTGGGAGTTTATGGTCGTGAACCCCATGGTTTAAGGCCGTGAACTCTTGGATGCCTTTCATACTTCGATTTTGTGGTCCTTAGTTTACTCCTAACAACTTCTTAGTAAATGTCCAAGGCTAAATAGGGGTTTTAGGGCTTGATTTGCATTGTTTGAGGGAATTTACGACCTAAGAATGTGCTTGGGCCGTAAACCCTCTTTCAAGCCTCTAAACATAAGATTAAATGTCTAAAACACTTCTAGGGTATGTTCTAAGTTAGCCTCTATGCCTAAGGAATAGATTTATGGGCATCTTGGCACAGTTTTAGGGGTTTACGGCCCTAGAGTGTTCTTGGGCCTTAAACTCCTTACCCTTGGCCTTCTTGGATGATTTTCAAGCTAAAATGACCTGTATTGACTTGTAGAACAATTTAGGGTAAGAGTACTTACAGTTTGGAAGCTAAAACTTGCGGATTTTGGACGAAATCGAGCCTTGAAGAGAGAGAGTAGAGAGAGAGTGACTAGGGTGGTAAAAGATCCAAATGATGTCTACTCACCCTTATATAGGGGTTGGGTTTGTGGCCAGGTGGGAATCTACCCGATACTGGCATTAAACGGGGTTTAAATTTTTACCCGATTAAATGGTCGTAATTAAAAACTCTTTCCAACTAAACGTGAGGGTAGTTCACGTCTTTTTATTTATTTCATTACGACACTCATAACATAAAATAAAATAAAAATAAAACAATTATTGATTTGTCTACCCCAAAATTAACGGAACTTTTATAAAATAGAATATTTTATTAACGGAAATGGGTTATAACGATGGAATAAATTTTGGGTTGTCACATCATCACCCCGTTAGAGGAAATTTCGTCTAGAAATTTAGAAGTCAATCAACTAAGTTATTACAGTACTACTAAGCAAAGAGATGGGGATACTTGAGTTTCATTTGATCCTCGCGCTCCCAAGTGAACTCCGGTCCTCGTTTGGTGTTCCATCGAACCTTCACAATTGGGATGCGGCTTTGTTTCGTTCGTTTGACCTCTCGGTCGATAATCTTGGCAGACACTTCAACGAAGTTGAGGCCCTCGTTGACCTCGATCTAGTCGAGTGGGATTACGAGAGTCTCGTCGGATAGGCATTTCTTCAGGTTTGAGACATGGAAGGTAGGATGTATGTTACTGAGCTCGCGGGGTAGGTGGAGTTTGTAAGCTACGGGGCCGATTCTGGCGAGAATCTCGAAAGGCCCTATGTACCTTGGGTTCAGCTTTCCACGCTTGACAAAGCGCATCGTGCCCTTCCAGGGAGAGACTTTTAAATGGACTCGGTCTCCCACTTGGAATTCCAAGGGTTTTCTCCGTTTATCTGTGTAGCTTTTATGTCGATCTCTAGCGGCTTTTAGTCGTTCACGTATCTGTACAATATTCTCTGTCGTTTCTCGAATGATCTCCGGACCCGTGAGAGCGCTGTCAGGAACGCGTCCTTTAGCTAACTGAGTGTCACCCACCTCAGCCCAGCATAGTGGGGATCTACATTTTCGGCCATAGAGGGCTTCGAATGGGGTTGCCTTAATGCTCGTGTGATAACTGTTGTTGTAGGAAAACTCGACAAGGGGTAAGTGGGTATCCCATGCCTTACCAAAGTCGATCACACAGGCTCGCAACATATCTTCTAGGGTTTGGATCGTCCTCTCACTTTGTCCGTCAGTCTGCGGTTGGTAGGCTATACTTATGTCCAGCCTCGTCCCTAATGTGTTTTGCAGTGATTGCCAAAATCTCAAAGTAAACCTTCTATCTCTATTAAAGATAATAGATATAGGGACCCATGCAGCCGTACTATTTCCTTAATGTATGTTCTTGTGAGTTTCTCCATCTTTTCTGTTTCTTTGATGGGTAGGAAGTGTGCGGACTTGGTCAATCTGTCGACGATGACCCATATGGTGTCCAGCCCACCCATTGTCTTGGGTAGCTTAGTTATGAAATCCATAGTGATCCGCTCCTACTTCCACTCCGGTATCTCCGGTTGTTGAAGAAGACCTGATGGCTTCTGGTACTCGATCTTGACCTTCATGCAAGTAAGGCATTTACTCACGAAGGTAGCAATTTCTGCTTTCATGTTAGGCCACTAGTATAACTTTTTGATATCCAGATGCATCTTATCCGCACCTGGGTGAACGGAATATCGAGTGTTGTGTGCTTCCTTCATGACCAAGTCTCTGAAACCACTGTGACGCGGCGTCCATATTCGGTTCATGAGATAATAGGCTCCGTCACCCTTGACCTCCAAGTTCTTATCCATTCCACGTAAGGATTCTCCCGCCACATTCTCAGGCTTTAAAGCTTCGATCTGAGCCTCCTTAATCTGTGCGGATAGATGCGAATGGATAGTGATTGTTAACGACTTAACCCTTCGACCAGAATACTCTTTTCTACTTAGGGCGTCTGCTACTACATTGCTTTTCTCGAGTGATAACGAATCTCGCAGTCGTAATCATTGAGTAGCTCGACCCACTATCTTTATCTCATATTGAGCTCATTCTGGTTCAGTATGTGTTGGAGGCTTTTGTGGTCAGTGTATATTGTGCTCTTCGTACCATACAGGTAATGTCTCCAGATCTTCAGAGCGAATACCACCGCTCCTAATTCGAGGTTGTGTGTGGTGTAGTTGACCCCGTGTGTCTTCAGCTGTCTTGAGGCATAGGTGATGACCTTACCTCGTTGCATCAGAACACAACCAAGCCCCTGATTTGATGCATCGCAGTTTACCACGAGGTCTTCTGTCCCTTCGGGGAGGGATAGTATCGGTGCGGTGCATAGGGGTCACTTCAAGGTTTGGAATGTCTTCTCCTGTTTCCCTCCCCAATCAAACGTCACACCTTTCTGAGTCAACATGGTGAGAGGTTTCGCAATCCGAGAGAAGTTCTGAATGAATCTGCGGTAGTAGCCAGCGAGGCCCAGAAATTGACGAATTTCTATAGGCGTCTTCGGTGCTGACCAGTTCTCGATAGCTTTGATTTTGGATGGGTCCACGTGGATTCCCTCCTCACTAACCACGTGTCCTAAGAATTCCACCCTTCGGATCCAAAATTCACACTTAGAGAACTTCGCATATAACTTCTCTGATCGTAGGGTTTCTAGGACTTGTCGTAAGTGATCGCTATGCTCCTCCTTGCTTCGAGAGTAGATGAGTATGTCATCAATGAAGACGATGACGAATTGATCTAAGTAAGGACGACACACCCTATTCATTAAATCCATGAATACTGCGGGCGCGTTGGTCAGTCCGAACGGCATTACCACAAACTCGTAGTGTCCGTAACGAGTTCGGAAGGTTGTTTTCGGAATATCCTCCTCAAGCACTCGTAACTGGTGTTACCCGTACCTAAGATCAATCTTGGAAAAGTAACTTTCCCCTTGCAGTTGGTCGAATAGGTCATATATACGGGGAAGAGGGTAGCGATTCTTGACTGTCAGCTTGTTGAGCTCTCTGTAGTCGATTCACATACGGAATTATCCGTCCTTCTTCTTTTCGAATAAAACCGGTGCTCCCCAAGGTGAGAAGCTTGGTCTTATTAAGCCATTGCTGAGTAGCTCGTTAAGTTGACCTGACAGTTCTTGCATCTCGGCAGGTGTTAGACGATAGGGCGATTTAGCTACGGGGGTAGCTCCTGGGATTAGGTCGATTCTGAACTCAACCTGACGTTTGGGAGGTAAACCTGGGAGTTCTTCAGGAAAGACGTCGGGAAAGTCGCATACGACGGGGAAGTCTTTTAGATCTTTTGTTTTCTGGCTCATATCGACAACGTGAGCAAGGAATGCACGATATTCCTTACGTAAGTACTTCTGGGCTTGAATACTCGAGATGATGTGAAGGCTCGTACTGGGTTTGTCTCTGTAGATTAACAGAGTTTCGTTATTCGGTAGATTTAGGCGGATGGCTTTGTCGAAGCATAGGATATCAACGCGATGAAGACTCAACCAGTCCATGCCAACAATGACACCAAAACTGGTATGAGGTCGATTGGGAATGAATGGTCGTCTAATGTGAGGTTACAACCTATGTAAATTTCGTTATAGCTTTCTGTCTTTCCGTTAGCCATTTCTACGATGAATGTTTCTTTTAGTGGTTGTGGGGATTGCTTAAGTAAGTGTTTAAAGTTTTGGTTTATGAAGCTTCTTTCTGCACCACTGTCGAATAAGACACATGCATAAGAGTTGTTGAGAAGGAACGTACCCGTGACTACTGTGGGGTCCGCTACTACTTCATTGTGACCAATAGCGAGTAGTCTTCCTGTTCCTCCCGTATTCCCGGCCTTCGGACAGATTTTCTTGAAATATCCAACCTCACCGCAGCCATAGCAGGCCCGGCTCACTCCCGAACCGGGGACCTGAGAAATGGGTTTGGGTTGGGATCTGCAAAACCGGACGGTATGGCCCTTCCGGCCGCAGTTGGTGCAGTGCAATTCACGGCAGGGGCCCTAGTCACATGTAACTATGGTGTATCCACTTAGCAACTATTGCCCTACTAGTAACGACCCTTTTTGTTATCACATGTGTAGTTAGTAGAATGCAGAATACTTCTATAGTATTCTTGTTCTAACGTTCTTGTGGTAGTGTTGGTAAGTTTTTAGACTTGTTGCAACACCACAACCATTCTTAGGCACATGCTAGTCACTCCTGGAAAAACGTAGTTGATCAGGCTACATCCACCTAGATGTGACTATATGTTTCTAAGCCTAATTGTGTTGTTCAACAATCTTAATACTTTTGTTCTGTTCTAGTATGATACTGACCCCTTTATAGTGGTGAATATATATATATATATATATATATATATATATATATATATATATATATATACTTAATTAAATATTTTAGTATTTAGAAGTATACATCTTTGGTCAGAGTGTTTTAGTCCCGAAGTGTTTATAGTTTGTATATCTTTTATGGGTTGATATACTTGATTCACTATAAACAATGCTCTGATACCAATATATCACACCCCAAAACCAAGAACAGCAGAATACGTTCTGGGGTGGAGGACGTCATGTACAGTATCATAACAATTGCATAATAGTAAAAACAAGTGACAACAAGCATTACATTAATATAGTAAGTTTAATTACAAGCGTGTTCTGTATAGTTTTGATAGACACCAAAAGTATAACAAAATAAAAGATGAGTCCTGTATACGCTCCATCTTCTCAAAAGCTGCACCAGTACCTGTCTATCATTGACCTGAGGATACAAGTTATTTTGAAAACGAGTATCAGCATAAAGCTGGTGAGTTCATAAGAATTTAGTGTCGTTGCTTGTATAAAAGTGTTTACGCTCATGTAGTATGAAAGCTGTAATTAGTGTTTAAGAATAGTAGAAATCCCTAGAAAATCCTATATTTTCCAAAATTGAGCATTTGTAAGTTAAATCCTTTAAGTGTGTAAAACTATTTCCATTGAAACCTTCAGTTATAAAAATAAGGTAATAAATTTCATTCAAGTATCGTAAATAAGGAAAGGCATTGCCGGTTGCCTGTAGTAGTGTTGCAAACTTCTTTTAGTAATATATGTTTATTTACTTCGGGAAGTTAGCTTATACTTTAAGTCTTAGTGTGTTAATTTGGATATGGATGTGATCTCTCATGTAACCAAACAGAATCATAATAGAGGGTCCGATGACCTTCCCGGTCATACGTAGTGTAGCGATGTAGTGCCATCCCTGGGCCTAGTCGGCTCGGACTGTAGTTAACAGTCGGGATGTAATAGCATCCGTCCTGTATAGATCTATACATGTAGTGTTGCTTTCCTTCCGGGAAGCTCTGGTTACATGGTATTTGCGCAGCAGAGTGCCGTATAGAGGGGTAGTGTGTTATGTTCTGGATTAGTGTATTCTCTGGTATTATAGTATAGTAAGTTTTAGTATAGTGTATAGAGTATTCTCTTCATCGTGCTTTAACTTGTAGTAGTAGTATTTATAGCAGATATCATAGTAATAGAGGTAATGAGCAGTAGTCTTAACTATACCTATTATAGTTAATTAGTGTGTGGGATTGCAAGCCTTTGATTCACAAAGGTATTGAATAAGATGGAGGCTTTCATATCTAACACAAATATATATGATATATAACTAAGTATTCAACGACAGTCAGACGGAAAACAGTATACCCTAAGACCACAATCAAACAAGAATAGGAAATAAGGCGAGTTATCGGTCCTAAGTCCTTCAATTCTTACTTATATAAATATATTGGTGTAGATATAGTTTAAGTGAAAAGTAATTTAAAAGCGGTTTGAAAATAATTTGATGACAATTGGACATGGGAAAATGCATTTGATGGTTATCTAAAATAGTTTTATTGACAAGTAGCTAAAAGTATAGAAAATACTTTTTAGTTGCAAGTTATAAATCGCATATGATTTGATACTAACACTTGTTGCAATTAACTTGTATCCCCATAAAACATGTAAAAACACTTAAAAAGGTTAATTTAAAGGGGGTATGAACTCACTTGTAGAGAATAGATCGGGTGGAAGTGTCGGATGAACATTTGGTGCCAAGTAAAAACTTAAACACACTCTAAGACCCTAGTAACATATGAAGACATATGTTTAGAAGGAATTAGTGATTAAGACACTAATTAAACACATATAGACATCCTAATACGAAGAAAAACTCTTTGGTCAGATCCTAGGAGGTTATTAGGTTGAAATGGAAGAGTATAAGGCCTCACCATGGAGTTTACTCTTCTAATACTCACCTTAAGTGAGTTTACGGCGGCTGAGGGACCACTTCCCCCATGAGTTTACGGTCGTAAACTCATGTGAGGAGTGTATTTGTGTGTTTTCAAGTCTCTTGCATCACTAGAAAGGGTTCCAAGGTAATTTCCAAGGCTTAATGGGTGTTTAGGGTTCAAAAGAGGCACTCCCTTGGAGTTTACGATCCTAGGACCACTCCTTGGGAGTTTACGGTCGTGAACCCCATGGTTTACGGCCGTGAACTCTTGGATGCCTCTCATACTTTGATTTTGTGGTCCTTAGTTTACTCCTGACAACTTCTTAGTAAATGTCCAAGGCTAAATAGGGGTTTTAGGGCTTGATTTTCATAGTTTGAGGGAGTTTACGACCTAAGAATGTGCTTGGGCCGTAAACCATCTTTCAAGCCTCTAAACATAAGATTAAATGTCTAAAACACTTCTAGGGTATGTTCTAACTTAGCCTCTATGCCTAAGGAATAGATTGGGGGCATCTTGGCACACTTTTAGGGGTTTACGGCCCTAGAGTGTTCTTGGGCCGTAACTCCTTACCCTTGGCCTTATTGGATGATTTTCAAGCTAAAATGACCTGTATTGAGTTGTAGAACAATTTAGGGTAAGAGTACTTGCAGTTTGGAAGCTAAAACTTACGGATTTTGGAAGAAATCGAGCCTTGAAGAGAGAGAGTAGAGAGAGTGACTAGGGTCGTAAAAGATCCAAATGATGTCTACTCACCCTTATATAGGGGTTGGGTTTGTGGCGAGGTGGGAATCTACCCGATACTGACGTTAAACGGGGTTTAAATTTTTACCCGATTAAATGGTCGTAATTAAAAACTTTTTCCAACTAAACGTGAGGGTAATTCACGTCTTTTTATTTATTTCATTACGACATTAATAACATAAAATAAAATAAAATAAAACATTTATTGATTTGTCTACCCCAAAATTAACAGAACTTTTATAAAATAGAATATTCTATTAACGGAAATGGGTTATAACGATGGAATAAATATTGAGTTGTCACACTCAGTACCCTGCTTGAGGGTCAGAAACTCCTAGGCCAATCACTCCCCCTCCACCTGGGGAACGTACTCATCACGGAACATGGCGGTGAACCTCTCCCAGGTCACCGCAACAAGCTCAACAGGCGAATACTGCGTTGTAACAAACTTCCACCAGTGCTTCGCTCCCAAGCGAAGCTGGTTCAGCGCGAACCGAACCCTGGTGGCTTCGTGTTGCTGAAATCTCGGAACAGCAACGAATCACCACCCTGAGGTCTGGCAGCAGCAACAGCTGCGGTAGCTGCAGCCTCAGTAATCGCTGCGTATATCTCATTGAAAGTCTTTATCAGTGTGGTCTAAATAGACTTGAACATCTCTGGAATCTCTGCGCGGATTGCAGCAGCCACCTCCTCATGAATCAACCTGCGGATCTCCTCATCACAAACACCACTGCTCTCAGGTGTGTGGTGTGTCCTAAGCATGATGTCTCTCTGAAATAAAACACAAACTATTAGAGACTCGCTCGAGTGTACACACATTTGATATCCTATTCCTACTCGATCACTGGTACCCTAAGGATTCTTACTTGGGCTGCGTACTGATCCGGTGTCTTCAGTAGTACGGGCCCAATACTACCGTGCACACCGCATTAGTATTCACCCCAACTCCTCCTCCTTGGATTCCAAATCCCAAGTACTCTACTCTCACTAACCATAGTCTACTCTCTAGCAGATCTCTCATAACTCCTCGCTGCTATCTACTCACTCTCAAGCATCTCCTAGCAGCAAAACCCCTAGGCTAAGGCATCACAAATCAGGCCACTCTAGTCCTAATAAGAATACCTAGCCTACTCTAGCATGCATAACATATTATCTCATATCTCATAACACATAATATAAGGATATTTTGGGACATCATCGTTCGGACGCTGCCTGATCGTACACACTGCTCTGCTCTGCTCTTTTCAAAACTTTTACTCGTTGAGAAAAATTTTGTGATTTTTATTTGAAAATCTCTCAAATCCTCAGTTTGAGTTCAGATGTGCCCGAAGGTGCACCCAAACCCCTCAAACCAAGGCTCTGATACCATCTTGTAACACCGTAATTTTTCAAACAATTATTCACATTTTTAAAAACATATTTTCATTCAGAAACATTATAAAATCTCATCGTTTCACATATCAATCCATATAACACAACCCAAGATCATAATGTATAAAAACTCCTCATGAGTGTACTGATCATGCCGGCGCCTTCCCGCGATCCTCATTCGTACTTGAAACACATAACACCAAACATTATAAGCATAAATGTTTAGTGAGTACCCCAAAATACCACATGCGACACATATTAGCCACTCGAGGCTATAACTCTGTATGACCCTCTGGTCAAAGTATCTCAGTGGGACCCTCCAGTCCCATAACTCTGTGGACCCTCTGGTCTTAACTCTGTTGACCGCTCGGTCCTAACTCAGTAAACTCTGAATCACATATAGCATAAAATCACATGGATATCACATCATGCAATAGCATACAATATAATGTGTTACATAACTCTAATTACCACTCTAGGTAAAGTATAGTGAGAGACTCACCTCATGTAACTCGGTAAACCTCGAACTCTGAAATACTTCTCTAGCTTCCGCCTAATCACATACATAATTACTCTAATTAATACAAATTCTAAAGGCTAGGCTAACCCCTCTCTATAAGTTCTCTAAGAAGGGTAAAAGACCAGTCTACCCCTCTAATGGCTCATACGTCCAAACACTGAATAAACCCTAAAAGTCAACAAAAGTCAACGGTCAAACTTTGACCCGACTCGTCGAGTGCACTCGTGTGACTCAGCGAGTACATGCGTGTCCTCTTCGCCCCTGGTCCTCACTCGACTCGCTAAATCAACCCTACACTCAACGGGTTATCACAGGTCGCGAATCGCGGGGTAACCCGACTCGACTCGTCGAGTCCCTTATGGGCTCGACAAGTTCCTCCCATGACAACACTCATCTGACCTCCCAAGGTCAGATCTTCTTCTCTAATCTATAGATCTGGCTTCCCCTTGACCAATAAACACGTAAAGGTCGAATCCTGCTACACATGCAATGCTCCCAAGGCTTATTTTGGTGAAATCCTTTCCAACATGGCAACTATGTCCATTTCCTCGATAGAACCACAAGAAGCAGCGTGGTTCATGCTCTCTAGACTTCAAAAGGTCCAGATCTAGAGTTTAGCACTCAATGGGACACTATACTCAACTAAACAAGCCAAAAAGGGGTTTAGAAAACCCTAAATTCATATGCCCTAAAGCAAAAACAGAAGGATAGGATCGAATAGCTACCTCAAAATTGAAGATCCAAGATGAAAACCCATTGAAATGCAACCCCCTTGACCTCCCCTTGCTGGAAACACTTTCTCCTTTGCAAAGTCACACCAAAAATGATCAAAATAGCTCAACCTCTCTCACAACTCGCTCAAGCTCTCTAGGGTTTCTCTCTTAGGACTGGTAGCCGCAAACGGAGGCTATAAAGTCCTTTAAATAGGGCACAAACCCCAAGAATTAGGTTTTCAATCCACAGCGCGGACGCGTCGAGTCCACCCTTTCCGACTTGTCGAGTCCGTTCATTAATCCAGTTAGCAATCGTGGTCCTACTCGACGAGTCTACGACTCAACTCGTCAAGTCCCTTTCTTTTTCTAAAAAATAAAATGATAAAATATAATACCTGGAAATCTGGATGTGACAATCCTGGCTACCCGCTCCAAATCCTAAACCTTTCGTCTCCACCATTATAAAATTAAACCAAGACATATCAAATAATCCAAAATATACATTGCTACAATCATGAGATGAGATTAAACTCCCTGGGGTTTGTGACTGCCTTGCTTCCGCACCTACCCATATTTGTCTCAAGGATCATCACACCGCCCAACTCAATTACAACAACTAAGATAAGCATACACCTTATCGTCACTCTCTTGAGAGTAGCTAAACATTCCTCATCTGGTTGACTGCTCACACATATACTCATCCATGAAGCATCCACCAACCATGCATCACTCGTGTGTGCTAATCATACATAACACGGATCCTATAGACAGTCGAATACTTGATTCTACCCAAAACCCTTCATCATACAAGAATAGGACATAAGGCTAAACCAAACATTCTCAGGATATAAAATCTTATTTATGTTTAACTATGATGCATACACTAAGCGACTACAGTAATGACGTCAATTTCATACAAGAAGTAACCCTAGGCTATCAGGCATCATAGATTAGGCAATCCTATCATGCATTTCCTGAAGATCCGTAGCCTATCACTATCATGTTGCTTTATCATAAATATCATATCAATAACAGTGTAAGTATATTGGGGTATATTTTCTTGCTTCGGCTAATCGTACACATCGCTTACATCCTTGGTTACTTTTGAAAACAATTTTAGAAACCATTTTAAATAATTTTGTAGTTCTTTAGTTTGAGTTTGGATTCACACAAATGTTCATCCAAGTCACACAAACCAAGGTTCTGATACCAACTTGTAACATCCTAAAATTCATAAAAATTTAAAATTTTCAAAAAAACCAATTTCATCCATAAAATGTTTACAAATCCATTGTTTCAAAAGTATTATTCAAAATGACAATATCCCAGGTCCAATATCATAAAAGCTAAAAGATATGCACGATCATGCCTTCGCCTTGCCGCGGTCATCTGAAGTACTTGAAACAATAACTGAAACTGTAAGCCAAAGCATTGAGAGTTCCCCCAAACTACCACCACACAAACATATAATCAAACAATATTGAGTTCACAACCTCTCGGTTGGATTACCCCTTGCACACAACCTTTCGGTTGGACTGCCCTAGCCCACAACCTTTCGGTTGGAATGCGCCATACATAACTGGTCCACAACCTCCTGGTTGGATTACCCTTGGCCCACAACCTTTTGGTTGGAATGCCTCAGCCCAAAACCTTTCGGTTGGATTGTATCGATCCGTTGACTGACTGGACAAAGTTGTAGTCTCAACCCCATCATAACATGTCGACATATGACAAATAACAGACATACTCAGCAGATAGAAAATCATACAACTAGTAATCATAGGTAGTCCTATCGATCTACCAGTCTAACGCTATCATTAGCTAACATATAATCATACAAATCTACCACATACTCAACATATCATCAATCAATATATTAGGTTATCAAACCAATGGGTTAGCCTTGGTGCCTTTGACCCGTAATTATAGTGAGGAAAACTCACTTCTCAGTCCGAACAAAATCTGGATAAATCCCTGCTCCGAATGTCGACTCTACTTGTCACCTATTCATCAAATAGGGACCAATCTCAATTACCACTCAAAATACCCAAAGCGCCCTTAGGTCAACTTGGTCAAACCCTGTTCAAAGTCAAAATCAATCCATACTCAAAAGTCCCACAATCCAGTAGTTATCTTGTGACCCTTAATGCCATTCTCACGTTGTGACAGCCTTGTGCTCACGTTGTGAGAACGCTCTGTCCAAAAGTTCTTAATGAAACTCTTAATCTCTTTTTTCCCAAGCAACCAAATCCCCCATAGTGTTTTATTCACTCCAGAACATCATAAAAATCATGGATTTTTGGACATGCATGTCCAATGCATGTCCCAAACACTAGCTAGGGCACAAAAAGGGAAAACTCAACCATCTACCATATCTAGCATATATACTACTCAAGGGGTATTGGAGATCCATAAAGTTGGCAACTTTATGGATTCCGAGCTCTACATCATCTTGTACATGAAAGATAAAGCTTGAAAATCTAGAGCTGGGATTATAAACTTATAAAGAGATGAACTTGAAACTCACAAACGGTCTAAAAGGTGTGCAAATGCTTCATGGTGAGACTTAAATGCAAGAACAATTGACTAGATGCTCTTCCTCTTTTTTTCCTTGGCTAAAATCACCACAAATAAGCTTCAAGATCAAATATGAGGGTTGAGGGCGGGCTAACCCTTGTTGGAAAATATTTTGATGTGATTGTCACTTAAAATAAGTTGAGTATTGATTTACATTTTCTAATAAACATTATCTGAATGTTTCAGGTTGAAAAGATATTGAAGATTCAACAAGTGTTTGAAGAATCAGATGTTGGAGCACTTGAAGCTTACATGGAGCACCTGCTGTTGACATGGATCACTTGCTGAAAGCTAGTTGGATCATCATGATCTCAGATGACACATCTAGATCATATGCGGAGCATCAAGATGTTGATGGATCATCTAGAATATTGATGGTTCATCAGAAACATTGTTGACTCATTCACAACTCTATGGCTCAACAAGAGTTGATGGCTCAACAAGAACACTTGGTGGCTCAACTCAAGTCAATGGATCAACATGATCACATTGATGGCTCAACAAGACTGCACATGGCATATCATGTACAATGAAGGCATGTCCAAATGCTCAAAGGAACATGAATTTCGTCCATGGTCCATCATGAATGTGTGGTGGTACATCTTCAAGTTCAAGACACCGTCCAACATTCAAGAAACCACTCAACATGATCAACAACACTTCTGGAAATTGACGACATCTAAGAAGACAATTGAGCAACATGATGCTCATGCGGCTCATCACTTTTTCAATGTTGATCAAGAAGGTTCAAGAATTATGAAGACTCATAACTTAGATGGAACCCTAACGGAGTACTAACGGAATTGGAATATTCCATCCATTCTCCGTTAAGTAGGGCAAAGGTGTCATCTGATGACTTAGTCATGATGGCGTGTCAGCACCTAATTGGTCAAGCCATGTCATGAGTTTTTCCAAAGCCTATAAATAGGCCCCTTGGGATCCATTATAAAGTTGCTGTTCCTTGCTCATTTCAGATCAATCTACACAATTTTTGTTTAGATTAGTCTTTAGAGAGCCATTTAAGTGTTTTAGCTTGTCTATCATTCAAACACTTGTAACTGAATCTTGATGAATATGAGACACTTTTGAATCATTGATCTTGAACATATAAAAAACCATTTTATCATTAACTTGGTGATTCACAACTCTTTATTTTCCGCACTACTTGCCACTTGATGATTCTGAAACTCTGTTTCAGTCTTTTCAACACTTCGACTACTCTATTCTAGGTTTACTAGAATTTTTCTCACTTCTTCAACCCTAGCCCTAATTTCCTTTAAATATGGAAATAAAACCCCCAAAATTAGGGTTCCCGCTCAGGCATGTCTCACGTCGTGACCCAATATGAGCTCACGTTGTGAGCCCAAAACGATGTGTTTATTCATTAAACTCCTCACGACGCGAAATACATTCCTCATATTGTGAGTAGGGTTAAATCCTTGAAACTTAAACTTGAAAAATTCTCACATGAACTGAATGTAACAAAACACATTAATAAATCACCGGGATAGTGTGAAGATCAAACCAGATCTATAACTTGAAACTTTGGTGAAGACAAACCAAGATCTATTGATTTAAGTTCGGTGAAACAAGTTAAGACCTACTAACTTGAATTTGAAACCAGAATTAGGAAATGTGTCCCAATAAAGACCAATTTTGAATTGTACACAATAACTCAAATGACTAACAATTCAAATTATATATCTCAAATATTCGATCTTACAAATTATGGACAATGGATTTTGTTGTGACATGCTCTACAGGGGATTGGATTCCGGATGATGGATCTGTCCTGGAAGCTTTCTTGAGAACACAATAGAGAAGAATCGATAAAGGACGTCCTGGTGTTCTCCCGGGATGTCACTCTGACGATCAAGTTAGTTTTTTAAGAGAGAGAGAGAGAGAGAGAGAGAATTTTAGGTTAAAATTCTTGAGGGAGAAGATAGATCTCTTCCTTGAGGAGGAAGAGATACTTTTATTCCTGTTACTAACGGATCATGGTGAACTTATCCAATGAGTGTGATATGTGGCCTCCTCTGACTGGGAGAATTATGCCCATAATAACTAACTGCTTTGTGACATTAGTTCTGGGCGTCACCTAAGCTTCTTGTCACGTCCTGATTGGTTGTCAGTGAATGAGAAGGTCACGGGGAATATCCGTCCCTCGTGGAGGGAAACGAACAACCACCCCATTGTCGGATTACTTAGGCCAAGGTCGGGCCTTGGCCAAGGTTCTAGCATAATGTCTTGTTTATACTTCCGTTACATTTAACGTGGTCGTTCATGGCAACGTTAACAAGTCCCTTATACCAATAGGATTCTGCATTCATGAGGTAGTAGAGTTGTTCTGGTCTATTCACAGACATGTGGCAGGCTGCTACTAATATATTATGCATTTGGCAGGGCGAAATTGTCGTTCTTCGTCAATTTTATCATGGAAACGGTTCATTACCCCTTTAGTGGCATTTAAACCTCTGTTCTTCCTGGAGTTTGCTCCTTACTTTCTACTTTTCTCTCTTGGACTTCTTGCTCCAAAGAAACCTTTTTGACCCTTTCTTCATATTCTTCCATGGCTACCGCTAGTTCCTTGGGAAGAGATCTTACCACTGAATAATGGTAATCTTTTGAGTTTCGATTCGGGTTTATCCCCGAACACGAGGTGCAAATCCCCCTTTCCTGATGCATCGCTTTAAAGTCCTCCTGAGGGCAAAATCAGCATTCTAATTGCCTTGTTTGAAGTGGGTTTTAAACTCCTCTGTCGTGCCCTAGGACGCCTGCCAACTGTTCCGATATTCAAGTACTTCTTTAATGCCTCTACTCATTCGGTACTCGAACCCTTTCTCGTCAGTGGGGATTCCCTACTCTTATCCATGATAAAAAGTCCAAGAAAAACTGGCAGGAGAAGTTCTTATGGGTGAACAGTGACCTCGTGGTGCTTAGTTACCTAAGGGATAAGGTGCATGTCGACCATGCTCCAACACTTTTTGGTGCTGACAAGGAACTGGCTGATGTCCTAAAGAAGATCAACATCAATGGTGAAGATTGGCTTTGCTGCTTCTTGGCCGTTGGCGGAATGAGTGCCGCTTGGAGGGCTCGTGGGAAGATGCCCGTGTTTTTCGTCGAGAAAGAGGATATTGTGCTTCTCAGACTATTTCTCTTGGCCCCTCCCCCCCCACTTTAATCGACAAAGCACATTTAAATCGATATTTTGGCTAACAGTCATTGTTTTTTGTTTTGCTGCCAGGTGTTGAGGAGGTTATTTCTTAGAGAAAGCTCTTCAGGGTATATTCGATGGTGAACTTCAGTGTCGTGATGTCGATCTTGTGGAGGCTCTTCCACCCCCTGTTTCTGGTCAAGGAATTGAGGCTACCATCGGTTCTGACAATGCTACTGGCGTCGGCGAGGGGTCCGGATCTACAGGACATTGTTGTCACTGACGCTTCTCAGATGGATCCTACACCTTCCGGATATCCGAGGAGTCTTCGTCGTGTCAAGAGGCGTTTTTTTTTGTTGGAAGCTGCTTTCGGTGGTCCAACTGATATGGCTAGCACCAAGCCCCCTCTTCATAAGAAACGTAATCTGAGTTTCTTACTAGGGGGTACCAAGAGTTCCAACCGTGCCCCCGATGAAAGTCCTCCAAAACAGCTGGAGGGGGCACAAATCAGGGCGACTGAACCGCCCAGTCATACAAAGGAAGAAAGAAACAACAAGACTAGCCATGTTCCCACTATTAGGGGAATCAAGGCAAAGACTAGGTCTTCGCCTTCCCGAGGTCTCGCATCAACTTCTTCTGGTAAAACCGCAACCGTCCCCTTTTTAGTAGGTTCTCGTCCAGATGCCTACAACCCATCTTAGAGGCTAACTTCCCAAGACCTTGTCTCTGATCACGACCCTGCTCTTGAGTGGTGTCGGCATGTTTTTCCTCCTGTTACAACTGAGGCCTTAGCTGTCCTAGCGGATGAGCATATGGTCGACGACTTGCGCTATGCCACCGCCCAAATGTCATCTTACTTGGTCGCAACTGCTGAACACATCTCCAATATGGAGATCCTCCGGTCGGACTCTAATTGGAAGAGCATTGAATGTGAAGAGCTGAAAGCCCAGGTGGCAAAGATAGAAGACGATAAGCACAACTAGGAGGCTAAGTAGGAGGTGGTGTTGCTCGAGAAGGAAAGCTTAAAAGAACAAGTGGAAAAGTTGGAGGAAGAGTTGAGGTAGCTGAATGATTACGTGGGACTCCTGAGTTTGGAGAATGCTAGTCTAAGTGAGCGGACAGCAGAACTAGAGGTCGATCTGGATGATGAGAACGTTGCAAAAGGGGTGCCAAAGAAGGATAATTCATGGATCCTTAGCGATGGGCTCGGCCAGGTGGTGCACAGGGTGATCGAGAGCCCTCAATTACTTCAAGGCTTGGTTCATGTGTGGGCAGCTTGTGTGGCGGCAAGGGTAGAGCAAAGAAAAAGAGCTGTGAAAGATCTGGTGATAGCCGGGTAGTTTAATCCAGAGGTTAGGGTGTACGTGGCCACTAAAAACCAAGAGATGGAAGATGCCATGGCGACTTTTACTGAAACAAATTTTGCTAGCTATCTCCACCTAGGCAGTCTGGATATGGCCAAGCTCAACGATCTTTGTCAATAGGCTCAGAGCGATGGGTCTGGCCCTGGCCTAAACGCTTCACCCAGAGATGGTAACACCCTTGCCCATAAGTAGCGCCGTTTTATTTGGTTTGTTTTGATGTATCTCCTTTGAACAATGTTTTCTATTTTTTCTTTGTTTTTTTTGTCTTTGCTGCCCTCAGTGGTAGTCTGAAAGTCCGGGAGTCCAGCGACTTTGACATTGTTCACTTTTAATTTGTGGGTATTAATGTTTCTTGGTACCGCACATATTCTTTTGTTTGGTTGCATTGTGTATGTTTTATGTTGGCCATCACATGGTATTTACGTAGGGTTTGCTTATACCCTTGGTTTGAGTTATTTTATTGGTGAGCTCTTTATGCTTTACTAATGCTGGTCTTTGAGAAATTTATTCTAATTTGATGTTGAAAGACCCTAACTCACCCGATTTTGTTTTTCTCATTAGTGGAAGGTTACAACTCTTCTACACTTATGTCACATGTTCTTTCGTATGTTTTCTATAATGTAATTGATGAACATGTTTTGGGAAAAAGGTTATGTGCCTTTTTTATACAAACTCCCTGGCTGCCTCCTTGTAACGACTTCGCTCGTGTGACGTTGGATGATCAGTCCTTGTTATCACACGGTAATGTACACAGCCTCTTTGTTTTACTTTTCAAGCTTGAAAATAAGAAGCATCTAAATTTATTTCTCTCTTTTTTCTAGTTTTAATGTTGGAGCATTATAACAATGAAGATTTTAAAATAGTTTTTACATGTCAAACCTAATACAAAATGCCTTTCCTTGCATTAAATCTATCTTTAACACTCGTTTTAAGAATAAAAATGCCTTTCCTTACATGTCAAAACACTCTGCGCATTCAAAGTTCTTGGAATGGCATGTCTGTCCTGAGCTTCTATGACATAAGCACCATTCTTATGGGCTTGCACAGTTTTGTACGGTCCTTCCCAAGTGACACTGAGTTTCCCCAATGGTTAAGCATGACTGGACTCGTTTTTTCCTAGCACCCATTCTCCAACTTTAAAGTTCTTGACTCGAACTTGGCGGTTGTAATAGTTCTCAATTCGTGATTTGTACAGTGCTTGGCGCATCTGTAACACCTCACATTTTTCATCGAGCATGTCCAGGTCTTGGTGTCGCCCTTCTTCGTTGGCTATTTCCTTGAAACTCTCTGTTCGCAGGGAGCCGGCCACTATTTCCAATGGGAGGACTGCTTCCGTCCCATAGGTTAGACTAAATGGCATTTCTCCCGTGCTTAACCTTGTTGTGGTACGATATGACCACAACACAGTCGGGAGTTCATCTACCGAGGCGGACTTTGATCTGAGTAACCTTTTCTTCAAACCATTAACTATTGTTTTGTTTGGTATCTCAGTTTGTATTTTGGCCTGAGGGAATGCCACTGACATGAACCGACGGTGAATTTTATTGTCTTCGCATCACTCCTTCAAATTGCGTGCCGTTATCGCTTATATGGATTTTGAGAGTGCCAAAGCGAGCCAATATACTCTTGGTCGTGAACTTTATCATTTGCTTGCCAGTGACGGTGGCCAGCGGTTCTGCTCCTATCCATTTAGTGGAATAATCCACAGCCACTAGCAAAAATTTCACACCCCCTTGCGCTGGTGGGAAAGGTCCTACTATATCGATTCCCTATTGGTCGAAAGGCCAGGGACTGATGATGTTGGTTAATAGCATGACCGGTTGATTTTGGAAAGGAGCAAACGCCTTTCATTCTTTGCATTTCTTGGTTAGGGTTGCGGTGTCGTTGTAAACGTCTAGCCAATATACTCCTATGCAGAGTATTTTGCCTGTGAGCGCTCGAGCGCCTTCATGTGTCGCCACGTCTCTGGAATTACTTTATTCTAGGAACGTCTGCCCCTCTATTTTAGAGATGCACTTTAGCCATGGGCTTAACTACCCTCATTGGTATAGTTGGTTGTCTCTGATTAGAAAATGCAACGCCCTGATCTTGATTTTTCTGGCCTCCTCTGAGTCACCAGGAGTACGCCATGGCGTAAGCAATCGACGTATGCTTTAGTCTATTCTGGAGTTGTTGATATTGTCCTGTTGGTTATCGATACTTCTCTCCGGGAGCACTTTAATGAGCACTTCCTTTGTTAAGTGATCATAAGAGGTTGAGGCTAGCTTGTTGAGAGGATCAGCCCTTGCGTTGTTTCCCCGGGAGATTTGTTTTATTGAGAAACTTTTGAAGGTGCTAGTCAGGTTGCAGACTGCATCTAGGTATTTCTGCATCCTTGAATCTTTTGCCTCATATGTTCCATTTATTTGGTTTGTGATAAAAAATGAATCACTGAGAGCTGCTAGTTGTTTTGCACCAACTTCTTTGGCCAGCCTCAGACCTGCCAGAAGTGCTTCGTACTCTGCCTCATTGTTATATATTTGGAAGTCGAATCGCAGTGCGTAAGTGATCTCTTCGTCGTCGGGGCTTTGGAGGATGAGGTTTACGCCTAATCCTTCCTTGCTTGTTGCACCATCGGTAAATAACTTCCAGAGTTCTTTGCCGGCCTCAGGCTCCAGTGGGTTAACAGAGATTGTCGTCGACACTCCATTAATGGTATCCGGGATTTCGCCAGGAATTCTGCGAGGGCCTGGGCCTTGATGCTAGTACGGGGGTGGTAACGGATAGCATGTTCACCTAATTCTATAGCCCACTTGGCCAGGAATCTAGACTTTTCCAGCCTTAGCAGCACTTACTTTATCGGGTAACTTGTCAGAACATCCACCTTATGGGCTTGAAAATACCTCTATAGCCGTCTGACAGCATATACCAAGGTGAAGACCAGCTTCTCTAAGGTCGGCTAATTGGCCTCTTGTCCTTGTAGGGCCCTACTAACAAAATGGATGGGGACCTACTTGCCTTCCCTCTCCACCACCAACACATAGGAGATAGCTTCTTCGGAAGCTGCAAAATACATCTATAGTGTCTCCCTGGCAACGGGCAGGCAAGAGCCGATAGTTGGTGTAAGGCATCTTTCAGTTATTGCAATGTCGCAACTGCTTTTTCTGTCCATTTGAACTACTTTTTGTCTAGGCATCCTTTGAGTGTTTGGTATAGAGGAAGCACCTTTTCTACAGATTTGGCAATGAATATTCCCAATGCCGTCAAACTACCGTTGATCTCGTGTACACCCTTGAGGTTGTAGGGAGTTTTCGACTCCAGGAACTCCTGTATTTTGGTGTGATTGGGCAGAAAGCCTTCCTCGGATATCTGATACCCAAGGAATTGCCCCTCCTCCACTCCAAAAGTACATTTAGTTAGGTTGAACTTCATATGCTCTTTAACTAGCGTTTTGAAAGTTTCCTCCACATCTTGGAGCAGTGTTTCTTCATTGCAGCTTATAATTACCATGGCTTCGACGTAGACTTCGATATTCATACCAAATTGATCTGCGAATATCTTGTCCATTAGCCTTTGGTATGTAGCACCCAAATTTTTTAGTCCAAACGACATTTTCTGGTAGCAGAAAGTACTTTCTAATCGATCTCTTAGAGAAGATAACATTGCTTTAGACATGCGTTATTAAGATCTGAGTAATCAATGCACATTCTGCATGATCCATTGACTTTCTTTACCATGACAGGATTTGCTATCCATGATGGGAACATTACTTCCCTGAGTATGTCGGCGTTCACCAGGTTAGCTACTTCTGCATTAATAGCCGTGTTCCGGTCCATCATCTGACCCCTCTTCTTTCGTTTAACAGGGTTACTTCCACGTGCAATATTGAGACTATGTTCTATAACCTTTTGATCCACGCGTATCAGATCTATTTATTTCCAGGCGAAAACGGTGGAATATTGATTTAGAACTGCTACCAGCTATGCCCTACTCTCGTTTGATAAGTGTGCTCCAATTTGCACGACTTGTTCCAGATATTCCATGTTTATTTGATATTATTCGGTGGAACCTCCCTCCTTCGACTTTTTTGGGGCTCGCACCAATTCGGGAACGGCTTTGATCTGGTGGCAATACTGTGCCCTGGTGTTTGTGCCGAGGATCGTCGTTGATCCATGGCACGTGCTGAATTTAAATATGTCATGGATCATCGATGGCACGAGGTGCAGAAAGAAGATTGCCGACCGTCCAAGTAGAATATTGTGTTCTGCTGGAAACCGGATCACAGAGAATTCGATTGTTCTTGTGATTCAGTCCCTCTCATTGTCACTGACTGTCACACCCCGGCCGTCGCCGGAAACACCGGGTAGTGTAACGTCATTTTTCGTATCACAGTTATATAACATACATTGAACAATACTTAAAGAAAATACATACCTTTATTGATGATTGAAAGTTACATTATTGTTTTCCTAGTATTTATTACATAATATCCGACTATAACATACTTCTTAATAAATAGAAAGATAATAGTAAAACTTCTCCTGTTCGAATACATACCAGCTTTTCAAGTGTCTGAAAACACATGCATTTTAAAATACGTCAACATAAAGTTGGTGAGTCCACAGGTTTTGACTCCATAAAATAATACATTTTTACACATTCAAAAGTATAGTTTTGAAAGTATCATTTGGACTCTCCAACATTAGGTATAATAGCATACTTATCAATTAAGTGTTATACCTAAACATTTTTTAATCTTAAGGTATAAGTAGGGGAAAACTTATACTTAACATTAATACTTGTATATGACAAGGTATAATGTTTCTAACAATTTGCTACCATGAGCTTGTAACCGCTGCTATGACATAGTACCTATGATAGAATACACTCATGATTTACCATGAGAAACAAACACACTCATGATTTACAATGAGAAACAACACCGTACGCTTCATCGACGGTGGAATAATAACAAATAAAAGGATATTTCATCATTTTTTTTGGTTGACTGTAGCTAAAAGTCACAAGTGGGGTGGTCAGCCCGTATACTAATTATACACGACTTCCTCGCTCACACGGGATTAACGGTTACAGTTCAGAGGATTTCCGCTAAGATCCCCAATCTTAGTTGATGAATACAATTACTCATGTAGACTTTGACGGCTTCCTATAGCTCTAACAACAAAAGCATCTTCATGTCTAAAACTTGAAGTTACTACACTATGCTTTTAAACATTTCTCTTAACTTCATAATATTTAGGCAGTATAACAGCTATATCTTGAAGTAAAAACCAGGTTTTATCTTGACCTAAAACCAATAATAACAACATATAACGTTTCTAGTTTTATCTTGACATAAAACTATCAATAACAATACCAAGTTTTATCTTGACATAAAACTAACAATAACAACATATAACATATCCAGTTTTATCTTGAAATAAAACTAAAAATAACAACATATAACATATCTAGTTTTATCTTGACATAAAACTATTAATAGCAACATACTATATAACTTAACATTTAGAACTTTCGAATATTACTTCGATATTATATCGCACACAACAGATATGTAGAATCCTAAGTATAACTCAAGATCTACATTAGTAAATTAACGTACTGATAAGTTAATAATAGTTGTATGTATTTAAAATGTTATATTTAGAACAATCATATCTTGATTAACATAACTATATACTATCATATAGACATAATAATAACATATATATACAATAACTAGCATGCGTTTTCCCCCGAAATATTAGAAAGTGGGGCCGTGAAACTCACCCTACTAGTGTGATTTTATGTTATCTAAGCCAAACGGTCAGCATGCGAGATCGTCGGGGCTCAGGATGCAAGATGGCTTTAGCAAGGGAGAGAGGAGATAAGGAAATGGTGTAAGGAATAGCTGAAGTCGGACCTGCTATTTATAGTAAGGATTTTGGACTCTCACGTCGTGAGTTTCATAAGGATCACGTCGTGAGTCTTGCATGATCACCCCGTAGACTTGCCATTTGCGTCCCTAGCTTCGGAAGGTGGCCATGTGACTCCTCACGTTGTGAAAAACTCCTTTTTCACGTCGTGAGTATGGATCCTATCCCCTCGCAGCCTCGTCACACCTTCTAGATTCCGAAATGTGGCAAAATGACTCCTCACGTCGTGAATAAACCCTTGTTCACATCGTGAGTTTAGTTATCTTAGGGTTTCTGAAAGCTGAATCTTCGGAAGGCCATAACTGCTGCATACGAACTCCGTTTTTTACGTTCTTTATATGCACGCGTAGGTATTTACGAGTACTACAACTCTCTTTTAGACTTAAATAGATAATTCTAAGTCTATTTTAAATTCCTCTTATTATAGAGATTTATAGTGTTCGGTTTATCATAACTTCTTCATGAGAAGTCTAATTCAGACGTTCTCTATATTTTTGGAATCGTATGGTTGTATACTTTGAGTTGTATCATAAAGAAAGTTCATATTTGTATTAGAATTTATCATGAGCTACATAACACTCTTACCACATTACTAGGTTAACATAATCACATTACATGATTGGCATAATCACATGTGATTGTCTATTGACCTATTTTGACTAGTGTTACATTTTCCCCCCGTTAGAACAATTACGTCCCAAAATTTATCTAGTGGATAGGGTTTTGTCAAACAGCTGGGGGTATTTTCTTTCATCTGATCTTCATGTTCCCAAGTAAATTCAGGCCCTTGAAAAGAGTTCCATCGAACTTTCACTATGGGAATACGACTTTTCTTTAATCGTTTGAATTCTCGATCCATGACCTCGACAGGTTCTTCTACAAAGTTGAGTTTGGTATTAACTTGTATCTCGTCGAGAGGTACCACAAGAGTGTCATCGGATAGACATATTTTGAGATTTGATACATGAAAAACATCGTGTACATTACTTAGCTCTTGAGGCAACTTGAGTTGGTATGCGACAGAACCAATTCTAGCTAGAATTTCAAAAGGTTCTATATACTGTGGGTTTAGTTTGCCTCGCTTACCGAATCAAATTACACCTTTCCAAGGAGAGACCTTCAACATTACTTTATCAACAACTTGGAATTATAAAGGCTTACGTCTTACGTTAGCATAACTCTTTTGACGATCACGTGCAGCCTTTAATCGATCCTTAATTTTCACGATCTTTTCAGTTGTCTCTTGGATTATCTCTGGTCCAGTACGTAAGGTATCGCCTGTACGTTCTCTGGCCATCTGCGAATCTCCAACTTCTGCCCAACATACTAGGGAACGACATTTTCGTCCATAAAGAGCCTCAAACGGTGCAGCGTTGATGTTCCTCCTTAATTGGTAAGAAATGGGCAGACTTAGTCAATCTATCGACTATTACCCAAATAGTGTCGAACCCACTAGGATTTTTAGGTAACTTAGTGATGAAGTCCATTGATATATGCTCCCATTTCCATTCAGGTATTTCCGGTTGTTGAAGTAAACCTGAAGGCTTTTAATGTTTTGGCTTCACTCTAGAACAAGTCAAACATTTGCTCACATAAGTAGCAATTTCTGCCTTCATGTTTGGCCACCAATAATGTACTTTTATGTCTAAGTACATTTTGTCAGAACCTGGATGCACGGAATATCTGGACTTGTGGGCTTCTTCTAAGACCAAGTCCCTGACTCCACCGAACTTAGGCATCCAAATTCGGTTCATAGAGTGTCGGGTTCCGTCATATTTTTGTATAAGTTGCTTTTCCATTCCTCGCAAGGCTTCGTTCTTGATCTTATCTTCTTTTAGAGCTTCAAGTTAAGCTTCTCTAATTTGTGCGGCAGGGTTAGAATGGATAGTTATGGTTAACGCTCGTACCCGACGGGGTTTAATATATTATTTTCGCTCAAGGCATCTGCTACCACGTTTGCCTTTCAAGGATGATAACGAATCTCACATTCATAATCATTCAACAATTCGACCCATCTTCGTTGTCTCATATTAAGATCTTTTTGATCGAAGATGTGCTGGAGACTCTTGTGGTCGATAAAAATAGTAAACTTAGTACCGTATAGGTAATGTCTCCAGATTTTTAGTGCAAAAACTACAGTTCCCAATTCAAGATCATGCATAGTGTAATTATTCTCATGCAGCTTAAGTTGTCGTGATGCATAGGCGATAAATTTTCCTCTTTGCATCAACACACATCCCAATCCTTGATTTGATGCGTCGCAGTATACGACGAAATCTTCTGTCCCCTCTGGAAGGGATAGGATTGGTGGACTTCACAACCTTTGCTTCAGTTTCTGAAAAGCAGCTTCTTGTTTTTCTTCCCATTTGAACTTCGTATCCTTCTGGGTTAGTGTTGTAAGCGGCTTGGCTATTTTGGAGAAATTCTCTATGAATCTGCAGTAATAGCCAGCAAGTCCTAGGAATTGACACACCTCTGTTGGCGTCTTTGGTGCTTCCCAATTCCTGATTGCTTCAACTCTGGATGGGTCAGCTAGAATTCTTTCGTTGCTAACTACATCACCTAAAAATTGTACTTCTCTAATCGAAAACTCACATTTGGAGAATTTAGCGTACAACTTTTCTTTTCTTAGTAGTTCCAAGATTATTTGCAGGTGTTGACCATGTTCTTCCTTGGTTCGTGAATATATCAATATATCATCGATAAAGACAATGATGAATTTATCCAAGTATGGTTTGCAAACACGATTCATGAGATCCATAAACACTGTTGGGGCATTGGTTAATCCAAAAGACATAACTAAGAACTCATAATGACCATAACAAGTTCTAAATGTTGTTTTTGGAATGTTGTCTTCTTGTACTCTGAGTTGATGGTATCCTGATCTAAGATCTATGTATGAGTAGTAGCTAGATCCTTGCAGTTGATCGAATAAATCATCAATTCTTGGAAGCGGATAACGATTCTTGATCGTTAGCTTGTTCAGCTCTCGTTAATCAATAAATATTCGAAAGGATCCGTCCTTCTTCTTGACAAACAAGATTGGTGCTCCCCAAGGTGAAAAACTTGGTCGGATAAAGCCTTTGTCAAGAAGTTCTTGTAGTTGACTAGATAATTCTTGCATTCCAGATGGAGCCAACCGATAAGGAGATTTCACTAATGGTGCTGCTCCTGGAATTAAGTCGATTCGAAACTCGACTTTTCGGACGGGAGGTATTCCAGGTTGATCTTCAGGAAATATGCCAGGGAAATCACATACTTGAGGTATGTCCTTGATTTTTATCTTTCTTCTCTTATCTACAATGTGGGCTAAGAATGTGCTACATTTCTTATGTAGATATTTTTGTGTCTTGGTACAAGAGATGACTTTGAGGTTTTTCCCAGACTTGTCACCATAGATAATTAGGGCTTCGTTGTTTGGTAAGGGTAGTCGTATGGCTTTCTCATGACATAGAATTTCGGCGCGGTGTGAAGATAAACAATCCATGCCAATTATGACATCAGAACTACTGATAGGCATTGGCATGAGGTTGACGTGAAAAAGGTAGTTATTAAGAGTTAACAGATAATTTTCTAGGATTTCGTGTGTTTTCTTAGTTTGACCGTTAGCGATTTCTACTTCATAGATTTCTTTTAATATGCTAGACATATGACTTAACAATTTTCTAAATGTCGGAGTTATAAAACTTCGATCTGCTCTAGATTCGAAGAGTATGCTAGCATATAAAATATATATGAGAAACATACCAGATACAACCGAAGGGTCCTGGATAGCCTCTCTACTTCCGATCAAAAATGCCCTGCCACGCCCTATGCCTCCTTGACTCCTTAACTTTGGACATTATTTCTTGATGTGTCCAACCTCTCCACACTCATAACACTTTCTTTCTTCACCACTACCTGTTCCAGTATTTGTTTGTTGATTGACTGTTGCAGGTGTTGTGCTCCTGTGGTAACTAGCACTATGCCCCTTCTTTTTGCATTTCATGCAAACAAAACAGTCACTTGGGTGATGACGGTTGCAGTGGTTGCACCATACAAACTTTGGTTGAGTAGGTACTGCTGTTGTGGTTGCGTAGTTGGTTGCCACTTCTTGTCTTTTCTCAGATGATTGTTTGGGATTCTTCTTATTAAACTTGCGCTTGTTTGTTCTAGCTTTGGGAGACTCAGCCTTTGAGACCACTTCTATTCCTTGGATCTCTGTGAGGGTTAGTTGATGAGCTATCCTCTTGGTGCTCTCATAAGTCGTAGGCTTTGATGTGATCACCATGCATTTGATTTGTGATGCTAAACCCTAGATATATCGCTCAATCTGTTTATATTCAGGGGTCACAAGTGCTAGACACATTATAGCAAGATCATTAAATCTAGCAGTATCAACTTTTATCTCTGAACCCTTCATGGTTAGGGTCCACAGTTCTTGTTCCAGTTTATGTATTTCCTCCCTAGGACAATACTCCTCTACTAGCATCATTTTTAGCTCCTCCCATTTCATGGAATTTGCAGTATTAATTCCCATTGTATTCACATGGATATTCCACCATGAAAGTACATGCTGCAAATCATACTTTACAATCATCTGGACAAAAGCTTATTTGAAAGATGGATTCTGTCTTTTCTATCCACCTTGTCAAATTCACTACCCCTTCATTTCCATGAAGGATTTTTGGCCTACAATTCATAAAATCTTTGTAGGTACATGTTCTAGCGGTCCATACATGACCTTCATTTCTAACTCCATCTCTTGTGACATTAGATAGAGCCACAACATTTCTTTGTGCTATGATTTCTTCAAGTTGCACTCTACTTATTGAGGGGTTTATTTCTGGCGGTGGTTGTGGTTGTTGTTGTGGTGCTGATGGTTGGTTAGGGTTTAGCCGATTACTCCTTCTAGGCATTTTGTTTTAGTTCCTATTATAAATAATAAGATTTTTTATGAGTTTTGTTGATCATTTAATACACGAGTACTAAATACTCTAGTTATTATTCACAGCGTAAAACATAATAGACAACATAATGATTACTATAACGTATGCTTCATATTATTACCAGTGGTTACATCAGTTTATTTAGGTTTATAAGAGAAAAGTTTCTATAAACATTACAAAATTTGCAAGGTTTTCTACATCATTGCTATAAACTTTCCTCTTTTTGCCTTAACTAGTCTGATTTTTTCTATTTACATAACCACTAGTTGTAGCTTATCTACTAGAAACCTAAATGATGACCCAGCACATCAGTGACATTAACCACTTGCTCTTCAAGTGCTTGAGTTCTCTGCTCAAGACTTCCCGTGCATTCTTCATTTCTTGAGGTTTGATTGTAGAGCTCTAACTCTGCAATCCTGGCACGTGAGTAATCATGTCGTTATAAGCAAAATTTATATGATGATGGACATCCATCACCGATTCCTAACCTCGTGTCCTTTGTCCTTCTAGCCTTCGCACTCTTCCAGAGAGATGAGTAGCCCTCCCTTCGACAATTTCCATCTTATCTTCAATTTTCACACTTTTCTCAAACAATTGAGATAAAGTGTTATCTTCAGAGGAATGTGGGAGATGTGGTCGAGATGACTGACCGGTCTCATACATCTTGGCAACTTTTTCTTACGCCACCCATTTATCAACTGTTTGTGCGATCCGTGCAGGTTCATATTGAACTCTATGACTTCCTAAAGATGTTGCCTTCTGACTCTTCTTAAGCTTTTTCCATATCGGTATAGATTTATGTGCAATGCATTTCATTTTTACTCCTCCTGGAACTTTACGGTAAAGAGTGTTCAGTGGTGGTAGAGATGATGCCACCGACTCTGTCTCCTCCATGGATTCGCTTTCTTCCATTGGTTCACTCTCTTACCATTCGTTGGAGGGTAAAGGTGCTCCATCGTCAGAAGCTATTGGATGAAAGGTGGTTGGAGTTACAGGATAGTAAGGATCGCCTAACATCATAGGGAATGAAAGTTCCCTTTCTTCATCTGTATCCTCGATGATTATCCATTCTCGTGAATGTGCCATGTCGGATTCCTATACATTTTAGATCTCCAAGAGTTTAGTTTATCAAATATTTCTCCCAAATTAAATAATTCATATGATCTGATCATAATAAAATGTAGTTGCACACCTACACCTAGTTGTGATAGGATCTATGCACATATAAACTTTAGTTGGAATATTTGATCTAAATCCTTGTGATAAAAACATTCTGAGTATTAAGGTGTATTCTCATCGCGGGTCCGAGTCTTTATATATGACTTTATATTCTTATTTATTGTATTCACGCTTTTACTATTGTTTGTTATTTCAGGTCTATCTGATAAGGCTCTGGCCAGTCAAGACTGTCGAAAGGGCAGGATCATTTTAGC
This sequence comes from Lactuca serriola, assembly GCF_051521515.1. Lineage (NCBI taxonomy): Eukaryota > Viridiplantae > Streptophyta > Magnoliopsida > Asterales > Asteraceae > Lactuca > Lactuca serriola. The sequence continues at coordinate 114,793,153 of NC_136412.1, forward strand.
ATATAGTCGTTCTGAAATCACGCAACCCAAATCGACATGTCTATCCTTGTCACCGCTCCCGTAAGTAGTCCTTCAGTAGTATAATTAACAATACTTTTTATTTATAGGCTAAGGGATATACCTAAACCTAATAGAGTAAGTCCTAAACTATAAACGTGCTTTCCTAAGAAAGTACTAGTTCACTATAGTTAATAGCTCTGATACCAATCTGTCACACCCCGGCCGTCGGCGGAAACACCGGGTGGTGTAACGTCATTTTTCGTATCACAGTTATATAACATACATTAAACAATACTTAAAGAAAATACATACCTTTATTGATGATTGAAAGTTACATTATTGTTTTCCTAGTATTTATTACATAATATCCGACTATAACATACTTCTTAATAAACAGAAAGATAATAGTAAAACTTCTCCTATTCGAATACATACCAACTTTTCAAGTTCCTGAAAACACATGCATTTTAAAATACGTCAACATAAAGTTAGTGAGTCCAAAGGTTTTGACTCCATAAAATAATACATTTTTACACATTGAAAAGTATAGTTTTGACAGTATCATTTTGACTCTCCAACATTAGGTATAATAGTATACTTATCAATTAAGTGTTATACCTAAACATTTCTTAATCTTAAGGTATAAGTAGGGGAAAACTTATACTTAACATTAATACTTGTATAGGACAAGGTATAATGTTTCTAACAATTTGCTACCATGAGCTTGTAACCGCTGCTATGACATAATACCTCTGATAGAATACACTCATGATTTACCATGAGAAACAAACACACTCATGATTTACCATGAGAAACAACACCGTACGCTTCATCGACGGTGGAATAATAACAAATAAAAGGATACTTCATCATTTTTTTTTGGTTGACTGTAGCTAAAAGTCACAAGTGGGGTGGTCAACCCGTATACTAATTATACACGACTTCCTCGCTCACACGGGATTAACGGTTACAGTTCAGAGGATTTCCGCTAAGATCCCCAATCTTAGTTGATGAATACAATTACTCATGTAGACTTTGACGGCTACCTATAGCTCTAACAACAAAAGCATCTTCATGTCTAAAAGCTTAAGTTACTAGACTATGCTTTTAAACATTACTCCTAACTTCACAATATTTAGACAGTGTAATAGCTATATCTTGAAGTAAAAACCAGGTTTTATCTTGACCTAAAACCAATAATAACAACATATAACGTTTCTAGTTTTATCTTGACATAAAACTATCAATAACAATACCAAGTTTTATCTTGACATAAAACTAACAATAACAACATATAACATATCCAGTTTTATCTTGACATAAAACTAAGAATAACAACATATAACATATCTAGTTTTATCTTGACATAAAACTATTAATAGCAACATACTATATAACTTAAAACTTAGAACTTTCGAATATTACTTCGGTATTATATCGCACACAACATATATGTAGAATCCTAAGTATAACTCAAGATCTACATTAGTAAAGTAACATACTGATAAGTTAAAAATAGTTGTATCTATTTAAATTGTTCTTTTTAGAACAATCATATCTCGATTATCATAACTACATACTATCGTATAGACATAATAATAACATATATACAATAACTAGCATGCGTTTTACCCCAAAATATTAGAAAGTGGGGCCGTGAAACTCACCCTAGTAGCGTGATTTTATGTTATCTAAGCAAAACAGTCAGCATGCGAGATCGTCGGGGCTCGGGATGCAATATGGCTTCAGCAAGGGAGAGAGGAGATAAGGAAATGGTGTAAGGAATAGCTGAAGTCAGACCTGCTATTTATAGTAAGGATTTTGGACTCTCACGTCGTGAGTTTCATAAGGCTCACATCGTGAGTCTTGCATGATCACCCCGTAGACTTGCCATTTGCATCCCTAGCTTCGGAAGGTGGCCATGTGACTCCTCACATCGTGAAAAACTCCTTGTTCACGTCGTGAGTTTGGATCCTATCCCCTCGCAGCCTCGTCACACCTTCTGGATTCCGAAATGTGTCAAAATCACTCCTCACGTAGTGAATAAACCCTTGTTCACGTCGTGAGTTTAGTTAGCTTAGGGTTTCTGAAAGTTGAATCTTCGGAAGGCCGTAACTTTTGCATATGAACTCCGTTTTTGACGTTCTTTATATGCATGTGTAGGTATTTACGAGTACTACAACTCTATTTTAGACTTAAATAGCTAATTCTAAGTCTATTTTAAATTCCTCTTATTATAGAGATTTATAGTGTTCGGTTTATCATAACTTCTTCATGTGAAGTCAAATTCAGACGTTCTCTATATTTTTGGAATCGTATGGACGTATACTTTGACTTGTATCATAAAGAAAGTTCATATTTGTATTAGAATTTATCATGAGCTACATAACACTCTTACCACATTACTAGGTTAACATAATCACATTACATGATTGGCATAATCACATGTGATTTTCTATTGACCTATTTTGACTAGTGTTACATTTTCCCCCCATTAGAACAATTACGTCCCGAAATTTATCTTGTGGATAGGGTTTTGTCAAACAGTTGGGGGTATTTTTCTTTCATCTGATCTTCATGTTCCCAAGTAAATTTAGGTCCTCGAAAAGAGTTCCATCGAACTTTCACTATGGGAATATGACATTGCTTTGATCGTTTGAATTCTCGATCCATGATCTCGACAGGTTCTTCTACAAAGTTGAGTTTGGTATTAACTTGTATCTCGTCGAGAGGTACCACAAGAGTGTCATCGGATAGACATATTTTGAGATTTGATACATGAAAAACATCGTGTACATTACTTAGCTCTTGAGGCAACTTGAGTTGGTATGCGACAGAACCAATTCTAGCTAGAATTTCAAAAGGTTCTATATACTGTGGGTTTTGTTTGCCTCGCTTACCGAATCGAATTACACCTTTCCAAGGAGAGACCTTCAACATTACTTTATCTCCAACTTGGAATTCTAAAGGCTTACATCTTACGTCAGCATAGCTCTTTTGATGATCACGTGCAGCCCATAATCGATCCTTAATTTGCACGATCTTTTCAGTTGTCTCGTGAATTATTTCTGGTCCAGTACGTAAGGTATCGCCTGTACGCTCTCTGGCCATCCGCGTATCTCCAACTTCTGCCCAACATACTAGGGTACGACATTTTCGTCCATAAAGAGCCTCAAACGGTGCAGCCTTGATGCTGTTGTGATGACTATTGTTGTAGGAAAACTCAATTAACGGTAAATGAGTATCCCACGCATTTCCAAAGTCCATTACACTGGCTCGGAGCATATCTTCTAAAGTACGAATGGTTCTCTCACTCTAACCATCTGTCTATGGTGTTGGGTTTTGAGCATTCTAACACTCCTAAGTGTACATGCAAACCTAAATACCTTGGATCTATGTTTTCTCTATTATACATACAAATATGAACATCCAAGGTATTATCCTAATCTAGCATATAAAATAATGAATATAACAAGATAGAATACATGCCTCTTTCATGTAGAAAGTCTTCATGAAGCTTAAGTGCCAAGTGCCCCAAGTGTGACACCTCAAATGGTTCACACAACACCAAATACACTTGGAATAACTTGAGAGAATTCTACACTTCATGAAAATTGGCTAGCCCTCTCTAGAATGATACTAGTCGCCCATTTTGTCAAGAATAAGATCTTTATATAGTGTTACAATTAGGGTAAACCCTAATTGTCATGACTTTCCATTTCCTTGGATCCATGGGTTCAAATACACCATGGAGCATCCATGGACCATCCTATGGGTTTTAGCCGAACTTGATTATCCATGGAGCATTAGCCCACTATACAAGTATAGATGATTTACACAATCAACCCAAATATTTAATTAGTCTTCTTTTGATCACTTAATTAATCCTAGATTAATTCTTGATCAATACTAATTAAATAATCTTATTATTCTTATTACTAATATACTAGAACTTATAATATATTAATATCCATAAGTGTCTTATTTCTCTCATTATAGTCTATCCAAGTGCATGATGCCATGCAACCCAAATGGACCATGCCGGGTCGGGTCAAGTCTTACCAATTATAGTTATGGACTTAGACATTAATCCAACAGTCTCCCACTTGGATAAGTCTAAAACTAATATTACGTATGACTTCAGGAACCGACTGGCAATCGTAGCTCTCAAAAGCTTCTGTCGAACTCTGACCTTGTAGATGAACTCTGACCTTTGTCAGTGACTTGTCCATTAGATAAGGGATCATATATTCCTCCATTCTAGATATCATATGGACTGAGACATGGATTATAATCATTCTCTCTGTCCATTTGTTGTTTCCTGATTTCCGATTTATGACAACTGACTAATTGAACAAATCAAATCAGTCCTGGCCCGGCCGAGCACTTCCATTTGTCATCATCAAATCATCGAGGGGCCCACAGATATTGCTTTTAACCTGAAGGTAAAAGGAATGGATAAACTTCGACTCATATGGCTTGTTCTACTACTTGTTGAATCATACACAAAGACACGTTTTATAGCACCGAGTTACCAAATGCGTTTTCGTGCAATCAATATACTATCAACTCATAGTAACAACTCATATCTCTAGGTTTGAAGAATATAAGATATTATCGTCTCATGATCACTCGTGATAAAATCCATGAAGTGATTCCAATGAGCGCGGGTTAAATGCAATACTCAGAACTTATGAGCACTCATGAGTGTTGTAGCCCTTTGTCCAACACCTTAGACCTCTACATGCCAACCCATGACAGTCTTAATTCATATCTACTTCCAACATATGACCGAATGTGGATGGTTTGAATAACTTAGTCATTCCGGAAGAATAACCCAGTTTATTCAGGAAGTCAAAACATGCAAAGTGAAACACAATAATAATTGAATCCAATATGGTATCAAAACCTATGAACATAAATAAAACACCTTTTATTTATCACCATATGATTACGCATTATTCATTGTATATAGTTTCAGCTATCGACTTTATTCTTGAATTTAAAACAATAGTTGTCCCATGCTCCAAGCATGTACACTATGTTTTCTAAACACTAGTCATGCCACACACCAAGTATGCATACTATGTTTGTCTATGATCTTTACTTTGTGAAATAGATCAATTGAACATAACTTCAATGATTCTCTTTTCACACTCCCAAATCCTTACTGCAAATGTAAGAATTCCAAATTCATGCAATTTACTGAAATCTGTTAGATTCTAAACTTATATGCATTGAACCTCTTGTAATGATTATGCACAAAGTCAGAAGGACTTGACAACAACCATTACAGATCATTCCAATGGAGATCAACTCCTTGGGAACATCCTTCTTGCATTAAGTTTCCTAATCTTAAACAGATTGAAAATTATAACTTTGAAACATTTCCAGATTCCATTTTGACTATTACTTCTGAACAAGAGTTGCCTCCTTACAAATTATGTCAATATGGTTCTTCCAGAATTATCACTATACTTCCAACTGTCCTTCAGCAACCAATCTTTGGTAAAACTTAGATTGTCCTCGACAATGGTTTAATCCTTTTAGTCATATCCAGTTCTAAAACTTTTCCCTTCTTAATGCCCCAGGCATTTGGAAAATTTTAGAAAGGATGAATATAACACATGTAATCGATCCTATATCCGAAGCATATGGGAAACGATTCATGATGTCTCACATAAAGACTAAACCAGTCTTTTGCTATAATATTTCCATTTCTATTTGCCAAGTTCTCATAATTCAGATCATGAAAAGGGATGCCGTAATCAGAAAAGAATTTTAGAACGCAAATAATGGACCCATATACAGAATTTCGTTATGTTGAGCCATTCCAACATGAAATTCATATATATATCCTTGACTAAATGATTAAAACCTCACGATCTAAGCTTTTAGATTTTAGATGAAGTATAATTTCCTCTCGCTTAATTATAGCAAAACAACTCTTTCCCAATTAAGACTTTTGTTTTCTATAATTAACATTGCTAACTAGCAATACTTTATCATAATTATCATGCTCCCACAAACATGATGATTATTAGCATGACACTTATGCTCCCACTAGCTTTGACATGTACTCAGAAATCAGCTGACTTTCTGACCAAAGTTCAGATTTTTGATACTATATTGTTTTGATAAGACTTTATCAAAATCATACACCTTCCCTTAGATAGCACACTTGTGTGTCTAAACAATTATGAAGAGGGATGCCGTAATCATAATGGTTAGACATTTTTTGCCACTTCTCACAAGTCCAGGTTAGTGTGCCGGTAAACCACACACGCTCCACTAACGACTTTGAGAATGCAAATATCACAATTGCTATCTAACTAAAATCTACTTAGTGAAAGTGTTTCCTCACCATCATTTTCATGAATCGGAGAGAAACCTTATGACACTTAGATTTAATGGTGTATGTGTTCTTATCCATGTGAATTGTCAAAACCATAGTCACAAGGCAAGGATAATGACAAATCCAAACTCATATGGACTGAACTCGATCTTAATTTCCTGCCACCTGGCAGCTCAAGGGCCTGCCAATGCTTCCAAGTTGTTGTGCAACAAATTGAGAACTCTAAGAACTCATATGCAAAGCCAACTTTAACTGGAATGGGCACAAAATATGTCAACACGATAGGTTATAAACCTCAATTTGTGTGCTAGTGAAGAACTTCAGGTTTTATTCTTGATTCGTTCTTGAGACTTTCAAGACCTTTAAGACTCCCACTGTCCTCTTGACATATAAGACTCCCTTGTCAAACATCCAAGAGATAGTGCGGATTCTAATCAAGACAAACACTTCACACAATTGGCCTAAGTTGGTCTTTGTTTTATCCAAAACATCACAACTTACCAATTTCAAATGTACAAGAGTAGAAAACTTTTACTCTTACATTTGACAAGTGTTTTAAACCTTCTTTGAGAAATGTCACTCAAGTTACAATCTTGTACTATGACTCTAAGATTTGTATTGGAACGAAGTATGACTCATCTTCTTGATTTAACCACTTCAACAATTCACGTTCCTCTTCTTAGTCATAACAATGCACTAAGATTTCCTTAGAGAACTAATTGTGCTATGGTTTCTTAATCATTAAGATGATCACAGAACTGATACTAAAGTACTCTCCCATCTTTTCAGATTTGAGAAACTTTTATCCTTCTGCCTAATTTGATTCTTCTTATTCGCTCTGCCATACATTGGAACCTTTTTCCAATGTCTCAGAGTTACCCTTAAGCTTGTAAGTATAATCATATTGATTGAGCTTTAGTAAACTATGACGAACAATCTTATCAATCTTTTGTGGTGGACTTAATCAGTGCACAAGACTATGTACTCGATCCCTTAGTCCATTACTTGACTCACACATCCGTGTGAAATGTAATTCGTCTTAATTTTCCAATACTTGAAAGTTCTCATTCATCATGCTATACAACTTGCATGATCCCAAGTTCCGGTCCAATTGAAACTTGGGTGATGAGAATGTTTCCTTATTTGGTAAATTTAGACATTACCACAAATGAAAGAATCAATTTCACACTTCCACTCTTGCTATTAATGGAATCTTATAAGCAACAAAAATTTCCACAGATGCCATTGTAAGGATATTTTAAAATAAATAAAATCAAAATTTTCCTTTTATTTTAAAAAATTTGCGGAAAACTTATCCTTACAATCCATATGAAAACTTGTTGTTATCTATTCCTAAGCAATATCTCATAACTCCTAAGAAGTAGTTCAAGAATCTGATCTTCAAACTACGCAATAGAAATCTATCTATGCGATCAGATTCAGCATATTCTTTCTTTAAGTTTCTTCACTTTTCTTTGATTCTTAAAACATCACCATGTGACCCAGTCACATCATGTATCAAGAATCTCATAATAGAAACTTAACAGAGTTAGATAGTGGACTTTACCTGAAGTAGAGTCAAACTTATTGACTTTAACATCCTTAGGTAAATTTGGCAGCTTCGCAACTAATGCCCCTTTCTTTGGCAATATAAACATATGGACCCTTTGATAATGGTACACGGGACTATCATAGACTTAGCTTTTCTCTTTACCATTTGGTCAACCGAGTTGACTATGGCCGATACCTTTCCATTGGGAAGAGAATGCTTTCTGGGATTTCCTGTGTCACTATTGTCAATGTCCATCAAGTTTTAAGGAAGTTTATCTTAACAAATAGATAAGATCATTAAGGGCCTTGTCATAGTCTGTTTCATAGGTGTCCCAAAGGAACTCACTATGTGACTTAGAAAGTGATTGAACCACCAACTTTCTCAAGACTTTGACACCCAACTCTCCCGGCTTGTCAATATGTGACTACATCTCCAAGACGTGACCACAACTAGACCTTGCCTTGCCAATTGGGCTTGAGTGACCTTAAACTTTTCAAGAACTTGTGGGTTGGGGAGAATAATTAGAGGAGGTGAATGAAGTATGATTTCCATGGGACATCATCTTCATTTAGGAAAGCTTGTTTCAAGAGATTTGGGAAGATCATAAATGTCTAAACCAGACATCTTTTGGGAGATATTCAAGATAGTTGATCTTAAGTCCTTAATATGACACCCAATATGAAATATTAAGGCTAGGACCCAACTATTTTATAACTTAGAAGAGGTATGCCGTAATCCAAGCTATAAAATATTTGAAGGTAGGTGAATGACGATTCACCAATTTCCACCAAGATAAATGAAATGTATTATTAGGTATTAATTGGTTTTTGAAACTCCTAGATCTTTGAGATTCATTGAACTGTTCAATGGCATGTTTCAATCTCGAGTGTGCCCTTCAGGTTTTGTGACTGGGATACCAAGGATCACAAAACAAGGTGTGAAGTAACCATGCAAATTACTTGGTACCCTTAAGTTTTTACCCCTCAATCGATGTGTCGGTTAACCACACACACTCCACTGATACTATGATAAACATTAACTTACCCTTTGCCTACCTTGTTAAATACGAGTTAGTGTGCCGGTTAACCACACACGCTCCACTAACCGACTTAAACAAAGTGCAAAGTGTAATTTCATGGATTAGCACCTTATTCACATTTTCCTAAGTAACTAAGATTGGGTATTATTAATAGTTTAGTTACTTAGTATTTATCATTAATACTTTTAATGAAGGGAGAATTATAGTCATGTCAAACCCGTTCGGCTAACGATCCTCCACCAGTCAAGCAAGCGGTGGGTGAGAGTGGACACCCATTAAGTTGCCATTTTATAGGCAACGACCTTATACCCACCTTATAGACCGGCTTCGTGAATGAGGCGTACTAGCGGTAAGACTGACTTTACTCTTATACATATATATTATTAACTTATAATATTGTAAAGTATACGGGTTGAATTTTAACTCTTTAAAATTCTAAGGGCTAACTTGGAATTAAAGTATTCATAAGTGAAAACTTTTTCAAATTCCAAAATTTGAGGGTAAGTTTTGAAACTATTTAAAACTAATTAATTCCATAACTTATGTGTTTAAAGTAGTTTTAATCCAAAAACTCTTCAAGTTCCATAACTTGAGGACAAGTTATGGAAGACTTTAAACTAATAAAAGAATTAACTTTTCTTTATTTTATAACATATGGAATTAATTAAGGTTACACTTTTTTTATTTAATGAAGAGACTCTTGGTCCTCCATAACTTGAGGACAAATTATGGAGTCATAACACCATTTAATTAGAACTAGACTCTTCATTTTGTAACCTTTGCCAACTTTTATGAGTTTTATGAAACTTAAATGTGACTTTTCATATAATTTGAGGACAAGTTACAAAAACACATTTTAGAATCAACTCTTAGATTAATTTGGATTGAAAACAACTATTTCACTCAACTTTTCTATTATTCTAAGCAACTCATAAGAACAAGATAATTCAAATCAAACTTTTTCATGTAATTAGTCTAAACCTTAAACTAATACAAAACATGAATCTATTGACAATTATCTTTGAAATTGGATTAGCATGAACATTACCACATCAAAAACAAGTTTATAAGTCCAAAAACATCTTAGGGTAATGTTCCTAGTCCAATTCCAGCTAAAAAGGTCGAATTTATGCTGTCTGGGGGTCCAACTCGTCGAGTGCACGAACCAACTTGGCGAGTTGGATGCTTTTTTCCTTGGACTCGGCGAGTCTGCTGGGCAGACAACATCAAAACTTGATTTTTCTAGCTTCTTTTGCAATTATAAAAAGAAAACAAGCCTAGGCTCTGATACCACTGTTGGGTTTTGAGCATTCTAACACTCCTAAGTGTACATGCAACCCCAAATACCTTGGATCTATGTTTTCTCTATTATACATACAAATATGAACATCCAAGGTATTATCCTAATCTAGCATATAAAATAATGAATATAACAAGATAGAATACATACCTCTTTCATGTAGAAAGTCTTCATGAAGCTTGAGTGCCAAGTGCCCCAAGTGTGACACCTGAAATGGTTCATACAACACCAAATACACTTGGAATAACTTGAGAGAATTCTACACTTCATGAAAATCGGCTAGCCCTCTCTAGAATGATACTAGTCACCCATTTTGTCAAGAATAAGATCTTTATATAGTGTTACAATTAGGGTAAACCCTAATTGTCATGACTTTCCATTTCCATGGATCCATGGGTTCAAATACACCATGGAGCATCCATGGACCATCCTATGGGTTTTAGCCCAACTTGATTATCCATGGAGCATTAGCCCACTATACAAGTATGGATGATTTACACAATCAACCCATATATTTAATTAGTCTTCTTTTGATCACTTAATTAATCCTAGATTAATTCTTGATCAATACTAATTAAATAATCTTATTATTATTATTAGTATACTAGAACTTATAATATATTAATAACCATAAGTGTCTTATTTCTCTCATTATAGTCTATCCAAGTGCATGATGCCATGCAACCCAAATGGACCATGCTGGGTCGGGTCAAGTCTTACCAATTATAGTTATGGACTTAGACATTAATCCAACATGTGGATGGTAAGCTGTACTCATGTCTAGACGTGTTCCTAAGGATTTTTGTAGAGATTGCCAAAATCATGAAGTGAATCTACTATCTCGGTTAGAAATAATAGAACTTGGAACTCCATGCAATCTAACAATTTCCTTAAGATAAACTCTAGTCAGTTTCTCTATCTTGTTGTTCTCCTTAATTGGTAAGAAATGGGCAGACTTAGTCAATCTATCGACTATTACCCAAATAGTGTCGAACCCACTAGGAGTTTTAGGTAACTTAGTGATGAATTCCATTGATATCTTCTCCCATTTCCATTCAGGTATTTCTGGTTGTTGAAGTAAACCTGAAGGCTTTTGATGTTCTGCCTTCACTCTAGAACAAGTCAAACATTTTCTCACATAAGTAGCAATTTATGCCTTCATGTTTGGCCACCAATAATGTACTTTTATGTCTAAGTACATTTTGTCAGAACCTGGATGCACGGAATATCTGGACTTGTGGGCTTCTTCTAAGACCAAGTCCCTGACTCCACCGAACTTACGCGTCCAAATTCGGTTCATAAAGTGTCACGCTCCATCATCTTTTGGTATAAGTTGCTTTTCCATTCCTCACAAGGCTTCGTTCTTGATGTTATCTTCTTTTACAGCCTCAAGTTGCGCTTCTCTAATATGTGTGGCAAGGTTAGAATGGATAGTTATGGTTAATGCTCGTACCCGACGGGGTTTAATATATTCTTTCTAGCTCAAGGCATCTGCTACCACGTTTGCCTTTCTAGGATGATAACGAATCTCACATTCGTAATCATTCAACAATTCGACCCATCTTCGTTGTCTCATATTAAGATCTTTTTGGTCGAAGATGTGCTGGAGACTCTTGTGGTCGGTAAAAATAGTACACTTAGTACCGTATAGGTAATGTCTCCAGATTTTTAGTGCAAAAACTACAGCTCCCAATTCAAGATCATGGGTAGTGTAATTATTCTCATGCACCTTAAGTTGTCGTGATGCATAGGCGATAACTTTTCCTCTTTGCATCAACACACATCCCAATCCTTGATTTGATGCGTCGCAGTATACGACGAAATCTTATGTCCCATCTGGAAGGGATAGGATTGGTGCACTACTGAACATTTGCTTCAGTTTCTGAAAAGCAGCTTCTTGTTTGACTTCCCAGATGAACTTCATATCCTTCTGGGTTAGTGTTGTAAGCGGCTTGGCTATTTTGGAGAAATTCTCTATGAATCTGCGGTAATAGCCAGCAAGTCCTAGGAATTAATGCACCTCTGTTGGCGTCATTGGTGCTTCCCAATTCCTGATTGCTTCAACTTTGGATGGGTCAACATGAATTCCTTCGTTGCTAACTACATGACCTAAAAATTGTACTTCTCTAATCCAAAACTCACATTTGGAGAATTTAGCATACAACTTTTCTTTTCTTAGTAGTTCCAAGATTATTTGCAGGTGTTGACCATGTTCTTCCTTGGTTCGTGAACATATCAATATATCATTGATAAATACAATCACGAATTTATCCAAGTATGGTTTGCAAACACGATTCATGAGATCCATAAACGCTGCTGGGGCATTGGTTAATCCAAAAGACATAACTAAGAACTCATAATGACTATAACAAGTTCTAAATGCTGTTTTTGGAATATCGTCTTCTTGTAATCTGAGTTGATGGTATCCTGATCTAAGATCTATCCTTGAGTAGTAGTTAGATCCTTGCAGTTGATCGAATAAATCATCAATTCTTGGAAGCGGATAACAATTCTTGATTGTTGGCTTGTTCAGCTCCCGTTAATCAATACACATTCGAAAGGATCCGTCCTTCTTCTTGACAAACAAGATTGGTGCTCCCCAAGGTGAAAAACTTGGTCGGATAAAGCCTTGGTCAAGAAGTTCTTTTAGTTGGCTAGATAATTCTTGCATTTCGGATGGAGCCAACCGATAAGGAGATTTCGCTACTGGTGCTGCTCCTAGAATTAAGTCGATTCGAAACTCGACTTGTCGGATGGGAGGTATTCCAGGTAGATCTTTAGGAAATACGTCAGGGAAATCACATACTTGAGGTATGTCCTTGATTTCTTTTATCTTTCTTCTCTTACCTACAATGTGGGCTAAGAATGCACTACATTTCTTATGTAGATATTTCTGTGTCTTGGTACAAGAGATGACTTTGAGGTTTTTCCCAGACTTATCACCATAGATAATCAGGGCTTCGTCGTTTGGTAAGGGTAGTTGTATGGCTTTCTCATGACATAGAATTTCGGCGCGGTGTGAAGATAACCAGTCCATGCCAATTATGTCATCAAAACTACCGATAGGCATTGGCATGAGGTTGATGTGAAAAAGGTAGTTATTAAGAGTTAACAGACAGTTTTCTAGGATTTCGTGTGTTTTCTCATTTTGACCGTTAGCGATTTCTACTTCATAGATTTCTTTTAATATGCTAGACTTATGACTTAACAATTTTCTAAATGTCGGTGTTATAAAACTTCAATCTGCTCCAGAGTCGAAGAGTATGCTAGCGTATAAATTATGTATGAGAAACATACCAGATACAACCGAAGGGTCCTGGATAGCCTCTCTGCTTCCGATCACAAATGCCCTGCCACGCCCTATGCCTCCTTGACTCCTTAACTTTGGACATTCTTTCTTGATGTGTCCAACCCCTCCAGACTCATAACACTTTCTTTCTTCACCACGACCTATTCTAGTATTTGTTTGTTGATTGACTGTTGTAGGTGTGGTGCTCCTGCAGTAACTAGCAGTGTGCCCCTTCTTTTTGAATTTTGTGCAAACAAAACAGTCACCTGGGTGATGACGGTTGCAGTGGTTGCACCATGCAGACTTTGGTTGAGTAGGTAGTGATGTTGTGGTTGCGTAGTTGGTTGCCACTTCTTGTCTTTTCTCAGATGATTGTTTGGGATTCTTCTTATTAAACTTGCGCTTGTTTGTTCTAGCTTTGGGAGACTCAGCCTTTGAGACCACTTCTGTTCCTTGGATCTCTATGAGGGTTAGCTGATGAGCTATCCTCTTGGTGCTGTCATAAGTCGTAGGCTTTGATGCGATCACCATGCCTTTGATTTGTGATGCTAAACCGTAGATATCTCGCTCAATCTGTTTATATTCAGGGGTCACAAGTGCTAGACATATTATAGCAAGAACATTAAATCTAGCGGTATAAGCTTTTATCTCTGAACCCTTCATGGTTAGGGTCCACAGTTCTTGTTCCAATTTATGTATTTCCTCCATTGGACAATACTCCTCTACTAGCATCATTTTTAGCTCCTCCCATTTCATGGTATTTTCAGTATTAATTCCCATTGTATTCACATGGCTATTCCACCATGTAAGTGTTGCGTCAACGAAAGTACATGCTGCAAATCGTATGAAAAATCCCAAAAACACAGTCTGAAAATTTCGTTTAATTTAATAATAAAAACCATAGTCGATAAACCTCATAAAAATCATAAGCAATGTATTTCAAAATATCATAACAACTGTCAAGTATATCAGAGTATAAACATCCCACGCTGAACAAATGGTGTGTGCACTGCAATCTTCCCGAGCTCCTCTTTTGAAAACTGAGTACCTGAAACCAAAACCGAAACTGTAAGCACGAAGCTTACTGAGCGCCCCCAAACTACCACATACCATACAATAACATATAAACAAATATTGGGCCTTGCCCACTGCATCGGACCGAAGTCCGGAAACTGCATCGGACTGAAGTCCGGAACTAACTGCATCGGACCGAGGTCCGGATTAACAGGGACCTTGTCCCTTGCATCAGACAGAAGTCCGGAACTAACTGCATTGGACCGAAGTCCGGAACTCACTAAATCATAACATAGCATAACATGTCAACTAGCATGAACACATATACTGCATACTGCATCAGAACAAAGTCCGGAACACATAACACAAAACATGCTTGAATCACAAAGACATCAAGCATACTAAACTACTGCATCGGACTGAAGTACGAAACTACTACTAATTAAACGGGTCGGCATTGTGGCCGTAGACCCGTTCCTACTGGAAGGAAACTCACCTCACACTGCTGAAGTCACGTAGACACAATTCTCATACTACTGAACTCCCGCAGACTCAACCCTAGCTACTGGATGACAAATTCCCAAACTGTCAACGCCAAAATGACACCCAATTAATAATTGGGTTCTAACACATACTATAAATACATATTGGGATAATTACTACATTACCCCTACCTTGGCTTACCCAAGCCCAAGGCCCAAATCCATAGGCCCAAAGTCAGCTAGGGATCAAAGCCCAACATATGGCCCAATTTTCCAAATTAGGCCCAAGCCTCTACAAGGACTTCCCTCAAGGCCCAATTGATCAGTCCAGTCCAACATGTCTCATTCTAAGGGCCCAATATCACACAACCATCTAAGCCCATCTATGGCCCAATTTTCCAAATTGGGCCCAATCCTTCATATGGACCTTACCCTAAAGCCCAATAAATTATTCTAGTCCATTTGCTTGTTCTTGGATGGCCCAACACAAAGCCCAAGTGAAATTAGGGTTTCACATAAAATGATAACTAGGGTTAAGTGTTTCTTACTTAACCCATTAAGGACTTAATCCATTAAGTCCTTTACTCTACTAGATAAGTGATATGGAGTGATTTGGGCTTAATACACACTCCAATCGCAATGGCGCAAAGATAGGTCCAATAAGTCTAAGGCCCAAAACTCATAATTAGGGTTTTCCACCCAAGCATGGCCCAATAGGCCCAAAACCAATATCTAAGCCCATTAGGGTTTGCTTGAGGGGCACCACCCAATAACCACCCAGGGTAGTGGTGGTTAATGGCGGCTCACGGCGGTGGCCACCACCTTACGGTGGTGGTTACTATTATTATTTTCATTACTTCATGCTAATTAAGATTACAAGGCTTTTATCCAAAATACACACATTAACTAATTCACACACTAATTAACACACACACAAAGCCAAACCATGGTGGTTGGCGGTGGCTCTTCTGAGGACTCCGGCTACCCAAAACCCCCAACAAACATACAACTAATAAAATACAACCACACATAAAATCTCTTAACTACCGGAACAGAACAACACATGAATACACACCTAAAACTACACTCACAGCCACCGTGAGACGGCCGTCGACGGTAGAGAGTGGCAGTGGATCATCGTCTTCAACAGCCACACAACAGCAGGGATGGCGGTTGGGGTTGTGATCTCGACAACTGAATCACGTCAAAGCAACATCCTTTTTCTTCATCGGCCATTAGGCAGCAATTACAGTGTCACGATGGCTAGCAAGTGGCGATCGAGGAAGTCAGCAGCTGGAACAGCACCGGCAATAGCCGGGTGTGGCTGTGAACAACGACAGAAAAGGATGAAGAAGAAGGAATGGTGGCAGCGACTTCAACCAAGGGCAGCGGCTCCTCCATGGCTCGTTTCCTCGGCAAGAAAGGTCACGGTGACCGGCGGTGAGCGTGTAATCCAGCAGCAACAACCACAGCGGCGTGTCGGTTGTGACTCGACCCTCTCCACGACCGACTACACAGCGCCTCCGCTGATCTTCATCTTCATTCGCAACGCAAAGGCGACGACTGCACTTGGCTCGGTAGCTAGCGACCTTGATACAGTGGTGGCGACACCGGAGCATAGGAGAAGGGAAGGTAGTGGCTGGGAAGGGAAGACATAACGAGGGTGACGGCTGGTGATACCCTCTAGGGTTAGGGTTGTGCAATGACTAAATACCCGATCCTTATTACAACTTTCCCATAATTACAATCCTGGTCCCTCCTTCCTTGTTTTCTTTCAAAATAAGTTCATATTTTACACTTTTCACCCTGCCTTCCGAAATCTTTACAAACTGAATCCAAAACTTACATTTAAGCCCCAATCCCATAAATTTCTTTCATAATAGATCCCTACATTACCAATAAACCCTTCAGCCTTCAAATATTTTCAATTTAATCCCGAACTTACTCTTTTAACCCCCGACTTCTAAAATTCTTCACAAACTAGTCCGGGACTCACATTTACTAGTTTATTTAAATAAACGGGGCGTTACATCGTACTTTACAATCATCTAGACAAAAGCTTATTTGAAAGACGGATTCTGTCTTTTCTATCCACCTTGTCAAATTCACTACCCCTTCATTTCAGTGAAAGATTTTTGGCCTACAATTCATAAAATCTTTGTAGGTACATGTTCTAGCGGTCCCTACATGGCCTTCATTTCTAACTCCATCTCTTGTGACATTAGATAGAGCCGCAACAATTCTTTGAGCTATGATTTCTTCAAGTTGCACTCTACTTATTGAGGGGTTTATTTCTGGCGTTGGTTGTGGTTGTTGTTGTGGTGCTGATGGTTGGTTAGGGTTTAGCCGATTACTCCTTCTAGGCATTTTGTTTTAGTTCCTATTATAAATAATAAGAATTTTTATGAGTTTTGTTGATCATTTAATACACAAGTACCAAATACTCTAGTTATTATTCACAGCGTAAAACATAATAGACAACATAAAGATTACTATAACGTATGCTTCATATTATTACCAGTGGTTACATCAGTTTATTTAGGTTTATAAAAGAAAAGTTTCTATAAACATTGCAAAATTTGCAAGGTTTTCTACATCCTTGCTATAAACTTTCCTCTTTTCGCCTTAACTAGTCTGATTTTCTCTATTTAAATAACCACTAGTTGTAGCTTATCTACCAGAAACCTAAGTGATGACCCAACACATCAATGACATTAACCACTTGCTCTTCAAGTGCTTGAGTTCTCTTCTCAAGACTTCCCGTGCGTTCTTCATTTCTTGAGGTTTGAATGTGGAGCTCTAACTCTGCAATCCTGGCACGTGAGTAATCATGTCATTATAAGCAAAATTTATACAATGATAGACATCCATCACTGATTCCTGACCTCGTGTCCTTTGTGCTTCTAGCCTTCGCACTCTTCCAGAGAGATCAGTAGCCCTCCCTTCGATAATTTCCATCTTATCTTCAATTTTCACACTTTTCTCAAACAATTGAGATAAAGTGTTATCTTCAGAAGAATCTGGGAGATGTGGTCGAGATGACTGACCAGTCTCATACATCTTGACAGCTTTTTCTTCCGCCACCCATTTATCAACTGTTTGTGCGATCTGTGCAGGTTCATATTGAACTCTATGACTTC
Organism: Lactuca serriola; assembly: GCF_051521515.1. NCBI lineage: Eukaryota > Viridiplantae > Streptophyta > Magnoliopsida > Asterales > Asteraceae > Lactuca > Lactuca serriola. Next base: position 114,811,324 of record NC_136412.1, read on the forward strand.
CTAAAGATGTTGCCTTCTGAATCTTCTTAAGCTTTTTCCATATCGGTATAGATTTACATGCAATGCATTTCGTTTTTACTCCTCCTGGAACTTTACGGTAAAGAGTGTTCAGTGGTGGTAGAGATGATGCCACCGACTCTGTCTCCTCCATGGATTCGCTTTCTTCCATTGGTTCACTCTCTTACCATTCGTTGGAGGGTAAAGGTGCTCCATCGTCAGAAGCTATTGGATGAAAGGTGGTTGGAGTTACAGGATAGTAAGGATCGCCTAACATCATAGGGAATGAAAGTTCCCTTTCTTCATCTGTATCCTCGATGATTATCCATTCTCGTGAATGTGCCATGTCGGATTCCTATCATTTTAGATCTCCAAGAGTTTAGTCTATCAAATATTTCTCCCAAATTAAATAATTCATATGATCTGATCATAATAAAATGTAGTTGCACACCTACACCTAGTTGTGATAGGATCTATGCACATATAAACTTTAGTTGGAATATTTGATCTAAATCCTTGTGATAAAAACATTCTGAGTATTAAGGTGTATTCTCATCGCGGGTCCGAGTCTTTATATATGACTTTATATTCTTATTTATTGTATTCACGCTTTTACTATTGTTTCTTATTTCAGGTCTATCTGATAAGGCTCTGGCCAGTCAAGACTGTCGAAAGGGCAGGATCATTTTAGCATATAGTCGTTCTGAAATCACGCAACCCAAATCGACATGTCTATCCTTGTCACCGCTCCCGTAAGTAGTCCTTCAGTAGTATAATTAACAATACTTTTTATTTATAGGCTAAGGGATATACCTAAACCTAATAGAGTAAGTCCTAAACTATAAACGTGCTTTCCTAAGAAAGTACTAGTTCACTATAGTTAATAGCTCTGATACCAATCTGTCACACCCCGGCCGTTGGCGGAAACACCGGGTGGTGTAACGTCATTTTTCGTATCACAGTTATATAACATACATTAAACAATACTTAAAGAAAATACATACCTTTATTGATGATTGAAAGTTACATTATTGTTTTCCTAGTATTTATTACATAATATCTGACTATAACATACTTCTTAATAAACAGAAAGATAATAGTAAAACTTCTCCTGTTCGAATACATACCAGCTTTTCAAGTTCCTGAAAATACATGCATTTTAAAATACGTCAACATAAAGTTAGTGAGTCCACAGGTTTTGACTCCATAAAATAATACATTTTTACACATTGAAAAGTATAGTTTTGAAAGTATCATTTTGACTCTCCAACATTAGGTATAATAGTATACTTATCAATTAAGTGTTATACCTAAACATTTCTTAATCTTAATGTATAAGTAGGGGAAAACTTATACTTAACATTAATACTTGTATACGACAAGGTATAATGTTTCTAACAATTTGCTACCATGAGCTTGTAACCGCTGCTATGACATAATACCTCTGATAGAATACACTCATGATTTACCATGAGAAACAAACACACTCATGATTTACCATGAGAAACAAACACACTCATGATTTACCATGAGAAACAACACCGTACGCTTCATCGACGGCGGAATAATAACAAATAAAAGTGTAACATCCGGAATTTCAGGTATTATATTTATTCATTTTATTTTGAATTTTGTGGAAGAACTCGGCGAGTTGGTGCCAACACTCGCCGAGTAGAGACGCGATTTCTCACCGGATTAATGGTCGGACTCGACGAGTCACATTGGTGGACTCGGCGAGTCTGTGCTGTTTACTGAAACCCTAATTTCTCGGGTTTGGGGCCTATTTAAAGGGCCTTATGGTCGTCATTTGTGTTCACCAGTCCCCAGAGTGAAACCCTAGTGAGCTTGAGCGTTTGGAGTGAGATAAGGAGCCATTGTTGACCTTGGAGGTGTTATCTAGCAAGGAAAGGAAGCAATACCCAAGGGGAAACAAGAGGAACAACTTCATGAAGATCTGAGGTCCAGAACATCACGTTTGAGGTACTATTTTTCGAACCATTCTCTGTTATGGTGATGTTCATGTTGATTTAGGGCTTATTGAGCCCTTTTATGGGTAGATCTAGTGCTTCCTTGGTCCCTTAAGCGAGTTAGGTTCTGGATCTGGACCCTTGGAGGTCCAGAGTGTCCCTTTGTCCAAGCTTTTTATGAATCTGTGGAGGTTTTGGATTGGGGTCTTTGTGCTTGAGGTCAAAACACCATTTATGAGTCATTAGGTGTGTTATGAGCGCCAAGACATGAACTTTACATGATGAATAAGCTTGGAAGGACTGGATCTATGAGTTAGTGAAGCATATCTGACCTCAGAAGGTCGTTTGGGGTTATACATGGAATGCACTCGCCGAGTCCATTTCCAGACTCGACGAGTAGGTGCAGGTTGTTCAGTGATTTCGAACCAGGGTTTGAGTAACCGAGTCGGGTAAGTGACTCGGTGAGTCAGAAGGGACTCAGAGGAATCGGGTCCCTGTAGAGACTCAGCGAGTCCACGCCAGAATCGGCGAGTTGAGTTGACCGTTGACCGTTGACCATAGTTGACCAGTGTTGACTTGATAGGGTTAGTCAACCTTAGTTGGGAAAGTGTTAATTAGAGATGTGTTGTGTTATAGGAGGACTATAGCTCGGGAGATCGAGCACTAGTGATTTCAGGGATTTGCGAGTTATCGAGATACGCGAGGTGAGTCTTCTCACTATACTTTACCTTGAGTAGGTACTCAGAGTTAGGTGACAGAGTATTTGTATGATATATGTATGTTATGTGTTGTACTGCATTATTTCTATGTGATTTATGATGTGCATGTTTATAGAGTTGGAACCAGAAGGTTCACCGAGTTAGAACCAGAGGGTTCATAGAGTAGGGTCCACGGACCCACAGAGTTATAGCCTCGAGTGGCTAATATGTGCTATGTGTGGTATTTTGGGGAACTCACTAAGCTTTGTGCTTACAGTGTTTGGTGTTATTTGTTTCAGGTACTAGTGATGACCGCGGGAAGGCGCCGACCTGATCAGTACATACACGGGATTTTTATGTTATGAGATCTTGGGATTTTTATATGTTATGGATTTGAGTTTCAGACACTGATGTTTTTATGAATACTAAATGAATAATGCTTTTATAAAATGCGAAAAATTGTTTTAAAATTTACGATGTTACAAATTGGTATTAGAGCCTTGGTTTGAGGGATTCGAGTACACCTTCGGGCATATTTGAACTCAAACTGAGGATTTGAGAAATATTTTCTAAAAGAGTAAAAGATTTTTGGAAAAATCAAAGCAGAGTCGTGTGTACGATCAGTCCGCACCCGAACGGTGATTTCCCAAGATACCCTCATATTATGTGTTATGATATTGATATGATGTATTCCTATGCTAGAGTAGGCTAGGTACTCCTATTAGGACTAGAGTGGCCTAATTTGTGATGCCTTAGCCTAGGGAGAGGTGAGCTGCTATGAGATGCTTGAGAGTGAGTAGGTAGCAGGGATGAGCTTATGAGAGATCTGTTAGAGAGCGGATGATGCATAATAGAGTACTTGGAACTTGGGATCCGAAGAGGAGGACTTGGGGTGTATTCTGATACGGTGCGGACAGTAGTATTGGGCCCGTACTACTGAAAGCACCGGGGCGGTGTACAGCCCAAGTAAGAATCTTTGGAATGCCAAGGATCAAGGAGGGATGAGTTGTCGAGTGTGAGTATGATCGAATGGATTCTAATTTATCGTATATTGTATTTCAGAGGTAGATCATGGTGAGGACACGTCTTATGCCTGAGAGCAGTGGGGCCAGTGATGAGGAGATCCGCCGGATCATCCATGAGGAGGTGGCTGCGGCCATCAGGGCAGAGATACCAGAGATGGTCGGGTCTATTAAGACCACGTTGATTGAGACTTTCGACGAGCGTTATGCTGCTCTTTCTGAGGCTGTTGTTGTAGCGGACACCGCAACTATTGCTGCCGTGAGGCCGCAGGGTGGTGTTGCGTTGCTGTTCTGAGAGTTCAGCAACACAAAACCGCCGGAGTTTAACGGGACCCAGGACCCGGTGGCGGCTATGATATGGATTTTAGACATAGAGGGGTGTTTCTTTACATGCTCATCTCCTGAGAATTTGAGAGTCCGATTCGCGCTGAACCAGCTTCGCTTGGGAGCGAAGGACTGGTGGAAGTTTGTGACAGCGCACTTTACGCCTGCTGAGCTTGCGGCAGTGACCTGGGAGAGGTTCACTGCCATGTTTCGATATGAGTATGTTCCCCAGGTAGAGAGGGAGCGTTTGGCCCAGGAGTTTCTGACCCTCAAGCAGGGTACTGAGTCTATTACGGTGATTACCAGGATGTTCCACGAGAGGGCGATGTTCTGCCCTGAGCACGTGTCTACTGAGCAGGCACGTATGAGCCGATATTTGAGTATCTTGAGGAGAGACAATCGGGAGTTCGTGGCGAACTCCTCGTACCGGACATTTGCCGAGCTTCAGGCAAATGCCCGGAAGAGGGAGATTGAGCTAGAGACTCAGGCTAGGGAGGAGGCAGAGTCTCAGGGGAGGGATCGGCGACTGGCACAGTCCCAGTCGGCAGCCAAGCGGGCTAAGCCCACTGATCCCAAATCAGGGAGCCAAAAGGGCCGCACTTGTGGAAAGTGCGGCAAGGGTCATGATGGAGTTTGTAGAGCTGGATCTTGCTACAAGTGTGGCAAGGAAGGGCATATGGCCAAGGACTACCCCAAGGGGTTTGCATTGTGTTTTCACTGCAACCAGAACGGACACCAGAAGGCAGAGTGTCTGCAGTTGCGGGGATCAGCTCAGGGAGCACCTCAGGGATCTGCCCCTGCAGCCATCAGAACTACCGAGAGTTGGCCAGTGAAGGCCGAGACACCGAGGGCACGAGGGAGAGACTTTCAGTTGACCGCGGAGGAGGTCCGCGCAGCGCCCGATGTTATGGCTGGTATGTATTCTTTCGTGTATTTATTTTGATGTTGAGATATTATGCTTATATTATGTTATGCGTAGGTACTTTTCTTGTGAATTATGTACCTGCCTTAGTGTTATTTGACTCGGGTGCGAGTCGGTCTTTTGTATCTTTGGCTTTTAGTCAGCATATCAGTATTAGTCGTGAGGCGTTGAGTTGGCCTCTGAGAGTTTCCATAGCTGACGAGAGAGTGGTATATGCCACGTAGGTGATCCGTGGGTGCGTATTCGAGATTCTCGGTGTTGAGTTCGCGATTGATTTGGTTCCTATTGCGATGGGTGATGTCTGTGTCATTGTGGGCATGGACTGGTTGAGCAGATTCGGTGCGGTTATCGACTGCGAGCGACAGCTGGTGACCATACGAGACCCCAGTAGGGGAGTTCTTACGGTGTACGGTGAGGGTACACGTTCTGGGTCAGCGTTTTTTTCGGCCGCTAGGGCGAGGCAGTGTCTACAGCAGGGCTGTAAGGGCTTTGTGGCGTATGTGATGGATACGTGGGTTGATTCAAAGAGGCCGAGGTCAGTAGAGGAGGTTCCGATAGTGTGTGAGTTTCCGAATGTATTTCCAAAGGAGTTGCCGGGTGTGCCTCCAGTGAGGCAGGTAGAGTTCAGTATTGATTTGGTTCCGGGGGCCGCGCCTATTGCCAAGGTGCCTTATCGCCTTACACCTCCAGAGATGCAAGAGTTATCCTCGCAACTTCGGGAGCTGCTGGGAAAGGGATTTATTCAGTCGAGCAGCTCGCCGTGGGGAGCGCCTATCCTTTTTGTGAAGAAAAAGGATGGTTCACACCGAATGTGTATTGATTACCGGGAGTTGAACAAGCCGACAGTCAAGAACCGCTACCCGTTGCCGAGGATCGACGATTTGTTCGATCAGTTGCAGGGAGCATCTTGGTTCTCCAAGATCGATTTGAGGTCTAGACATCATCAGGTGAGGGTGCGAGATGAGGACATCCAGAAGACAGCGTTCAGGACGCGATATGGGCATTACGAGTTTGTGGTGATGCCTTTCGGGCTCACCAATGCCCCGACAGTGTTCATGGATTTCATGACCCGAGTGTGCAGGCCGATGTTGGATCGGTCGGTGATTGTATTCATCGACGACATTTTGGTATATTCGAGGTCTAGAGAGCACCATGAGGAGCATCTGTGGGAGATCCTCGGAGTTCTGAGATCGGAGAGGCTTTATGCCAAATTCTCCAAGTGCGATTTCTGGTTGCGAGAGGTCCAATTCCTAGGGCATCTCGTTAACCAGAAAGGGATATTGGTCGACCCGGCCAAAGTTGAGGCAGTGATGAGTTGGGAGGTGCCGAGGTCACCCTCCGAGATCAGGAGTTTCTTAGGTTTGGCAGGTTATTATTGGAGATTTATCAGGGATTTCTCTAAGATCGCAGTGCCACTCACCAGGTTGACCCGGAAGGGTGTCGCTTTTTCATGGGGCCCCGAGCAGCAGGCCTCCTTTGAGACACTTCACCAAAGGTTATGCGAAGCCCCGGTGTTAGCCCTCCCGGAGGGGATGGAGGACTTGGTGGTATACTGTGATGCGTCGATCTTGGGGTTGGGAGCGGTGCTGATGCAGAGAGGGCATGTGATAGCATACGCATCGAGGCAGCTGAAGCCTCATGAGACGAGGTATCCCACCCATGATCTAGAGTTGGGGGCAGTGGTGTTCGCCCTCAAATTTTGGCGTCACTATCTGTATGGGGTTTAGTGGACGATATACATGGACCATAAGAGCCTAAAGTATTTGATGGATCAACCTAACCTAAATATGCGGCAGAGGAGGTGGTTGGATGTGGTCAAAGATTATGATTGTGAGATCCTGTACCATCCGGGCAAGGCTAATGTGGTAGCCGCCGCCCTGAGTCGAAGGGCGGAGAGTGCCCCATTGCGGGATGTATGTTTGCGGTTGACCGTGACGGCTCCAGTGTTGGACGCCATTTGTGGAGCACAGGCTGAGGCCGTGAGATCGGAGAACCAGAAGAGAGAGCGAGTTGTTGGATTGGTATCGGAGTTCGTTACCGAAGGTCGGGGGCTTATGACATTTCAGGGGCGTATATGGGTACCGTTTGTGGGAGGGACGCATACCATTTTGATGGAAGAGGCTCATCGGTCGAAATTCTCGCTCCATCCTGAGGCCACTAAGATGTATTTAGATCTGAGGAGAGAGTATTGGTGGCCCTATATGAAGAGGGATGTTGCGTGGTTTGTGGAGAGGTGCTTAACATGCCGTAGGGTTAAAGCCGAGCACCAGAGACCGCATGGTAAGTTGCAGTCGTTGGAGGTTCCCGAATGGAAGTGGGAACAGATTACTATGGATTTTATCACCAAATTGCCAAGGACTGCTAGGGGAGTCGATGCAATTTGGGTGATTGTGGACAGGTTGACAAAGAGCGCCCACTTCCTTGCTATCAGTGAGAGTTCTTCCGCAGAGAAATTAGCAGAGATGTATGTGAGGGAAGTGGTATCTCGGCATGGAGTGCCGATCTCGATTTTTTCAGATCGCGATGTACGTTTTACTTCCAGATTCTGGAAGAAGTTTCATGAGGAGTTGGGCATTAGGCTGAATTTTAGTACCGCATATCACCCCCAGACTGACGGACATAGTGAGCGGATGATTCAGACGCTCAAGGACATGCTCCGGGAATGTGTGTTGGACTTCGGGGGGAGTTGGGACACGTATTTGCCCTTGGCAGAGTTTTCTTACAACAACAACCATCATTCGATCATTGGTATGCTGCCCTTTGAGCTGTTGTATGGGAGGAGGTGTCGGACCCCCATTGGCTGGGGAGAGGTCGGGCAGCGTGTTATGGGTATCACAAAGATTGTGCTTCAAACGACAGAGCAGATACAGCGGGTCAGGCAAAGAATTTTTGACCGCTCAGAGCCGCCAGAAGAGTTATGCGGATAGACGTCGATCCGAGCTCGAGTTCCAGGTCGGTGATTATGTTCTCCTGAAGGTATCTCCTTGGAAAGGAGTGATTCAATTCAGGAAGAGGGGAAGCTAGGGCCCCAGTATATTGGGCCGTTCAGAGTGGTCGCGAGGGTGGGCAGGGTAGCATATCGTTTGGAGCTACCTGCGGAATTGGAGCGGATTCATAATACCTTCCATGTGTCTCAGTTGAGGAAGTGTATAGCCGACGAGTCGACGGTAGTTCCGTTAGAGGACATTCAGGTGGATGCGAGCCTGAACTACACAGAGAGACCAGTTGCGATTGTGGATCGAAAGATCAAGGTTCTGAGGAACAAGGAGGTGCCTCTAGTTCAGGTTCAGTGGCAACATCGGAAGGGATCCGAGTTGACCTGGGAGCCAGAGCGTGAGATGCGGGAGCAGCATCTGGAGCTATCTCAGGAAGTCAGATTCAAGTGGGGGAGAATTGTAACATCCGGAATTTCAGGTATTATATTTATTCATTTTATTTTGAGTTTTGTGGAAGAACTCAGCGAGTTGGTGCGAAGACTCGCCGAGTAGAGATGCGATTTCTCAACTGGATTAATGGCCGGACTCGACGAGTCACATTGGTGGACTCGGCGAGTCTGCGCTGTTTAATGAAACCCTAATTTCTCGGGTTTAGGGCCTATTTAAAGGGCCTTATGGCCGTCATTTGTGCTCACCAGTCCCTAGAGTGACCCTAGTGAGCTTGAGCTATTTGGAGTGAGATAAGGAGCCATTGTTGACCTTGGAGGTGTTATCTAGCAAGGGAAAGGAAGCAATAGCCAAGGGGAAACAAGAGGAACAACTTCCTGAGGATCTGAGGTCCAGAACATCACGTTTGAGGTACTATTTTTCGAACCATTCTCTGTTGTGGTGATGTTCATGTTGATTTAGGGCTTATTGAGCCCTTTTGTGGCTAGATCTAGTGCTTCCTTGGTCCCTTAAGCGAGTTAGGTTCTGGATCTGGACCCTTGGAGGTCCAGAGTGTCCCTTTGTCCAAGCTTTTTATGAATCTGTGGAGGTTTTGGATTGGGGTCTTTGTGCTTGAGGTCAAAACACCATTTATGAGTCATTAGGTGTGTTATGAGCGCCAAGACATGAACTTTACATGATGAATAAGCTTGGAAGGACTGGATCTATGAGTTAGTGAAGCATATCTGACCTCAGAAGGTCGTTTGGGGTTATACATGGAATGCACTCGCCGAGTCCATTTCCAGACTCGACGAGTAGGTGCAGGTTGTTCAGTGATTTCGAACCAGGGCTTGAGTAACCGAGTCGGGTGAGTGACTCGGTTAGTCGGAAGGGACTCAGAGGAATCGGGTCCCCGTAGAGACTCGGCGAGTCCACACCAGACTCGGCGAGTTGAGTTGACCGTTGACCAGAGTTGACCAGTGTTGACTTGATAGGGTTAGTCAACCTTAGTTGGGAAAGTGTTAATTAGAGATGTGTTGTGTTATAGGAGGACTATAGCTCGGGAGATCGAGCACTAGTGATTTCAGGGATTTGCGAGTTATCGAGATACGCGAGGTGAGTCTTCTCACTATACTTTACCTTGAGTAGGTAATCAGAGTTAGGTGACAGAGTATTTATATGATATATGTATGTTATGTGTTGTACTGCATTATTTCTATGTGATTTATGATGTGCATGTTTATAGAGTTGGAACCGGAAGGTTCACCGAGTTAGAACCAGAGGGTTCACAGAGTAGGGTCCACGGACCCACATAGTTATAGCCTCGAGTGGCTAATATGTGCTATGTGTGGTATTTTGGGGAACTCACTAAGCTTTGTTCTTACAGTGTTTGGTGTTATTTGTTTTCAGGTACTAGTGATGACCGCGGGAAGGCGCCGAACTGATCAGTACACACACACAGGATTTTTATGTTATGAGATCTTGGGATTTTTATATGTTATGGATTTGAGTTTCAAACACTGATGTTTTTATGAATACTAAATGAATTATGCTTTTATAAAATGCAAAAAATTGTTTTGAAATTTACGGTGTTACAAAAAGGATAGCTCATCATTTTTTTGGTTGACTGTAGCTAAAAGTCACAAATGGGGTGGTCAGCCCGTATACTAATTATACACGACTTCCTCGCTCACACGGGATTAACGGTTACAGTTCAGAGGATTTCTGCTAAGATCCCCAATCTTAGTTGATGAATACAGTTACTCATGTAGACTTTGACGGCTACCTATAGCTCTAACAACAAAAGCATCTTCATGTCTAAAACCTTAAGTTAGTAGACTATGCTTTTAAACATTACTCCTAACTTCATAATATTTAGGCAGTATAACAGCTATATCTTGAAGTAAAAACCAGGTTTTATCTTGACCTAAAACCAATAATAACAACATATAACGTTTCTAGTTTTATCTTGACATAAAACTATCAATAACAATACCAAGTTTTATCTTGACATAAAACTAACAATAACAACATATAACATATCTAGTTTTATCTTGACATAAAACTAATAATAACAACATATAACATATCTAGTTTTATCTTGACATAAAACTATTAGTAGCAACATACTATATAACTTAACATTTAGAACTTTCGAATATTACTTTGGTATTATATCGCACACAACATATATGTAGAATCCTAAGTATAAATCAAGATCTACATTAGTAAATTAACAAACTGATAAGTTAAAAATAGTTGTATCTATTTAAAATGTTATATTTAGAACAATCATCTCTCGATTATCATAACTATATACTATCATATAGACATAATAATAACATATATACAATAACTAGCATGCGTTTTCCCCCGAAATATTAGAAAGTGGGGCCGTGAAACTCACCCTAGTAGCGTGATTTTATGTTATCTAAGCAAAACAGTCAGTGTGCGAGATCGTCGGGGCTCGGGATGCAATATGGCTTCAGCAAGGGAGAGAGGAGATAAGGAAATGGTGTAAGGAATAGCTAAAGTCAGACCTGCTATTTATAGTAAGGATTTTGGACTCTCACGTCGTGAGTTTCATAAGGCTCACGTCGTGAGTCTTGCATGATCACCCCGTAGACTTGCCATTTGCGTCCCTAGCTTCGGAAGGTGGCCATGTGACTCCTCACATCGTGAAAAACTCCTTGTTCACGTCGTGAGTTTGGATCCTATCCCCTTGCCGCCTCATCACACCTTCTAGATTCCGAAATATGGCAAAATGACTCCTCACATCGTGAATAAACCCTTGTTTACGTCGTGAGTTTAATTAGCTTAGGGTTTCTGAAAGCTGAATCTTCAGAAGGCCATAACTTTTGCATACGAACTCCGTTTTTGATGTTCTTTATAAGCACGCATAGGTATTTACGAGTACTACAACTCTATTTTAGACTTAAATATCTAATTCTAAGTCTATTTTAAATTCCTCTTATTATAGAGATTTATAGTGTTCGGTTTATCATAACTTCTTCATGCGAAGTCAGATTCAGACGTTTTCTATATTTTTGGAATCGTATGGACGTATGCTTTGAGTTGTATCATAAAGAAAGTTCATATTTGTATTAGAATTTATCATGAACTACATAACACTCTTACCACATTACTAGGTTAACATAATCACATTACATGATTGGCATAATCACATGTGATTGTCTAATGACCCATTTTGACTAGTGTTACACTGACCAACATTAAGGGCAGCCAAATAGTGCTTAATATCCACAGACTATGACCGGTGAACCCTACTAATGGTCCTCCGGTTAGGGCTTGTAGCCCATCCTTCCATGCATTTGGTAGTTTCCTAACATAGTGCTCGTAGAGTATATCAAAGAACCTACCATTGTCGATGTATATTCGATGGACTTTCGTGTTACGAATGAATCCAAATATGAGGACTGGGTCTCATGGATCCCAGTTCAATGGTCTGGGATATCTATTCGAAAAAATAATATTGAGTATATTTTTCGAGAGCACCTCTATCTCGTCGTCCGCCTGATGAGTTGTGTTTCTCTTATGAGAATTAGAGATAGTAAGTACCTCCATGTCGTCATAAGGAGGTTCCTGCAGCAGATTGGGATGTGATATCGCCATCTGAGGTGATGAACCATCCAATGATAGTTGTCGGAAACTGCTCTGGAGTACTGGCCCCGTAATCGGTGAGATCTGTGCCATGAGCACCTGGATTGGGAGACGTGTTTTATACTCGCAATGGTCTTTGTTGGTTACCATCACTAGTATTTGAAACAGACCTTTTACTGCAGACATAAATGTTGTTGGGCTTAGATTGCCGATTTACGAAGAACCAATATCATTTATTGGCTGTATCACTCTGAGGATACGTCTGGATGGCACCAAATGTTGTGACATGCTCTACAAGGGATTCGACGCCAGATGATGGATCTGTCCTGGAAGATTTCTTGAGAACACAACACAGAAGAATCGTTAAAGGACGTCCGGGTATTCTCCCATGACGTCACTCTGACGATCAAGTTAGTTTTCACAGAGAGAGAGAGAGAGAGAGAGAGAGAGAGAATTTTAGGGTAACATTCGCGAGGGAGAAGATGGATCTCTTCCTTGAGGTGACAGAGATCCTTTTATACATGTTACTAACGGATCATGGGGACCTCATCCAATGAGTGTGAAACGTGGCTTCCTCTGACTGGAAGAATTATGTCCATGTTAACTAACTGCCTGGTGACGTTAGTTATGGGCGTCACCTAAGCTTCTTCTCACGTCCTTATTGGTCGTGAGTGAATGAGAAGATCACGGGGAATATTCGTCCCTCTTGGAGAAAAACGAACTACCACCCTGGTGCTGGATTACTTAGGCCAAGGTTCTGGCGAGATAACGTCTTGTTTATACTTCTTTAATATTTAACGTGGCCGTTCATGGTAATGTTAACAACTTTATATAGCCATACAATCTAATGGTTATGAAATCAAAAAAGTCACTCTAATTACTATGCTAACTAAATACTTATTTAAAAGAAAAATAAATGCTTTATTAAAAGCTGGAAAAGTGACGTCTTGGGAAATAAAGTCTTGGGAAGCGGAAAAGGAGGCTTTTCAATTTCCAAGGTTGTCTTGAAAAACTCCCATGTAAAGTAGCTTCGCATCCCATAACTTCGCACCTCTCAGCAAGTCACACCCAGGTAACACATCGCATCCAAATATGCCATTGGAACCGAGTAGTCACCAGAATGTAAGATGTTTTCGGAATCGGAACCAACAACAAATCACCCGTCGGAACCAACACCAAGTGACAACTCATTGGAACCAAGTTGTTCGGAATAAGAGTTTGATGGCATCTGAGGTTCGCAACTTCTAACAAGTTCTGAGGCTAATCGCAATCGCAATAACTTTCGAGAATCGTAACCAAGAAAGGAATCACATTTGCACCCCTTCGTAACATGAGACTTTGATACCTTCCTTCGTTCGCAACAATCCACCAGTGAGTGCAACATCTTGTGATCGTTCGCACCCGATTGTAGTTATTTGCATCCATTGCACTGATTGCTACGATTCTGATGTGTTCAAGTCAGTCGGACCCAGTCGTAACGTGTCACAACCAGTCACAATCATATTCGGATATTCGCAGCTAATGTTAATCAAAATGAAAGTTATTATTATAGAATAGCAGTCTATTAGCTTTCGATCCTTTACATATGACCGCAAATGCCAATCGCAACCAATTGCAATCTGATTGTAATTTAAAGTTACAGAATCGTAATCCAAATTCGTATCATTCCCTCCCTCTTCGAAAGGAATTGAGCTTAATTCAAAAAGGTCATCATGTAACGACCCAATTTTCAAAAGAAAATTTTCATTTTTAAATAATCGAAAACATTTTCCATAAACCATAAAATCTCGAATACATTTGTTCTCAAATTCATAACAATAACAATATTATTCCAATCGTCAGAGTGTCCCATGAAAACGCCCGAGAGAGAGTGCCTGCCGCGTCAGCAAGCCTTGCCCTCGACCTTAGCCTCAAATGTACCTGAAACAAATCCACAAATTGTAAGTTAATGCTTAGTGAGTTCCCCAGAGCATACCCCACACAATCCACATGATCACATAATCATATTAGCTATAAAAGCTACATAAACCACATAAGCCATGCATACAAACATACAAGGATGTTGTGGGCTCTTCCCAAGGTCTTACTCCAGGATACCATGGGCTCCCCCACATGGTCTTACACCTAAGTGCCATGGGCTCCCCCATGGTCTATAGCTGGAAAGCCATGGGCTCCCCCAAATGGTCTTACATCCAAGTGCCATGGCCTCCTCCCATGGTCTTTACTTGAAAAGCCATGGGCTCCCCCACATGGTCTTACATCCCACTACCATGGTCTCCCCCAATGGTCTTCCATGCAAGTATTAGATATATAACTAGCATAACACTTAGCATAACTAACTATCATACCACGTATATCTACAACAACGAGTGTACTACAAATCACAAAATGGACCGACCTTGGTGCCTTCAAACCATTGGTCTGGTGAGGAGACTCACCTCTCGCGAATGTTGAATTGACAAGATAAGATCATATAAATCCCAACGCACGACTCCAATTCAACTGTTTATAATCATCATGTGATTAACTTGTCACAATCCCAAAATACCATAAATACCCTCAAGGTTAACCCTGGTCAAAGTCAAGGTCAACAGTCCATGTTGACCTCAACTCGTCGAGTGCATCTAGCAACTCGTCGAGTTCCTTCAGAGTCCATACAATTGAAATCCCGAGTCAACTCGCTGAGTCAGCTAAGTATCTCGTCGAGTTCCTTCAATGTCCAGAAGACCGAAAACTAATGTAGACCAAAAAACCTAATCCTTCATTGAAATCACTCAAAATCCCGAAAACAGGTAAACCCTACTCGACTCATCGAGTTCCTTCAGTCCTTTTTGCGTTCATACGTTTTTAAGCTAACCCAAAGCTCCAAATTGCATATTTAGCCTCCTAGGGCATGATTTCCACATAAAGTTGCAAACTTTATGTGCATGCAAGCTCTTTAAGGACGAAACCAATCTAAGGGAGGGGTTTTAGCAAAAGAGAAGGGCCAATGCTTGATAAATTCAATGACCTTATAACTCTAAGGACTTAAAGGAGTCCAGATCTGAAGTTATAACTTCAGATCATGCCCAATACCCGAAATAATCTACCAATATACTAAAAAAACCCTTAAACCCAAGAATAAGAGGATCTAATGCTAGAATGACCAAGGTAATAGCTTGTTACCTTCAAATGGAAGCCCAAACGATGTAGATGTTGGATCTACAAGCTCCTTCCTGTTCCAAGCTTCTCAACCTTTAAACTTTTTCAACAAAATGCACCAAAAACACTCTCTTAGCCTCTCTAGCACAAGGAAGCAGCAAAGAACGGCTAGGGTTTCTTCTCTAGGTCATCAAGTAGTAAGGGAGGCCACAAGAGGCGGATTAAGTCCTTTATATAGGGTGCAAACCCGAAAAATTAGGGTTTTCCTTTACAGCGTCTATGTGTTGAGTCGGGGCCTTCTAACTCGTCGAGTAGGAACTAAATCCTGCGTCCTAAAAAATGACATCTATTCGACAAGTTGCAGCTCCTCAACTCATCGAGTTCCAACACAAAACCCTGAAACTTAAGAAAGTTAATGATACCTGGAACATGTGTTACATATCTCCCCTACTTGAACTAGACTTCGTCCTTGAAGTTTGCTGACGTGAATAAGTCCGGATAGTGATCTCGCATCTCCTCTTCCGGCTCCCACGTCCATTCGGAGCCCCTTCGGTGCTGCCATTGCACCTTTACTAACTTCACCTCCTTGGTTCGAAGGACCTTGGTCTTCTTATCTAGAATCGCAATAGGCCTCTCAATGTAGTTCGAGCTCTCGTCCACCTGAATGTCGTCCAGAGAAACAACCGCGGCCTCATCTGTGACATACTTCTCAAGCAAAGACACATGGAAGGTGTTGCGTATCTGGCTAAGCTCGTCCGGCAGATCCAAGCGGTAAGCTACCTTGCCCACCAAGGCAGTAATCCTGAGCGGGCCAATATATCGCGGTATCAACTTACCTCTCTTCCGAAACCTGATGACTCGCTTCCATGGAGAAACTTTTAGTAAAACAAAGTCCCCCATCTGGAACTCAAGATCCGATCCCCGCGGGTCAGCATAGTGTTTCTAACGGCTTTGTGCGACCTGCAGCCAATCGCACACCTATTGAATTAATCCAGTAGTCTTGAGCACTACTTCGGTGCTCCCTAGGACTCAGTGTCCAACCTCGCCCCAAAAAATTGGGGTCTTACATCTCCGACCATATAACATCTCAAACGGAGGTCAGTCCATACTGGCATAGTATGACAACCCAAAACTTCTAACCTATGTAATTGATCCACATATCAACACTAAAACTTGAATTCATTATCTTTTATTAAATCTTGTGGTTCCATATGGGTGCTCTAGACTTTGCATAATCTAGATATGAATCTTAGGAAGGGTTGGAGAGTGTTTAGCATCACAAAATCGGGCCAAACTCACCAAATAAGGTGTGTGCGGCCACACACCTGTGTGTGCGGCCACACATCCATGTGTGCAGCCACACACCCAACCGCAAACACCCTCAACCTCACACCCAACTCAATATATGGATGGATACCCCCTTCATTCATTCATTTAGATGTTTCTTTTCTCTCTCTACTTTCTCTCTCTAAATCATCAACCAAGAACACTTTGAAGGCTTCATATTCATGATCTACTCCATCTTCAAGCTGATTATAGTGGTAAACACTTGAATTCCAAGCTTAAAACTCATCATGTTCATCATATGCATCGTCCCTTAAAGGTGTACGGCCGCACACCTTCATATGGGGGCAGCACACATTCAAAACTCCCAAGTATGAAAAGCATACACTTCAAAAATCATCATATGAACTCAAATGAGGATGTACGGCCACACACTCCTGTGTACGGCCGCACACGCCCTCTGTACAGCCGCACACTCTTGTGTGCAGCCTCACACACACTCCTGGCCGCACTCCCTAACCGCACACTCATTTTCAAGACCATACACCCACTCTAATGCCCATATTTGGCCCTAAACTTGCATAGATCATTAAGTTTGGATCATATGACACTTATTCATAGTAATTCCAAGCCCTAAGGATGTTTTCCCATCATGTTTAGTCATGAAACACCTTAGTTCTAACTCATTTATGTGTCATCATATGAATAATAGGGGCCATTGGCGTTCAGGGCATCCGTTGACACTCGAACCCTACGTTAAACTGTGAGTTCATACCCCTACTCTTTTTCAATGTTTTTCACTGTTTTCAGGGGGGAATATAAGCAAAGTACAAGGAATACTTGTACTCAAAACTTGTTTTACATGTGTTGTGTTCCATATTACATATGCTTTTAACACTGATAATCTCAACAGATAACAGTTAGAACTTGCAGAACACATTATCACATTATTTGTGAAAAACGTTATAAAATGTGGTATTTTATATTTTCACAAATGGTTTTCCATATTATATCTGTTAAAAGCATAACCTTTGAACTTTGAACATGAAACCTAGTACATTGTTTTGTCCTCGGTAACACTCCACAGAGATACGCAAGTGGAGGATCATCGTTTGTAATAGTATCTTTCAACATTATCACTAGTAAGTTTGTTATTCTTATAAATTGGAGACACGTCCTCGGAAGCACTCCACAAAGATATGTGAGTGGAGGACCGCCCCCGTAACCAGAGTCTCCTGGAGGGAGAGCGTAACATGGGTGTACAGATCTATACGGGGCTGACTACCCCACATGTGGCTGCTAGCTACAGCCGAACCGAAAGGTTC
Source organism: Lactuca serriola (assembly GCF_051521515.1). NCBI lineage: Eukaryota > Viridiplantae > Streptophyta > Magnoliopsida > Asterales > Asteraceae > Lactuca > Lactuca serriola. The sequence goes on from NC_136412.1 coordinate 114,828,987, forward strand.
AAGGGCGACGAAATTCATCAGGTGACGTGGACTACTTATTGCCATATCTAGTCTATCGTATGGTTATGGAACTCGCAATTTGGATAACAGAGATTTACTTGTTAGTAATAATGGTTTAGTAACCAGTTTACTTTACACTTATTAGTTTTATGTACATGATAAAACTAATACATTTCACAAGGATACCAGGTTTTCAGTATACATCTTTTACATTACATTTCGGATCGGTAACCAACTTTTAGGAAAATATGGGATTTTCCTGGGATATCAGTTGTTCATAACCATATTTTTGTAACAAAACAGATAACCAAACTTTACATATAAGAAAATATGGGATTTTCTTGGGTGTGTAACATTTTCAGAAAACGAAAGGAAATTTGTACATTTTTAGAAAACAAAACCACTTCTGAACTCACCCGCTTTATGCTGATTTGCAAACTGCTTGTATTCTCAGGTCCACCTTAGACAGGTACCCAGTGATCCTTTTTAGTGAAGACGGAGTGCGTAGAAGATGCGTCTTTACTTTTGTTCTTATATACATATGTATAACAACTGTAACACTTGGTTTTCAAACAAATGTAAATTCTAATATGTAATGTAATGTTTGTTTGCTTCGCTTACTATGTACATTGGTTGTGATACTCAACATGAAGTCACCTCCACCTCGGAACGTTTCCGCCCTGGGTTTCGGGGTGTGACAAATTGGTATCAGAGCCCATGTTTATAGTGAAATAAGTATACCAAACCTTACAGGGTATAAGACTATAAACACTAAGGGGCCTAAGTGCTCTGAACTAAAAGTATACTTTAAATATAAGTATTTTCAAAAGGTATATAAGTATACCTAACTGTCGAGATCCGTAATTACAAGTAGAACAAAACATAAGTAAATAGGTGTTGTATGCTACGGTTAAACCTGGGCAGTTATGTAGTCGTGTCTAGGATCAATATAGTCTGGCCAACTATATTCATTCGAGACACGGCCAACATGTGCTTAGGAGTGACTGTAGTATGCGGCATACCTAAAACTTACCCAATACCCAAACAATGAGCCGTCGTCGTAGCGAATCATGAAATACTATGGGAGTATTTCTCGAGTCAATCCTTTGTAGAAATCCTCATTCAAGCGTTGCTCCTCGATCATTCTTTTAGCGATAATTTATCTGCTTTGATAATTCATTCCTGCTTTATCGCTTATTCGGAATATATATCTGTCATATCTCTTGATTCAATTCAGAAGATTACCATCCTCTCTTTCCTGATCTTTATAGATCAAGATGCCTCCAAGAAAGAGACCCAGCTCAAAGAACAACAATCCTCTTCCGCCACCACCTCCTCCTCAATTTGACCCTGTGATGTTCCAGGCAGCTGTTACAGCCGCAGTAGCAGCCGCCATGTCTCAAATGAACCCCGGTGGTTCAGGAGGTGGTCCCCAACCCCAAAATCAAGAAGATAGCCAGGGACACCGAAAAGAGGGTTCCTATAAAGATTTCATGAACACGAAACCCATGTCCTTTGATGGCACTGGAGGTGTCATTTCGCTCACCCGATGGTTCGAGAAAATCGAATCTATCTTTGAGATCTGTGCCTATTCGGAATCTGACAAAGTGAAGTTCACAGCTTGTACCTTTATCGATAAAGCCTTGACTTGGTGGAACCGCCGAGTCAAATCCCTAACTCTACCTGTAGCCAATGCTATGGGTTGGGAAGCCATGAAAGAACTTCTTCTAGTTGAATACTGCCCTCGGTGCGAAATACAGAAGTTAGAGCACGAGCTCTGGAACCTGAAGATGAAGGGTTTCGATATTGCCGCATACACTTCGAGATTTGATGACCTGGCGCTACTCTATCCGGGATTGGTTACCCCGGAGAGTAAGAAAATAGAGAGATTTATTTGGGGGCTAACTCAACCGACAAAAGGAAATGTCTTAGCTGCGAGGCCGGATTCATATGATAGTGCCAAAAGCCAAGCTCAAACCCTGATTGACCACAGTGATGATGTTGAGGACACAACCGCCACCCCTGAACCGACCAAGAGTAGTGGTGAGAAAAGGAAGTTTTGGAAGAAGAAGAAGGGCCAATCTTCTCAAGGGTCCTCAAAGAAACAGCAGACAGTAGCAGTCCATGCTGCTACTACCCCTGTTGTTGTTGCTTCTGTTGTGGGATCCACAACTCAAGCACCTACTAGTAGGTATGCTGGTAGCCTTCCCCAATGTGAAAAGTGTAAATACCACCATAACCCCGGCCCCTGCCGTGAACTTTCATGCACCAACTGTGGTAAAAAGGGGCATACGGTCTGATTCTGCAAAGCACCAGCCCAATCCGTGAATCAATCTTCTGGAGAAGGTGTTGGTCAAGCTGCTACGATTATGGAGAAGTTGGGGATTTCAAGAGAAATTGCCCCAAGAAGGCGACAACTAATAATACCGGTAGAGTCCTAGCCATGGGATGAGAGGAGGCAGTCGCCGATCCCACCGTTGTTTCGGGTATGTTCCTTCTCGAAAACTCTTATGCTAGTATTATTTTCGATTCGGGTGCTGAAAGAAGTTTTGTTAATCATACGTTTAAGCATAATCTAAAACATAATCCCCAACCATTAACCGAAACATTTACCGTCGAAATGGCTAACGGTGAGAAAGAAAACGCTAGCGATATCTTCATAGGTTGTACCCTTACCCTGAACGACCATTCTTTTTCCATTGATCTTATGCTAGTTTCCATAAAGAGCTTTGATGTCATCATTGGCATGGATTGGTTGAGTCCCAATCATGCTGATATCCTTTGTTACGAAAAAGTCATCCGTCTCAACCTTCGTTCTGGTCAGACTCTCATGATCTATGGAGATAAGCTTAGCTCCAATCTTCGTATCATTTCCTGCATCAAAGCTCAAAAGCTTCTGCAGAAGGAGTGTCAAGCATTCCTAGCCCATGTAATCAATGAGAAACAAGAAGTTAAAGACCTCACGAGCATCCCTAAAGTCTGTAACTTTCCTGATGTCTTTCCTGAAGAGCTACTGGGAATTCCTCCCGAGCGTCAAGTTGAATGTCGTATCGACCTAATCCCTAGAGCTACCCCCATAGCCAAGTCTCCATATCGCTTAGCTCCAGCGGAAATGCAGGAGTTATCCATCCAACTCAACGAGTTACTCAGCAAAGGGTTCATTAGACCGATTTCCTCACCTTGGGGAGCTCCGGTTTTGTTTGTGAAGAAGAAAGATGGATCCTTCCGGATGTGTATCGACTACCGTGACTTGAACAAGTTAACCGTCAAGAACCGATATCCCCTTCCACGAATAGATGACCTCTTCGACCAACTTCAGGGAGCTAGCTACTTCTCAAAGATAGACCTTAGGTCAGGGTACCATCAGCTACGAGTTCATGAAAGTGATGTTTCCAAACCAGCTTTCAGAACTCGATATGGACACTACGAATTCGTAGTGATGCCCTTCGCTCGAACCAATGCACCGGCTGTGTTCATGGACCTGATGAACCGGGTGTGTCGTCCCTTCTTAGACAAGTTCGTCATCGTGTTCATTGACGACATACTTGTCTACTCCAGAAGTGAAGAAGATCACAAGCAACACTTGACGTCGGTATTAGAAACCCTTAGATCCAAAAAGCTATACGCGAAATTTTCCAATTGTGAATTCTGGATTCGGAAGGTAACTTTCCTCGGTCACGTGGTAAGCAAAGAGGGTATTCACGTGGATCCATCCAAGATCAAAGTGATAGAGAATTGGTCGGCACCGAAGACACCCACAGATATTCGTCAGTTCTTGGGTCCCGCCGGCTATTATCGGAGATTTATCAAAAAATTTCTAGAATCGCCAAACCTCTAACCACTCTGACACAGAAAGTGTACCCTTTTGTTGGAGTGAAAAACAAGAAAACACATTCTAAACGTTAAAGCGAGCCTTGTGTAGCACACCGGTCCTATCCCTGCCTGAAGGAACAGAGGACTTCGTTGTTTATTGTGATGCGTCTAACCAGGGCTTAGGTTGTGTGCTTATACAAAGGGGAAAAGTGATTGCATATGCCTCGAGACAGCTGAAGGCACATGAAGTCAACTATACCACCGATGACCTGGAGTTAGGAGCCGTAGTCTTTGCACTGGAAATTTAGAGACATTATCTTTATGGAACCAAGTGTACGATCTTCACTGACCATAAGAGCATGCAGCACATCTTCGATCAGAAAGATTTAAATATGAGGCAACGGCGATGGGTAGAGCTACTCAGTGACTATAACTGCGAGATTCGCTACCATCCCGGCAAGGCAAATGTGGTGGCAGATACCCTTAGCCGAAAGGAAAATTCGAGTCGCAAGGCGAAGACGCTGACGATGACTATCCATTCCCAATTATCCATGCAAATCCGAGAAGCCTAGTTAGAAGCCCTTAAACCTAAGAACGTGTCAAGCGAAGCCTTGAGGGGAATGGATAAGAAACTTGAGATCAGAGATGACGGAGTCTACTGTTTCATGGACCGAATCTGGATTCCAAGGTTCGGAGGATTCAGGGAGATTGTCATGGAGGAAGCACACAAGACTAGATACTCAGTTCACCCAGGTTCAGATAAGATGTACCTGGATCTCAAGAAACAATACTGGTGGCCAAATATGAAAGCTGATATCGCTACTTTTGTGGGCAAGTGCTTGACTTGCGCCAAGGTAAAAGTTGAGTGCCAGAAACCCTCGGGTCTGCTCCAACAGCCCGAAATACCTGAGTGGAAATGGAAGATGATTACCATGGATTTCATCACCAAGTTACCCAAATCTCCGAGTGGGTACGATACCATTTGGGTAATTGTTGATCGTTTGACAAAATCAGCTCACTTCATTCCGATCAAAGAATCATTCAAGATGGAAAGACTTACGCGAATCTACATCTAGGAGGTAATTCGATTGCACGGTGTACATGCATCCATGTGTGCAGCCACACACCCAACCGCAAACACCCTCAACCTCACACCCAACTCAATATATGGATGGATACCCCCTTCATTCATTCAATTAGATGTTTCTTTTCTCTCTCTCTCTCTCTCTCTCTCTCTCTCTAAATCATCAACCAAGAACACTTTGAAGGCTTCATATTTGTGATCTACTCCTTCTTCAAGCTGATTATAGTGGTAAACACTTGAATCCTAAGCTTAAAACTCATCATGTTCATCATATGCATTGTCCCTTGAAGGTGTACGGCCGCACACCTTCATATGGGGGCAGCACACATTCAAAACTCCCAAGTATGAAAAGCATACACTTCAAAAATCATCATATGAACTCAAATGAGGATGTACGGCCACACACTCATGTGTACGTGTAACAACCCGAAATTTCATATCACTTCTTGTACCTCAACTTGTAATCCAATTCGATCAACCAAATGTCATTTTCAAATTCGTTTTCGATTTCGCCATTTTATTAAGTCATTAGTTATATCAATCTAAAATGACTTAATGGGTGTCTTAATACATTTAGAAATCATTTTAACACCCCACTTTAGTAATCGGAATAAGTATAGAATCGACCGTATCGAGTCACGACAATTTGGTCGGGTATGACCAAAAGCCTCACTTGACGTCGGTATCGGGTAGAATTCCGTCGTGTCCAATTCCCGAACACTATATAAAGTGTTTTAAGACTTCATTTGAAGCCTTTGGGCAATTTCTCACTAAACTCTCACAACCTCTCTCCTCAAGCTAGAATTAAGGTCCAAATCTCAAATCTAAGGCTTCAAATCTCTAAGGTACTTTCTCTAGCTTGTATTGTAACCTTCTTAGCCTTCAAATTTGAGTTCAAAACATGGATTAAGACCATATTCATGAGTTTACGGCCATGGAGCCTTCATGGGCCGTAAACTCATATAGCATGGGTTTTTAAGCCCCAAATCCCTTCCTAAGCAATTTTGGACTTTAGTTATGGCTTAATGGCTTCATGGACAAGAATTTTATCATTTGAAACATGGATTTTTAGCCATTTGAAGGAGTTTACAGCCAAGGCATAAGCTTGGGCCGTAAACTCATGTAAATGAGGTTTTCATGAACTTAAGCTCTTCCAAATCATAGTTGGGACTTAGATATGACATTAGGGCTTGCTAATCTAGACTTGGAACACTTTAAACATGATTTTTGGGTAATAAAAGTGAGTTTACGGCCAAGACATACTCTTGGGCCGTAAACTCCTCTTAAATGGTGATTTAGTGCCTTAAAACATGTCAAAATGCTTTCAAACTCAATCAATGGCCTTGTGGTAAATCCTAGATTCATCTAAAAATGATTTGAAGACCTTAAACACAACATATACCTTACATAAGTGAGTTTACGGCCAAAGAACTCCTCCTAGGCCGTAAACTCCTGTAAGTGTGGCTAATGATGTCTTAAACCACCCTAAAAGCTTGGAAAATTTTCTTGAATTGCATGTGAGTGTTTTAAACATCAACAACTAATTTTTCAAGAGCATAAGGAGAGTTTACGGCCATAGAACATGCCTCTAGGCCGTAAACTCCTAAAAGTTTGTTAAATGGTAACCTAAATTCATAACAATGCTTAGAAAATTAGTTAGAATCACATGTGATTGTCCTATATAGTTCAAATTAACCATTCTTGGCCATGGGTGAGTTTACGGCCGTAAACTCTAAGAGTGTGGTCGTAAACTCATGTTTTAAATGATGTAAATTCATTCCAAGTGTTCCAAGGCATTTTAGATAATCCATTCTAGCAATCCCCATGTCCATTTAAGCCCTTAAACCATCAAAATCACACCAACATGAGTTTACGGCCGTAAACTCATGTGTGGGTGTGTTTTGTGGTTGTAAACTCATTTAAATATTTACTTATGGAGAGTAAACTCAAGTCCCAAGTCCCTAGTGCCATTACACGTCCGAAGATATCACCCGGGTCACTCCGAACGCTCATTTTGAGGTGTTTAACCTCGTTGGAGTGTAATGTTCCATATGATTAGTGAATGTATCCCTAATTGTATATATGGACATCATTTCATTTTACATAGGGACATCGCGAGTAAACAATCCCCGAATCAACGTCTAGTATCCAAAACCGACACATTCCCGAGTCCGGTGAGTTCATACCCCTACCCTTTTTCGCTGTTTTTCACTGTTTTCAGGGGGAACACAAGCAAAGTACAAGGGTTTTCTTGTACTCAAAACTTATTTTCATGTGTGTACTTCACATTTCATATGCTTTTAATATTGATTACACAACTGATAACGAGTTGAATACACAGATTACTTAAACATTTATTTGTGAAATGAGTTTTATAAACTGTTATGTTTTATATATTTCACAAATGGTTTCCACATTTTATCAGTTAAAAGCATGACTTATAACACATGAACAATATATTTTGTACACTGTCTTGTCCTCGGTAACATTCCACAGAGATACGTGAATGGAGGATTATCCTATTATTACTAGTAAATTTGTTATTCCGTATGATTGGAGACACGTCCTCGGCAAATACTCCACAGAGATACGCGAGTGGAGGACTACACCCGTAACCAGAATCTCTGGAAGTTAGAGAGCGTGACTTGAGTGTATAGATCTATACGGGGCTGACTACCCCACACCTGGCTGCTAGCTACAGCTGAATCGAAATGGTTCAAGGGTGACGAAAGTCATAAGGATTGTGGACTACTTATTGCCACAAGGCTGTGGACTACTTATTGCCACAGGTTCAGTCTTTAGTATGGTTATGGAACTCGCAACTAGAATAACAGAGATTTACTTATAGTAATAATGAACCACATACTACATTTTACAGATAACCAGGATTCAGTTTACATCTTTTACAAATGATAACCAACATTCAGGAAGGTATGGGACCTTCCTGGGAAACCTTGTACATAACCAGGTTTAACAGAATACAACTTTCATATTGAAAACCAACATACAGGAAAGTATGGGGCATTCCTGGGTAACATACACATAATCAGAAAAGAGTAATCAACTGAATAACATTACAATTTTTACAATAACTAACAAATCAGGAAAGTATGGGACTTTCCTGGGAATACACTGGTACATAAAAAGAATAGAACAATAAAATGGATAATCTAACTATACTTTAGTTTTGTGATACAACAACCAACTTTTAAGAAAATATGGGATTTTCTTGGGGTGTGTTACATTTTCAGAAGCAGAAAGGAAACATAAACATTTTCACAAAACAAAACTACTTATGAACTCACCAGCGTTATGCTGATTTTCAAACTGCTTGTGTTCTCAAGTCAACGACAGTACAGGTACCCGAAGACTTAGTTGGTTCAGGAATGTGTGCGTGCAAGACTCGTTCGTTTTGTTTATATCTATAATATGTATCACAACTGTATAAACTGTGTCTTTTGAAACAATTTGTAAAACTCTTAATATGTAATGTAATGTTTGTTTCACTTTACTTACTATGTACATTGGATTTGATACTCAACATGGAGTCAACCCCGGAAATGTTTCCGCCTTCGATTTTCGGGGTGTGACAGATTGGTATCAGAGCCCTTGTTTATAGTGAATAAAGTATACCAAACCTTACATGGTATAAAACTATAAACACTAAAGGGCCTAAGTGCTCTGAAATAAAAGTATCTTCAGACTACAAGTATTTTCAAAAATATACATGTATACCGAACCGTCGAGATTCGTATCTAAATATAGAACAAAACATAACTAAATGGGTGTTGTGTATTGCAGTTAAACCTGGGCAGTTATGTAGTCGTGTCTAGGGTCAATATAGCCTGGCCAACTATATTCATTCGAGACACGGCCAACATGTGCTTGGGAGTGATTGTGGTATGCGGCATGCCTAAAACTTACCCTAATACCACAAACATCGAGCCAGTATCGCAACAAACCATGAAATACTATGGGAGTATTTCTCGAATAATCGTACATGTATAGACCTCCGATCATCCCATTAGCGATAGTTTACTTGCTTCAATAACTCTTTCCTGCTTTACCGCTTAATTGGAATTAATACCTGTCATATCTCTCGATTCAGAGGACTTATCATCCTCTCTCTTTATTGATCTTATTAGATCAAGATGCCTCCCAGGAAGAGACCCAGCTCCAACAATCCTCCGCCACCTCCTCCTGAAATCGATCCCGTGTTATTTCAAACAGCTGTTACCGCCGCGGTGGCAGCTGCCATGTCCCAGCTAAATACCGGTGGTTCAGGAGGTAGTAATCAAAGTCAAGATGGTAATCAGGAATGCCGTAAGGAGGGTTCCTATAAGGACTTCATGAATGCGAGCCTTCTTTCTTCAATGGCACTGGTGGTGTCATTTCCTTATCCCGATGGTTCGAGAGAATCGAATCCATCTTCGAAATTTGTGCCTGTGATGAGTCCGATAAGGTCAAGTTCTTGATAAAGCATTGACTTGGTGGAATGGCCGAGTCAAATCCTTAACTCTCCCTGTAGCCAATGCCATGGGCTGGGAGGCTATGAAAGAACTCCTCCTTGCTGAATATTGTCCCAGAGGCGAAATGCAGAAGCTAGAGCACGAGCTCTGGAACCTGAAGATGAAAGGTTCCGATATTACTGCCTACACTTCCCGATTTGATGATCTTGCCCTTCTCAGCCCTGGATTAGTCACCCCTGAAAGCAAAAAGATCGAGAGGTTTATTTGGGGGTTAACCAATCCGACCAAAGGTCATGTCTTAGCTGCTCGCCCAGATACTTATGATAGTGCTAAGACTTTAGCCCAAGCTATAATTCACCACAGTGATGATGTTGAGGAAGCCACCACTGCTACCCCTGAGTCGACCAAAAGCAGTGGTGAGAAAAGAAAATTTTGGAAGAAGAAGAAGGGTCAATCTTCCCAAGGCTCCTCCAAAAGACAACAAACAGTAGCAGTTCATGCTGCTACTACCCTCGTAGCTGCTGCTTCTATTATGGGATCCACAGCACCAACTCCTACCAGCCGATATGTTGGTAACCTCCCTCTTTGCGAAAAATGCAAGTATCACCACAACCCTGGTCCCTGTCGAGAACTATCCTGTACCAATTGTGGTAAGAAGGGGCACACTATTCGATACTGCAAAGCTCCGACTCAAACAGCAAATCAATCTTCTGGAACAGGCGTTGGTCAAGCCTATTATAACTGTGGTGAGGTCGGGCACTTTAAAAGGAACTGCCCCAAGAAGACTACTGTTGGCAACACCGGAAGGGTCCTTGCTATGGGACGAGAAGAAGCAGGTTCTGATCCCAATGTTGTCTCGAGTACGTTTCTTCTCGACAAATCGTATGCTAATATTCTTTTCGATTCGGGCGCTGAAAGAAGTTTTCTTAGTCATGCATTCAAACATAACCTAAAACATGATTCCCAACCTCTAACTGAAATGTTTACCGTCGAAATGGCAAACGGAGAGAAAGAAAGTGCGAGTGAGGTATTCGTAGATTGCACTCTTACCTTAAACGACCATTCATTTCCTATCGATCTTATGCCCGTATCCATAAAGAGCTTTGATGTCATTATTGGCATGGATTGGTTGAGTCCCAATCATGCAGATATCCTTTGCTTCGAAAAAGCCATCCGTCTTAACCTTCCTTCGGGTCAAACTCTAGTGATCTATGGCGATAAACTCGGTTCCAACCTTCGTATCATTTCCTGCATCAAAGCTCAGAAACTCCTGCGAAAGGAGTGTATTGCATTCTTAGCCCATGTAATCAATGAGAAACAAGAAGTTAAAGACCTCGCGAGCATCCCCGAGGTCTGTAATTTTCCTGATGTGTTTCCCGAAGAGCTTCCAGGAATTCCTCCCGAACGTCAGGTCGAGTTCCGTATTGACCTAATTCCTGGGGCTACTCCTGTAGCGAAGTCTCCGTATCGCTTAGCTCCAGCAGAGATGCAGGAGCTATCCAGTCAACTTAACGAGTTGCTTAGCAAAGGATTCATTAGACCGAGTTCCTCACCTTGGGGAGGCCCAGTTTTTTTGTCAAGAAGAAGGATGGATCCTTTCGTATGTGTATTGATTATCATGAGCTAAACAGGTTGACTGTCAAAAACCGATATCCTCTTCCTCGAATAGATGACCTTTTCGATCAACTCCAGGGAGCCAGTTACTTCTCTAAGATAGACCTTCGGTCAGGGTACCATCAGTTGCGAGTTCATGAAAGTGATGTGCCCAAAATAGCTTTCAGGACTCGATATGGACACTACGAGTTCGTAGTGATGCCCTTCGGTTTAACCAACGCACCAGCAGTGTTTATGGATCTGATGAACCAGGTGTGTCATCCTTATTTGGATAAGTTTGTCATAGTATTCATCGATGACATACTCGTCTATTCCCGAAGTGAAGAAGACCACAAACAACACTTGAGGCTAGTGTTGGAGACCCTACGATCCGAGAAGTTATACGCGAAGTTTTCAAAATGTGAGTTCTGGATACGGAAGGTAACTTTCCTTGGTCATGTGGTAAGTGAGGAGGGTATTCATGTTGATCCTTCCAAGATTAAGGCAATAGAGAATTGGTCAGCACCGAAGACACCCACAGAAATCCGACAATTCTTGGGTCTCGCTGGCTATTATCGAAGGTTCATCCAAAACTTTTCCAGAATCGCCAAACCTCTAACCACTCTAACTCAGAAAGGTGTACCCTTTTGTTGGGGTGATAGACAAGAAACCGCATTTCAGACGTTGAAGAAAGCTTTATGGAGCGCACCTGTCCTATCCCTACCCGAAGGGACAGAGGACTTTGTTGTCTACTGCGATGCGTCTACTCAAGGTTTAGGCTGTGTGCTTATGCAGAGAGGAAAAGTAATTGCTTATGCCTCTAGGCAGTTGAAAGCACACGAGGTCAACTATACCACACACGATTTGGAACTAGGAGCCGTAGTTTTTGCATTGAAGATTTGGAGGCATTACCTTTACGGAACCAAGTGCACGATCTTCACCGACCATAAGAGCCTGCAACATATCTTCGACCAAAAAGACTTGAACATGAGACAAAGGCGATGGGTAGAATTACTCAGTGATTATTAGTGTGAAATCCGTTACCATCCCGGCAAGGCCAATGTGGTAGCAGATGCCCTTAGCCGAAAGGAGAGTACCAGCATCAAGGTGAAGAGCCAGTCGATAACCATCCATTCCAACCTACCCATGCAAATCCGAGAAGGTCAGTTAGAAGCCCTGAAACCTGAGAACATGACAACTGAAGCTTTGAGAGGGATGGAAAAGAAACTTGAGATCAGAAGTGACGGAGTCCATTGTTTTATGGATCGAATCTGGATTCCCAAGTCCGGAGGAGTTAGAGAATTAGTCATGGAGGAAGCACACAGAACCAGATACTCTGTTCACCCGGGCTCTGACAAGATGTACTTAGATCTCAAGAAACAATATTGGTGGCCAAATATGAAGGCTGAGATAACTTCATTTGTGGGCAAGTGTCTGACATGCGCCAAGGTAAAAGTTGAACATCAGAAACCCTCGGGTCTGCTCCAGCAACCTGAGATACCTGAATGGAAATGGGAGATGATCACCATGGATTTCATCACCAAACTACCTAAGTGCTCGAATGGGTATAATACCATTTGGGTGATTGTCGACCGTTTGACAAAATCAGCTCATTTCGTTCCCATAAAAGAATCATACAAGATGGAAAGACTCGCGCGGATTTATATTCAGGAGGTAGTCCGACTACACGGTGTACCTGCATCCATTATCTCTGATCAAGATAGCAGGTTTACTTCCCGATTTTGGCAGTCTCTCCAGAAATCCCTTGGAACCCAACTAGACATGAGCATGGCATACCATCCTCAGACTGATGGACAAAGCGACAGAACAATCCAAACCCTGGAGGACATGCTTAGGGCATGTGTCATTGACTTTGGAAAGTCGTGGGACGCACATCTACCTTTGATCGAATTCTCATACAACAACAGTTACCACACCAGCATTAGGGCTGCCCCGTTCGAAGCCCTATACGGTCGCAAGTGCAGATCCCCTCTATGCTGGGCCGAAGTGGGAGATACACAGTTAGCCAAGAGTCAAGTCCCCGACAGCGTACTTACTGGTCCTGAGATCATTCGTGAAACCACTGAGAAGATTATCCAAATCCGTGAACGACTAAAGGCCTCGCGTGATCGTCAGAAGAGTTACGCTGATAATCGTCGGAAACCACTAGAATTCCAAGTTGGAGACCGTGTTCTGTTGAAGGTCTCGCCCTGGAAAGGCACTGTACGTTTCGGTAAACGTGGGAAACTTAATCCGAGGTACATTGGACCTTTTGAAATCATCGCCAGAGTTGGTCCGGTAGCCTATAAGCTTAATCTACCTCACGAACTTAGTAACATCCATCCCGTCTTTCATGTTTCAAACCTCAAGAAGTGCCTATCCGATGAAACCCTAGTGATTCCATTAGTCGAGATTGAGATCGATGAAAACCTCAACTTCGTGGAGGAACCAATCGAAATTATGGATCGAGAAGTCAAACGTACGAAACAGAGTCGCATCCCGTTGGTAAAGGTTCGCTGGAATGTCAAGCGGGGACCGGAGTTCACGTGGGAACGAGAAGACTCAATGAAACAGAAGTATCCCCAACTCTTTCTAGATCCATGATTTGTATTTTCTCTTATCTCTTGTCTAGAATTTCGGGACGAAATTCCCTCTAACGGGGGGATAATGTAACAACCCGAAATTTCATATCACTTCTTGTACCTCAACTTGTAATCCAATTCGATCAACCAAACGTCATTTTCAAATTCGTTTTCGATTTCGCCATTTTATTAAGTCATTAGTTATATCAATCTAAAATGACTTAATGGGTGTCTTAATACATTTAGAAATCATTTTAACACCCCACTTTAGTAATCGGAATAAGTATAGAATCGACCGTATCGAGTCACGACAATTTGGTCGGGTATGACCAAAAGCCTCACTTGATGTCGGTATCGGGTAGAATTCCGTCGTGTCCAATTCCCGAACACTATATAAAGTGTTTTAAGACTTCATTTGAAGCCTTTGGGCAATTTCTCACTAAACTCTCACAACCTCTCTCCTCAAGCTAGAATTAAGGTCCAAATCTCAAATCTAAGGCTTCAAATCTCTAAGGTACTTTCTCTAGCTTGTATTGTAACCTTCTTAGCCTTCAAATTTGAGTTCAAAACATGGATTAAGACCATATTCATGAGTTTACGGCCATGGAGCCTTCATGGGCCGTAAACTCATATAGCATGGGTTTTTAAGCCCCAAATCCCTTCCTAAGCAATTTTGGACTTTAGTTATGGCTTAATGGCTTCATGGACAAGACTTTTATCATTTGAAACATGGATTATTAGCCATTTGAAGGAGTTTACGGCCAAGGCATAAGCTTGGGCCGTAAACTCATGTAAATGAGGTTTTCATGAACTTAAGCTCTTCCAAATCATAGTTGGGACTTAGATATGACATTAGGGCTTGCTAATCTAGACTTGGAACACTTTAAACATGATTTTTGGGTAATAAAAGTGAGTTTACGGCCAAGACATACTCTTGGGCCGTAAACTCCTCTTAAATGGTGATTTAGTGCCTTAAAACATGTTAAAATGCTTTCAAACTCAATCAATGGCCTTGTGGTAAATCCTAGATTCATCTAAAAATGATTTGAAGACCTTAAACACAACATATACCTTACATAAGTGAGTTTACGGCCAAAGAACTCCTCCTAGGCCGTAAACTCCTATAAGTGTGGCTAATGATGTCTTAAACCACCCTAAAAGCTTGGAAAATTTTCTTGAATTGCATGTGAGTGTTTTAAACATCAACAACTAATTTTTCAAGAGCATAAGGAGAGTTTACGGCCATAGAACATGCCTCTAGGCCATAAACTCCTAAAAGTTTGTTAAATGGTAACCTAAATTCATAACAATGCTTGGAAAATTAGTTAGAATCACATGTGATTGTCCTATATAGTTCAAATTAACCATTCTTGGCCATGGGTGAGTTTACGGCCATAAACTCTAAGAGTGTGGCCGTAAACTCATGTTTTAAATGATGTAAATTCATTCCAAGTGTTCCAAGGCATTTTAGATAATCCATTCTAGCAATCCCCATGTCTATTTAAGCCCTTAAACCATCAAAATCACACCAACATGAGTTTACGGCCGTAAACTCATGTGTGGGTGTGTTTTGTGGTTGTAAACTCATTTAGATATTTACTTATGGAGAGTAAACTCAAGTCCCAAGTCCCTAGTGCCATTACACGTCCGAAGATATCACCCGGGTCACTTCGAATGCTCATTTTGAGGTGTTTAACCTCGTTGGAGTGTAATGTTCCATATGATTAGTGAATGTATCCCTAATTGTATATATGGACATCATTTCATTTTACATAGGGACATCGCGAGTAAACAATCCCCGAATCAACGTCTAGTATCCAAAACCGACACATTCCCGAGTCCGGTGAGTTCATACCCCTACCCTTTTTCACTGTTTTTCACTGTTTTCAGGGGGGGAACACAAGCAAAGTACAAGGGTTTTCTTGTACTCAAAACTTATTTTCATGTGTGTACTTCACATTTCATATGCTTTTAATATTGATTACACAACTGATAACGAGTTGAATACACAGATTACTTAAACATTTATTTGTGAAATGAGTTTTATAAACTGTTATGTTTTATATATTTCACAAATGGTTTCCACATTTTATCAGTTAAAAGCATGACTTATAACACATGAACAATATATTTTGTATACTGTCTTGTCCTCGGTAACATTCCACAGAGATACGTGAATGGAGGATTATCCTATTATTACTAGTAAATTTGTTATTCTGTATGATTGGAGACACGTCCTCGGTAAACACTCCACAGAGATACGCGAGTGGAGGACTACACCCGTAACTAGAATCTCTGGAAGTTAGAGAGCGTGACTTGAGTGTATAGATCTATACAGGGCTGACTACCCCACACCTGGATGCTAGCTACAGCCGAATCGAAATGGTTCAAGGGTGACGAAAGTCATAAGGATTGTGGACTACTTATTGCCACAAGGATGTGGACTACTTATTGCCACAGGTTCAGTATTTAGTATGGTTATGGAACTCGCAACTAGAATAACAGAGATTTACTTATAGTAATAATGAACCACATACTACATTTTACAGATAACCAGGATTCAGTTTACATCTTTTACAAATGATAACCAACATTCAGGAAGGTATGGGACCTTCCTGGGAAACCTTGTACATAACCAGGTTTAACAGAATACATCTTTCATATTGAAAACCAACATACAGGAAAGTATGGGGCATTCCTGGGTAACATACACATAATCAGAAAAGAGTAATCAACTGAATAACATTACAATTTTTACAATAACAAACAAATCAGGAAAGTATGGGACTTTCCTGGGAATACACTGGTACATAAAAGGAATAGAACAATAAAATGGATAATCTAACTATACTTTAGTTTTGTGATACAACAACCAACTTTTAAGAAAATATGGGATTTTCTTGGCGTGTGTTACATTTTCAGAAGCAGAAAGGAAACATAAACATTTTCACAAAACAAAACTACTTATGAACTCACCAGCGTTATGCTGATTTTCAAACTGCTTGTGTTCTCAGGTCAACGATAGTACAGGTACCCGAAGACTTACTTGGTTCAGGATCGTGTGCGTGCAAGACTCGTTTGTTTTGTTTATATCTATAATATGTATCACAACTGTATAAACTGTGTCTTTTGAAACAATTTGTAAAACTCTTAATATGTAATGTAATGTTTGTTTCACTTTACTTACTATGTACATTGGATTTGATACTCAACGTGGAGTCAACCACGGAAATGTTTCCGCCTTCGATTTTCGGGGTGTGACAGTACGGCCGCACACGCCCTCTGTACAGCCGCATACTCTTGTGTACAGCCTCACACACACTCCAGGCCGCACTCCCCAACCGCACATTCATTTTCAAGACCATACACCCACTCTAATGCCCATATTTGGCCCTAAACTTGCATAGATCATTAAGTTTGGATCATATGACACTTATTCTTAGTAATTCCAAGCCCTAAGGATGTTTTCCCATCATGTTTTGTCATGAAACACCTTACTTCTAACTCATTTATGTGTCATCACATGAATAATAGGGGCCATTGGCGTGCAGGGCATCCGTTGACACTCAAACCCTACGTTAAACTGTGAGTTCATACCCCTACTCTTTTTCAATGTTTTTCACTGTTTTCAGGGGGAATACAAGCAAAGTACAAGGAGTACGTGTACTCAAAACTTGTTTTACATGTGTTGTGTTCCATATTACATATGCTTTTAACACTGATAATCTCAACAGATAACAGTTAGAACTTGTAGAACACATTATCATATTATTTGTGAAAACCGTTATAAAATGTGGTATTTTATATTTTCACAAATGGTTTTCCATAGTATATCAATTAAAAGCATAACCTTTTGTTGAAATAGTGTCTAAGGCTGCAACTATATTAGGCAAGTATTTGACCCAGTTGTGCATGGTCCTTTTGGGTTGCCTTCACCATAGCAACTTGATAGGATGATTTATTAAGAGAGAATAAATATTATTAATATATTATGAGAATAATATAAAGAATAATAATATTGTTATTTGATTAATATAAGTCATAGAATTAATTGAAATTAATTTGGTGACTTAAAGAGATTAATTAAATAAGAGGGTATAAATTGTCAATTGTTTGATAGTTAAACTTTAGACTGTAAATCCATATTGATAGATGTGGAACGAATTCTAGAAGCTAAGGATAGCTTAAAATCGTCCAAGGCTATCTAAGGAATGGATTTGGATAGCTTTAAGAGAAGATTATCCAATTAGGGTTTAAGCTGTAACCCTTAAGGAGTCTACAAGTGTAAATAGACCCTATGGCATAAGGAAATCGGCACTTGATCTAAAGTAGAGAAGCCCTGCCCGATTTCCTCCCCTCTCCTCTCTCCCAAATCATCCTCCTTGCTATTTGGTGTTTGTAAGCCATTAGAGGAGTGACAATTGTGACTCTAGAGCTCCAAGACAACAAGATCAAACAAGAGATTCAAAGGTATGATTCTAGATCTGTTTTAACATTGTTCTTATTCCTAAATAGTCATTAGAAGTCTTGGATTCAAAGCATGTTTAATTAGAAAGCCTAGATCCAAGCATTAGGGTTTTGCATGCGCACATAGGAAAGTTCTTATGGCTAAAACCCATCAGTGGTATCAGAGCCTAGCTTGGTTTTCATTAAATTATTGCTTGTTTGTTTGAAACTTAACTGCAAAATTCGATTTTTGTGTTTCTGAGTCATGGACTCGGCGAGTTGGCCTGACTCGGCGAGTCCATTGGTGCACTCGGCGAGTCCAAGCATCAGGAATGGCCAGATTCGGGATTTCTTCATGATTATCTTATGGAAACTTACCTTAATCATATTAGATCAACCCTAATCCGATTTTTTGATATATATGGCTATAATCTTGATCTAATTAAAGATATTTATCAACTAATAAAATATTTAATTTCCTTATATGATAATTAACTAATTATTTTGATTATTTTGGTAATTATCTTGAAAGAAATCTTGAATAAATCAAATATAGATAATTAGGAAATTAATTGTTAATTGCAATTATTTGTTATTTGATCCTCCATGTTTTAAATGTTTAAAACTTGTCCTCAAGTTTTGAAATTTATTTTTGTGATTAAAAGTTTTAATTTAGACAATTTAAATTTCAAACCCTAGATTTTAAAAGGTTTAAAATACAACCCTATACTAATATAATATTACAAGAATAATATATATATATATATATATATATATATATATATATATATATTTATATGTATAACTAAAATGCTAGTCTTACCGTTAGTAGGCCTCATTCATGAAGTCGTTCTATAAGGTGGGTATAAGGCTGCGGCCTATAAATGGCGCTTAATAGGTGTACACTCACACCCACCGCTTGCTTGATCGGTGGAGGGTCGTTAGCCGAACGGGTAGGATAGGGCAACCTCATCCTCTCATTAAAAGTATAATAAGTGATACAAAGTAACTACACATTTTTTTTTAAATTTCCCAATCTTATTTACTTTAGGAAAAGTGAATTGATGCAATCCCATGAAATTACACTTTGCACCCTTGCTAAGAAGTTAGTGGAGCGTGTGTGGTTTACCGGCACACTAATTCGTTCTAAGCAAAGGTGGCAAAGGGTGATTCATTGTTTATCATAGTTCGATGGAGCGTGTGTGGTTTACCGGCACATCGAATAGGTGCTCGTTACAATGAAAGCACCATGTGAATTTGCATGGTAATTCACACCCGCTTTGTGATCCTCGGTATCCCAGTCACAAACAAGAGGGGCATATCAAGATTTAAACATGCCATTGAATAGTTTCAATAAATCTCATCTGATCCTAGGAATTCTCAATACATTTAGGACTAATAGTTAGGTTTTTTATGGTGGAGAATTAGTGAATCGTCATTCACTTACCTTCAATTTATTTGCATGTTAGATTACGACATCCCTTTTCTAATATGTAAATGTGGTTGTTGGATCCTAGCCCTAATTTTTCTTATTAGGTGATAATTAGGGATTTATATTCTAATCTATCTTTGTCCTTTCTATTTGTAGATGTCGAACGCAAACAACGCTACTGCTAGTTCTTTCACGTTGATGAGCCTTTGCCAAAAGGTCACCTTCGATGGAACGAACTTTAGCGAATGGATATGATACATTCGCACCATTGCTTGCTATGAGGATAAGGAGTATGTCCTCGATGAGAAGCTCGAGAAAATCAACCCTGAAATCGCTACTCCGGCTGAAATTACCGCTTTTGAAACTCATGAGCGAGATGCAACGAAGGTACATTGCATCATGATAGCCACCATGAACTCCGAATTCCAAAAGTCCTACGAGTTCATGTACCCGTATGAGATGCATCAAGACTTATTGGAGAGATACCACCAAAACACGAGGCAAGAGCGTTATGAGATTTTCACTAACATGATTTCCGCTAAGATGGGTCATGGAGAATCTCTTACCGTGCACCTGCAAAAGATGCAAAGGTATGTCGACCGCCTTCGCAAGTTAAATGTTGACTTTGGGGAAGACTTGGCGATCGACATGGTGCTTCACTCTTTGCCTCCGATGTACAATCAATTTAGGATGACCTACCACATGAACAAAGAGGAGGTCACCCTCAGCAAACTTCAAGGTCTCTTGAGGGTCGCTGAGAGCAACTTCAAAGACAAGTCTGTTGCACCAACTCCCAATCCACCTGCTGCTCCTGTCTTGGCTATTGGTCAAGGAAAGGGAAAGAAAAGGAAGGCTTCGTCTAAGAACTATCGCAAGGTTAAAGCCCGAGATGGTGCCTCTTCTAGTGGGACCAAAGTTGATCGCGCTAAGCCCTGCCCTAACCCGAAGGAGGCAGAGTGCCACCACTCCCACAAGATAGGACATTGGAAGAGAAGCTGCCCAGAGTACCTTCAAGCCATCAAGGAAGGAAAGATCAAGCCATCTTTCGCAGGTATATATACAATTAAATCTAACGATTCTAATCATGCTATTTCTTGGGTTCTTGATATCGGTTGTGGTTACCACATTTGTTCTAATGTACAGGGACTAAGAAGAAGTAGGGATGTGGAGCAAGGAAGGATCAATCTAATCATGGGGAACAGAAGACCGTCGCCTGTGACCAAGATTGGAGTGTATTCTTTAGTGCTTAGGAATAATTTATGTTTAGATTTGAACAATTGTTGCTATTCGCCAGAAATGGCTAGAAACATCATTTCATTTCATGGTTTGTTTAGACAAGGTTTTAGATTTTCTTTTAATAATGAGAATGGTTCTATTTTGGCTTATCTAAATGGTGTCTTTTACATTGAAGCTATACCATGTAATGGAATTTATGAAACTGTTATGATTGTTGATAACTTAGGAAATGATGTTTTGAACATAGATTCTTCCACTAGTATGGATAAAGCATCCTTGTGGCATTGTCGTCTTGGACAAGTCAACAAGAAACACATAGCCCAACTCCAAAAGGATGGAGTGTTGGAGTCATTCGACCTTAGGGAAGATGACACGTGTGAATCTTGTTTGCTTGGAAAGATGACTAAATCACCCTTCACAAGTACGTGTGAAAGGGGTGAGGGTCTATTCGACCTAATACATACCGATGTATGTGGACCGTTTAGATCAACCGCTTCTACGTGACTTTTACCGATGATTATAGTAGATATGGGTATATCTATTTAATCAAGCAAAAGTCAGAAACCTTTGAAAAGTTCAAAGAGTTCAAGAATGAAGTGGAGAATCAATTGGGCAGGAAAATCAAGATGCTTCGATCCGATCGAGAAGGAGAGTACCTAAGTCTTGAATTCCACGATTATCTCAAAGAGTGTGGAATAGTTTCGCAATTGATGCCTCCTAGGACACCGCAGTTGAATGGTGTGGCAGAAAGGCGTAATCGAACCCTATTTGATATGGTTCACTCTATGATGAGTCGTGCTGCACTACCTATCTCTTTTTGGGGGTATGCCTTAGAGACTGCCGCCCATATCCTTAACCGAGTCCCTACTAAGAAGGTTGCCAAAACACCTCACGAGATGTGGACAGGGAAAGCTCCCTCGTTGGCACATATCAAGGTTTGGGGTTGCGAGGCTATCGTAAGACGAGATACTCACGAAAAGCTCGAACCTCGAAGTGAGCGATGTATTTTCATCGGCTACCTGTAGAAATCCTTTGGATATCTCTTCTATAGACCGAAGGACAATGTTGTCTTCGTTGCGAGGAGATGAGTTTTCTGAGAGCGAGAACTCATAGGCCAAGGAGACAGTGGGAGGCAAATCGAGCTTGAAGAGATTCAAGAGTCGATAGATGAAGGAACTTCTACTGCTGGCACTCAACCCGAGGAGGAAACTCTGATTGAACCGATTGACGAGTCCTTACCTCTTAGACGTTCCGATAGAGTTAGAGTTCATCCCCAGTTTTATGGTTTTCATCTTACTACCGAAGGGGACACGTATATTAGTGATGATACACTAATAAATCTTGATGAACCTAATAGCTATAAGGAAGCCATGGCAGGCCCGGAGTCTGCGAAATGGAAAGAGGCAATGGATAGCAAGATCCAATCCATGTATGATAACCAAGTTTGGAATTTGGTTGATAATGTGCCCGGACGCAAGACCGTTGGGTGCAAATAGATCTTCAAGAAGAAGACCGGCGTGGATGGAAACGTACACACATATAAAGCGCGATTGGTTGCGAAGGGCTTTACTCAAACTCCCGGAGTTGACTATGATGAGAACTTCTCACCAGTTGCAAAGATAAAATCTATTAGAGTGATGCTAGCAATTGCCGCATTTCATGATTATGAGATTTGGCAAATGGATGTCAAGACTGCTTTCCTCAACGGAAAGTTGGCTGAGGATGTTTACATGGCTCAGCCAGAGGGGTTTGTGGATCCGAAGCATCCAAATAGAGTGTGTAAGCTTGAGAAGTCCATTTATGGACTTAAGCAAGCGTCTCGCAGATGGAATCTTTGCTTCGATGAGAAAGTCAAAGAGTTTGGATTTGTACGAAGCGAAGACGAATCATGTGTATATGTCAAAGCCAGTGGGAGTATAGTAAGCTTCCTCGTTCTATATGTCGATGACATATTACTCATAGGAAACGACATCCCGACTCTGCAGGAGGTTAAGTCCTGGCTCGGGAAGTGCTTCGCTATGAAGGACCTCGGAGAGGCTTCTTACATTTTGGGAATAAGGATAGTAAGAGAAAGAAGTAAGAGACTAATTGGACTTAGTCAGAATACTTACTTAGAGAAGGTACTAAAACGTTTTAGTATGGAAAACTCGAAGAAGGGAGAGTTATCGATACAAAGTAATGCCAAGTTGAGTAAGACTCAAAGTCCGAGTACCGAAGCTTTAATAGCAGAAATGAGCCGAGTACCATATGCTTCCACAGTTGGCTCATTCATGTACGCTATGACTTGTACTCGCCCTGATGTAGCCTTCGCTTTGAGCATGGTTAGCAGATATCAATGGAATCCTGGCAGAGCACATTGGATTGCGGTGAAGAATATCCTTAAGTACCTTCGGAGGATGAAGGAATGGTTCTTAGTCCTCGGAGGGAGTGATGACTTGAAGGTGCGAGGGTATTGTGATGCCAGTTTTCAGACCGACAGGGACAACTACCGTTCGCAGTCGGGCTGGGTCTTTACCCTAAATGGAGGAGCAGTGACATGGAAGAGTTCCAAGAAGGAAAATGTAGCTGATTCAACGTGCGAATCAGAGTACATTGCAGCGAGCGAAGCGTCAAAGGAGGCAAAATGGATGAAGAACTTCATCGGTGATCTTGGAGTTGTACCTGCCATAAAGGAGCCCATGGAGATTTTCTGTGATAAGGAAGGAGCGGTTGCCTTGACCAAAGAACCGAGGGATCATGGTAGATCAAGACATATCGACAGAAAATATCACTTCATTAGACATCGTGTAGAAGAAGGACAACTCCTAGTGAAGAGGATATCATCAGAAGATAACCCAGCAGATCCGCTTACGAAGGGACTGAGTAGGGTTAAGCACTTGCAGCATGCTAGGAGTATTGGGCTGAAGGATGATATTAGCATAGATTAGATAGTATTAGAAACGTGTAATAGATAAATGTAATTAACATTTGATGATTAAATAAAGGAGTTTTATTTATAAGTAATGTTACTGTCTTATGTTAATTGTTTAACTATTGTTTCACTTTGCATGTTTTGACTTACAGAATAATTGAGTTTATTAGGAATAATCAAATTGTTCAAATTGTCCACAATCGTTCATATGTTGGAAGTAGATATGAATGACCATTGTCATGAATTGGTGTGTAGATTTTCTAAATGGTGTTAGACATAGCAAAGGGTTGCTGCAACGTTCATGAGTGCTTATGAACTAGTTTTGAGCATTGGAACAAACCCGCGCTTGCTGGAATCACCTTATGGAATATGATATAAAAGGGTGATCGCAAGACGATAATATCATATGGTCTTAAAACCTAGATATATGGTTTGTTATTTGTTAATTGATTGTACATTGATAATGCGAAAACGCATCAGTAACTCGGTGTTACAAAACAAATTGTTGTGTATAGTTGGTTAATGAATAAGTAAATGCATATAATTCGAAGTTTATCTGTAACTTTTATCTAAGAAGGTAAAAGCGATATCTCGGCCGCTCGATGATTTGATTTGACATATGTGTCGGGCCCGGTCAGAACTGAATTGATGTGTTCGATTAAGTTCTATGTCAAATAAATTAGAGATCGAGAAACCTAAATTCTTGACTAACCAGTCCATAGGATTGTCAGCATGATATCTAACAGAGGACTGTACGATCCCTTATCTAAAGGATAAGATTCATTAGATCAGAGTTTGACAGCGTCTTTGAGAGCTACGATTGCAAACCAAATTGTACTTGTGCATATAATTACTAGACTTATCCAAGGGGGAGACTGTTGGAATAGTGTCTAAGGCTGCAACTATATTAGGCAAGTATTTGACCTAGTTGTGCATGGTCCTTTTGGGTTGCCTTCACCATAGCAACTTGATAGGATGATTTATTAAGAGAGAATAAATATTATTAATATATTATGAGAATAATATAAAGAATAATAATAATGTTATTTGATTAATATAACTCATAGAATTAATTGAAATTAATTTGGTGACTTAAAGAGATTAATTAAATAAGAGGGTATAAACTGTCAATTGTTTGATAGTTAAACTTTAGACTGTAAATCCATATTGATAGATGTGGGACGAATTCTAGAAGCTAAGGATAGCTTAAAATCGTCCAAGGATATCTAAGGAATGGATTTGGATAGCTTTAAGAGAAGATTATCCAATTAGGGTTTAAGCTGTAACCCTTAAGGAGTCTACAAGTATAAATAGACCCTATGGCATAAGGAAATCGGCACTTGATCTAAAGTAGAGAAGCCCTGACCGATTTCCTCCCCTCTCCTCTCTGCCAAATCATCCTCCTTGCTATTTGGTGTTTGTAAGCCATTAGAGGAATGACAATTGTGACTCTAGAGCTCCAAGACAACAAGATCAAACAAGAGATTCAAAGGTATGATTCTAGATATGTTTTAACATTGTTCTTATTCCTAAATAGTCATTAGAAGTCTTGGATTCAAAGCATGTTTAATTAGAAAGCCTAGATCCAAGCATTAGGGTTTTGCATGCGCACATAGGAAAGTTCTTATGGCTAAAACCCATCACCTTTGAACTTTGATCATGAAACCTAGTACATTGCTTTGTCCTCGGTAACACTCCACAGAGATACGCGAGTGGAGGATCATCGTTTGTAACAGTATCTTTCTGTATTATTACTAGTAAATTTGTTATTCCTATAAATTGAAGACAGGTCCTCGGAAACACTCCACAGAGATACGCGAGTGGAGGACCGCCCCCGTAACCAGAATCTCCTGGAGGAGAGCGTGACTTGAGTGTATAGATCTATACGGGGCTGACTACCCCACACCTGGCTGCTTGCTACAGCCGAACCGAAAGGTTCAAGGGTGACGAAAGTCATAAGGTGATGTGGACTACTTATTGCCATATCTAGTCTATCGTATGGTTATGGAACTCGCAATTTGGATAACAGAGATTTACTTGTTAGTAATAATGGGTTAGTAACCAGTTTACTTTACACTTATTAGTTTTATGTACATGATAAAACTAATACATCTCACAAGGATAACCAGATTTTCAATATACATCTTTTACATTACATTTCGGATTGGTAACCAACTTTTAGGAAAATATGGAATTTTCCTGGGATATCAGTTGTTCATAACCAGATTTGTGTAACAAAACAGATAAGAAAACTTTACATATAAGAAAATATGGGATTTTCTTGGGTGTGTAACATTTTCAGAAAACAAAAGGAAATTTGTACATTTTCAGAAAACAAAACCACTTATGAACTCACCAACTTTATGCTAATTTTCAAACTGCTTGTATTGTCAGGTCCACCTTAGACAGGTACCCAGTGATCCTTTTTGGTGAAGACGGAGTGCGTAGAAGATGCATCTTTACTTTTGTTCTTATATACATATGTATAACAATTGTAACACCTGGTTTTCAAACAAATGTAAATTCTAATATGTAATGTAATGTTTGTTTACTTCACTTACTATGTACATTGGTTGTGATACTCAACTTGAAGTCACCTCCACCCCGGAACGTTTCCGCCCTGGGTTTCTGGGTGTGACACATAGTAACTATTGTCATATGAAAACTTTGCTAGTGGGAGGTATGTATACCAAGTCCCAACTTCCTCCAAAATCCAATACGCATACCCGAAGCATAACTTCAAGTGTCTGGATCGTCCTCTCACTCTGGCCATATATCTGGGGGTGGTACGCCGTGCTGAAATGCAACTAAGTTCCCAGTTCCTCATGGAAATTCTTCCAGAATCTAGATGTAAATCGAACATCTCTGTCAGATACTACCGACACTGGTACCCCGTGTCTAGCCACCACCTCTCGCACATAAATATTTTCCAATTTCTTAGCAGATATACTCTCAAAGATCAGAATAAAGTGGTCACTCTTCGTCAACCTGTCCACAATCAACCATATAACATCCACACCCCTCAATGTCCTTAGTACCTTCGTGATGAATTCAATAGTGATCTCTTCCCACTTCCACATAGGAATGGGTAGAAGCTGAACCTTTCCATGCGGCCGTTGATGTTTGGCCTTGACCTTTCTGCAGGTCAAGCACCACTCCACGAACCAAGTGATCTCCCGCTTCATGCAGGGCCACAATAGCTCAGTCTCAGGTCTCTATACATATTTGTACCCCCTAGATGTATAGAGAACTTGGACTTGTGTACCTCCTCCAATATCTTCTGTCTCACTCCCCTAGTCGCTGGTACCCACACCCGACCACCCTGTGTCAGAAGACCTTGCCTATCCCGAACTAACAAGTGATACTGACCCCAAATCCACTCTATCTTCGAGTTCTCTTTCTTCACACACTCAACCTGAGCTTGTTTGATCATATCTAACAATGGAGAGATCACCGTCATCCTCAAGTAAACGTTTCTAATCGGGGAACTTGCCGTCTTGCCGCTCAAAGCATCAGCCACCACGTTGGCCTTCCCTGGATGGTATAAGATCTCACATTCATAATCTACTAGCACATCCAACCACCTTCTTTGTCGCATGTTAAGGTTTTGTTGGTCCATCAAATACTTCAAACTTTTATGATCAGTATAAATAGTGCACTGTACTCCATACAAGTAGAGTCTCCAAATTTTGAGGGCAAACACCACTGCCCCCAATTGCAAGTCGTGGGTGGGGTAATTTGCCTTGAGGCGTAAGAAATCACATGCCCTCTCTACATCAGTGCTGCCCTTAACCTTGAGATCAATACATCACAATACACTACAAAATCATCCAGCCCCTTCGGTAGCACAAGAATTGGTGCCTCACATTACTTCTTCCTCCGGGTCACGAAAGGCAACTGCTGGTCTGGGCCCCACCGGATAGTCACATTCTTTTTGGTCAAACGGGTCAAAGGCACAACGATCTTGGAGAAATCTTGGATGAATCTCCGATAATAGCCTGCTAAACCCAAGAAGCTACGGATCTCGGATGCATTCTTCGGTACTTGCCACCGTCTTACTGCCTCAACCTTGGCTAGATCCACCGAAATACCCTCCTGGTTGATGATGTGCCCCAAAAAATTGTACCTCTCGCAGCCAGAAATCACACTTGGAGAACTTGGCATAAAGCCTTTCCGTTTTCAGTGTCTCCAATAGTTCCCTCAGATGTTGCTTATGATACTCCTTGGTCTTAGAATGGACCAGGACATCATCAATAAAAACGATTACCGACCAATCTAGCGTCGGTCTGCATACCCTGTTCATGAGATCCATGAACGCTGCTAGGGCATTGGTGAGCCCGAATGGCATCACCACAAACTCGTAGTGCCCATACTGAGTCCTGAAGGTTGTCTTCGGTATATCCTCATCCTGAATCCTCATATGATGGTACCCCGACTAAAGATCAATCTTGGAAAACCAATACGCACCCTACAGTTGATCGAACAAATCGTCGATCCTCAGTAATGGATAACAGTTTTTCACTGTTAGTTTCTTCAGCTCTTGAAAATCAATACACATCTGGTATGACCCGTCCTTCTTTTTCACGAACAGGTTCAGAGCTCCCCATGGGGAACTGCTTGGACGGATAAACCCTTGGTCTAGCATCTCCTGAAGATGCGTAGACAGCTCTTGCATCTCGGGCGGAGCTAGTCGGTATTGTGCCTTAGCTATCGGGGCGGCACCCGACACTAAATCAATGCGAAACTCCACTTGCCTCTCTGGAGGCACTCCAAGTAACTCCTCGAGAAAGACATCCCGAAACTCCTGTACAACTGGTACACTTCCCAAATCCATTGGGGTCTCAACCCTCGTATCCAAGATATATGCCAAAAATCCCGTACAACCCTGCTGTAAAAATCTCCTATCCCTCGCAGCTGAACATAGGGTTAGCCCCTGCGAGGCCCTCTTTCCATGAATAACCAGTTCTCCCCCACTTGGGGTTCGAACCCTCACCAAAAGGCGCTCGCAATCTATCATGGCCCCATTGGCCCCCAACCAGTCCATCCTAACAATCACCTTTAGCCCTCGCAACGGTATCGGGACTAGATCAACACGAAACCTCTCCCCAAGCACATCTAGGACACAGTCTTGATACACCATCGCAACACTCACAGTGCGGTCTTGCGCAATCTTAACCTCAAGCGGGGAATCCAAAGTCCTCGGTGCATCCAAACACTTCTTGCTAAGTGCAAGAGAAATGATCGGGTAGCTCCCGAATCGAATAAAACGTGAGCCCACATACCATTGACCAAAAAGGTCCCTATACATAACAACAATATACACAAAAGCAATGCAAATAAATATAAAGCAGGAAGATAAAATATATATCAACCACAACATTTGTGGCTGCCCGAGCCTCCTCAGTGGTCATCTGAAATGTGCGACTCTTCACCACAGGAGCATCCGCCTTAGTAGGGCAGCCATCTGTGATCCTCAGTGTGGCAGGAGTAGGCACCGCCACTGCTCCTCCCCCCTTGCAACCTCGAGCAGTCGGCCCGCTTATGGCTGGTTTGGTTGTAGTGAAAACAAATTAAGCCCTTCCTGGGGCAATCCCTACCCAAGTGAACCAGCTAGCCACATGCATAACATCTTGAGCCCGCTATTCGACAATCCCCACTGTGCGGTTTACCACACTTGGCACACCGGCCACGGCCCTATAGGCCCCGACTGGAAGAATCTGAGGTCTTAGGCTTTTTAGGCTAACCTACTACTGTTTGTGCCTCCTCGGGTTTCCTCTTGGTGCAGAAAATCCAACCCTATCTCCCACTCACGGGCCTTCTCCACCATCTCGTTCAGGGTCTTGCACCCTGTAAAGCTCACAAACTCACATATATCATCCCGCAACATGGAATGATATCTCGTCCTCTTCATATCCTCATCCGCAACATACTCCGGGATCAGTAGTGCTCGTTCCTAAAGCTTGGCGGTGATCTCTGCCACAGTCTCGGTGGTATGCTGAAGCTCCTGAAACTCCCTCGCTAACCGTTGCACCTTGATAGGTGGTGCAAACTCCAAATCAAATCGCCTGACAAACTCGACCCATGTCATCTCAGCCACACCAGCTGCCCCCACCTGACTGGTCACCTCTCCCCACCAGTCACGGCCTCGGTCCCTCAACATACACAAATCGAATCGCACCTTTTCCACTTTAGGGAAAGAACTAGTACGTTGGGCATCCTCCATGTCCGCTACCCAACGTCAGCTAACAATGGGGTCCCTGACCCCAAAAAAATCCGGCCCCTAGCACGCCTTGAACTCCCGGAACGAGGGAGTTCGGGCCCCTAGCACGCCTCCATAATCTCCATTATACCTTCCTTGACTGTCCTAAAGATAACTGGGGTATCGTCAAGGATGCCCCTCGTAACCTCTCGTCAATGGGCTCCATAGTGTCACCCGGTCGCCCAACTCCATACCCTAATCCTGATCCTGATACCCATGCTCCAAATCGTGTCACCAACATACTGTACTGCAATACCACAAAACATAATGATCAGGATGTCCATAGAAGGGATCCTCCCACATCGGTTCTCCTTAGAGCTTCCATATCTAATATTGGTTCGGGTACAGGTCCTGTGCGTTCAGTAGTATGGGCCCATTACTACCTTCCACACCTACATGTACCTTCCCCAAGGCTTTACCTGATAACTCTAATTCGTACCAAAACAAATCATATCTAACAGGTTACCGCACAACTCAAATCCTAGGCTAACCTAAGATTTCCTCCATCCATATTAGACCAGAACTCAATCATAGAAGGTTGCCTTATGCATGTAAATTATACACAGAACAAGATCAAATAGACTTTCAAATAATAGGCTCTACCCTAAGACCACAACCAGAAAAGAAGAGGAAATAAGGCCAAATCAATCATTCTGAGACTATAAGACCCTAACCGTATACAATTTTGAAAGCTTACATATGACAACCCATTATTTTCAAGTCTGTAAAAGTCAACAAAAGTCAAAACTTGTCAAATAAAAGTCAAACTCATTGATTTATTTATTTATTAGAAGCTTATCCAAAGTTTTTATATAGCTAAACCTTTTAATTTATAAGTGTTGCAAAATAATAATCCAAATGCGAGGACCGAAAACCTTTGCATAAGTGAAAACCCTCGGACCGAAAACGAGTTCTCGGCCGCAAACCTTCGCATGATGCCCGTTCTCGGCGGAAGACTGTTTCCCGGATAGAGTTCCTTAACGAGAACCCCTAAATCCTATCCATTGGCACGAGATTCTAAGTGTTTTGCTAGTGCTAACGAAGGTGTCCCGTCATATTTTCGGTCTTATATATAGGTGGACTGAAATCAATCCTTCACTCTTACACTTGCCAACCGAAAACACCCTTTTTCCCTCTCAATAACACAACCAATAACCTCACATTTTTTCTCAAATATCATCTAAATACACCTTCCAATCTTCATATCTTGGACCGAAAACACCCATATCTTCTTGTGTTCACCAAGAACACCAAGAACTCTTCGAATCATCAAGCAACCGAAAAATCCTATTTTTGGTTAATTCTAACACTTTTTATAAGTGTTTCTTACATAATCCTTGTGTTATTTATCACTTAGATTGTAAAGTTATTAACTTTATTTCTATAACGGGTATAATTATTGTTTAGGATATGACTTCTCGCACGGATTCTCAACTAGAGGATCATTACCACTACATCGTATGTCCACTCGAACACTCACATAAGGTGAGTTTATACCCCTATGTTTTACCATTTTTAAATGTTTTAGGGGGAGAATACAAGCTAAACACAAGGTAGTTCTATTAACACTTACATACGATTACAAATCATTTTAAGACATTTAATGCTTTTATAAACTTATCAAACCATTTTAAACTTTTTTTCAATCTCTTAAATTACTGTTTTTATCAAACTATATTCATATATATATATATATATATATATATATATATATATATATATATATATATATATATGATTTAACAGACTTAGTACCAGTGTTTCTGCCTTAAATCATGTTCCTTGTTTGGTTGTGGGCTTAGGATAGGAATACTTGTCCGACTGTCTTTTAGATTATAATTATACATGCAACATATATATATATATATATATATATATATATATATATATATATATATATATATATATATATATATAAGTATAAAACTTATTTCAATAACAATTATTAACCCTTTTGTACATGCCGAGAAAAAGGGGTATTTCCTTAATCATTTTCAGTATAAACATAACAACTTATAAACCATAATAGGTATAGTTTAGGTATCAATTCACATTATTTTCTAGTTCAAGGATACATTACATGAATCAATACATAAGTACAAATTACTTTTCATTACAAGTACATTATTCATTTACAAGAACAAGAAAACATATACACACTATAGTAAACGAGTTATTACTAGAATGTGAGCCACTACTTCATGGTACCTCCTAAGGTGCATATTAAGCCCTATTTTATAACCAGAGTCTCCTGGAGGGAGAGCATGAATTTATGTATAGATCTATATGGGACTAACAATCCCACATCTCGACTACTAGGTGGTTATAATCTCATTCACATTAAGCATTAACTAAACATTTCGGTTTACAAAACAAACATTACTTCAGTAGTTTTATTTTGAGTAATAGGACTACCTATCATTATTTTCCAGCACTAATACACGATTGAGTTCATACAAGTGTAGTACTCTATTTTCTACCAAAGAAAACATACGCTTACACTATTTCATAATACAATAACATATAAACATTTTGGTCTTAAGGCCTAAGACTACTTTTCATTTAAATAGAGAAAATATTGGATTTTCTGGAAGAACACACTAACATTTTCATGAAACAAAGGCAGATTTCTAATACTAAATGCTTATGAAATCACCAACTTAAATGTTGATACTCTCTTTTCAAAATAACTTTTATTCTCAGGGAACTAGTAGACATGTACACTTACTTAGGTTTTTGAGAAGACGGAGCTTGTTCAAGACTCTTCTTTTATTTTGCTATACATTTTTAGTGTCATACAATCAATTCTAAGAACACACATGTATTAACTATATTTTAAATACAATGGATGTTGTTGTTTGTTTTACTATTATGCAATTGTTATGATACTGTACATGACGTCCTCCACGCCCGAACGTTTCCACCATTCTGGTTTGGGGGTACGACATTACACATAGCAAGATTCATACGATTATCATAACTCACATATTAGTATAAGATG
The DNA here is from genome assembly GCF_051521515.1 of Lactuca serriola. Lineage (NCBI taxonomy): Eukaryota > Viridiplantae > Streptophyta > Magnoliopsida > Asterales > Asteraceae > Lactuca > Lactuca serriola. The sequence goes on from NC_136412.1 coordinate 114,861,813, forward strand.
GCTAACATAATGGGGGAACTACTTAGTTGGCTCGATCGATCACGTGCATTGCACTCTACTCTTTCTCATTATAAAAAGTTTTTAACTTTTATTTTTGAAAACAATTTTACGATTTCCTTAGTTTGAGTCCTAACACATCCGAGAGTGTGCCCGAATCCCTCAAACCAAGGCTCTGATACCAACTTGTAACGACCCAATTTTCAAAAGAAAATTTTCATTTTTAAATAGTCAAAAACATTTTTCATAAACCATAAAATCTCGAATACATTTGTTTTGAAATTCATAACAATTAAGATATTATACCAATCATCAGAGTGACTCATGAAAACGCCTGAGAGAAAGTGATTGCCGCTTCATCAAGCCTTTCCCTTGCCCTTAGGCTTAGATGTACCTGAAACAAGTCCACAAACTGTAAGCTAATGCTTAGTGAGTCTCCTAGAGCATACCCCACACAATCCACATAATCACATAATCATATTAGCTATAAAAGAGGCATAAACTACATATCCATGCATACAAACATACAAAGATGTCGTGGGCTCCTCCCAAGGTCTTAATCCAAGATGACATAGGCTCCCCCACATGGTCTTACACCTAACTGCCATGGGCTCCCCCATGGTCTTTAGCTGGAAAGCCATGGGATCCCCCATATGGTCTTACATCCAGGTGTCATGGGCTCCTCCCATGGTCTTTACTTGAAAAGCCATGGGCTCCCCCACATGGTCTTACATCCCAGTGACATGGGCTCCCCCCATGGTCTTTCGTGCAAGTAACACATATATAACTAGCATAACATATAGCATAACTAACTATCATACCACGTATCTCTACATCAACGAGTGTACCACATATCACAAAATGGGTCGGCCTTGGTGCCTTCGACCCATTGGTATGGTGAGGAGACTCACCTCTCATGAATGTTGAACTGACAAGATAAGATCAGATAAATCCCAACACACAACTCTAATTCAACTGCCTATAATCATCATGTGATTAAATTGTCTTAATCCAAAAATACCATAAATACCCTCAAGGTCAACCCTGGTCAAAGTCAAGGTCAACAGTCCATGTTGACCTCAACTTGTCGAGTGCATCCAACAACCCGTCGAGTTCCTTCAGAGTCCATACAATTGAAATCCCGAGTCACCTAAGTAACTTGTCGAGTTCCTTAATTGTCCAAAAGAATGAAAACTCATGCAAACCAAAAACCCTAATCCTTCACTGAAATCACTCAGAATCCTGAAAACGGGTAAACCCTACTCGACTCATCCACTTGGCTAAGGGACTCGTCGAGTCCCTTCAGTCCTTTTTGCGTTCATACATTTTTAAGCTACCCCAAAGCTCCAAATAGCAGATCTAGCCTCCTAGGGAATGATTTCCACGTAAAGTTGCAAACTTTAAGTGCATGCAAGCTCTTTAAGGCCAAAACCAAGCTAAGGGAGGGGTTTTAACCAAAGAGAAGGGATAATGCTTGATAAATTCAGTGACTTTATAACTCTAAGGACTTATAGAAGTCCAGATTTGAAGTTACAACTTCGGATCATGCCCAATACCCGAAATAATCTACTAATATACTAAAAAAAATCCTTAAACCCAAATCAACAACAACTCGACAAGAACATTTTGGCTCACGATTGAACTGGGCTCTGATACCACATATGATACGTGTTTGGACCGCTCCAAAAATCCACCAACACGAATCGGAATCTTGAAACCAAAAATGATTCAAATATGGTGCTTGAAACCAAATATGCAGCGAAACAAAGAACAAAGACAAGAACAAAATAACAAAAGTGATAGTGTGAAGACCTACAGTTTGAAGCTTCGGTGAAAACAAGTTAAGACATATTAACTTGAGTTCGATAATTAGAATTAGGAAACGTGTCCCAATAAAGATCAGTTTGAATTGTACGGAACAACTCGATATGAACAACAGTTTGAATTTTCAATAAACTTCAGTCGACTCCTCTTTACAATGATAGACATTGGCTTTATATAGCCTTACAAACATAACGGTTAAGAAACTAAAAGACATTCTAATAACCATGCCTATTAAAGTCTTATTAAATGCTAAACTTAAAGGAATAAATAAATGTTGGTAAAAGAATAAATAAATGTTGGTAAAGTAAAGTTTTGGGAAATGATGTCTTGGGAAGTGGAAAAGCGGCGCTTAAACTCCCAAGGCTTCCAAGTACGTGCATCGGAAGTCAAACAGCCTTCGAAATCATACAACATCAAGGCCTATCGAAAACAATGTGTGAATCTGAACCAAGTCCATCGGAATGGAAGATGTATTCGGAATTGCACGTAAGAAGCCTCCAAGAATGCGACAACTGAACACGATTGATCACACCCCGATAACTTGGGCCTTCGACTCGTTCTGATGGTTCGGAACCAATCGCAACCAGTCACAATCCAATCGCCTTGAATCCCATTCGCAATGAACACTGCCAAATGACTCTGATGCATTCTGATCGGTCGGACCCAGTCGCAACTCATCATAACCTATTTTAATTGGATCCCGATGTTCGCACCGAATTGTACCGATAACAACCAACTATGATGCGATCCAATCTTTCGCAATAGACCACCTGTGATTGCAACGCCTTGCAATCTTTCACATTCGATCATAGGTATCCAAGCACCAATTGCAACTTATTTCAATCTGAAATGAAGCTTCTGTTTGAGAAACCGATTCCATATTCAGCTTCTGATCCTTTGCATCTGGTCGATTTTTTCCAATCGTATCCACTTGAAATCAGATTGGAAATAGAAGTTGGCGAATTGAAATCCATGCACGGATCAAGAAGCCTCATAAAGCCTTTATTCTCCCCCAAAAATCCGGCCATACCAACCCCCTACACACACACTCTCTATCTCTCTCTCACTCATTATACCTTACTCCTTTATGCAGAATCTCAATGTCAGATTTTGTATGTCATCGTGAGAGAGAAAAACCGATCTTAGAGGCAACTTTTATGGGAGAGATTTTCCATTTCATTTTGCATATGTTAACTCGCATTGCTGTAGTTTTGTGGCCCATTTTCGTGAAGTATAACTCCAAATTGATGACGAGAGAGATAGCATAACCAGAGAGACAAAATCTCACTTTCTCTCTTTCTTCTCTCTAGAAACACTCTCTACTTCTCTTAACTTTTTCCATCAAAACTCAGCCTTCTATCCATCAAAATCATGAGATATTTGGTTGTTTTTGAAGCCTCAAAATTGAAGTCAAGTTAAAAGACTTCACTCTGTCCATCTTTCTCTTCAACTTGATGCAAGTTTTAGCTCGTTTTCTCTTCATCTTTGGATTATATTCCCTTTGTAGGCTAGAATCTTTCCTTTCATCTTGATGATTGTATATTATCACCATCACATGTTTCATGTGTTAAAACTGGTGATAATCCATGCTCAAACCAATGTTAAGATCAAAGATTAACCCGTACACGCTCTTACAACATCAAAAATCGATTTTACACCTCCTTTTTCTTCAAAGTTTATTTCTTATGGTTAAAATCATTTCTATAACATATTGGATGTGTTTTAACACCATTAATGTCTAAAAACCCCAATGTAAGCTTAAAAATCGAATCCAAGATAAGAACATAAAACCTATTTTCTAGAGTTCTTGAGAACAAACATTTTATACTTGAATGCATATTTGCTTTTTATTATTTAAATCCACTTTTTTCTCTGGAAACATGACTACAACATGCATGGATTATGATATCTTTAAAATATTTTAAAAGATTTTCTCAAAGTAATAGCTCACTTTTTCAACCCATTAGCATGCATGCAATCTGCTAGATTTCTTCATTTGACTTTGAATTGTCATATCTCACTCATTTCTTAACTACAAATGGAGATATTTTTTTGAGATATAGTATTTTGAGTTAACATTCAAGCCTAAGTGGTCCTACTAAAAGGAAAATCTCTAGAAAAGTCTCAAACATTTGAGAAAAAGTTTCAAAAAAATCCTAATTTTTTTTGAATAAAAAAACCCAGAAAACCAGCTTATGTTTATAATTTAGCCCTTTATGACCTTTTTCAATTGGTCAACTCATGATGTGGAGAGGTGGAATGATGGATGATTTGGCGGTTGAAGTGGCATATTAAGTTGAAATGAAATTAAATAGCACACAAAGGAATAAAAAGAAGGTAATAGGGGTCGAACTCACGACCTCAATGATTAACTCCCAAGCATGTCTTAACCGTTGGGTTGTAGGGGTTTTCGATAAATAAGGGTTGATTTCTTATATATATATATATATATACTGATACTACTATATAATGTATATATAATAGGAAGACCAAAGGTCTTAAGACTAAAATCTTACAACAAAGAGCTTAAATCGTAACCTTTTATTTTATATCTAATGGTCTATAATCATAATCCTTGGGAACAAGAAATAACCAATCAAAAACAAACACACATATGCTAACACAAATCACACCATATAAAAAGAGCACGGTACGCTTACTCTAACTTACAAAACCATTTGTTTCTTTTTCTTTAAACTCCTCCTTTTCTAATAAGAAAATTTACAAACAACAGCAACGATCACTACAAGAAAATTTCTATTTAGCTACGGAAAATTTCGTAGCCAAAAACTGAAATTCCGTAGCTAAAGCTGAATAACTACGAAATTTGTTACGCAAATTTTCAATTAGACTCCGTAACTTTATTTCTTGTAGCAAATTGTTTAGCTACGGAATTATAATTCCGTAGCAATTTTGCTATGACGGTTTCTACGACATATATTCCGTTGTAAATTGAGTTCCATAGCATTTTCGTAGCAAAATCGATAACAATTTTTCCGTAACAAATTCCGTTGCAATGTTTCCGTAGCAACTTTTCCATAGCAAATTCCATAACAATTTTTCCATAACTAATTTCGTAGCAAATTTCGTAGCAACTTTTCTGTAGCAAATTCCATAACAATTTTTCCGTAACTAATTTCGTAGCAACGTTTCCGTAGCAAATTCCATAGCAACTTTTATGTAGCAATTTCCATAGCAATTTTTACATAACTAATTCCGTAGCAAATTCCGTGGCAATTGTTCCATAACATTATTCAATAAATTTTGATTATTCAATTAGACTATTATATCAATTTATAAAAATGCAATTAATATAAAACCACAAGTAAAAGAGTATTTCTATAGAAACTAAAAGAAATATCCAATATATCAAAAGATACATATTTTAAAATCAAAAGTGGCTACTAATTAAATATAAAATATTATTCGATACATAATATTTTATCATTGATTAATAAAAGTTTTAACCTACTCATTCAAAGCTTGTGCAAGTTGTTCAAACTTTGCTTGAACATCCATATTTTTCTATTGAAACTCCACGTTCTCTTGTTGACCATCCTTATATTGTTCTGTTGAATATCCTCATATTGTCCGTGTTGCGTCTCAACTAAGGTAATTTGGTTTCAGACATAAGTATTTCTTTTTATGATCCTACAATATTTCAATATAACCAGTAAAAACAAGAACGAATGATTAAACAAGAAATTTGACCGTTAAATATTATAAATGATGTAAAGCACAAAAAAATTACCTCAAAAGCCTTTTTCAAAAACATATGAATTTTTTTTTCGTATTTTTGTCTAGCAGAACCAAATCCCACTGAAATGGCGTTAAAAATGGACATCGCCTTTTGCACAACCTCTTCATGTGCTTCTCTCATTGCAACCTATAGTGATTTGAGAGAAGATTTTATAAAGGCTTGTACATTGGTTTATATAAAAATTAAAGAAAATAATGAATCATACTTACTCAGGTGGCATTTGTACGATCAAAGATTGACACATAGAGATCAGTAGCCAACCCATATGCCCTTTCACACTCTGCTTCTTCAACACTTTGTAAAATGGAAATAGTTTAGTAAAACACAATAAGAATTAAAAAGAAAGTTATATAAAACTAACATGCCATGAGAAGGTTATTGTAGGCACTGGTACATTTTAATTGTGCAAAATTTCTTCGAAACCAAGAAACATTAGAAACATCCGTACACATGTAGGAATGGAAAGATTCGTTATGTTTGGTTGGTTTATAGAAATAGAATAAATTTTCTTATGAATTTACAAAAATCTTCCCTTCGTTTTGGATTTTTATCGTGTTTAGTCCAGAATTGAAACATTTTCCACAAAGGGACCACTTTTGTAGTTAATTGTTTTTGTGTTATATGTGAATATGATGTAGGGTAAAAATTATTGAATTACAAAACATGATAAAAGATTATTAAAACACAAATAAGATTATAATAAAGCATATATAACTCCTTGAAAAAGATAGGACTTGTCTAGATTCTGAAATTCAAATTCTTACGGATAATGATGTATTTGAATCTTGCACATCCAATTTGTAAACAACACCATATTGGAATATGAATAACTGTAGGCTCAAAATCATCTCCATAACCCTTCTTCAAATATGAGACTACAAAAGAATCACATTTTATCATAATTAAGAATTGTATATAAATACATGGTAATGGAAAAACAAGAATATTTTTTTAAAAATTGTAGTACCAATTCTTCATCTCACCAAGCTTCCCAACTTTCTTCTCCTTTAACACTAATTCCACCTCTATAGAAGAGCTAATTTGTCCAGTCTCTGAAGTCCTCTACCGTCCTAAAAATGGAAAACAAAAAAAAGTATAAAATATAAAGATGATGTCATAAATTATAAAAAGAAAAAATAAACTCACTTTTGCCACTTGAAACTGGATAGATTGAACAAATAAGGAGCAAACATAAACCAACTGCTAATACTTAGAAGAATGTAGCCTACTAAACTACCTGCATTGTATACATATGCAATGTACACCACTAACAATAAAACCATTTCCATTCTGTTTCAATAAATAAATAAATAAAATATTAAAACCATGAGAGAGAGTGATTATTCTAGAGAGAGAAAAAAGAGTACCCTTTGACCAAATGACTTCACGAATATGTACACAGTGATCACTGTTAAGTGTTAACTTCATATTAAACCAAAAAAGTTGTTAGCCGTTTAAAAAAAATAATACTATAAATTAATAAAAAAGAGTGTGTAGTCTACCATGGTGCAGAAGTAGAATCTAACGGTTATAAACTAGAACAAAAGCATCCGGAAAAAGTCAAAGAGTTCCCAAAACTTGAACCTTTTCCTTCATAATCCATCTTCATTCCCTGCTACCTTCTAGTTTTTGATGAAGAAGGTGATGGTGATGGTCATGGTGATGGTGATTGGATCAGTTGTTGCATAATGATCTTAATAATTCAAGAAATTATGAATCCATTGATAGGTCTGGTTTATTTGTTCCACCAAAGTTGTATAGTCTTTTTTCAAAGAACTTGCAGTGAATCATTCCAGTACTATGAGCACCTGTAATGAAACTATATAGATTAAGAACTGAAGCAACGAGAGTAGAGAAGTGAAGAATAGATGATTGAATTGTGTACCTAAAAGAGTGACTGTTTCTTTATCAGTGAAAACCCCCTGTTGCAAATCTTGCAGTATTTGTAGAAAGATCATATAAGGGACTAGGAAGCTCATAGGAGAGTTGAGAGAAAGATCGATTGCTGTCTTTTCTACCTGTGTGAGCTGGATAAAATGGTCCACCAACCTGTAAAGAAATTAGATATTAATAACCTAAAGTTGCATGTGTTCTTGAATGATATGAAGAGGAAAAAGGTGAAAAGGGAAATGATTGGGAGATGAATGTGGTTACTTACTATAATCACACTCTCATAAGCCGCCACCACAAGAAGATCAACACAAGAAACTACACCAGGGCATGCATTTTCTAATTCGGCTTCGATGATGTCAAGATGTTCAAAACATTTCAAACAATATATGGAAAAATCATATTTAGACAAAACTAAAAACAATAAAACTGCTACAGCATCATAGCCATAACTCTGAATCACTATGTTAAGAAGATAGAATTTTTGTTCTTCTGTGGTGGGTGAGGAAACGAGTTTGTTGATTATACCAAGCACAACGTGTCTTAATCTCCCAGTCATGAGAAGCGTAAGGTTTGATTTCTGTAGGTAAACAAAACTTCCAAATCAAAATGAAAATTCAATCCAGAAATCAAAGTGGAAGTTAATTGCTGATGGATACATTGTTCAAATACTCACAATTCTAATTTTAATTACCGTTAACCAATACGAATTATCAAATTAAACCTAAAACTCAATCGATGTAATAGAAAAAATAAGTTAGGGTTTTTTTTACCAAAACTTGGAGAAAAAAGCTGAAATCGGATCGTCCACCAGCTGCAGCAGCGACTTCGACGGTGGTGGCGGCGGCAAGAGAGAGAGAGGCGATGTTGATCTCTGTTCACACTGTGAGAAAGAGGAGCAACTTTACTTGTTTAAGGGGTGGTGGGTTGCATGCCGTACCGACAGTGGAAGGGAGAAGGTATGTTGCGTCGACGGCTTTGAAGGAGCTGGAGGGATTTGCTGACGGCGGTGATGGCGGAGGTGATGTCGTTGGCCGAGGCAATGGTCGGCTGGAGGCGGAAGGGATGGCCGGCTGATTGCAGATCGGGGATGATGGAACCTGAGGTATCGTGTGATTAGATAGAGAAGAGGGAAAGTGAGAGTAGGGCAAAATCAAACCCACAACGATTCGGTGAAGCTCACCCTGTAACATTCTCATATTTACCAAATTGTCCCTACTACTTAAAAAATAAAAAATAAAATCAAATATTACCAATGCGCATTTCTGACCGAACGGAAAATTGTTGATTTGTGTTGGTAAAGGGTCGGCAGTTGTTCAGTGGATAATGACGTAAATGGAGACTGGGGGAAAATTGAAGAATGAGGAAACTGAGGAATGAGGATGGTATGTTTAGTGGTTTATATTATGGGTCATCGTCCTCCTATTTGCCCTTAAAGTTTGAAAACATCACAATCTGTCACAACGCATTACCAATATCGACCATAGATCCTAAAAAGATGGAGGGTGAAATATCACTTGATATGAAACTTGAGGACCTTCTTGCAATTTATGACCAAGAAAAACTCAAATATTTGTCTTCGTTTGTTGGTCAGGTTTGAATTATTCATCTTGTAAACAAACATCGCTTTTAATGTTTAGAAACGATTTGAAGATGTTTGACTTATGCAGAAAGTCAAAGTCAACGTGGTCTTGGCTGATAGAGGATCGAATAAGCTAATATTTTCTACAAAACCAAAAGAGAAAGATGAATCGGTTGACTTTTTTTTGTTGTGTTTTACATCTTTTTTATTTTTTTTTTAATTTAATATTTTTATTTTGGTGTAATTGGATGAAGATATTGGGCAAGACAAGCGTTTGAGAATTGTTTTATGTTTTTCTCTAAACTTAAAGCAGAGGGTATAATCGGAAGTACAATGAATTCCTCTTCTCTTCTTCTATAGCAAGATCTTGCTCTTCTTTTGTAAACTCATGATACTTCACCTATGTCTAAAATTTTTGCTAAGTTGACTATTTGACCATTTGACAGTTTGACTATTTTTATTTTTGTTGTTGAGTTTTCAAAGATAATTGTGTATTTTTAATATATATTTTTTTAATAATCTTCTATATTTTTGCTACGGAACCATATTTCGTAACTACTTAACTACGGAATTTTCCGTAGTCAGATACCTATGGATTTGGATTTCGTAGCTATTTTGCAAATTCATCTTTTTGTAACAAGTTCCATAATAGATTAGCTACAAAATTTTATTTTGTAGCAAATTTTCCTAGCAAAATAATTACGGATCTTAATTCCATAGCTAACTAGCTATGTATTTTTATTTCGTAGCCAATTATATAGTCAACTAGCTACATACATGGATTTTGTAACAAGTTTTATAGAGAACTAGCTACAACCAAAAAACTTGTAGCATTATCTGTAGTAAACTAGCTACGGAATTTAATTCTGTAGCAACTATTTAAGATTTAGCTACGACATGCAATTTCGTAGCCATTTCCGTAGCAAATTAGTTACAACCAACCATTTTGTAACATATTCCGTAATAAATTAACTATGAATTTAGATTCCATAACAACTTTACGTAGCTATTTAAGATTTAGCTACATAATGCAATTCCGTAACCTTTTATGTAGCAAAATAGCTAAGAAAAGTCGTTCCGTAGCATATTCCGTAGTAAAATAGCAACGGATTTTAATTCCATAGTAACTTTCCGTAGCTATTTAGGATTTTTCTTGTAGTGGATATGATGCCGACACTACCAGTGTACCTCCGTCAAACTGCCAATATCGCAACCAACCAATCCTCTCGGACACTTCAACCGCCACACCAACACCACCTACGCCGCTGCACTAACGAATTTGCCACCTCTGTCTTCACTATCGCTGCACTATTGACACTACCTTACATCCTTCTTGCATCATAGTGGAAATGAAGAAGATCTTTCTCTAGCTGTATGTAACCATGCATATATTTTTGTGTTTGTGAAACTTTAAATGGTGAGCACAAATCAATTAATGTTTTGAGTTGCATTGCAGGCCATATTTTGAGTTATAGGTCTTGTGTTTTTATGGATCTAGATGTTGGGAAAGTAAGATTTGTTTTACGTTTCTTAAGCTTTCATTCCGATTTATTTGTTGTGTCATCATGTTTTGCTTTTGACTAACACCCTTTTTTTTATTTCACCTACAATGTATCACAGTGGAAATGAAGAAGATAAAACAATGGGAGATTGTGAGTATTTAAGATAAAATGATGGGAGAAGATTCCAAAGCATTGGGTATTTTAGTGAAAATATTATAAATAGTTATATTGTAATTCAGTTGAAGGTATGTAAGAATTTAGTTGAAGGTCTATGTCTATGCATCGTTAAAATTAAAATTGGGATGTAATAATATTCACCAATACACCATGGTGTTAAAGTTATTAGATCTTGCAAACTACAATGTTACAGCTATATAGATCTTTCAAAGTACAAAATGATGAGTTTTTTCAAATGACATGAGACCCCATTGCATTCTTAGACATGTTACCTAAAGCTAGCCGAGTAGCAATGGTGAGGTTTTTATTCAAACGCATGTTGTCTCGATTACTAAAAAAGTTTGGCACATTATTTACTTGATGTTCACATGGTCACCATAAAAAGAGAAGATCAAAGCATCGCTTAAAAATCTTAGAGTGTAACAACTGAAACATAGGCTCGTGTAGCCTATTAAAATGTTTTTTATACATTGGGAACGTAAAGTAGTATAAATGTTTTGGTATTAGGGAAGGTAAAACATGTTAAACTATTATCATTCATATTGTTTTCCTGGAGAGTAATAATACCTTATCTTATTGACACATATAAGCTAGGAGGGGGACTTATTTTTTAAAGGTTTTTAGGTGGTTGTGAAGTTTTTATTTATCTATTTATTTATTATATATATATATATATATATATATATATATATATATATATATATATATATATATATATATTTGAGACCACCTATATTTTGTGAGACCGTGAGACGCATTTTTTTATTTTTTTTTTTAGTTTTTTTAGTTAATTCAAGTTCCGAAAATAATATTTAAAAAAAGAGTTTTTGGATTTTTCCATATATTTTTCATTTTAAAATTATTTTTTAGAATATGTATAGTGTAATATTTTATTCGAATATTTCACGTATTTTTCAAAAAAAATGGAATTTATTTTTATTTTATTTTTATTTTTTTTAGTTAATTCAAGTTCCGAAAATAATATTTAAAAAAAGAATTTTTAGATTTTTCTATTTTATCTGCATTTTAAAATTATTTTTTAGAATATGTCACTGTAATATTCTATTAGAATATTTCACGTATTTTTCAAAAAAATGAAATTTTTTTTTATTTTTTTTTTGTTAATTCAAGTTCCGAAAATAATATTTAAAAAAAAAGAATTTTTAGATTTTTCCATTTATTCTGCATTTTAAAATTATTTTTTAGAATATGTCAGTGTAATATTCTATTAGAATATTTCACGTATTTTTCAAAAAAAATGGAATTTTTTTTATTTTTTTTTAGTTAATTCAAGTTCCGAAAATAATATTTAAAATTTTTTTTAGATTTTTCTATTTATTTTGAATTTTAAAATTATTTTTAGATTTGGTCTCACAGTCTCACAAAATTAGAATGGTCTCAAATGAACCTGAATATATATATATATATATATATATATATATATATATATATATATATATATATATATCATATCATATACGTTTTATTCTATTGCAGACTGATCGTTCATCATCTTCATATCATATTTTTTATTCTGATATTTCGTTAATGGAGGTATGTTGTTCATACAGTATTTATTTTGTTATTGTTGACTAATCGTTCATCATATGCATATAATTTTTGTTCTCTTGATAGTGCAGACTAATTGTTTATCATATTCATATCATATTTGTTCTTATGATATTTCATTGATGAAATTCATATTTTGAATTATATTTGTGTGATTTTCAAAACAAAGATAATGTTGATAACAATAAGAAGGGTTTTTCTGATAACAATGGTCGGAATGTTAAGCAACCGAAAGTGAATCAAGATTTGAAGAAAAAAAAAGATGTGAGATTTGTTTTGGTGTTGGTCATGATATGAGGAACTGTCCTCAAGCATTGGTCAAGAGAGAGTAGATGTTTATTTCGTTAAGATATATTAGAAATTGAATAATGTTTTCAATTTAGTCCTATCGGATGTTATGGAGTTTTATTTGAGTCTAATAATGATATGGATTCATAAATTTTAAGGGTTTATCCTTGTAAGTTTATGTTTTGATTCAATTAATATTAATAATTTTCATTTTGAGTTTGATTCAAATTTCATATATTTTGTTATTTATCATATGCTTATATATACGTTGTTGTAAATGTATTTTTTTTTTTCATATTCATATAGAATAATTCTTCGTAATTGTGTTATACATAATGTTTTATGCAAACATTCTGTTAGAATGGTTGTTAATAAGATTTGCAAAATGTTCATGTGTATTACAAAATATAGAATAAACAAAAACACAATTTAATGTATGTTTTTAAATGCATTTTGTTTTTCTATTCGTATAGAATTTGTGTACCCAAATGCGTTTTAATCAATGATTATGAAAAGATTCTATTAGAATTGTTCTTATCAAATTTTTGTAGAATGTTAATTTGTATTAGAATATACAGAACAAATATGAGCAAAATAAATTTATTATAATTTTTGTTTCACCTATTCTGACAGAATAAGAGTCTGGTAGAATTGTGTTAATTTGTATTAAAATATATAGAACATACATGAGCAAAATAATTTTTTTGTAATACTTGTTTCACCTATTCTGATAGAATAAGAGTATGGTATCTTCATTGTTTTCTTAGTATATGCGTTTATGTTGTAATTAATCAGAAATCATATGTAAATTCATACGAAATAATTTTTATTTTAAAGTTTGCTGAATAAGACTCTGATATCTTCATTGTTTTCTTATCTTTACAATGTTTTTTTTAAAAATTCAAAAAATTAAATAATTGATAACAATGAATGCAGATAGCATGCCTTTTTAGTTACATATCAATTACATGATTTCTCCTTTTTTTAATATATACTTAATTGGCTCAAAGTTTGTAATATATCTGGTGTTCAATCGTGCTATAAATTATCTTATGGATGATACAGTATCAGCTGGTGACGATCATATTCATGATCAACATGAATATCCTAATGATTATGCACATGATTATGAAGATTTCGGGTTAGCTGATCATGATTCTCTACATAATATCGATTTTCAAATAGTCGAGAATAGCAATCTAAATATAGGTGAAGTATCTTTATAAGTTTTTATACTTGTTAATTTTTATAATAATAATGTTGAACTTGTATATTGTTTTTTACAATATGGCGAAACTTTTACTTGCAAAGATGAGGATCCATTAGAACACATTCAAAATCATATATATGACAATTCTGAATATCACTTCGGTGATTGTAGTAATCATAACCCATGTGATGTATTTTAATTATTTATTTGTTTTTTATATATTTACGTATCTTAAATCTTTTTTATCTCAATTATATACCACCCTTATGCATTTACTCAGTTATAGTGGTCAGCCCCATGAGTTCTATCCTCTTGATTCACGAACCTGTTTGCGAGGTGCGAAGGGTCTTTCTGGGTTTCTACGGTGTCTGCTTCAGGTGGTTATTGTCTTCTGGAATATCTGCAGTGTCTTTCGCTTTGGTTTCTATCTGTCTAAGGAGGGTTGGTTAACAGCGCGCGATACTCTTCTCCTGGGTACTTCGGAAGGTTTGAAATAAGAGTGACGACTGACGGATCGCATTAGTCTTTATTATTTTTATTATGTTTAGATTCGGAAGAACCTTTATTTGCCGAAATGGGTACGGTGAAAGTTCTTTTTACACAGCACTAGGAAGTTACACACGGTTGCACTAAGTCAAACCATGATTGATAGAGGCGTCGCAGTTGGCATACTTCGACATGATATAGAATGAGCGTCGATAGGGTCATGTGCCAAACGGGCACACAAGTTCTAGGCGTCTCGGGTTTCGTCCCGTGTATCACTGTCGCGGATACTTGGACCGATAGAGTCGACGCAGAACTGTAGAGGGTCCTGAGTGTTTCTGAGTAGAGTACCTTTTCATGAATGGATTCTCACGAGGCATTTCTATAATCGCCTAACATATACAAGTCATGTACAATTAAGGTGGGGAGAACTATTGACTGAGCGACTCCACCCTAAATCCACAACCAAACGAGGAACAGGAAATGAGGCGGCATTCACTCACTCTAGGTCTATCCATCTCAATTATACGTGGCCGTAACGCATATATCTAGCTATTATAGTTTTACCTGATGAAATTTTAAATTTTATTACAGTGCTGCGACTTTCACCTTAACGGGGAAGTAATTACATTTTGAAGTAGCCTTTTAATGTTTTCGGTTAGTTATCTGGGATGGAGAGACGTACCAAAAATCTACCGGGTTCCTTGATGCTTCTCCCTAATAATTAGAGTTAGACTCCTCCTGTGTCTTTGTTGTTTCCTTCGGTTGGGCAGTCCCTTTTGAAGTGTCCCATTTCACCACATAGGTGGCAAACTATATTGGTCGCCACATTGGTGGTTTATGTAATAAACTCAACCGAGGTTCTGCAGACGCGAGCAGTATGCCCCTTCATGTTGCACCTAGCACAAAAGAGTTCCTGACATACACGATGATGGTGGTAGCTACACTTGCTGCAGTGGGGAAGGCTTCCTAGGTAAGGTCTTCTTGAAGTTGGGATGGAAGGGCTGGCAGTGGTATTGACTGACTCAGCTCATTGCCCTTCGAAAGGTCCTTAAGCCGAGGTACTTCCCTCCTCGATCTTGAGTTTTCTCTTCAGTGGATTTGGTTGAGGTTCTTGGGTGGCTGGGTATACATAGGTTGGTTGCTGCTGTCCATTACTATGATCGAAATTCCCGATGGGGCTCTTGCTAACATTGGCATTGTTAGCATTCAGTTGAGCCATGACAGCTGCTACGGCTACTGAGACTGCAGCTTGGAAAGTAGCTTCATCGAATAGGAGAGTCGGTTTCTGGCCGGCGGATGGGTTACGCTTCGTCGGAGGCATGGTTTTTCCTACACGGAAAGGAACACAAGTTCATGAGAGACGATGGTTAACCCTGGACGTATCTATCCTTACTATATTAGGTATAAATTTTCTCGTGCCTCTGATATTGATTGTCTGAGTGTCGACCTACATCCCTATGATGTAGTCTGGGTATTCAAGGTAGGAGTATGAGCATCGGAAAAGCCATAAGATAGGATTCGTTCCTAGTAAGTTACCTTTATGCTGGGAAAGGTTCACTCCCCGGCTTGGAAAGATCTGAGAACAGTTCGGAACGAAGACCGCGGGAAGAAAGGCTCATGAAGACTTATGGCTAAACACTCTCAATAGAGGTGTTGGGATCCGCTCTAATCGTATTACTTGCAACGGGAAAAGGCGATTTACCTAACACATAGCGTGAGTAGTGTGATCACTAACTCACTAAATTGTATTATTTTATGGGTGTGTTAGCGTGACGAACACGAGGAAAAGACACTTCTCGGGTTCCATATACTGGCTCCCTCTGTCTACCTCGTATCTTTGACTGGGACCGGCGTTGGTTTCCTTCAGGTAGTTACCTAGGGTTCTCTTCTCCTATAGACATATTGAATTTCTACTCCGTCTTACTTCCGATTCCGACTCTGGGTGTCATCACTTCATGATGGATGACTGGAAATCTCGGAAGTTTAGGCGAATTGCTCACCGATGTCCCTAAAAAGATATAGGCACTTGGTGGTCTCAATAGTCTCGTCTTGGTTCGTTTATTTCCAGACTGGAAATCCTCTCAATGAACCTCTTGGGGGTCTGAATCCACTCTTATGTCGAGTACTGAAGTGGATAGGGTTTTCTAAAGGGCTCATGAAAGAAAGGAAATGTCTAAAGAATCCTAAGAGATTAGTAACGTTTCACTGAGTGATCCATACTGAGTCCTGCTAAAATTACATAGGGTACACAAATCATATACAGCTTAGATCCGATAGGCCTTCGAATATTTGATACTACTCTATATCCATATCCCAACGAGGAAAAGGAAATAGAGCAAAACCACACATTCTCAGTCTATGGGATCCTTATTATATATAACCTTGGAAGTATACCCTCTGTAATTGTAGGTATATCAATAAGTATCTTTTTAGTTCTTCACACAAGGTTATCTATGGTTCCTAAAATACCCCTATGGTATTTTAATTTCTTGTTTGTTTCTAATCTTCTGAATATGATTCTGGGATTAATGTGTGTCTTTTAGTATTCCAAAATACTCCCATAGTATTTTAAACTTTATGCTTGGCTCTAGCATTCCTAGTTGGTAAGTTTCAAACTCGTTGCAACACCACTATCACTCCCAAGCACACGTTCATCGCATCTTGAATAAAATTTAGTTGATCAGGTTACATTTATTCCCGCTTACGATTACATAACTGCCCAGGTTTGACGGTAATGCTCAACATCTGAAGACTTTTATTCTTGTTCTTCTTGTGATACTTGTGTTCGAGTGTTTAGATTCTGGATGTTCTTATACTTTGGTAAAATATGGTTATATTTTAAAGTATAATCCTTGGTCATGGTGTTTTATCGCTATGCATTTATAGGTTGTATATCTTTTATGAATTGATATACTTAGCTCACTATAAACAATGCTCTGATACCAATCTGTCACACCCTAAAACCGGAACGGCAGAAACGTTCTGGGGTACATGACGTCATGTCAAGTATCACAACATATGCAGTATAGTAGTCAAAGTACAACAACCATTGCATTAATAGTAATAGTTTTACATGGTTTACATTTCATAGAGACATTAAAGTAATACAAGTAATAATATAGGCGTAGCTTGGTGCTAAACTGTCTTCACCAAAAGCTCCTGGAATGTACCAGTCTATTGCTGACCTGATAATACAAGTTATTTTGAAAGCGAGTATCATCATTTTTATAAATGCTGGTGAGTTGATAAGCATTTAGTGTCATTTGTGTAAGTAAGCATTTTATCCAAAAATAACTATATAAAAACCAGTAGTTTAGAGTCTACGATGTATTAGAGTACTTTCCAGAAAATGCTATATTTTCTAAATAAAAGCATTCTTCTACCAAGTCTCGACAGAGTTATGTTTTTAAGAGTAATTTTCCCTGAAATACTATCATTACCAAAATACGGTATTTGATTTTAAGAAAGTAGGAGAATATCACTAGTAAAAATACTAGGGGAAAATAACATAAGCCTCAGTAGAAAATACTGGTGACTAAGGCAAAGAAATCATAGACTCCAGGAAAGTATCGAATGACCGACTCTGGTTACCAACTCGATGACGGGGAGATCCATGTCTTGAAGATGCATCTCATAATCTGAATTCTATTAGAGGCGCTGGACTAACTGTAGAGACTCACAACTGAACTGATCGATGTAAACCTTCATGTATATACATGTATACTTGATATATAATTAATGTTTAAACGACCTTCGGACGAATATCCGATCCCACCAGACCACATCCAAACGAGGAAAAGGAAATAGGGCGAACTAGCCTTCCCAAGTCCTTTAAACATCATTTATATAACTATACAGGTACAGGCATGCATTTCACGACGTAGAAGCATTTAACTAAGTAGAAGCGTTTAACGAAGTAGTAGCATTAACGAAGTAGGAGCGTTTCACGAAGTAGAAGCGTTAATAAAGTAGAAGCGTTTCACGAAGTAGAAGCGTTAATAAAGTAGAAGCGTTTCGCGAAGTAGAAGCGTTTAACGAAGTAGTAGCATTTAACTAGGTGGGAGCATTTAACGAAGTAGAGGCATAACAATGTAGTAGTATCTAACGAAGTAGAAGTATAAAAACATGGAAGGAAACTTTGATGAAAACTTTGGAAAACCTTTACACTTAAGAAAATCATGACTTGGTATTCTTTTGTAAAATAAGTTTGAAGACCTTTAGAAATCCTTGACAATCTTTCATAAAACAAGTTTTGAATACAACTTTGATAAAACAATATGAGTAAAGAAAACCTTTGTTTAAAATACTGTTGTAACTGAATTTGAAGTAAAACATACAGCACGAGAGACAATTTGAGAAAAGATTCGAACAAGTAAAGACGTTTTACAAAACCATTTACAATGTCATACTTGGTAAAACAGTTGTGTCACACCCCCGAACCAGACGGCGGAAACGTCCGAGGGCTGTCGTGACTTAATTGAATACCATAACATTGAATATATATGAAACATAACATCATTCATCACCACGCATTAATATAGTACAACTGATAAATTTACACTGAGTACATTGTTTTAGCATTACATTCCCAAAAATAAATTGTCCGGTTCATAGATAAACAAACTGCAAGCCATCACTGAGTACATTTTCCTTCGGTTTACTTGTTACCTGAGAATACAAGTATTTTGAAAAACGTCAACATATGAAATGATGGTGAGTTCATAAGCGGTATTTGAAAAGCAACGTTTTGTATTGTTCTGAAAAACTACCAGAAAATCCGATATTTTCTAAAAAAAAGTTTATGAAAAAGTTTGTGAAGATCCATAAGTATGCTTGTTTGTTTCTATAGTTGTAAAAATTGTTCATTAAACTTGTGTACATTTCGAAACCGTATGTATTGAAAAAAACCCTAGGAAAACCCGATGTTTTCCTGACACTTTGAACTCCATGTAGTTGTTGTACCATCGCGGCGTGTGAAGTTATTGATTCCAGGCGATGTCAGATTATTGCGCATGGTGAATTGCTATAAACACGCGTTACACAAACGACCAGTTTACAACTATACTAACGATCCCGTAGGCGTCGTCTGTACTATTCACGTAATCCAATCGCGCTGACTTCTTGTAGTCCCACATCCGAAGAGAAAGAGGGCACGAAGACCTCGATAACTCTGTTAGTCGGTTGGGGATAAAATGAGTGCGAAGGGTCCTTAAACCATTTTTCTTGGCATTTTAACACCAAAACTTATTGAAATTGATATTTTTCAGCACATTTTTAGTTGAAAACAGTTTTAGTCCCTGAAATTACAGTTTTCTCGGTTGTAACCCCTCCTTTTGAAATTTTTACACTTTTGGCCCAAATTGGAAATTTTTTTTGCAACTTTGGTCCTTTTTAATTATGAAAAGCATTTTTAACCTTTGAAAAGGAATTAGAACACTAATAGTCCACTGTTTTACCGAAAAACACAGTTTCAGCCCTCCAAAACAGAAAATTTCGCATATTGGGCCCTATTGGGCCGAAAATGTCATTTTTAGCCCATTAAGCTTGAAATTTATATTTTTAATCCTCCAAATGAGTATTTTTCCAGAAAATATTTTATTGAAACTGTTTTGACTCCTCTCATCTACCAGAATTCGTAATATGTCAATTTGGGCCCTTAACTTTATTTTTTTCTTAACATTTTGTGTCCAAAAAATGAGTTTTTAGCCCAAAGAAAATGTTATCAAGTCACTTAGAAATTTTTCTTGGAATACTTTATATGTAATAATATAATTTATGCTAGTATCATTTAACATAAAATATATCTCGATTTTTAGGAGTTTATGGCTAGATCCAACATCATAATCACACAAAAATACACATATAAGCATAGAAATCATACAAGACATACAAAACACATATAGATCTACACTTTCACTTGTATTCCCCCCCCCCCCCACAAAACTTATAAAACAGAAAATAGGGAGTATGAAGCTCACCTTAGGGTGTGGTTTCGGTTTTTGAAGAAAAGATGGAAGAAAGTTTGGTGATTTTCGGCATTAGCAACCCTTTGATGATGATCTCGACTTTGAGATGATTCTAGGAGCATGATTACCACAAATGTTTAAGAGAAAGGATCTAATCATGAGAAAAGAGTTATAAAATCCTTAGATATGTGTAGCTTACCAAGAAGTGATGATATTTTCTTGAAATCCTCTTAATGCACAAGCAAAATTTCGAGATTTTTTAATGGAGAGGAAGGATGATTTCTTGAGTAATCTAGACAGAGTTTGTGAGGTGTTGTTGTGTGCGTGTGTTACTCACGGCCGAAACAAGAAGAGAGAGGGAGAGAGAGAGTTGCATGGAGAAATGAGATTAGCATGGATGTTGGAGGAATATTAGCTTGGATAACCACCATATAATAATGAGGTGGCATGCATTAAGTCAACCCTTCCTCTTTTCTTCTTGGATTTGGGCCTTGGGCCGAGAATTTGGATGGAAAAGGAAAGATTTGGGCTTTAATGCCCTCAAGCCCATATAGAAGTTAAGTTGGATGATTTTTGACCTAAAAGAAATATAACATGATTTTTACACTTTGTTGGGCTAGTTTAGGTTAATCATGGTTCAAAACTTTCAATTTATTTCATTCTAGGCCCAATATGGCCCAAAATGTTGAAATAAATTAATGTGGGTCCAATTAGAGCCCATTTAAGGGTTCTAAGCCCACGATAGTCAAATTGGAAGCCTATTGGTCCATTGAGTCCAATAAGGAAGTCCTAGTCCAAAATGGACCTAACAAGAACTTCTAGGGTTTCCAATTGCTTGATGACTATTTGTAGTATTTGTATGATGTATTTGATTGAAGTTTTTGATGTCATAATAATAGGTATCACACATGCTCTTAAGTTTTTGATTCAACATTTTACTTAAGTATAGTGATTACAAGACACAAAATTTCTTGTTGTGACATCATCCCCCCGTTAGAGGGAATTTCGTCCCGAAATTCTGTTTGAAAGCTAGATTTGAGAATGCTAGAATAGGTGAGGGTACTTTTGCTTCATTTGGTCTTCGCGTTCCCACGTGAATTCTGGCCCACGCTTTGCGTTCCACTGTACTTTCACGATCGGGATGCGACTTTGCTTAGTACGCTTCACCTCCCTGTCCATTATTTCAATTGGTTCTTCAACGAACAGGAGATTCTCGTTGATTTCGATTTCGTCAAGAGGAATGACGAGTGTTTCATCTGATAGGCACTTCTTCAGATTAGAGACATGGAACACGGGGTGTACACTGTTTAGCTCTGTGGGTAGTTACAGTCTGTATGCTACCGGACCTATTCGGGCGACGATTTCGAAAGGTCCAATGTATCGTGGGTTCAATTTTCCCTGCTTCCCAAAACAAATAACTCCTTTCCAGGGTGAGACTTTTAACAGTACTCGATCTCCGACTTGAAATTCTAAGGGCTTTCGCCGTTTATCGGCATAGCTCTTTTGTCGGTCGTGCGATGCTTGCAGTCGAGCTCTGATTTGAATGATCTTTTCCGTGGTTTCACGAATGATTTCCGGTCCCGTTAGCGCCTGATCCGACGTGAGTGCTTTTGCTAGCTGGGTGTCACCTACTTCAGCCCAACATAACGGTGATCTACACTTACGCCCGTACAGTGCTTCGAAAGGAGTGACCTTAATGCTTGAATGATAACTGTTGTTATACGAGAATTCGACTAAAGGTAAATGGGTATCCCATGACTTCCCAAAGTCTATCACACATGCGCGAAGCATGTCTTCAAGCGTTTGAATGGTTCGTTCACTTTGACCGTCCGTTTATGGATGATACGCGGTGCTCATGTCGAGATGAGTTCCTAGTGCCTTATGGAGAGATTGCCAAAAACGCGAAGTGAATCTACTGTCCCTATCCGAGATAATAGACACTGGTACTCCGTGGAGTCTCACGATCTCTCGAATGTACAAACGTGTCAATCTTTCCATCTTGTAGGATTCTTTTATAGGCAGGAAATGGGCAGACTTCGTCAGTCGGTCGACTATTACCCATATGGTGTCCAGTCCATCCGACGTCTTGGGTAGCTTGGTCACGAAGTCCATAGAAATCCCCTTCCATTTCCACTCTGGGATTACCGGTTGCTGTAATAATCCTGAGGGTTTCTGGTACTCCACCTTTACCTTGGCGCACGTAAGGCACTTACTAACATAGGTCGCAATTTCCGCCTTCATGTTAGGCCACCAATAATGTTGTTTAATATCCAAATACATCTTGTCTGAACCGGGATGAATGGAGTATCGCGTCTTGTGGGCTTCCTTCATAACAACCTCCCTAAATCCTCCGATTTTAGGGATCCAAATACGGTTCATGAAGTAGTATACTCCATTCTCCCTTGCCTCTAGGTTCTTCTCCATCCCACGCAATGCTTCGCTTGCTCTATTTTCCGTCTTCATGGCCTCTGACTGGACTGTTGCAATTTGAGTGGCCAGATGGGATTGAATAGTTATTGAGAGAGTTTTCGCACGGCGATTAGAGTACTCCTTCCGACTTAATGCGTCAGCTACCACGTTGGCCTTGCCTGGGTGGTACTTGATCTCACACTCATAATCGTTTAGCAATTCAACCCATCTTCGTTGCCTCATGTTCAGCTCCTTCTGGTTCAGGATGTGTTGGAGACTCTTGTGATCCGTGAAGATGGTGCACTTCGTACCATAAAGGTAATGCCTCCAAATCTTTAGGGCAAAAACTACAGCTCCCAATTCTAGGTCATGGGTCGTATAATTTACTTCGTGCGTCTTTAGTTTGCGGGATGCGTATGCTATCACCCTTCCACGTTGCATGAGAACGCAACCTAAGCCCTGATTTGACGCGTCATAGTAGACTACAAAATCTTCCATTCCTTCAGGTAGAGATAGTACAGGAGCGCTACAGAGAGCTTGCTTCAAGGTCCGAAACGCAATCTCTTGTTTGTCTGTCCATTTGAATGGTACGCCCTTTTGCGTAAGCAAGGTAAGTGGCTTGGCGATCTTAGAGAAGTTTTGAATGAATCTCCTATAGTAGCCTGCTAGACCTAAGAATTGACGAATTTATGTGGGCGTTGTCGGGGTTGCCCATCCTTCCACAGCTTTGACCTTAGAGGAATCCACATGAATTCCATATTGGCTAACTACGTGACCTAGGAAGTTCACACTCCGGAGCCAGAACTCACACTTGGAGAGTTTTGCGTATAGCTTCTCCGATCGCAGCGTTTCTAGGATTTGTCGGAGATGTTGGCCATGCTCTTCTTCGCTTCGAGAATAAACGAGAATGTCATCAATGAAGACAATGACAAAGTTGTCGAGGAATGGTCGACAGATTCGGTTCATTAGGTCCATAAATGCTGCAGGGGCATTTGTCAGACCGAAGGGCATTACAACAAATTCATAATGTCCGTAGTGGTTCGGAAAGCGGTTTTTGGAATATCCTCTTCCCGGACTTTGAGTTGGTGGTATCCGGACCGCAGATCTATTTTAGAAAAATAACTAGCTCCTTGGAGCTGGTCGAATAGATCATCGATTCGTGGGAGTGGGTAGCGATTCTTGACAGTGAGTTTATTTAACTCTCTGTAATCGATGCACATCCTAAAGGATCTGTCCTTCTTTTTGACAAAGAGCACTGGAGCTCCCCATGGCGAGTAACTAGGTCGGATAAATCCCTTGTCCAGAAGTTCACTGAGTTGGCTGGACAATTCCTGCATTTCAGCAGGAGCTAGCCGATAAGGTGATTTAGCGAGAGGAGTTGCTCCTAGAACGAGGTCGATTCGAAACTCAACCTGTCTCTCTGGGGGTACTCCCGGAAGATCTTCAGGAAACACGTCTGGAAATTCACACGCTACCGGAATATCTTGAATGTTAGTCTCTTCCTTGGTTTTATCCACTATGTGAGCCAGAAATGCCGAATCCTTCTTTCGTAGGTGCTTTTGTGCCTTGATGCACGAGATGAGGCGAAGGTTCATGCTAGGTTTGTCTCCGTAAATTACTAGGGTTTCGTGATTTGGGAGACGAAGACGAACGACCTTCTCGTGGCAAATAATTTCAGCATGGTGGGGGCTTAGCCATTCCATGCCGATGATCACATCGAAACTCTTAATTGATATTGGCATTAGGTCTATTCGAAAGACGTGCTGATTAAGGGTTAGGGTACATCCGATGCAGATTTCCCCAGTGGATTCGGTTTTCCCATTGGCTATTTCCACCGTAAAGGTTTCATTTAGCTTTTGGGGCTGTTGTTTTAATAAATGCTTAAACTTATCGCTTACGAAACTTCGCTCCGCTCCGGTGTCAAATAAGATGCATGCATAAGTGTGGTTTAGGGGAAACGTACCGGTAACAACAGAGGGGTCCTGAATCGCCTCACCCTGACCCATGGTCAGCATCCTTCCTGTTCCTCCGTTTCCTGAATTGTTGTTGTTAGGGCAGTCTCGGCGGAAATGCCCCGTCCTTCCACACCCATAGCAGGTGTGGCTAGGTCCTGCATTGCTGCCGCCGATGATGATGTTGTTGTTGTTGCGATGGTTGTTATTGTTGTTTCCCTGATTTTAATTTTGGGGAGGGTAAGTCTTGCAGTACCTTGCAGTGTGTCCCCTTCGATTGCAACTGGTGCACTGAAAATCCTTGCATTCTCCATTATGATGGAGACCGCACTTATTGCACTTGGGAAAATTACCGGAATAAGGTCTTGAAGCATTTGTAGAAGCTGAGGCTGGAGCATGTGGTGCGGCTGGAACCGGTGCGGTGACAGCGTTAACCGCCACTGTCTGCTGCTTTTTAGAGGTCTCGGGGCCCTGGCGCCCCTTCCTCTTATTGTTCTTTCCCTTCTTGCCATCACCTTCCTTCTTTCTCTCAGCCTCCACTGGCTTCTCGCCCTTCTTGTTGTTATGGTCATACAGCTTCTTTGCCAATCTTTTTGCACTGTCAAATGTTTCGAGGTTTGCAGCTATCACATTCCCTTGAATTGGTGATGTTAGTCCCCAGATAAATCGCTCAATCTTCTTTCCTTCTGAGGTGATCATACCCGGGCACAACAGAGATAGTTCACTAAATCTCGATATGTAGGCATCGATATTCGCATTCTGCATAGTGAGGTTCCATAGCTCTTGCTCCATCTTCTGTATCTCACCTCGTGGGCAGTACTCAGCCATTAACATTTCTTTCATCTCTGCCCACGGCATAGAGTTGGCTACAGGGAGCATCATGGCTTCCACATGTCCGTTCCACCAGGTGAGTGCTTGATCCACAAAAGTGCAGGCCGCGAACTTCACTTTCATCTGCTCAGGACAATCGCATATCTCGAATACCGACTCCACCTTTTCGATCCATCGCTTCAGGGTGATCACCCCTCCAGTGCCGTTAAAAGTTCGTGGTTTGGCATTTGTGAAGTCCTTGTACGTACATGTTTTGGTGGGTCCTTGATTCATTCCGTTGTTCGAACTTCCGGCTCCTTGCCCATTGACTCCTCCATTGTTCCCTTGATGAATTTGCGCAATTGCTGCAGTGACCGCAGCAGATACAGCTGCCTGGAATGCGGCTGAGTCAACTTCGGGTGGAGTTGGTCATGGGTTTCCGCGAGTTGGTCGGAGAGGCATCTTTCGCGATGAGCTGCGTCCGGAGGTGGTGCCGAGGATGTGGATGCTCCCTGAAGACGAGCCACCAAGCGTTCCGCGTCCTGAAGTCGAGACTCCCACCTTACATGCCTCATGTGAAACTCCCGAAGGATGTCACGCGTCTCCTGTTCCACACGCTCGACCCTAGTCCTCAACTTGCGTACATGATCAGTAGTGTCCTGGGCAAGGTCGCCCGTGTTCCGTAACCGTCTCACCATGACTGGAAGGGCTCGATCAGCCGGTCCTCCGTCTCTCAAGTCAAAGAAATCGTGTGACATGCCGTACGGGGGTCGCTGTGCCTGTTGTCTGCTCCATCTCCAAAGATCAATACCCTAGGGAGGTGTAGGACCAGTGGGGCCTACACGGTAAGCAGGCACCCTGA
Organism: Lactuca serriola; assembly: GCF_051521515.1. NCBI lineage: Eukaryota > Viridiplantae > Streptophyta > Magnoliopsida > Asterales > Asteraceae > Lactuca > Lactuca serriola. Next base: position 114,888,097 of record NC_136412.1, read on the forward strand.
TCGGGTAAGGGGGTCGATGACTTCGGACTCCGCGTCCGAAACACCCCCTTCACTGTCATCGGTTTCCTCCTCAAAGCTTCCTTCATCTTCCTCGGATTCGGCAGGCTCGCCCTCGACTCCTGCCTCCGGTTCCCCGTCAGATTCCTCTTCGGGGTCTTCCTCAGGCTCCTCCTCCTCTAGCCACCCGTTGTTTCCCTGGTTAGGGAAGTAGGGATCTCCGGGATGATGGAAACCAGCCATGCTGTCTGCGAGAGTGTGTAAATGCGCTAACATTATTCCTAAGGTGCCACAACTATTGCATAAGCTAAACAGACGTTCTCTTTTTGGTGTTAAAAGGGTATAGTTTTAGGTTCCCTAGCTATCCCGATCTCATCAGAACGTGTGTTAGTTATACTTTGGGGAGAATGTAGTTGATCAGGCTACATCCACTCCTTGGTACCACTAAGAACAGTCCTGAATTAACCGAGATACTAGCATTATTTTGTTTGGTTCGGCGTTATGTTCTTATTCCTAATGCAAGCAAGGGTGTTTTATTTACTCGTTTTGTTAAGAGTTATGTTAGTCCCTCTTTTTGGTTTATAGTTGCATATCAATGTGTGGCTAGATATGCTAGTTCACTATAAACAAAGCTCTGATACCAACCTGTCACACCCCCGAACCAGACGGCGGAAACGTCCGAGGGCTGTCGTGACTTAATTGAATACCATAACATTGAATATATATGAAACATAACATCATTCATCACCATGCATTAATATAGTACAACTGATAAATTTACACTGAGTACATTGTTTTAGCATTACATTCCCAAAAATAAATTGTTCGGTTCATAGATAAACAAACTGCAAGCCATCACTGAGTACATTTTCCTTCGGTTTACTTGTACCTGAGAATACAAGTATTTTGAAAAACGTCAACATATGAAATGATGGTGAGTTCATAAGCGGTATTTGAAAAGAAACGTTTTGTATTGTTCTGAAAAACTACCAGAAAATCCGTTATTTTCTAAAAAAAAAGTTTATGAAAAAGTTTGTGAAGATCCATAAGTATGCTTGTTTGTTTCTATAGTTGTAAAAATTGTTCATTAAACTTGTGTACATTTCGAAACCGTATGTATTGAAAAAAACCCTAGGAAAACCCGATGTTTTCCTGACACTTTGAATTCCATGTAGTTGTTGTACCATCGCGGCGTGTGAAGTCATTGATTCCAGGCGACGTCGGATTATTGCGCATGGTGAATTGCTATAAACACGCGTTACACAAACGACCAGTTTACAACTATACTAACGATCCCGTAGGCGTCGTCTGTACTATTCACGTAATCCAACCGCGCTGACTTCTTGTAGTCCCACATCCGAAGAGAAAGAGGGCACGAAGACCTCGATAACTCTGTTAGTCGGTTGGGGATAAAATGAGGCCCTTGACCCGACTCGCATTTGAATAACCGACTTTACTAGCAGTACCAAAGAACCCTTGCGGACCAATAGTATAAAAGCCATTGAAAGTCCTTTTACGCTGTGTTGGATCATGTAAGACCCAACAACTCGTAAGGTTGAAGTCTTCGGGCCTAAAGATCAAGTCATTGGGCTAGCTAGGCCCAACAAACAAGATTTTACACTTTTGGGCCCAAAGGTGGTGTGTCGACGTCTGTGCACTCTCACGTGTGTATTGAATTCCCAAATTTTCCATGTATGAATCGAGTTATCGTTGTGTTAGTAGTTTCGGGTTTGTTATTGATTCGAGACCGAATCAATTCGTTTGATAACGATTTTTGGTGTTGTTGTCTAATATAATTTGTCGGTAGTCGCAGTGCCATTGTTTGATCACAACGGTTGTGTTGAATTAACATTGAAATTTTTCTGTTACAGCCCCTCTTTATGTTGTAAATTTACTTTTTCAACCCTTTGAATAAATAAATTTCCGATATAGTCCTTAAACCATTTTTCTTGGCATTTTAACACCAAAACTTATTGAAATTGATATTTTTCAGCACATTTTTAGTTGAAAACAGTTTTAGTCCCTGAAATTACAGTTTTCTCGGTTGTAACCCCTCCTTTTGAAATTTTTACACTTTTGGCCCAAATTGGAAATTTTTTTTGCAACTTTGGTCCTTTTTAATTATGAAAAGCATTTTTAACCTTTGAAAAGGAATTAGAACACTAATAGTCCACTGTTTTACCGAAAAACACAGTTTCAGCCCTCCAAAACAGAAAATTTCGCATATTGGGCCCTATTGGGCCGAAAATGTCATTTTTAGCCCATTAAGCTTGAAATTTATATTTTTAATCCTCCAAATGAGTATTTTTCCAGAAAATATTTTATTGAAACTGTTTTGACTCCTCTCATCTATCAGAATTCGTAATATTTCAATTTGGGCCCTTAACTTTATTTTTTTCTTAACATTTTGTGTCCAAAAAATGAGTTTTTAGCCCAAAGAAAATGTTATCAAGTCACTTAGCAATTTTTCTTGGAATACTTTATATGTAATAATATAATTTATGCTAGTATCATTTAACATAAAATATATCTCGATTTTTAGGAGTTTATGGCTAGATCCAACATCATAATCACACAAAAACACACATATAAGCATAGAAATCATATAAGACATACAAAACACATATAGATCTACACTTTCACTTGTATTCCCCCCCCCCCCCCAAAAAAAAAAAAAAACTTATAAAACAGAAAATAGGGAGTATGAAGCTCACCTTAGGGTGTGGTTTCGGTTTTTGAACAAAAGATGGAAGAAAGTTTGGTGATTTTCGGCCTTACCAACCCTTTGATGATGATCTCGACTTTGAGATGATTCTAGGAGCATGATTACCACAAATGTTTAAGAGAAAGGATCTAATCATGAGAAAAGAGTTATAAAATCCTTAGATATGTGTAGCTTACCAAGAAGTGATGAAATTTTCTTGAAATCCTCTTGATGCACAAGCAAAATTTCGAGATTTTTGAATGGAGAGGAAGGATGATTTCTTGAGTAATCTAGACAGAGTTTGTGAGGTGTGTGTGTGTGTGTTACTCAACCGAAACAAGAAGAGAGAGGGAGAGAGAGAGTTGCATGGAGAAATGAGATTAGCATGGATGTTTGAGGAATATTAGCTTGGATAACCACCATATAATAATGAGATGGCATGCATTAAGTCAACCCTTCCTCTTTTCTTCTTGGATTTGGGCCTTGGGCCGAGAATTTGGATGGAAAAGGAAAGATTTGGGCTTTAATGCCCTCAAGCCCATATAGAAGTTAAGTTGGATGATTTTTGACCTAAAAGAAATATAACATGATTTTTACACTTTGTTGGGCTAGTTTAGGTTAATCATGGTTCAAAACTTTCAATTTATTTCATTCTAGGCCCAATATGGCCCAAAATGTTGAAATAAATTAATGTGGGTCCAATTAGAGCCCATTTAAGGGTTCTAAGCCCATGATAGTCAAATTGGAAGCCTATTGGTCCATTGAGTCCAATAAGGAAGTCCTAGTCCAAAATGGACCTAACAAGAACTTCTAGGGTTTCCAATTGCTTGATGACTATTTGTAGTATTTGTATGATGTATTTGATTGAAGTTTTTGATGTCATAATAATAGGTATCACACATGCTCTTAAGTTTTTGATTCAACATTTTACTTAAGTATAGTGATTACAAGACACAAAATTTCTAGTTGTGACAAGTTGACAGTGTAATAAATTCTTGTGCATGCAGGTTATCAATCACATGTGATTGATATGATAACTGGCATGTTTTAACTTGTATTCCCCCCCCCCCCCCCATAAAAGCATGTAAAAACATTTAAAAGGTTACTTCAGGGGTATGAACTCACCTGTTGTAAGCGGATCGAACGAAAGTGTCGGTTGGGTGCTCGGTGTCAAGTAAAGACTTGAACACACTTAGTGACCTATTAACATATGATGACATATGTTTACATACAATTAGTAAATATAATACTAATTAAACATGTATACGCATCCTAAAATGCGGAAAACACTTTGGTCAACCGCTAGGAGTGTCCCGGGTAACATCTAAGGGTGTGTTTGGCCTAGATAGGGAGTTTACTCTTCAAGAGTAAACTCTTTATAGAGTTTAAAGCCCTAAGACCTCATCCGCATGAATTTACGGCCATAAACTCATGGATGGTGTGTTCTTTGATGCATTAAGTTCTTATAACACTTGTGGAACTAGGCTAGGTTCAATTCTAGGGCTTATGAAAGGTTTAAGGTTTCAAAATGGACCATTTGAGGAGTTTACGGTCCATTGACACTCCTTGAGGAGTTTACGGCCGCAAACACATGAGTTTACGGTCGTAAACTCATGTTTGGCCATTTCGTTTGTTGTTTGGTGGTTCTAACTCATGCATGTAAGGTTCTAGTCACTTTTAGGAGCATAGGAAGGTGTTTAGGGCACTTAAACACCTTGGAAAGGCGTTTACGGTCTAAGAAGATTTTCTTGGGGAGATTACTACCTTAAACACATGATTTTACGGTAGTAAACTCGTTTTGTCCATGAACTCTATGTTTTGGTGTATCAAACGAAGGATTACAAGGCTCTAGGCACTCGTGGAAGCTTTTGGAGGTGTTTGAGGGGTAGTTTAACACCTTAAAAGGTGTTTATGGTCCATGACTATGGGTTTATGGTCTAAGGATGTTTTTTGACCGTAAAATCATGTTTACTCCCCATAATGCAAGTTTTTGGTGTTCTAACTCCTTCCGTATAAGCCTCTAAGTCAATGTTAAGCATTAGAAGTGTTTGGGAGGGTTTTTGGGCATCAAAACCCACATCCAAGGGGTTTACGTTTTTAAGATGCTCCCAAGACCATAAACTCATGTTCTTGGGGGTTTTGGATGATTAAGCCACGAATTTGAAAGATACATGAGATGAACAACAAGCTAGGGAGGTTAACTTACCGATTTGAAGCTCGAAGGGGTGACTTTTGACCAAAACGCGTTTTGTAGAGAGAGAAAGTAGAAAGAGAGTCTAAGGTGGGAAAAAGGTGGGAATGAAACCCAATCCTCCCTTATATAGGGTGGAGTTTATGGTCTGGCTGGGGTTCACTTGACACCAACCGCGAACGGGGTTTTTCACAACTATTATTCATCACGGCAAATTTTAAAATTATACCGCCTTAATTATGGTTCGCTTGACGAATATTTTTTAAAATATTCCAACAGGTTTAAATCCGGTCAAAAATATTTTCGAGATAAATTTGGCTAATTTTTGACGTAATTAATTTCGACGTTAATTTCAACGTTAAAACTAACAGAAATTTTTGGGTTGTCACACCATCCCCCCGTTAGAGGGAATTTCGTCCCGAAATTCAGGTTTAGGCAAGGAAGTAGGTATGAATGATCGAGTAGAGGCATGAGGGTACCTCCTAATTGGGTCGGTCCTCGCACTCCCAAGTGGACTCTGGCCTTTGCTTGTCATTCTAACAAACCTTCACTTACGGGATGCAGATTCGTTACGCTCGCTTGATTCCTCGGTACTCAGCTTCCTACAGGTTTTTCTACGAAGTTAGGGTTCCGAATGGTTTCTATCAAGATGAGCGGGATACAAAGAGTGACGTTGAGCAAACACTTATCAAGTCTAAGAAGTGGATTGTTTTGGGGTGAAACTTGTGGAATTTCCGAAAGTAGTAGTGGTCTGACGAGGGTTGGACCAATCTCCGTAAGGAATCTCGGATGGTCCTAAGTTCTCGGAAGGGTAGAGCTTTTCAGTACTTAGAACATAGTGTACTTCTATGGCGAGATCATCACTGGCGTGATCGTCATTCCGAAGTTCCAAACGTTCTCTCCCATATTGGAAGTGTAGTCCTTCAGGTTGTTTCTTAGAAAGCTCGGGTTGTCCCTGGATTCGTTTTCCCTGTTGATTGGCTCTCCGAGGTTTTCTGGATTATCGAATGGATTGCATGCCTACGAGTATTTGTTTGCTGCAGAGTGTCTATCTCAATCTTGTGCAAAATAAACCTGCACTTCTGATTCTTGAGATATTTCTAACGGAAACCCTCAGGGTCGGGGAGATAGGGTTTCACTAGACGAGTGCTTAGAAAGTTTTTAAACTTTACATTATCGTCTAGTTAGCACTTTCACAATATGATTCCTAATGGGAAAGGATCATGCTCTTACTTGCCTTGTTGTTTCATGAATAGCAGGCTCTGCTCAAGGCTAACTCAATCCTTAGAGATTTTCTGATGTGTTGGACTATCTCGGAAGGTGGTTCTACTATTTCTGTGCGAGATAGTATTCTCGGAACACCTTTTAGTCCAGTGAATCTCTAAGACATGCCCTATTCTCTAAGGCATTGGTTTATTTCAGTTGCAGAAAGCGCGTGCTCTTGTATAACCCATCGACTAACACCTAGATTGGTGTCTAGTCCATAATCTCTTCGGGATCTGGGTTATAAGGCTTAACACAACCTTCTTTCGCACTTTATTCAAGTATTCTTGGCTGCGGAGGTTATCCTGTGGTTCTCGGTATCCTAGTGTTCGCTTCGAAGAATGCATTCTATCGTCTAAAGGGCGACGGTGACTTCTTCCACGCAAGGGGGAGGCGGAGTGTCCTAGGCACTACTCGTCGGTAACGGGGTGGACGGAGTGCATGAGTAGTGCGAGCATCTTCTGCAACTACTCTTCCGAAGGTTCTGAGTTTTCTCGATCTAAGTCAAATCTAGTGAGTATTGGGTTTCGTCACTCAGAACTTTAATCTCCTCATCAACTCTTCTCAGAGTTTAATTTATCGTAGCTTCCGGATTTCCGAGATATCCGCTGAGATGCTTAATTCGTGGGATTAAGCGTGAATGGATGGTCGTAGTCAATGTCGTTGACTCTTACGACTCAGATTTCTTTACTAACCGAGGGTGTTAGCTACTATGTTAGCTTAACTGGGAAGACAACAAATTTCAAATTTGTGGTCATTATGGTAGCTCAACCCGTTATGGTTCTCTTGACTCTAGCTCCTATTCTATGGGATAGGATGAAGGGTTTTACTATGAGGTCCGTGGTAGAGCTCATACTTGGCTTAACCACTAATACTTGGTGTATGTAAGCCGTATACAATTGAGGTTGGCAGGATGTTTAGTTGTGCGATTCCACCCCAGACCTACAACCCAACGAGGAATAAGGAGTAAGGAGGAAGCACACATCTTAAATCTTTTTGATCTCAATTATAAACTACCCTTATACATTTACTCAGTTATAGTAGTCAGCCCCATGAGTTCTATCCTCTTGATTCACGAACCTATTTGCGAGGTGCGAAGGGTCTTTCTGGGTTTCTACGGTGTCTGCTTCAGGTGGTTATCGTCTTCTGGAATATCTGCAGTGTCTTTCGCTTCGGTTTCTATCTGTCTAAGGAGGGTTGGTTAACAGCGCATGGTAGTCTTCTCCTGGGTACTTCGGAAGGTTTGAAATAAGGGTGACGACTGACGGATCACATTAGCCTTTATAATTTTTATTATGTTTAGATTCGGAAGAACCTTTATTTGCCGAAATGGCTACGGTGAAAGTTCATTTTACACAGCACTAGGAAGTTACACACGGTTGCACTAAGTCAAACCATGATTGATAGAGGCGTCGAAGTTGGCATACTTTGACATGATATAGAATGAGGGTCGATAGGGTCATGTGCCAAACGGGCACACACGTTCTAGGCGTCTCGGGTTTTGTCCCATGTATCACTGTCGCGGATACTTGGACCGATAGAGTCGACGCGGAACTGTAATGGGACCTGATTGTTTCTGAGTAGAGTACCTTTTCATGAATGGATTCTCACGAGGCATTTTTATAATCGCCTAACATATACTAGTCATGTACAATTAAGGTAGGGAGGACTGTTGACTGAGCAACTCCGCCCTAAATCCACAACCAAACGAGGAACAGGAAATGAGGCAGCATTCACTCACTCTAGGTCTATCCATCTCAATTATACGTGGCCGTAACGCATATATCTAGCTATTATAGTTTTACCTGATGAAATTTTAAATTTTATAACAGTGCTGCGACTTTCGCCTTAACGAGGAAGTAATTACATTTTGAATTAGCCTTTTAATGTTTTCGGTTAGTTATCTGGGATAGAGAGACGTACCAAAAATCTATCGGGTTCCTTGATGCTTCTCCCTAAGAATTAGAGTTAGACTCCTCCTGTGTCTTTGTTGTTTCCTTCGGTTGGGCAGTCCCTTTTGAAGTGTCCCATTTCACCACATACGTGGCAAACTATATTGGTCGCCACATTGGTGGTTGATGTAATAAACTCAACCAGGGTTCTGCAGACGCGAGCAGTTTGCCCCTTCATGTTGCACCTAGCACAAAAGAGTTCTCGGCGTACACCATGATGGTGGTAGCTACGCTTGCTGCAGTTGGGAAGGCTTCCTAGGTACGGTCTTCTTGAAGTCGGGATGGAATGGCTGGCAGGGGTATTGACTGCCTCAACTCGTTGCCCTTCGAAAGGTCCTTAAGCCGAGGTACTTCCCTCCTCGATCTTGAGTTTTCTCTTCAGTGGATTTGGTTGAGGTTCTTGGGTGGCTGGGTATACAGAGGTTGGTTGCTGCTGTCCATTACTAGGATCGGAATTCCCGATGGGGCTCTTGCTAACATTGGCGTTGTTAGCATTTAGTTAAGCCATGACAGCTGCTACGGCTACCGAGACTGCAGCTTGGAAAGTAGCTTCATCAAATACGAGAGTCGGTTTCTTGTCGGCGGATAGGTTACGCTTCTTCGGAGGCATGGTTTTTCCTACACGGAAAGGAACACAAGCTGATGAAAGACGATGGTTAACCCTGGACGTATCTATCCTTAGTATACTAGGCATAAATTTTTCCCGTGCCTCTGATATTGAACGTCTGAGTGTCGGCCTACATCCCTATGATGTAGATCGGGTATTCAAGGTAGGAGTATGAGCATCGGAAAAGCCATAAGATGGGAGTCGTTCCTACTAAGTTACCTTTATATTGGGAAAGGTTCACTCTCCGGCTTCGAAAGATCTGAGAACAGTTCAGAACGAAGACCGCGGGAAGAAAGGTTCATGAAGACTTATGGCTAAACACTCTCAATAGATGTGTTGGGATCCGCTCCAATTGTATTACCTGCCTAACACATAGCGTGAGTAGTGTGATCACTAACTCACTAAATTGTATTATTTTATGGGTGTATTAGCGTGACGAACATGAGGAAAAGACACTTCTCGGGTTCCAAATACTGGCTCCCTCTGTCTACCTCGTATCTTTGACTGGGACCGGCATTGGTTTCCTTCGGGTAGTTACCTAGGGTTCTCTTCTCCTATAGACATATTGAATTTTTACTCTTTCTTACTTCTGATTCCGACTCTGGGTGTCATCACTTCATGATGGATGACTGGAAATCTCAGAAGTTTAGGTGAATTTCTCACCGATGTCCCTAAAAAGATATAGGCACTTGGTGGTCTCAATAGTCTCGTCTTGTTTCGTTTATTTCCAGACTGGAAATCTTCTCAATGAACCTCTTCGGGGTCTGAATCAACTCTTATGTCGAGTACTGAAGTGGATAGGGTTTTCTACAGGGCTCGTGCAAGAAAGGAAATGTCTAAAGAATCCTAAGAGATTATTAACGTTTCACTGAGTGATCCATACTGAGTCCTGCTAAAATTACATAGGGTACACAAATCATTTATAGCTTAGATCTGATAGGCCTTCGAATATGTGATACTACTCTATATCCACATCCCAACGAGGAAAAGGAAATAGAGCAAAACCACACATTCTAAGTCTATGGGATCCTTATAGGTATATCAATAAGTATCTTTTTAGTTCTTCACACAAGGTTATCTATGGTTCCTAAAATACCCGTATGGTATTTTAATTTCTTGTTTGTTTCTAATCTTCTGAATATGATTCTGGGATTAATGTGTGTCTTTTAGTATTCCAAAATACTCCCATAGTATTTTAAACTTTATGCTTGGCTCTAGCATTCCTAGTTGGTAAGTTTCAAACTCGTTGCAACACCACTATCACTCCCAAGCACACGTTCATCGCATCTTGAATAAAATTTAGTTGATCAGGTTACATTTATTCCCGCTTACGATTACATAACTTCCCAGGTTTGACGGTAATGCTCAACATCTGAAGACTTTTATTCTTGTTCTTCTTGTGATACTTGTGTTCGAGTGTTTAGATTCTGGATGTTCTTATACTTTGGTAAAATATGGTTATATTTTAAAGTATAATCCTTGGTCATGGTGTTTTATCGCTATGCATTTATAGGTTGTATATCTTTTATGAATTGATATACTTAGCTCACTATAAACAATGCTCTAATACCAATCTGTCACACCCTAAAACCGGAACGGCAGAAACGTTCCGAGGTACATGACGTCATGTCAAGTATCACAACATATGCAGTATAGTAGTCAAAGTACAACAACCATTGCATTAATAGTAATAGTTTTACATGGTTTACATTTCATAGAGACATTAAAGTAATACAAGTAATAATATAGGCGTAGCATGGTGCTAAACTGTCTTCACCAAAAGCTCCTGGAATGTACCAGTCTATTGTTGACCTGATAATACAAGTTATTTTGAAAGCGAGTATCATCATTTTTATAAATGCTGGTGAGTTGATAAGCATTTAGTGTCATTTGTGTAAGTAAGCATTTTATCCAAAAATAACTTTATAAAAACCAGTAGTTTAGAGTCTACGGTGTATTAGAGTACTTTCCAGAAAATTCTATATTTTCTAAATAAAAGCATTCTTCTACCAAGTCTCGACAGAGTTATGTTTTTAAGAGTAATTTTCCCTGAAATACTATCATTACCAAAATACGGTATTTGATTTTAAGAAAGTAGGAGAATATCACTAGTAAAAATACTAGGGGAAAATAACATAAGCCTCAGCAGAAAATACTGGTGACTAAGGCAAAGAAATCATAGACTCCAGGAAAGTATCGAATGACCGACACGCCTGGCTCAGTCTAACAAAAGGAGACACAGACCCCAGATGGTATCAAATGTACGATATGGCTAGCAGGGTCTAAAACAAAGAAAACACAGACCCCAGACAGTATCAAATGAAAGATACAGCTAGCAAGGTCATAAACAAAGAAAACACAGACCCCAGACAGTATCAAATGAAAGATACAGCTAGCAAGGTCAAAAACAAAGAGTGATTCTAAGAGTGTGTTTCCAACATATAGTGTTAATTATCGTTACCTTAAGGCCATGCATTATAAGGTAAACATGGAGATACTCGTAACCATACTAATCGACACTAGAGTACTTGACGCCCTACAGGCGTCGGAGTAGATATGACATTTGTCACCCCTGGGCTTGGTAGGCCGTGGACTGTAGCTAGCAGTCAGGGTGCGGGGGTGTTAATCCCGTATAGATCTATACACATAATGCCCGCTCTCCCTACAAGTGACTCTGGTTACCAACTAGACGACGGGGAGATCCGTGTCTTGAAGATGCATCTCGTAATCTTAACTCTATTAGAGGCGTTGGACTAACGGTAGAGACTCACAACTGAACTGATCGATGTAAACCTTCATGTCTATACATGTATACTTGATATATAATTAATGTTTAAACGACCTTTGGACGAATATCCGATCCCACCAGACCACATCCAAACGATGAAAAGGAAACAGGGCGAACTAGCCTTCCCAAGTCCTTTAAACATCATTTATATAACTATACAGGTACAGGCATGCATTTCACGACGTAGAAGCATTTAACTAAGTAGAAGCATTTAACGAAGTAGTAGCATTAACGAAGTAGGAGCGTTTCACGAAGTAGAAGCGTTAATAAAGTAGAAGCATTTCATGAAGTAGAAGCGTTAATAAAGTAGAAGCGTTTCACGAAGTAGAAGCGTTTAACGAAGTAGTAGCATTTAAGTAGGTGGGAGCATTTAACGAAGTAGAGGCATAACAAAGTAGTAGTATCTAACGAAGTAGAAGTATAAAAACATGGAAGGAAACTTTGATGAAAACTTTGGAAAACCTTTACACTTAAGAAAATCATGACTTGGTATTCTTTTGTAAAATAAGTTTGAAGACCTTTAGGAATCCTTGACAATCTTTCATAAAACAAGTTTTGAATACAACTTTGATAAAACAATATGAGTAAAGAAAACCTTTGTTTAAAATACTGTTGTAACTGAATTTGAAGTAAAACATACAGCACGAGAGACAATTTGAGAAAAGATTTGAACAAGTAAAGACGTTTTAGAAAACCATTTACAGTATCATACTTGGTAAAACAATTGACAGTGTAATAACTCCTTGTGCATGCGGGTTATCAATCACATGTGATTGATATGATAACTGACATGTTTTAACTTGTATTCCCCCCCCCCCCCATAAAAGCATAAAAAACATTTAAAAGGTTATTTCGTGGGTATGAACTCACCTGTTGTAAGCAGATCAAACGAAAGTGCCGGTTGGGTGCTCGGTGTCAAGTAAAGACTTGAACACGCTTAGTGACCTATTAACATATGATGACATATGTTTACATACAATTAGTAAATATAATACTAATTAAACATGTATACGTATCCTAAAATGCGGAAAACACTTTGGTCAAGTGCTAGGAGTGACCCGGGTAACATCTAAGGGTGTGTATGGCCTAGATTAGGAGTTTACTCTTCAAGAGTAAACTCTTTATAGAGTTTACGGCCCTAAGACCTCATCCCCATGAGTTTACGGCCATAAACTCATGGATGGTGTGTTCTTTGATGCATTAAGGTCTTATAACACTTGTGGAACTAGGCTAGGTTCAATTCTAGGGCTTATAAAACGTTTAAGGCTTCAAAATGGACCATTTGAGGAGTTTACGGTCCATTGACACTCCTTGAGAAGTTTACGGCCGTAAACACATGAGATTACGGTCGTAAACTCATGTTTGGCCATTTCTTTTGTTGTTTGGTGGTTCTAACTCATGCATGTAAGGTTCTAGTCACTTTTAGGAGCATAGGAAAGTGTTTAGGGCACTTAAACACCTTGGAAAGGTGTTTACAGTCTAAGAAGATGTTCTTGGGCAGTTTACTACCTTAAACACATGAGTTTATGGTAGTAAACTCATTTTGTCCATGAGTCCTATGTTTTGGTGTATCAAACGAAGGATTACAAGGCTCTAGGCACTCGTGGAAGCTTTTGGAGGTGTTTGAGGGGTAGTTTAACACCTTAAAAGGTGTTTATGGTCCATGACTATGGGTTTATGGTCTAAGGATGTTTTTTGACCGTAAAATCATGTTTACTCCCCATAATGCAAGTTTTTGGTGTTCTAACTCCTTTCGTATAAGCCTCTAAGTTAATGTTAAGCATTAGAAGTGTTTGGGAGGGTTTTTGGGCATCAAAACCCACATCCAAGGGGTTTACGGTTTTGGGATGCTCCCAAGACCGTAAACTAATGTTCTTGGGGTTTTTGGATTATTAAGCCACAAATTTGAAAGATAGATGAGATGAACAACAAGCTAGGGAGGTTAACATACCGATTTGAAGCTCGAAGGGGCGATTTTTGACCAAAACCCGTTTTGTAGAGAGAGAAAGTAGAGAGAGAGAGAGTCTAAGGTGGGAATTAAACCCAATCCTCCCTTATATAGGGTGGAGTTTATGGCCTGGCTGGGGTTCACCTAACACCAACCGCGAACGGGGTTTTTCACAACTATTATTAATCACAGCAAATTTTAAAATTATACCGCCTTAATTTTGGTTCGCTTGACGAATATTTTTTAAAATATTCCAACGGGTTTAAATCCGGTCACAAATATTTTCGGGATAAATTTGGCTAACTTTTGACGTAATTAATTTTGACGTTAAAACTAACGGAAATTTTTGGGTTGTCACACGAAGTCTTGTGAAGAGTCGAATGGTGTTTAGTCAATTTCGTATGTAACATATTTGCTAAGTCACTTTAGTACGAAACTTAATGGTTTTAGACTTAATATTTTTTGTACTCTCTAGTTCCCTATAAATAGGGACTGAGCTTAGATTTAGAGAGACGAGTTTTCCAATTTCGTTGTCTGTTTTTGTAATCGAGCTTATTGAGAGTAATAAAAACTTCAAAGTCTTATTTACATTTTGAGTTCATCACATTGATTGTTCTTGTTCTTAATCAATTTGTCGAATACAATTCTTCTATAATTGGTATCAGAGCAGGAATCAAACTGCATGGATCTGATTTTCATTCTGAATCATCTGATTTTGAGTCATTTTTGTCTCAAAAGTTTCCGCACTTTTGGTTCTGAAAATCACATCTGATCTACATATTTGATTAGATTCTGTATTCAAATTGTAAAATCGAGTGATCGATTGTAAGTTTCTGATCAATTCGTTTGATCAAATTTTAAATTCATCAAGTTTACTGTGATTTCTGAATTTTTCTCGTGTGTTCATCAATGGCGAACTTCAACATGAACACAATGACTTCATATTCTCATCTGCTCGGATCTTCAACCAAAATTCCAATGCTGATTCCAGAATACTACGATTAGTGGGCTAATCGTATGGAAGACTACCTGAATGGCCTAGATGAAGAGTTCTGGAATTGCATCAATGGAACAGTTCAACCTCCATTGAATGTTTAAAACATTGGTTCATCTGGAACTACTGCTATTGGAGATCAACAAACAAGACTGAAGAACAACTAAAAGCGTTGCATGAGAGAGTTGAGAGATGCTTTGCCACCTGTTGTTTACAACTACATTCGTGGTTGTAAAACTGCTAAGGAGATCTGGAATAATCTCAACGAAAAGTATCAAGGAAGCGAGAAGACTAAGATCAATTCTATTAAGCAGTGTTTGGTTGACATGAAGGAGTTCATACAAAAGGAAACAGAAACAATTGAAGTTTACTACGATCTTCTGAATGAGTTGATCTACAGATGCAACCGCTATGGAATCACAAGGTCTCTAATGGAGTATAATCTTAATTTTTTTGTGGGACTTAGGAAGGAATGGAGGAGTGTTAGTATGTTGATCAAAAATCAACAGAGCTTTGACAGTTGATCTTTGAATGATGTATACAATCAGCTGAAGACACATGAAAGTGAAGTGTCTCAGATAATGGAAGAAGCGAAACATAGTTTAGGAGGACCACTGGCTCTGGTTTCAAAAGTGTTTGAGGTGGAATCTACTGAAAAGGAGAATTCAGATGCAGAAGGTTTTATCTTGAATTCGGATGAAGAAGTTGTAGCTTTTTACTCAAATAATCGAGTTAAGAAGTTTTTCAAAAAGCCCTTTAATCCTAAGGGAAAACAGAGTGAGGTGAAAGGAAATTTTATGAAGTCTGGTGTAGAAGACAAAAAGAAATTTGAAAAATCTGAGAAACATGATGACAAAGTGAAAGAGTTTAAGGTAGGAAAGAAATTGAAAGGGGATTCTGGTGTAGATTGTCATTACTGCAATGGTGCGAATCACTTTGCAATTGATTGTATGCTTCGAAAGAAAGAGGAAAAGAAGAATAGAGTGAAGGACGAAGCATATTATGCTGAAAAATTGGAGGAAGTTTGTAAGAAATCCAAGGGATTGTCTCTTGTGGCAAGAGGAGAGGATGAAGATGAAGAAAGTGGCACTTATCAGATTTGGTCATCCAGGTCTGATGATGAGGAAATGAGGCATCCTACTAATGGTGCCATGTTTGCAAGATTTGAGGATGGAGAAGAAGAGGAGATCTCTGAACATTGCTTCGTTTCAAAGTCAAGTGACAAATCTCCAATGACAACTAAGTTACATTCTATACTCGAATCTTTTAATATTCCTTCACACGCATATGATTCTGAAATAATTGCTTTTGATGATACTGTTGCTTACTTTGATGCTATTATTGTGTCTGTTAGTATCGAGGCAAAGAAGCTTAATAATCAATTGCTTGAGACTCAAAAGTTGCTACACGAATGTCAATAATGATAGAGAGAATTTAGATAAAGATGTAAGGACTTAGTCCGTGGTCTTCCTGTGTTAAAATTTGATAATAATACACTTTGTGCAGCTTGCAAACAAGGAAAATAACATCGCAAAGGACATCCTATCGTGATAGATTCGAAAATTGTTGAACCACTGGAACTTCTTCACATTGACCTTTGTGGACCTTCGACTGTTGAAACACTTAACAAAAAACGGTACATTTTGGTTATTGTTGATGATTTTTCACGTTTCACTTGGGTATTTTTTTTCTCAGGTTAAAATCTGAAGTTGTTCAAACAATGATTGATTTTATCAAAAAGATAGAGATGAGTCTGAAGAAGAATGTTCGAAGAATAAAGAGTGATAATGGGTCTGAGTTAAAGAATAACATGTTGGATTTGTTCTTAACTGAAAAAGGAATTTTGCACAACTTCTCATCACCATATACACCACAACAAAATGGTGTTGTTGAAAGAAGGAATAGATCATTGTGTGAAGCTGCAAGAACAATGTTGACATATGTGAATCTTAATATCTATGGGCAGAAGCCATGTCCACAACATGTTTTACTCAGAATCGTTCTCTTATTCATAGACGATTTAATATCACTCCTTATGAAATCATAAATAATCGAAAACCTAATGTCAAATTTTCCATGTTTTTGGTTGCAGATGTTTTATCATGAATCTTAAAGACAATCTTTCCAAGTTTCAAGCTAAAGCTGATGAAGGAATATTTTGGGATATTCGCATAATTTAGTTGCATATCAAGTGTTGAACAAACAAACATGCAAAGTTGAAGAAACTTTTAATCTTACCTTTTATTATTACTATGTTAAACAAGTGGAAAGAAAGTTTGACCAAAAACCAATTCTTGTTGATTCAAACAATCAAAATGAAAATGATAATTCAATTGATTTTGATTATGATCTAATTTTTGGTGTTCCAGATAAGGCAATTGATGCAAAAGTTTATGATGATAATAATCAAACACCCGAATCCTCAAACCATACTGATGATTCAACACTCACTTCGGATACTAGTAAGAATGGTGAAAGTATGCTAGATGCTCATATGGAAGGGGAGCATACGAATACACCTCTAAATGTTGAGGGGGAGCATCCTTTCGAGGGGGAAGAGAGTAGTATGGATCGTGAATTTGAGGGAGGAGCATCAAAATGATAATCATGTTGAAGGGGAGCATGATGATACAGATACAATTAATCTTGATCAAAATGATGACTTTCATGAATTTGATGACAATATTTCTGAGGCAAGTACTGAAAATGAAGAAACGTACGAAGATGCACCCTTGGAATTTGATCCAGCATATCCATCAATTGAGAAATGCACGAAGAATCACCCAAAAGAGAAAGTTATAGGAAATCCACAAGATGGAATTTTAACGAGAGCTCAGATTCGTGCGAAAAATGAGGTACTCAATACGAATCAAGAACTTTGCATGTTTAATGTTTTTATTTCGAAATTAGAGCCAAAAACAGTTAAGGTTGCTATGGAACACTCAGATTGGGTTGTTGCTATGCAATCTGAACTTGCTGAATTCGAACGAAACAAGGTTTGGAGACTTGTTTTAAAACCCAATGATGTTTCAATTGTTGGGATAAAATGGATTTTCAAAAATAAAACCGACAAAGATGGTAATATTATTTGAAATAAAGCTGGCTTGTAGTAAAAGGTTATTCACAACAAGACGGTATCGAATATGAAGAAACCTTTTCTCCTGTCGCAAGACTCGAAGCTGTTCGAATGTTTTTAGCCTATGCAGCACACAAAGGCTTTGATGTTTATCAAATGGATATCAAATGAGCATTCTTGAATGGAGAGCTCGAACAGACAGTATATGTTGAATAACCACCAGGTTTCGTTAATGAAGAATATCCTAATCATGTTTACATTTTAGATACGGCTATTTATGGGTTAAAACAAGCACCAAGAGCATGGTATGCAACTCTTACCAATTTCTTAAAATAGTCAAAATTTAAACAAGGATCAGTTGATCCCACATTATTTCATAAGAAATGATAAAGGTGATCCCATGAAACTATATTCGTATGAATCAATCGAGTCGAGAGTTGCATTTAATCACATGTATGCTTTCGAGAAGAAACCAAGGAAGAGCCATTCGATTGCTAACACTGATTTCAGTCAGTTGGACTTTCCGATCAACGAAATGATGTTTATCACTGCACAATACATAGTTAGTGAGAAATTCAAAAACCCAGATGATTATACACACGTGAAAATTCGTTTTCATGTTGTACTTGGAAAAGATCAAGATGAAGTGTGGTCCTTGATCAAGATCAAGAAAGTTATTGCTATTAAGAAGAATGCCTTGTTCGAAGACATGATACAAAATTTCAGGTATCATGTTGTTCGTGCAAATAACCAATCATTCGACTTCAGCATTGTAGACTTCCCTTTAATGAACTTGAATGATCTTATTCAAGTTGCATTGTTTTTTAAAAGAAATGGAAGCATCTCAACTCAAGGGTACATACAAAGAAGTGTTCAGACTAGGTCTTGCTCATATTAAAATCTTTATTGACAATTATTATGATTGTGTAGCCCTGACGGACGAAGAGTTGGCTTCGAGTATGGATAGGAAAGTATCTGTAGCAATGGAACCTTCGAAGACACAAGCTGAGTTGAGGATGTATGCTGATGGAGAGATATGTTTGAAACCATTTCGTTTAGTTTTTGCTGGGAAGGACACAAAGGGGAAGGCTACGAGGTTTCTCTTTCAAGTTGCTGAGATCGAAAGATATACAACGTCGCAATATACGAACTTCATAGTTCGTATGAACAAATGCACGAAAAACAACGATGGTGACAAGAAGGAGTTAAAGAAGGTTTTAACCTGGTACTCGGAGATATGAAGGATGATGCACTTTGTTGCTCAGATTCTCATGAATTGAGTAGTTCGACTCGTTTACAAAGGGGGAGATTGTAAGGGTCGAAGTCTTGTAAAGATTCGAATGGTGTTTAGTCAATTTCGTATGTAGCATATTTGCTAAGTCACTTTTGTACGAAGCTTAATGGTTATAGACTCAGTATTTTTTGTACTCTCTGGTTCCCTATATATAGGGACTCAGCTTAGATTTAGAGAGATGAGTTTTCCAATTTCGTTGTCTGTTTTGTAATCGAGCTTATTGAGAGTAACAAAAACTTCAAAGTCTTATTTAATTTCTGAGTTCATCACATTGATTATTCTTGTTCTTAATCGATTTCTTGAATATAATTCTTCTACATCTCGTACAAAGAGGAAACTTGATTATTCTCAAGAGTTGTTTATTCATAACCTGTCAAAGAAAAATGTTGGTGCCTTAAGATCACATAGGTTGTATACCGGACTTCAGGGTGGGTCTGACATTCGAGGTGGGTTGGTTTCTGATTTCAAGAACAGTACGAGAAATATCAATTCTTACATAGGTTCTAGGGACACAAAATTCCTTGTAGTGAAGATGCTGGAAAGGAAAAAAAAACATCCCAACTTTTTCTTTCGAGTTTAAAGTCGTGTAGAAAAATTGAATGCGATTTTTTGGGCCGACGAAACCGCAAAGTACAACGACAATGCTTTTGGAGACGTTGTATCCCATGATGCCACATTCAGCATGAATAAGTATTTTTTAATTTTGCAATGTTATCACAATATTTTTTTTTACTTCCAATAACGCTAACCAATTTTTATATTTTAAAACAGATATGATATGGTTTTCGTATCGTTCACTGGGATAGATAACCATAAGAAATGTGTGACTTTTGGTACTGGACTTTTGAGTAGAGAAGATCGTAGTTCTTATTCTTGGCTGCTTAGAGCATTTTTGAAAGCATTCAAAAAACAACATACGCTTGTCCTTACAGATCAAGATCCAGCTTTAAACAAAGCTGTTGATGAAGTATTTTCAATGTCATCACATAGGTTTTGTATGTGGCATATTACAAAAAAACTGCCAA
Source organism: Lactuca serriola (assembly GCF_051521515.1). NCBI lineage: Eukaryota > Viridiplantae > Streptophyta > Magnoliopsida > Asterales > Asteraceae > Lactuca > Lactuca serriola. Next base: position 114,907,936 of record NC_136412.1, read on the forward strand.
ACAAGATGAATATTTTTTTATAATCAAAATACTGTAAATATGTTATCTTGTTAGTACATATCATTCTATCAGAATATAATTCTGTCAGAACAAAGGATCTGACAGAATTATACTGAAGTTATACAACGTAATATTGCTAGAATATTTTATAAAATTCTATCAGAATTTATGTTTCATACCATTCATCTCCTTCATTCGACATACACCACCATTTTATATTTTACTCCAATATCTATTTTGTATTTTATTCAGATAACATCCCAACTAGCCACAAAATCAGCTTTTCGGAAGCATTTTCGCTCTATAATTTGGAATTCTAAGTTGGAACCACATGAGTTTGAAATGGCATGGCAATCTTGTTTACATGATTTTAACATTTCAAATAACAAGTGGATGCAAGAGATGTATCGGTTGCGTAGATGTTGGGTACCTGCATTTTTCAAGGACATACCGATGTATGGTCTTATGAGAACTACATCATTGTTCGAAGGCCAAAATTGGTCGCTTCAGAACAACACACTTACCGGTTCTTATCTGTGACAACCCGAAAAACTTCTCGCATGTACTCTTCAATTCTTTCCAATATTAGACTTATTTTACTATATATAAGTACCCTTTAGAGTCTAATGAAGCACTATAAATGTGATATAATCAAGGTAGGAGTGTTAAAAAGGGTTAACTCGAAGTGTAGGAATCAAAACCGGGCCAAACACTCCAACACATGGAGTGTGCGGCCACACACTCTTGTTTGCGGCCTCACACCTTCCCAATCGCTCACTCCACCTATATATGCCACACTTAGATCATTCTTTAACACTTCCTTCACTTCTTCAATCATAGAACACGAAAATCCTCTCAAGTATCATCCATTCTCCTTGAAGATCTTCATAAAAGGTACCAAGAACACCAAGAACACCAAGATCATCATCTGGCCGCACACATGGCAACACACACCACCTGGCAGCACACATGGCTGCACACAGGGCCGCACACATGTGCTGGCAGCACACTAGGCACACCTGGCCGCACACACACATATAGTGTGTATTTTGGCCATACACCCTCTTGTATAGCTTTATAAACCCTCATACAATCATATATGATTATAACACTTCATTATAAGTGTTTACTAGTCCCTAAGGTGGTCCCAAAATAATCAATTAGTTGTTCATAACACTAACTATATCCACACATGTGCCAATATATGCTAAATAGGTTTCGCGTGTGTACTCAAGTCACCACTTGACACCTAGCATCAAATCCAACAAATCAGAACCACTCACTACAGGTGAGTTTATACCCCTTTAATTAACCTTTGAAATACTTTTAAATGTTTTAAATACTTTTATGGGGGGGATACAAGTTGAATACTTATAGTTATTACATCAATCACATGTGATTAATAACTACAAAACCCATGATTTCATCACTGTTTCAAAATGTTTATTAAACTGTTTTACTTCAAAATGTTTTACAAACTCTTTTACTTATCAAATACTTTTATTTAAACTTTATTATACTTCTTATAAATTGCATGTCCATATATGTATAGATATATAAGAAATGTTTAAAAGGCTTAGGAAGGCCATCCACCCTATTTCCTTTTCCTCGATTTGGATGTGGTCTGGTGGGATGTCGGGTAGCCATCCGAGGGTCGTTTCAATATTAATTATATATCATATATGCATATATAGACATAAAAGTACTCCCATATTCATGCGTATTAGTTACATCATTAGTAAGTTACCATCGGGGTAACACAGGATCATACTACTACAATTTCTAGATCAATGAGTCAGTTCATTCATAAGTCAATACATATTACTAAGAAAACATATACATTACATTACTATGAGAACATATACAACTATACTAGAAGGAAAACATATACAACTATACTAGAAAGAGAACATATACAACGATACTAGAACAGGAACAATACATTACATATACGTATATACACTTACATAAATGTGATCCACTGTATCGGAGCATGCCTTAAATGTCATGGCCCGAGTTGTAACCAGAGTCTCTTGGAGGGAGAGTGTCAGTTTGCGTATAGATCTATACTGGATTGACTATCCTACACCTTGCTGCTAGCTACAGGCGGACCTACAGGTATGCGGGTGCCAAACGTCATACCTTTTTACAACCTACATTTGGCGTTGTTACTCAGTCGATAGTATGGTACAATTAATCACTTGATACCTTAATATAAATCCAGTTTAAGGTAGTTAGTACAGCAGAATTTCCTAGAATACAACGCTACAGTACTACATTTATTTACCCATTACATACATTTAGTGATTATTTCACTTAAACATTTATGTACAAACTATATTTTGTTAATGATAGTTACACTTGGGAAATTATACACTTTTACAACAAACAAACATACAAAACAGTTAAGCCTTGGTAGAAGGCTACTTTTAATAGAAACTATAGGTTTTTCTGAGAGATTCAAACTTTTACAAACACTTACAAACATTTTACAAACTTACAATGGAGACATGTTCAAACGTTTTGATAACAAATACCGATACTAAAATACTTATGAACTCACCAGCTTAATGCTTATACTCTCTTTCAAAATAACTTGTATTCTCAGGTCATCAGTAGACAGGTACCGAGACCAGCTTTTGAGAAGATGGAGCGCATTCAAGACTCATCTCTTTATTTTGACTTACATTATTTTTGGTGTCTATAACTGTACAGAACACACTTGTATTAAAATTATATATTTAATGCAATGGATGATGTTGTTTGCTTGTTTACTATTACTGTGTTGTGATATATTACATGACGTCCTCCGCCCAAGAACGTTTCCGCCGTTCTCGGTTTTGGAGTGTGACAGATTGGTATCAGAGCATCGTTTATAGTGAATTAAGTATATCAACCCATAAAAGATATACTAAACTATAAACCCATTTGGGATTAAAACACTCTACTGAGAGTCTATACATTAAATACCAAAATATTTAATTAAGTATACTAGGCTGCATTTATACTAAAATCAGTGTCACAATGACAAGAACAAAAGTATTATGATTGTTAAATATCACAGGTAAGCTCGGGGATGTATGGTCAGTCTTGGGAATGGCATAGCCTGATCAACTATGTTGGGCCGAGGAGTGTTTAGCATATGCCCTAGAATGGTTGTGATATGTTAACAAGTCTAAAAACTTACCAACACTACTACGACAAGAACATTAGAACAAAACATAAGTCTAAAATACTATAGGAGTATTTTGGGTTACTATAATTACATACCTGAGAAATAAAAAGGTCTCTATCAAGTAGGTCAATAATTGTTAAGTGTATACGCTAAAGTTATATGAAATTTAGGTGTTATAGACTCAGAATCTGTAACCTTTGCCTCACTTCCTGTTCCTTGTTTGCTTGTGGATTTGGAGTTAGGTCCACTTATTCGAATGACTATCCTACTCTAATTTCATATAACTGGTATACACTACACAAGTATTGACATAACTGATGAAGATCATCTTATAATTATCTTACTTTAGTACGCCTAATTATAAAAGATTCTTATATCCCTTTTTCTCACATAGATATCATCGCTGGATTCCATCACGGCGACCCGTACTTCCCAAATGAAGACAACGCAGGATAGCTCGAAGCAGAGTCCGATGATGAGCATCCAATCCCTTTGGATGATCACCTCGCAGAAGGCTTTTCTGACGGATCCGACTCCGAACCGGAAGTCAACAATCTACCTCCCATAGGTCAAGCCGCAAACAACAATCCCCGACCAGCATTTCCAGGTCCCACTCCCTTGTGGGTGAACAACTTGAATCGCTGGAGCGACGAACAGGGTCAACCTTTACCTTACTTTGGGGACCGAAGCTTTTACAACGTTAGCGAAGGTGGTTCTGCGGATAGAGCTCTGCCTGTCATGGTCCGTAGAATTGCTCGAAACGTCGAGCAGCCATCGACCGAGTCATCGAAATTGATGCCAACTCAGGTGTTAATACCGTCCTCATTCGACATCTAGAAGAAGCGCTCGAAGGGACGAGGAGAACCAGTGATGCACTGCGACAACAATTAACCACCAAAATCACAGAACTTCGAGTCCGCCAGAGAGCTCACGAACGACACCTCCGAGAAGTGGTTCACCAACTGGCAGATATGAGGATTCGCCCTAGAAATTACCGTCGTCGTTAGAAGATGTCTAGGGCATCTCTGTCTTTAAGATAAGGAATAGCCTTTAACATCTGTGCTCTAAGTGGCACTTGTCTGTAAAATATTCCTAACTATTAGTATTCCAATTAGGAATCTAGAAACTGTCAACTTTTCCATATGGTATGATGTAAGACCTACTGCTAGGTAGATTATCCCCGAACTTATTACATCAATAATACCAGTATTATTGACAGTTAACTAATTTGTTAGAAAATTTTACACTTGCATTTTCCTACTATTCTTCCCTATTGTGAATTCAATTTGTACACTTATTCAACTATTAGGCTATGGGTAGTTAGTCCATGTGTCACTCTCAACTTGCTTACAATTGATTCTTACCATTGTATATGTCTTTATAAACTTATAGCTGAAAGATGCCTTCTCGCAAATCTCCCCGGAATAACCCTACACCTCCACCACCTCCTCCTCCTGTCATCGATACCACGGCTCTAAATGCTGCAGTAGTTGCGGCAGTGGCAACTGCCATGGCTCAATATCACTCAACTAACAATAGCCAAGGTGGAACCCCTATTGAATCTACTCATGCTGAGATCCATGTGCGCACGAAAGAATGCTCCTACAAGGATTTCACCAACTGTAAGCCGAAGTCCTTTTATGGAACCAGCGGAGTCATTGCCCTCTCGCAATGGTTCGAGAAGACTGAATCGGTCTTCAAAATTTGTTCATGCCCTGCGGCGAGCATGGTTAAATATGCCGCCTACACCTTTGAAGGGAAAGCTCTGACGTGGTGGAACGGCCACGTTAAAGCTCTAACTCTCGTCGGAGCCAACGACATGGGCTGGGAAACAATGAAAGACCTCATGATTGAGGAGTATTGCCCGAGGGGCGAAATCCAGAAATTGGAAAAGGAACTTTGGAACCTGACCATGAAGGGCACTGACGTAGTTGCTTACACCGCCAGATTTAGCGAACTGGTGGCTCTCTGCCCCAATATGGTTCCCACTGAAGGGAAGAAGATCGAACGGTACATCTGGGGGCTGGTGCCTCCGTATCAAGGAAATGTTCTATCATCAAACCTCGCTACTTTCGACAGTGCCAAGTGACTCGTCGACCATGGGATTCAATCCCCAACAACGACAACAACCCTAGCCATCCCGGAACCCTCCAAACCCGCTAACTCTAAGCGGAAGTTCTGGGATGACAAGAAGAAGCAGCGAGCTGCCAAAAAGCAGCAAATTGTGGCTGTACATACTGCAATAACCCCCCCTACTGATGTTACTGCTCCGGTAAAGCAGTATGCAGGAAGTTTGCCTAAGTGCAGCAAATGCAACTTCCACCACAACGGCCCCTGCCGTGAAATGCAGTGTTCTAACTGCAACAAGAAAGGACACACTGTCTGTTTCTATAGGTCTCCGGCAAGACCGATCACTCAAGTCCCTGGCTCAGGCGCGAGCCCAACCTGCTATGGATGTGGTGAAGCAGGCCACTACAAGAGGGACTGCCCCAAAGCAAAGAATGCAGGTGGATCGGGGAGAGTACTGGCAATAAGCCATGGGGAAGCAGTTGCTGACCCGACGGTGGTGACTGGTACGTTCCTTCTCGATAACTCCTATGCATGCATTCTGTTCGATAGTGGAGCGAAGCGAAGCTTCGTGAACCATAAATTTGCTCGCATACTTAAACATCAACCACACGCACTTAAAGAACAATTCACGGTAGAAATGGCTAATGGGAAAATGTAAAGCACCAAGAGTATATACTTAGGTTGTACCTTAACTCTAGATAACCATTCATTTCCAATCGACCTCATGCCGGTTTCAATTAAAAGCTTCGACGTTATCATCGGCATGGATTGGTTGAGTCTTCATCACGCCGACATCATGTGCTTCGAGAAAGCAATCCGCCTAAATCTCCCATCTAACGAAACTCTTATCGTCTACGGCGACAAACCCAGTACAAGTCTTCGTATTATTTCAAGTATTCAAGCACAAAAGTATCTACGTAAAGAATACCATCATTCCTTGCTTACGTCGTCGATACGAGCCTTGGAATGAAAGATCTAAAGAACATTCCAGTAGTGAGCGACTTCCCCGACATTTTTCCAGAAGAGCTACCAGGATTACCTCCGCAACGACAGGTCGAGTTCAGAATCGACTTAGTTCCAGGAGCTACCCCAGTATCTAAGTCGCCCTACCGATTAGCACCAGCTGAAATGCAGGAATTATCTAGTCAACATAACGAACTGCTCAGCAAGGGCTTCATAAGACCAAGCTTCTCGCCTTGGGGAGCACCGGTCTTGTTCGTTAAGAAGAAAGACAGATCATTCCGTATGTGTATCGACTACAGAGAAATCAACAAACTGACGGTCAAAAATCGTTACCCTCTGCCTCGCATCGACAATTTATTCGACCAACTCCAAGGGGCGACTTATTTTTCCAAAATTGACCTGAGATCCGGATATCACCAGTTACGAGTGCTAGAGGAGGATGTTCCGAAGACAGCCTTCCGGACTCGTTATGAACACTACGAGTTCGTGGTGATGCCATTCGGACTGACCAATGCGCCTGCAGTCTTCATGGATTTGATGAATCGAGTATGCCGACCTTACTTGGATCAGTTCGTTATTGTTTTCATCGATGACATTCTGATCTACTCCCGGAGTAAGGAAGATCATGGCAATCACCTACAACAGGTTTTAAGAACGTTACGAACGGAGAAGCTCTATGCGAAGTTCTCAAAATGTGAATTTTGGATCCGAAGAGTCGAATTCTTAGGACATGTGGTAAGCGAAGAGGGAATCCACATGGATCCATCCAAAATTAAGGCTATTGAGAACTGGTCAGCACCAAAGACGCCTACAGAAATTCGCCAATTTCTAGGTCTTGCTGGCTACTACCGCAGATTCATACAGAACTTCTCCAGTATTGCAAAACCTCTTACAACACTGACCCAGAAGGGCGTGGCCTTTGACTGGGAAGAGAAACAAGAGAGAGCATTTCAAACGCTCAAGCGAGCCTTATGCACCGCACCAATACTATCCCTACCCGAAGGAATAGAAGACTTTGTAGTCTATTGCGATGCATCGAATCAAGGGCTTGGTTATATCCTGATGCAACGGGGTAAGGTCATCGCCTACGCCTCGAGACAGCTGAAGACACACGAAGTCAACTACACCACACATGATCTTGAGCTGGGGGCAGTCGTGTTTGCCCTGAAGATCTGGAGACATTACTTGTATGGCACAAAAAGCACTATTTTTACCGACCACAAGAGTTTACAACACATATTCGATCAGAAGGAGCTCAACATGAGAAAACGACGGTGGGTCGAGCTACTCAATGACTACGAATGCGACATTCGTTATCATCCGGGTAAAGCTAACGTAGTAGCAGACGCCCTAAGTCGGAAGGAATATTCTGGTCGAAGAGTCAAGTCGTTAACAATGACTATCCATTCGCACTTGTCTAAACAAATTCAGGCGGCGTAACTTGAAGCTATGAAACCTGAACATGTGGCGAGTGAATCCCTCAGAGGAATGGATAAGAACTTAGAAGCCAAGGGTGGCGGAGCCCTATATTTCATGGACCGGATCTGGACCCCGAAGCACGGTGGTTTCCGAGACATGGTCATGACCAAGGTGCACAACACTCGGTATTCTATCCACCCAGGTTCAGATAAGATGTATCTGGATCTTAAAAAGCTATACTGGTGGCCTAATATGAAAGCAGAGATTGCTACCTTCGTAAGTAAATGCCTTACTTGCGCAAAGGTCAAGGTCGAGTACCAAAAACCCTCTGGATTACTGCAACAACCAGAGATCCCAGAATGGAAGTGGGAGCGGATCACTATGGATTTCATAGCCAAGTTGCCCAAGACAATGGGTGGACTTGATACCATATAGGTCATCGTCGATAGATTGACAAAGTCTGCACACTTACTACCTATCAAGGAAACCGATAAGATGGAGAAACTTACGAGAGCATACATTAGGGAAATCGTGCGACTACATGGTGTTCCTATATCCATTATCTCCGATAGAGATAGTAGGTTCACCTCAAGATTCTGGCAATCGTTGCAACATTCCTTAGGAACAAGGCTAGACATGAGCACAGCCTACCATCCTCAGACCGACGGACAAAGTGAAAGGACCATCCAAACACTAGAAGATATGTTGAGAGCCTATGTGATCGACTTTGGAAAGGCATGGGATACTCATTTACCCCTTGTCGAATTTTCCTACAATAACAGTTATCATACGAGCATCAAGGCTGCTCCATTTGAAGCCCTCTACGGCCGAAAGTGCAGATCCCCTCTGTGCTGGGCTGAGGTGGGTGATACCCAATTAGCTAAGGGGAAAAATTCTGATAGTACTCTCACAGGTCCGGAAATCATTCGGGAAACGACAGAGAAAATCGTACAGATCCGTGAACGATTGAAAGCCTCTAGAGACCGACAAAAGAGCTACGTTGATAAACGAAGAAAACCTTTGGAATTTCAGGTGGGAGACCGAGTCCTTCTCAAAGTCTCACCCTGGAAGGGCTTGATACGCTTCGGAAAGTGTGGAAAGCTAAATCCAAGGTACATTAGGCCTTTCGAGATTCTCGCAAGAATCGGCCTAGTGGCTTACAAACTCAATCTACCGAACGAACTTCGTAACGTACATTCTACCTTCCATGTTTCCAACTTGAAACAGTGTCTATCCGACGAGACTCTTGTAATCCCACTCGATGAGATCGAGATCAACGAGAGCCTCAACTTCGTGGAAGAACCCGTAGAAGTCATGGACCATGAGGTCAAGCAGACGAAGCAAAGTAGTATCCCGATTGTGAAGGTTCACTGGAACGCCAAGCGCGGGCCGGAATTCACTTGGGAACGCGAGGATCAGATGAAGCTGAAATACCCTCATCTTTTTACTTAGTTATTTGTAATAATCTAATAACTTCAACTCAAATTTCGGGACGAAATTCCCTTAACAGGGGGATGATGTGACAACCCGGAAAACTTCTCGCATGCACTCTTCAATTCTTTCCAATATTAGACTTATTTTACTATATATAAGTACCCTTTAGAGTCTAATGAAGCATTATAAATGTGATATATTCAAGGTACGAGTGTTATAAAGGGTTAACCCGAAGTGTAGGAATCAAAATCGGGCCAAACACTCCAACACATGGAGTGTGCGGTCACACACTCTTGTTTGCGGCCTCACACCTTCCCAACCGCACACTCCACCTATATATGCCACACTTAGATCATTCTTGAGCACTTCCTTCACTTCTTCAAGCATAGAACACGAAAATCCTCTCAAGTATCATCCATTCTCCTTGAAGATCTTCATAAAAGGTACCAAGAACACCAAGACCATCATCTGGCCGCACACATGGCAGCACACATGGCCGCACACAGGGCTGCACACATGTGCTGGCAGCACACTAGGCCGCACACCTGGCCGCATATACACATATAATGTGTATTTTGGCCATACACCCTCTTGTATAGCTTTATAAACCCTCATACAATCATATATAATTATAACACTTCATTATAAGTGTTTACTAGTCCCTAAGGTGGTCCCAAAATCATCAATTAGTTGTTCATAACACTAATTATATCCACACATGTGCCAATATATGCTAAATAGGTTTTGCGTGTGTACTCAAGTCACCACTTGACACCTAGCATCAAATCCAACATTGTCATCAGAACCACTCACTACATGTGAGTTTATACCCCCTTTAATTAACCTTTGAAATACTTTTAAATGTTTTAAATACATTTATGGGGGGGATACAAGTTGAATACTTATAGTTATTACATAAATCACATGTGATTAATAACTACAAAACCCATGATTTCATCACTGTTTCAAAATGTTTATTAAACTGTTTTACTTCAAAATGTTTTACAAACTCTTTTACTTATCAAATACTTTTATTTAAACTTTATTATACATCTCATAAATTGCATGTCCGTATATGTATAGATATATAAGAAATGTTTAAAAGGCTTAGGAAGGCCATCCACCTTATTTCCTTTTCCTCTATTTGGATGTGGTCTGGTGGGATGTCGGGTAGCCGTCCGAGGGTCGTTTCAATATTAATTATATATCATATATGCATATGTACACATAAAAGTACTCCCATATTCATGCGTATTAGTTACATCATTAGTAAGTTACCATCGGGGTAACACAGGATCATACTACTACAATTTCTAGATCAATGAGTCAGTTCATTCATGAGTCAATACATATTACTAAGAAAACATATACATTACATTACTATGAGAACATATACAACTATACTAGAAGGAAAAACATATACAACTATACTAGAAAGAGAACATATACAACGATACTAGAACAGGAACAATACATTACATATACGTACATACACTTACATAAATGTGATCCACTGTATCGGAGCTTGCCTTAAATGTCATGGCCCAAGTTGTAACCAGAGTCTCTTGGAGGGAGAGCGTGAGTTTGCGTATAGATCTATACTGGATTGACTATCTTACACCTTGCTGCTAGCTACAGCCGGACCTACAGGTATGCGGGTGCCAAACGTCATACCTTTTTACGACCTACATTTGTCGTTGTTACTCAGTCGATAGTATGGTACAATTAATCACATGATACCTTAATATAAATCCGGTTTAAGGTAGTTAGTACAGCAGAAGTTCCTAGAATACAACACTACAGTACTACATTTATTTACCCATTACATACATTTAGTGATTATTTCACTTAAACATTTATGTACAAACTATATTTTGTTAATGATAGTTACACTTGGGAAATTACACACTTTTACAACAAACGAACATACAAAACAGTTAAGCCTTGGAAGAAGGCTACTTTTAATAGAAAATATAGGTTTTTCTGAGAGATTCAAACTTTTACAAACACTTACAAACATTTACATACATTTTACAAACTTACAATGGAGACATGTTCAAACGTTTTGATAACAAACATCAACACTAAAATACTTATGAACTCACCAGCTTAATGTTGATACTCTCTTTCAAAATAACTTGTATTCTCAGGTCATCAGTAGACAGGTACCGAGACCAGCTTTTGAGAAGATGGAGCGCATTCAAGACTCATCTCTTTATTTTGACTTACATTATTTTTGGTGTCTATAACTGTACAAAACACACTTGTATTAAAATTATATATTTAATGCAATGGATGATGTTGTTTGCTTGTTTACTATTACTGTTTTGTGATACATTACATGACGTCCTCCGCCCCAGAACGTTTCCGCCGTTCTCGGTTTTGTGGTGTGACATTATCTTTTAATTTTTATGATGACATTTGAGGGTGTTATGGAACGTCAAAGATGTAATCAAATTGTCAATGACTTTAACACTGCTACAACACTTCCTAGATTCATCACCTCTAGTCCAATTGAACCACATGTTTCAAAGTTCTACACTCGTAAAATATTTTATCAGGTGCAGAAAGAGATTTCAGATTCTAATAATACTTGTTTTCAAACGAGTGTTACTTCTAATAATGGTGTTGACACTATTATTGTATTGGAGAAGCAAAAGAACATAAGCACAATGCAACCATCAAGTCCTGTTGTTGATGACAAACTTGAGGAATACCATTACGATTGTCTTATAGAGGATACCTAATACATAATATGTTATTACTTCATTATATAATCATTTATTTTTAATCACATAATAAGACTTTATAACAAATACTCATATATTATCATACATATTCCAGGTTACACACTCAAAAATAGATGGTTCATACAAGTGTACCTGCATGCATTTTGAGCATGTCGGTCTTTTGTGTAGGCACATATTCTATGTCTTTAAGTTCTACAGTATTGAACAGATTCCTGAAGAATACATTATGAGACGGTGACATCGGGATGTTATTCCAACAGAATTGCTTAAGAGGCGTTTCTCTAATTCTTTGCTAGACTTAAATTCTGACATGACTACTATTGAAATTTTTTCAAATGTAGATCGTTGTTTTTCATTTTTGAGACATGATGCAGCAAAGTTAAAGTCATACCTTGAAGAGTTGAATAAGCTGAAGAAAAAAATTGTAGATGATTGTCCATCCCCTGAGATGCCATCAAGAGAATCATTCTACAACTAGATTATAGGTGTAGAATTAACTAATGATGTTCCCGATATTAAGAATCCTTTGTATATTTGTAATAACGGAACTGACAGTTGTGGTAAGAGATTCAAATCAAAAAAAGAAATGCTGGAAAAAGTAAGTTTGAAGCCTAAGCGAAGTGTGCTTTATGTAAATAGATGGCTAACCATGATAAATGAAATTGTCCTCTCAAAAAACGTGTCTAAGTAGTATGCTTTATATATAGGTTTTTTTAAATGTTATATTACAGTAAAACTTTTTGTTTCATGTTTAGTAGTGATATTGATTACAATTTTGTATGTCTTTAATATGATTATCATATATGGTTATACACTATTGCACACTTTGTTGTCATTATGTATCCAAGCATATTACCTTAACTTTTTCACTATGTACAATCACTATTTTCCATTAGATTTTTTTATGCCCTAAAAACACAATTTTTCCAAATCACATTAAACCAATTTAACTTTAAACCATTTACATCAATTCTGACAGAACAATGTAATATCGGAAATAAACAAATCATAACATAATTTTATAGATATTCCAAATTATATTCATTCTTTCAGAATATTGGCAAACCATTTGGATATTTTATAATTTTAAGACCCTTTAAAAACACTACTACGGAACACACAAAAAAAAACCCAATATTTTTTAATTAAAGAAATATTGAAATATAAACTTTGCTCAAACGTGGAAGAACACACAAAAAAAACCCAATATTTTTCCATTACATAAATACTGAAATATAACCTTTGCTCAAATATGGAAGAACATAATCTTTAAACATTTTACCACTTGTATTTAAGTTATTTCATTCTTTCAGAGCATGGTGGAGAGATAATTCTAACAATTCATAACCATGATTAATGTGTATTATAATTTTTATCAAACTTCCATAACAAAGGCATATCATAATTATATACTTTAAAACCATAACTTACCTGTACACTACCAACCATCTTTCATCTCAATCATTATTGGTAACATTATGTCAACACATGAACTACAAACATTTTAAACTTCAACAAATTACATATTTTCATAGTTTTCATATCCATATACACATTCCAACATCTATCAAATTCTAACGCTTCCAAAAAAACAACTAGAAAAAATATCATTCACATTCTATTATTTCCCCAAAACAAACACTCCTAGAACAAAATAAAACACCCTAACATAGTTCCCCAAACAAAACACCTAGACCAAAACAAAACATGTTATCAAAAGTCTTTCAACACAAACCATCCTACCATGATAAATTGTTTCCCCAAAACAAACACTCCTAGAACAAAATAAAACACCCTAACATAGTTCCCCAAACAAAAAAACTAGACCAAAACAAAACATGTTACCAAAAGTCTTTCAACACAAACCATCCTACCATGATAAAATGCCCATCTTAAAATCAACGCCTTCCACGTCTCCGCTTCTCCCTAGTTTCCTTCACTTCATTCATCATAGCCATTTTCTCCAATGGATCAAGCCTATCATACGCTTCTTCATCTCTCTCCAACATACTTTTATACTTATTGTACTCCGATTTCATAAGCTTTGCCATGTATTTGATTCTTAAATTATTTAAAGCAAGTACATCACTTTGTTTTTTACCTGTAAAACCGCAATCCCAACGCCCTTCACTTTCCCCCATATATGACTCCATATGCCTCATAAGATACACTCCACAGTCTGATCCTTCTTTTTCTACTTTCCATGTGAATTTCATTACACGACCTTTAATTTTGTTGAAAGCTGTTGACTTTTGGTAATTCTTTGTTTTTAAATAGTTCCCAAGCAATTTTTTCTGTGATACAATACAATCAATATATTACAATTCTTTTTTAACAATACAAAATTCATGTTATATAAAACTTATAAAAAATAATTCTTAATCATACCACAAGAACTGGTTTCCTTCCATATATATCTTCAATAGTACCATTTCGGTTGACATGGTCTTTAATGTAGTACGTTGGTACCCTTAGATCAAAGCATATCAAATAATATTTACTCTTATCAACTATTGGAAAGAAAACCTGGTATAAAACAGATTTTATAACAATAAGCTACATTTGTATGTTAGGGTTGTAAGTGATAAAACACAATTATTAATTAAATTACCAGTCCAACATCATTGAGCTTTTCCTGTTTTGGTAGACTTTTAATGTGGAGTTTCAACATCGAATCAAATAATGTTTGGGTTCTATCGTATGCAACCGATACATCCAGTATCTCATCTACCTGTATAGATAAATGAATCAATAAAGATAACACATATTATTATTTACAACTACATTTAAATTGAATACTTACCAAAAAATTTGTGTCAAAGAAAACTCTCGCAACTGATCCTACATCCTTTAGTTCCTCCATTCTATTGAGTAATGATGTCCAACAGTCAATGATTATCGCATGAATAAACGTGTTGCTTTAAAAATGATATGCGAATCCTTGATGCAACATATGACCGCTCCCAATGTTCCATATCTCTTCCCTGCTCAACAATTTTAATCTAATCAATTTCACAACACCACATTTTAAAAGCAAACCACTAATTTATATTATTTCAATTACCCATAATCTCTTTTTAATGCAAAAACTGAATTATATAATGTCATCTCATCCTTCTTCACCTTGTCACCCATTCTAACAATCCTTTCAACAAACGGTGATTTTCCATATATAGTAACTTTTTCCCTCTTTTTCCCTTTTTTCCATTGTCATCATCTTCCTCACCTACTTCAACTGTTTCCAAGATTTCTTTTCCTCTTTTTTTTCTCTTTTTTATAACTGTCCAACACAGCATCATCTGTCATTTTAATTGTTGTTGGCAACACTTTAGGATGCTCCAAGAATTGTGAACAGGTTAGATGGTATGTATTATCTACCTTTTCCACATTAGGTGTACTGAAACCTCCACCATCATCCTTTTTATCCCCATGAACTACCAATCCTCTAACTGGAGAGAATCCATCTTCATTACCACCATCTGCCTCTCATTTGTTACTATCACCATCAAAACCATGTTCATTATATTTCATTCCTCCAGTCTCTGCATTCTTCACTTCGTTGAACAATTCTTTATTTTGTTCGTACCACTCCTTCAACAGCAAGCTGTCTAGGAACTTCTCAATTCCACCTTTCATAGCCTTTTCAATATTCTTCTTTTCGGACAAGATTATTCCATAGCTATGCTCGATAACAGCCAAGTATGCCTGTAAAGGGTATATCAATATATGATTACTAAAATTCTGACAGAATTAATGTTCCACATACCTACTACTTCACTAACTTTAAGCATTAAAGAATACAATTTAACACTACTTTCCAGGAAATTCTAATATAATTTATGTCTTACCTCCTCATCCCCATAGTCTCTCATCAGCCCATCCAACATTTCATCTTCATCAATCATTTCATCATCAACATCAATATCTTCAAAGTTTTACTGTTGCTACCTACCAAACCCCCCAACACTAATCTCCAACTTCTCTATTTTTTCAAGGAGAGCACCTGTAACATTTCTGACAAGCGGTAACCTTTTCACTATCTTCAAACCTGAGAACTTCATGTTATACACATACACCAGCTACATCAAAAAAATCACGTTAATTAGTTCAATATACATATTCCATTGTCAATTAAGGTAAATATCTAATCAAGACAACAATATTACCATCAAAACGAGTATATATCCGTTGTAATAGCATGTCTTAGCATCCCTTCTCCATATTTGTTTTCTACTGACCAAAACAATCTAGAATATACTTACACCAATCAATTTTAGAGAAGTCTTTTACCAATACCAACTTATTGACAACATTTATTTGATTGGTACCACTCAAAGTTGATTCCATAAATGTGTTAATGAAAAGGGTAAGAAAATTCATCCTAAACATAAGATTGTCTTGCTTTGTGTTTTTGATCCTTTTCAGGTATTCTTCACCATTAAAACCTTTTTTCTCATATTGATTTTTCCATTCTTGTAGAACTTCATTATCTTTCTCACAACTACTCATGTTCAAGAAGTCTTCCCCTACATTTGGTAACCCCAACAAGTCATGAACTGTGTCTTTTGTAATTTTTATCACCATATTCTCCAGAACTAGACAGTTACTCTCTAGATCATAGTGATTTAAGAGATAGTAGTCAAGTAACCCCGGAGTAGTGTCTATGTCAATATTCAGAAGTGAACCAAAACCCATAGACATAATCCCATTTTTTTGTGCAGGGGACATTACTTTCATAGCTGCACTAACCCTTCCAGGAGTCATCCTAGTTGCAATTCTTCTATAAACTTCAGGATGGTCCTTGCTTACTTTTCTAACCTTCCGCTTCATCGTTTTGATTTTAACATTCTCATGTTCTATTTTTACCTTCTTTCTTTTTGGAGATTTCTTTGAATGTACATCATTCACTAACTTTTTTCTTTTTACAACATTTTCCTTATCTTCCATATCCATACCAATTTATGCCTTTCATTGTCTCTCTTTGACCCACTCATACTCTCCATAAGTAACTCATTTAAACTTCTTGATTTTTTTCCTTCAGCACTTGCTTCTACTGATTTCTTATTATCCTTAATAGGTGTCGTTCTCACAGAACCTTTCCTTTTCATAAGTAACCTTTCCTTTTTATCTTTGTTATTAGCTGTTGAATCACACAAACATAATTACTCATTGTCTACTCATTTGCATTACACACGCATTATTTAATAACCCAATAACACTAATTTAAAAATATAATCGAAATTTAGCAATTAATTTTGTTATAATATTTAAATTAAAACCATTTATCATAGAATTATATTGTATACATTTACAAGTTCTACTAGAACTTGAATACAATACTTAATTTTACACTAGCGATATCATAATTATATACTATAAATCAGTAATTAGAAGCACTTATGATCTTACCTGATTTCCAGATTTTACATTTTTCTTTCCATGTTCTGATCTTGAAGTTTTTTTTCTATGCTTCTTTGTTTTGCTTGATCCAACAATATTTATATGAATTGGTTCACTTCTTATACCTTCTTCTTCATCAAGTAACAAAAGATACATATTGGCTATCAACATGTTCTAAAATTATTTTTATTATTTTTCATGAACCAAAAAAAGAAAACTACATGTAGGTTGAGAAATGATATTCTATTTCACGGGTGTTGATCTGGTATGATAGTTCCTACTCACATTTGTTTGGCTTGTAGTATCAACATTCATTGGCTCCGGATCAGGCTCTACAACAACTAATGAATCAAATGATTACAGTTCATTAATAATATTTTTCAAAATAACCAGCCATACTTCAATCGCTATAATCGCTATCTATACCATTTATGTTTTCATTCTTTAAGAATGCAACACATGTACATACACTGTTTATGTGAGAATTAAAGGCAAACAGTAAATACAAATAAAGTAAAGCCGCCAAAATCACAGTAATAAAAAATAAACAGTTACTTACTAGCATTTTCCAGATTAACCAGTCATACTTCAATCTATATAACCGCTATCTATACTTTTTATGTTTCCATTCTTTAAGAATGTAAACACATGTTCATACATTGATTCTTTGAGAATTGAAGTCAAATAATATATACAGATAAAGTAAACCCTCAAAATCACAGGTACGAAACAACAAATAAAAAATAACTCATAATACAATATATATATATATATATATATATATATATATATATATATATATATATATATATATATATATATATATATATATATATATATATATACAAAACAAGACAACAATACCATCACATATAGTCACAGAACATCAAGCACTTACAAGATTTTGGCAAGGTTTAAAAAACCTAACTCACTATACTAGAAAAATACAAAAACAAACAACACTATCAGCCCCTAAACTCACACAACAACAACCACATACAAGAATTTAAGTATTGTGATTCTGACGGAATGCATTACACATAAACATCGCCATACAAAATTGTATTCTAACAGAATATCATCCATAATACTTCTAACATAATCGACAAAATAATGTAAAAAACAAAAAAAAAAAAACATCTTTTTAATCATCCAAAACACAAAACAAAAACAACAATCACATACCCTTTTTTTTTTGCAAAACAACAGTCAGATATCTGTAAAATCCAAAATTTTAATCGAATTTTAAATCCCCAATTTCAGAAAACCCTAATAAAAAATACCCCCTTTTTACTCTATTTCGGTCTATTTTACTTAAACCAACTTAAAAACCACATGCAAATACTTCATTGTTCAAATATTCCAACAGAATGTTGTGTATTCAATGGATAAAGTTTAAAAAAATATAAAAAAATTTACCTATAGGCGGAGAAGCGAAATCATCATCGTTTTCATCTAGATTCAACACCGTTTATTGTGTGCTCTTAAATTTTGATTTGAAAGAAGTTGACATTGTACTCCTCATTATACTACAATTTCTTTTACTTCGAACGAACACAATGCAACTTCTGTGAACAATCTTCAAGAATCGATAAGTATATATAAAAACGATAACAGAATCTATCGATTTTTTGGTTGATTAGAGAAGATATACTTTGATTTTGTGTTCCGATACAAAGGGGAGTGGAATCCGGGTCCATGCGATGTTATAGGGATTATGCGGGAAGTTGTGATAAATAGAGTATATTATCTATTTTAATGGAGACGACAAATGTACACAAATACCTTTATACATCTGTTTTCTTTAAATGTGAGGCTTTTTTCATTTTTTTAATATCAAATTAATATTAATCATTTTCTATTAAAAATTAAATATTTGATTGGCCCACATTTATGCATACAATCACATAATAATTACTTTGAATAAAATAACCTAAGCCTATATATATATATATATATATATATATATATATATATATATATATATACATATATACATATATATATATATACATACATATATATATATATATATATATATATATATATATATATCATACATACTTATAAAGCTAGCATTTTTTATTGAATATCATGGATTTGAAACCCCCTTTTTTAACTAATGCATCTCAAAAGTTTTCTTAATTATGATTTAACACTCAAAGATTTTATAACTTATATTATATTTTATTAGCATTTAGTGAAAAGTTTACTATAAAAAGGTCAATCTTTTGGGAAGACATGCATACAAATTATATACAAATTTCAGAAAAAAAAAACAAATTTAAAGGTTTTTGTATTGAGTTGAGGTCTTATGACCACTTTTTGAGATATATTATTATATTAGGGCTTTTAGTTTGTAAGTCTTTTATACTAATTCGTTTTTATATTTTCTTCGTTTTTGGATTATTGTAATACAATAGTTGTATATTGTGGTTTAATCATTAATATATTGATCATATGTAATATAGGGTGATGTCGAAAATATTTAATTAAATATTTTAAATATGTTTTTTTTTGTTTTGTAATTGTACACTTATATATATATATATATATATATATATATATATATATATATATATATATATATATATATATATATTATAATAGAGGTCAAAACACTTCAACCAAAATACATTTAAAAATCTAATATTTCAAATGCTTTTTAATAATGATTGTAAAAATTTCAACATGTGTTACTTCATTGATTGATTAATAAAAATATTAATGTTTTGAAACTCCTAACTCTTAAACTTATATTAATTAATTTGTTAGTTAACTAAAATATTTTTCCTATATACAGATAACATTTTTATGTTTGGTTACTCATATTTGTTTATGTAATTAGAAAACAAGGTGTACATAGAATGACTACTTCAATTTCATATAGGAATCGATACCACTAGAGAGGTATGTTGTCTTTAACCGGTGGTAGGAGATCCACATACCCTTTTTAATTATTTATATTAATGCTTAGTAATATCTGTTTTATATTCCTATTCACCTTAATTTTTTAGGTACAAATTAAGGAAGAGGATTCTCGGCGCACCAACATAAAGTCAAACGTACGTCTTGCAAAATATGTAATTAAATTAAATAGCATATTTACTAATCGATTTATTGTAAAACTCTTGATGACATTTATGTATAATAATATATTTTGTATGACTTAATTCTTAATTTCAATGTTTAATATTTGAAAGTTCATATATGAAACCTTGGATGTTTTCGTGTAATTAAATAGTGTAATACAAAGTTTATTAGTTCAATATTGTTTATTAATAACTCATTCAAAACAACTTATTTCTTATTTTATCCAAAAAAAATATTATCAGATATAAGAAAAGTAGATTATATTAATGTTATACAAAAACTTATAATATATATTGGATATTATAAAAGTAAAAGTAAAGTTTATAAGGTATGAACTATATTAGATAATTTCAAAATATAAATGGATGGATTTTTATTTTATTTGATAATTTGGTTAATGCCCAAAACATGACTAAAAACGTAAATTTAACAACTTAAATGCATTCTTGCGCAACGCGCGATGTTACGTCTAGTATACTTATAAAGGAAACATTTTTCATTTCATCACATTCATTTTAAACTCCCATGACTTTGCAGTTTCTTTCTAATAATAATTGTAAGTTAGTTAATAAGGTTAAATAAATATCAAACTTAATGTAAACATATATAAACTAAATTTAAATATTAAAATAATATCTTTACTTCTACTTATAAAGTTATGTCTTTTTAGTTTTTAGCATATTATACTTAATTTAATAGTTTTAATATATTGTTGGATGTAAACCATTATCATTTTAAAGATACAACTTTGAAACAGTTTGTATAAAATACTTAAATTATTAATTTAAATATAACATTATAGGTTCAACTTAAATATAAATTTTAGTTTAACTTAAACAACCCAACGAATATTTTGTAAATAGTTAAAAGTGATTAATTGTAGTGTCTTAATTATAGGTTCAACTTAAATATAAATTTTAGTTTAACTTAAACAACCCAACGAATATTTTGTAAATAGTTAAAAGTGATTAATTATAGTGTCTTTCTAATAATGATTATAAGTTGGTTAATAAGGTTAAATAAATATCAAACCTAAAGTGTAATCATAAATAAACTAAATTTCAATTTTAAAATAATATATTTACTTCTACTTGAAAAGTTAAATCTTTAACTTTAAACATATTGTACTTAATTTATTAGATTTAATATGTTGTTGTATGTAAACCATTATCAGTTTAAAGCTACAACTATTGAACAGTTTGAACAAAGTATTTAAATTGTTAATTTAAATATAACATTACAATGTCAACTTAAATATATATTTCAGTTGCACATAAAAAACCAATGATTATTTTGTAAATAGTTAAAAGTAATGCAAAATCTAAATTGTAATCTCAATTTAACTAAAATCTTTCCTAGAGATATTTTTATTACCGTTAAAAGTTTTCAAATAAGTAGTTTAAAATAACTTACAATAACTATATTTAAAAATAACTTTATATAAATGATTATATTGTTACCTTTAAAATCAAAAAACAATGTTTGATGTTTTAAGTAATTATAATGATAGAAGTTAAAACATTAAGCAAATTAATTTTAAAAAATTAATTAACAATAACAACTATAAATAACATTAAACTATATATTATATTTAATTTTATTCATGTGTAACTCGCGGGTAGAAGTCATTCAAACGATTGACATTATACAGTTATAATAGATGTATATATTATCATATAATTTAAAATCATCAATATATTATATCAATTTAATATACGAACTATCATATCAAATTTCACAACAACTTTATTGTTATATTAAAAAAAACATATATTTGTAAAGACTTCAACTATATAGGTGTTTCTACGCAACGCACGGCCATTCACCTAGTATATATACTTATAAAGGAAACATTTTTCCTTTCACCACATTCATTTGAAACTCCCATGTATTTTTCCTTTGACCACATTCAACTATAAATGTGTTTCTGCGCAATGCGCGGGCATTCGCCTAGGCTATATCATATCATATCATATCATATTATAAAAGAATCATTTTTCATTTCATCACATTTATTTGAAACTTCCATGCATTTTTTCTTTCACCACATTCGTTTGAAACTCGCATGACTTTTCAATTTCTTTCTAATAATAATTATAAGTTGGTTAATAAGGTTAAATAAATATCATATCTAAAGTGTGATCATATATAAACTAAATTTCAATATTAAAATAATATATTTACTTCTACTTATAAACTTATGTTTTTTAACTTTTAACATATTATACTTAATTTATTAGTTTTAATATATTGTTGGATGTAAACCATTATCATTTTGAAGCTACAACTTTTGAACATTTTGTATAAAATACTTAAATTATAAATTTAAATATAACATTACATGATCAACTAAAATATAAATTTTAGATTAACTTAAACAACCCAAAGAATATTTTGTAAATAATTAAATGTGATAAACTGTAGTGTCTTTCTAATAATGATTATAAGTTGGTTAATAAGGTTAAATAAATATTAAACGTAAAGTGTAATCATAAATAAATTAAATTTCAATATTAAAATAATATCTTTACTTCTATTTACAAAGTTATGTCTTTAACTTTTGACATATTATACTTCATTTATTATATTGAATATGTTGTTGTATGTAAACCATTATTAGTTTAAAGCTACCACTTTTGAACAGTTTGGACAAAATACTTAAATAGTTAATTTAAATAAAAACACTACAGTGTGAACGTAAATATAAATTTTCGTTCCATTTAAAAACCCCAATGAATATTTTGTGAATAGTTAAAAGTGGTAAATTGTAGTGCTAAATACCAAAACTAAATTATAATCTCAATATAACTACTATATTTCGTAAAGATATTTTTATAATCGTTAAAGGTTTTCAAATAAGTAGCTTAAAATAACTTACAATAACAATAGTTAAAAATAAGTCTATATAAATGATTATATTGTTACCTTTAAAATCAAAAAACAATGTTTTATGTTTTAAATAATTATAATGATACAAATTAAAACATTAAGAAAATAAATTTTAAAAAATTAAATAACAGTAACAATAACTATACGTAACATTAAACCATATAGTATGTTTAATTTTATTCACGAATAACTCGCGGGTAGAAGTCACTCAAACGGTTGAGATTATGCAGTTATAATAGGTGTATATATTATCGTATAATTCAAAATAATCAATATATTATACCAAATTTGTATACAAATTATTATATCAAATTTAACAACAAATTTATTATTATATTTAAAAGCAACATATATTTGTAAATATTTCACCTATACAGGTGTTTATGCGCAACGCGCGGACATTCGCCTAGTTTATATCATCATATCATATCATACTATACTATAAAGGAAGCATTTTTCCTCTCACCACATCAATTTGAAATTCCCAACTCTATGTTCACATAATTTAATTAATTTATTAACTTAAATATATTATTAATTATAAACATTATCATAAATGAAAGACTTCTTGAATTATCAATGTGATATACTAATTTTGTTGACTTCAATACAGTGTTAAATACATAACTTCAATTAATATAGTAAATATACTTACAAATATAGTGTAAAAATTAAAACCTAAAGTAAAATATCAAATATAGTTTTAAAAATTCAACGTATATTTTTTAATATAGTTAAAAGGAAAATATCTATATCATATCAGATCATCATATCATCATATCATATCATATCATACTATATTATAAAGGAAACATTTTTCCTTTCACCACATTCATTTGAAACTCCCATTCATTTTTCCTTTCACCACATTTATTTGAAACTCCCATGACTTTTCAATTTTTTTTCTAATAATAATTATAAGTTAGTTAATAAAGTTAAAGAAATATCAAACCTAAAGTGTAATCATATATAAGCTAAACTTCAATATTAAAATAATATCTTTACTTCTACTTATAAAGTTATATTTTGTTAACTTTTAACATATTAAACTTAATTTATTAGTTTTAATATATTGTTGGATGTAAACCATTATCATTTTAAGGAAACAATTTTGGAATAATTTGTATTACATATTTAAATTATTAATTTGAATATAACATTACATGGTCAACTTAAATATAAATTTTAGTTTAACTTAAACAACTCAAAGAATATTTTGTAAATAGTTAAAAGTGATTAATTATAGTGTCTTTCTAATAATGATTTTAAGTTGGTTAATAATGTTAAATAAATATCAAACCTTAAGTGTAATCATAAATATACTAAATTTCAATTTTAAAATAATATCTTTACTTCTACTAATAAAGTTATCTCTTTAACATTTAACATATTACATTTAATTTATTAGATTTAATATGTTGTTGTATGTAAACCATTATCAGTTTAAAGCAACAACTTTTGAATAGTATGGAAAAAATACTTAAATTTTTAATTTAAATATAACATTACCAACTTAAATATAAATTTTAGTTCAACTTAAACAACCCAAAAAATATTTTGTAAATAGTTAAAAGTTATAAATTGTAGTATCTTTCTAATAATGATTATAAGTTGGTTAATAAGGTTAAATAAATATCAAACCTAAAGTGTAATCATAAATAAACTAAATTTCAGTTTTAAAATAATATCTTTACTTCTAATTATAAAATTATGTCTTTAACTTTTAACATATTATAATTAATTTATTAGATTTAAAATATTGTTGTATGTAAACCATTATCACTTTAAAGCTACAACTTTTGAATAGTTTGGAAAAAATACTTAAATTGTTAATTTAAATGCATTACAGTATCAACTTAAATATAAATTTTAGTTCTACTTAAAAAACCAAAGAATGTTTTGTAAATAGTTAAAAGTGATAAATTGTAATGATAAATGCAAAAACTAAATTGTAATCTCAATTTAACTAAAATATTTCCTAAAGATATTTTTATAATGGTTAAAAGTCTTCAAATAACTAGCTTTAAATAACTTGCAATAACAATAGTTAAAAATAACTCTATATAAATGATTATATTGTTTCCTTTAAAATCAAAAAACAATGTTTGATGTTTTAAATAAATATAATGATAGAAATTAAAACCTTAAGAAAATAAAATTTAAAAATTAATTAACAATAAAAACAACCATAAATAACATTAAACCATATATTATATTTAATTTTATTCATGTGTGACTCGCGGGTAGAAGTTATTCAAACGATTGAGATTATGCAGTTATAATAGATGTACATATTATCATATAATTCAAAATAATCAATATATTATATCAATTTAGCATACAATTTATTATATCAAATTTAACAACAACGTTATTGTCATATTAAAAAACTTATATTTGTAAAGACTTCAACTATATAGGTGTTTCTGCGCATCGCGCGGGCATTTGCCTAGTATACTTATAAAGTAAACATTTTGTTCTTTCACCATATTCATTTGAAACTCCCATGCATTTTCCTTTCACCACATTCATTATAAACTCTCATGACTTTTCAATTTTTTTTCTAATAATAATTATAAGTTGGTTAATAAGGTTAAATAAATATCAAACCTAAAGTGTAATCATATATAAACTAAATTTCAATATTAACATAATATATTACTTCTACTTATAAAGTTATGTTTTTGAACTTTTAACATATTATACTTAATTTATTAGTTTTAATATATTGTTGGATGTAAACTATTATCATTTTAAAAATTCAATTTTGGAACAATTTGTATAAAATACTTAAGTTATTAATTTAAATACAACGTTATAGGATCAACTTAAATATAAATTTTGGTTTAAACATTATCATCAATGAAAGACTTCTTGTTATCAATATGATATGCTAAATTTGTTGACTTCAATACAGTGTTACATACATAACTTCAGTTAATACAGTAAATAAACTTAAAAATATAGTGTAAAAATTAAAATCTAAACTAAAATATCAAATAAAGTTTTAAAAATCCAACGTATATTTTTTAAAATAGTTAAAAGGAAAACATGTATATCATACATACTTATAAAGTTGGCTTTTTTGTTGAATCTCATACATTTGAAACCCCATTTTTGAACTTCCTCAAACCACATTCATTTGAAACCCCTTTTTTTTAACTAATGCAACTCAAAAGTTTTCTTAATTATGATTTAACACTCAAAAGTTTTATAACTTATATTATGTTTAATTAATATTTAGTGAAAAGTTTACTATAAAAGGTCAATCTTTTGGGAAGACATGCATAAAAATCATATACAAATTTTAGAAAGAAAAAAAAACTTAAAGATTTTTGTGTTTGGTTGAGGTCTTATGACCACTTTTGGAGATATGCTATTATATTAGACCTTTTAATTTGTAAGTTTGTTATAGTAATTCGTTTTTATATTTTCTTCGTTTTTGGATTATTGTAATACAGTCATTGTATATTGTAGTTTAATCGTTAATATATTGATCATATGTTGTATAGGGTGATGTCGAAAATATTTAATTAAATATTTTAAATATGTTTTTTTTTGTTTTGTAATTGTACCGTTTCAAAAAGATAATTAATTAAAACTCATACATATGTTATACTTTCCATCTCTCTCTCTATGTAGGTTTGGTTACTCATATTTGTTTATGTCATTAGAAAACAACGTGTACATAGAATAACTATTTCAATTTCACAGAGAAATCGATACCACTAGAGAGGCATGTTATCTTTAACCGGTGGTAGGAGATCCACATACCTTTTTTAATTATTTATATTAATGCTTAGTAATATCTGTTTTATATTCCTATTCACCTTAATTTTTTATGTATAAGTTAAGGAAGAGGATTTTCGGCGCACCAACATAAAGTCAAACGTATGCCTTGCAAAATATGTAATTAAAATTAAATGTCATATTTACTAATCGACTTATTTTAAAACTCTTGATGACATTTATGTATAATGATATATTTTGTATGACTTCATTCAAAATTTCAATGTTTAATATTTGAAAGTTCATATATGAAACCTTGGATATTTTGGTGTAATATAAATAGTGTAATACAAAGTTTATTAGCTCAATATTGTTTATTAGTAGATCATTCAAAACAACTTATTTCTTATTTTATCCAAAAAAATATTATCGGACATAAGGAAAGTAGATTATATCAATGTTATACAAAAACTATAATATATATTGGATATTATAAAAGTAAAAGTAAAGTTTATAAGGTATGGACTATATTAAATAGTCAAAATATAAGTTGATGAATTTTTTTTGTTATTTGATAATTCAGTTAATGCCCAAAACATTACTAAAAATGTAAATTTCAACACATTTCTATTTTTCATATAATTATTTTAACCACTTAAATGCGTTCTTGCGCAACGCGTGAGGTTACGCATAGTATACTTATAAATAAAGCATTTTTCCTTTCACCACATTCATTTGAAACTCTCACGCAATTTTCCTTTCACCACATTCATTTAAAACTCCCATGACTTTTCAGTTTTTTTCTAATAATAATTGTAAGTTAGTTAATAAGGTTAAATAAATATTAAACCTAAAGTGTAATCATAAATAAACTAAATTTCAGTTTTAAAATAATATTTTTACCTTTATTTATAAAATCATGTCTTTAACCTTTCACATATTATACTTAATTTATTAGATTTAAAATATTGTTGTATGTAAACCATTATCACCTTAAAGCTACAACTTTTAAACAGTTTGACAAAATACTTAAATTTTTAATTTAAATATAATGTTACAGTGTTAACTTAAATATAAGTTTTAGTTCCATTTAAAAACCCAAAGAATATTTTGTAAATAGTTAAAAGTGATAAATTGTATTGATAAGTACAAAAACTAATTTGTAACATCAATTTAACTAAAATATTTCCTAAATATATTTTTATAATCATTAAAAGTTTTCAAATAAGTAGCTTAAAGTAACTTAGAATAACAATAATTAAAATTAACTTTATATAAATTATTATATTGTTACCTTTAAAATCAAAAAACAGTATTTGATGTTTTAAATAATTATAATGATAGAAATTAAAACAGTAAGCAAATAAATTTTAAAAAAAAATTTAATTAACAATAACAACTATAAATAAAATTAAACCATATATTATATTTAATTTTATTCATGTGTAACTTGCAGGTAGAAGTCATTCAACCGATTGAGATTATGCAGTTATAATAGATGTATATATTATCATATAATTCAAAATAATCAATATATTATATCAGTTTAGTCGATGAATTATTATATCAAATTTAACAACGTTATTTTTATATTTAAAAAAACATATATTTGTAAAGACTTCAACTATATAGGTGTTTCTACGCAACGCGCGGTCATTCACCTAGTCATACTATATTATAAAGGAAACATTTTTTCTTTCACCATATTCATTTGAAACTCCCATGCATTTTTCCTTTCACCACATTTATTTGAAACTCCTATGATTTCAATTTCTTTCTAATAATGATTATAAGTTGATTAATAAGATTAAATAAATATCAAACCTAAAGTGTAAGTATATATAATTGGTTGTGAAAACGGTGTGTTACAAACTCGTTAAGCTTTGTGCTTACAGTTTTGTTTATGGTTTCAGGTACTTCTGGTTCGAAAGGGAATGGCCCGACATGATGGCACAACATCCTCCCCTCATGATTTCCGCATTCTGAATAATTGTACTATGATGTTTTGAATATTATAAATGGGTATTTGATTTTGAACAATTTATGAATGAATTGATAAACTTCCAAATGAAAATTTTTGTCACTGTTTTTTTGGGACGTTCCAAGTTGGTATCAGATCCTTGGTTTGAGGGATTCGGGCACACTTTCAGTTGTGTTAGACCTCAAACTGAGGAAATGATAATCTTTTTAAAGATAAATGAAATTGAGCTTCTAAAGTTCATGCAATCAGTCAAGCTCAAGTAAGTGGTCCCCAAGATTACCCATACATATGTGTTATGAGTAGTCTTGATATGAGAATTGCTTGCAAAATTAGGGATAAGGATACCTCCAAGAATCATATGATAAAATTGCTTGATTTGTGTGATGCCTTATAGCCTAGGGGAAATTGATGTTATCTATTACTTGGAATTAATATCGACTCGGTTAATTTCTAAGTGTATGCTTTCAAAGTTGTATACAACTAGGATCATATAGCCCTAGAATGATTCATTCGGCCTCATTCTTGTTCCTTGTTTGGTTGTGAACATAGGGTAGAATCATCATTATACAGTCTATGTGATTTTATTTGTGTATAACTTGCATGCATAAGGAAACCAAGGTGTTGATTAAGGTTATTGGTATTGCGAGCGGTAGGAGTTGAGATTTCCTAGGAGAGTCTAGGATATGTATGTTGTTTAGCATAGGATATATGGTTAGTTTGGCAACTTAGAGGAATCAGACCTACTCTTGAGTAGGGACGAAGAGGGTCTCATCAGGTTGTTTTAGTTGTGGCAATTCGAGCCACGTGAGTAGGGATTGCCCAAGGAGTGCTCTGATTTGATGTGACAACCCGATATTTCAAGTCAAAATGACCTAAAAGTCAAGAATTTGTAATCTACTTTTGATATAATAAAATAGAGTCAAAAATAAAATGTTCAAAAGTCTCAATTGGGTTGCATAAAGTAATAGATATCGTAACAAGGTTTTCAGAAATGTAAATATCACAAAAATCCGAGTTATAATGAAGAAGTTATGACCAATCAAAGATTCCGCAACAAAACCGGTAAAACACTATTAAGCGTAAAACGCGAAATTTCAATAAAAATACTTTTTAGCCTTAGGTATCTAAATGAAAGTCGTAAATATCATTAAACCATGAACGTACATAAAAAGAACGTCCAAATCTGACTTCATATGGGGAAGTTATGATTTTTCTAAGTTTCGGAGTAGCGGTAGACAGCTAAAAACTCGAAATAGAGATCGAGCGACTTTTAACCGACACAACCTAAACGAGAATTGAAGATCTCGACAATAGTAGTACAACGGTAAAAAGACAGACGAAAACGGACATCGGATGAAGAAGTTATGAATTTTTAACGGATTTTTCCTGTCCCCATTAAAAATATATAATTAAAAATAAATTCAAAATTTGCCAATGAAGTCTAAATGAAAGTTGTAGATTATATTCTCACCTACGCGTGGATATAAAGAACGTCAAAAACGGAGCTCGTTTGCAAAAATTACGCATTTTAGAAGATTGGGGCACACAAGCCGAGGGGGAGTACGCTATGGCGTACGAGGGGTACGCCCAGCGTACTTAATGTTGGGCCTCGGATCGTCCACGTCTCCCCTACTGCCTTCTATCCCATCCCATCCGAAGTCCGATATCCGACGAAGACCTCATGCATGACGTACGCCCAGGGTACACGAGTACACTCAACGTACGAGGTTGGTTCCCACCCCTATAAAATGGGATGAGAGGCTTCCGAACTTCTTTGCTAATTCACAACATCTCTCCCATATTTTCACACTCTCGAGCCTCCCGAAACTATCCCAACACCCCGGTTACGTAGCTAAACTCCGACGAAGGTCTGAAGGTCCGAAACTCCCGAGAAATTTTCCACTTTTTGGTCGAAGTGTTGCCCGAGAAAAGTCTCGTTTTTTTTCAAATCATCACACTTACCAGGTGAGTTCATACCCCTATATTTTTCATGTTTTTACTATATTTGGGGGGGGGGGGGGGATACAAGTGAAACGCAAGAAAAACTTATGTAAAAATGCAAATCGTTACATACAGTTTCTAATGCTTTATCTACATTTTGTTTATAAATATTAAATAAGTAAAATAACGTTATACAGATGTTATACTTTACATGCAAAGTTGGTAATACACCAAGGATTATCATTCAAATGAAACACACTTTTGAAAAAACTATAATAGGTATAGTTTACGAGATATTCATGATATTTTACACTCTATGAACACTATAAAAAGGAAATACTTACATTTACAAGAAAATGGACTTTTCATACGTAAATCTATTTAATACTAACTTTTGTGAGACATTTAACTTCACGTACTTTCAAGTACACATTTCAAGTTGTCACAACTAGCCTTTTTGGCAAGGAAATTTCATCCTCAAGTAAGCAAAGACTATTGTGAGACTTGTGCTAACACACTTAAGTGTACAATATGAGTTCCTAAGGAGCCATGTAGTGTTAGGATGCAAATCTCTCCAAGTATGTGAAATCTCTCCCAAATCTCTCTAAGTATGCGAAATCTCTCCAAGAATGTGAAATATCTCCAAGTATGTGAAATCTCTCCCAAATCTCTCTAAGTATGCAAAATCTCTCCAAATATAGTGAATCTCTCACAAATCTCTCCAAGAATGTGAAATCTCTCTCAAATCTCTCCAAGTGTGTGAAATCTCTCCCAAATCCCCCTAAGTATGCAAAATCTCTCCAAGTATAGTGAATCTGTCCCAAATTTCTCCAAGTATGCAAAATATCTCCCAAATCTCTCCAAGTATGTGAAATCTCTCCCAAATCTCTCCAAGTATGAGAAATCTCTCCCAAATCTCTCCACGTATCTAAAATCTCTCTAAGTACCTCCTCAGTCGAAAACAGCTCAAAACCGGAAGAGGAAACCCCAAAAGGATCCTCTTGGTCCGGAACCCTCTTGGACCGGACTCCTCTTGGTCCGGAATCCTCTTGGTCGGGAAACATCTTGGTCCTGAACCTTCTTAGTCCGGAATGCCTCCTAAGGAGCCAAGAGAAGCCACATCCTTCGGAACCATCCTTGCTTCGGAACCTCCTTCACTCCGAAATAAGCTTCTCATCCGGACATATAAGTTGGCTTCGGAAGTCTAGCCAGCCTCGCACCTCGGTCCAGATCCGACCAATTTCGCATCTGACTCCGGATTTGAGGAAGCCACTTCGGAAATGACCCAAATGACTCCGGATCTTACTGAATTGCTCCGAAACTTCTCCTAAATCCTTCGGACCCTCGCAGGAACAACCCTCCACTCTGGATTTTTGTCATTTTCGGACCTTTTCTATCATTTTAAGGCATTTTGACTCCAGAAATCACACCAAACTCGCATTTTTCCTATCCTAAACCCCTTAAACCCCTATTTTATGCTAAAATTAATTATTTTAAGCATATTTACATAAAAATAAATGTTTAGGATTTAGGAAGATCTTATCCTAAATCAAGATAAGGACAAAGAGGTTGACTATTGTGATTTGATGAAATTCTCATTTCCCATGCAAATCACAGGATTCCATGTTTTACCCACCAAATATCCATGCATGGACCAGCAGATCCCCATGCACCAAAGATTCCCTCCATTTTTCTTATACTCTTAGAACAACGACAATAGAAAGATTGGGCTTTTCACATTTCCTCCCACTTTTCTCCTATACTCTCACCTACTCCTCCCAAGAGTAAAAACCAAGGATCTTGCTGAAAGCAAGATTTCTCAACTTCTTCCTAGAAATTTTAAAGGGTCTTGGAAATTTTTGTGTATAGATCTATACGGGGTTGACACCCCGCACCTTCGCTGTTCGCTACAGCTAGACAGGCCAGTCTAGGGTGACAAATGTCTTTTCCAAACCGAGGGCGCCTGAGAAACGCCAAAACAGGCACTCCGTCAGACTAGTATGGTTATAACGACTCACTATAATATGTTATATTAATTAGAAATTTATGTAAGGAAAACCTCATATATAAATTTGGCACGTTGTGTTGACTCTCCTATACGTGATAGGTGATGGTCCACATTTGTTGCGTCAACTGTCCTTTTTCACCGTGTAGAATGTCAACAATTTCCATGTGGATTCTTTCTCCTAACAAGTATAGAGTCGTAATACTGCTATTATACAAATTAAAAAGCGTAGGACTCTATGCAAATGTTTGTAAACGATTTTGAAAACGATAAACTAACCCACACATATACATAATTGGAACTAGAACTTACGAATATTTTATAGCAGAAAATATAGGATTTTCTGGAGAAAACGATTTTCTATGATTTTGATAACGATCAACTATGACACACACTCAATTTTACTCAATAAGAGGAGCAAGATTTTCAACCATATTTTCCTTTTGAAAATGAGGGATTTTTATTGAAACGGTTGACTATTACTATTCAAAAGAACAATTCCCATACACAACTCGCTTTTCACAAATCACACTACTTTTCAAAATCACTCCTTATAAGGATGAACAAAAGTAATGACATACACACATATATCCATGATTTTCAAGGCAAGACTCCAAACGATTTCATAGAAAATATCAGATTTTCTGAAAGTACAATGAGAACGATTCTAAACAAGTGTAAACGATTTTATACAAAAATGCTTATGAACTCACCAACTTTTTAGTTGATGCTTTTCAAAATGACTTGTATTCTCAGGGATCTAGTAAGCAGGTAACAAGGGACGCGGATGCGGGACTATTTAACTGTAGTTTGAAGTTTTCTACTTATGTATCTTTTGTGTAACTCGATGAACAAATACAATATGTAAATAATGTAAGTTTGTTATCTCAATGTATGATGTTTGGATTGCCCGGTTTCATGTATATTTAGTCGTTATTATACTGTACAATGAAGTCACCTGCCTCCGGAAGCTTCCGTCGTCTAGTCCAGGGGTGTGACACAAGTCATGTGTTATAAACCATAATCTCCTGTAAGGAGAGCATGATACTTGTGTATAGATCTATACGGGATTGACAATCCCGCACCTAAACTATTAGTTACAGTGGGACCGACAGGTCTGGGGTGACAAACTTCATATCATTCCAACACCTGAAGAACGTTGTTACCGGCAGTCTGGGTCAATAGTACGGTTATAAAACTCGCATGAAGTATTAAAACATTTGGTTTATGGGGCTATAAAACTCCTTAGTGGTTATATATACATATATATATATATCTACTTACACTATTTTAGGCATGGAAAATACTTATGCATTCCGGTTTTTGGAACTTTTAAAACTACTATTCATTTATGGAAAATATTGGATTTTTTAGAAACAAACTCAGTTACTTTATACAAAAAGGCATACAATTTTATACAAAAACGCTTTATGAACTCACAAATTTAATTGTTGACACTTTTTCAAAATTACTTGTATTTCTCAGGGATTCAGTAATACAGGTAAACAACAGCTTTTGGGGAAGGGACGCTAAGGCGTCAATTTCAAAACTTATTATATCATCATAATGTAATTTATTTTGAAACATGTATTAAAAGAAAAAATGTAACTTTTTAAATTATATTTATGGTTGTTGTGTTTGCTTTCTTTACTGTTTACTCAACTGTTATGATACTACATGAAGTCATCCGCCCTTGAACGATTTCGTCGTTCTGGTTTGGGGGCATGATAGATTGGTATCAGAGCATTGTTTATAGTGAACTAAGTATATCGAACCACATAAGATATACAAACTATAAATGCAAAGGGACTAAAACTCTCTGACGAAACGTTTTCGCACCAACCATACTTCATTAAATTAAAATGTTAGTTTCATAAATGTACAAATACATGCATGCAACAGCTTAATGTCATAGTTAGAGCTATACAAAAGTATTAAGACAAGTTGGACACTATGACTAAGCCTTGGAATATGTAATCAGATCTAGGATGAATATAGTCTGATCAACTATATTTATCCGAGATATGACCATCGTATGTCGGGAAATAGTCGTAGTGAGCAACATGTCAAAAACTTACCAAAGTAACACTAGCATCAAACTTACAAATTTAAATACTATAGGAGTATTTATGACACTATAAAAACAATAATAAACATGATTGAGGTTGCATGGGCTTAAGGTTACACATGATTGAGGTTGCATACTTTAAGGTTACACATGATTGAGGTTGCATGGGCTTAGGATTTATGATTTTGCTTTAGGCTCTTTTCCTTGTTTGGATGTGGGCTTAGAGTGAAACTACTTATCCAACGGTCCATTCAATCTCAATTGTATGTAATTCATATACACTAGGTAATTATAGGAGGACTCGGTGTAGGTCTTATCATAAAATTTTCTCTTTACACTCAAATTCTATATATAATTCTCTTATCTCTATTCTTGATCAGACGAAATGGCAGGATTTCATATCCCCAGGGATCCCTACTACCCACACCAGGGCAATAGAGGTTGGGTCGAGGAGGATCCAGAAGAGGATCCCGAGGAAGATCTAGAAGAGGATCCCAAAGAAAAGGAACAGGAAGAAGAAGAGGAAGCAGATGATGAGGGCACTGACTCAGAACTCGAGGTCTACAATCCTCCCTAGGTAGTACCAAATCACCGACGGGACTTTCAGGGCCCGACGCCCCGCTAGGCTGTAGATCTGAAACGATGGATCAGGGAACAAGGAAAACGCCCGCCCTATGGCATGGGAAAAGGTTTTTATAACCTCAGTAACGGAGGTTCTGCTAACAGAGCACTCCTTGTCATGGTTTGTCGCATCGTCAACCAATGCGAGCAAACAAGGGTAAACGCCAACCAAATCATGGACATTGGTGCCACTGCCCGAATCACGGTGGTACGTCTTCGTCTCCTGGACGAAGAACATGATCAAACAATAGAACACACCTTTTCCTTTCAGGAAGATATTTTCGCTGCTAGAGCCGAGGTGAGGGAGTTCCGGAGAAACCAAGCCGCAATGGAGAGGCGCGTCATCGAGGCTGAATGATTACGTCTATTTTATGCATATATTTATGATGTTTTCTTATTATTTTATACTATGTTTTTATATTATTTAGAACTAAAAGATACTTAATATGTTTTGAAATATTCAATTACAGTAAAAATGGGAGATAGAATGCAAATGGAAGAGAATGGAGCTGAAAAGATGCAAAAAGGATATTGTTGGCAGATTGACCCCTCTTCAGTGTTTCGGGTATATCTGATGACTCAGAAGTCCAATTGACGAGATTCAAAATGTTATGAAAACTAGACTAAATTTCCTAAGACTTATGTGAGAGGGACTTTTGGCTAATTCGACACTTATCTTATCCAAAATCGGCCTTGAAGATGAAGCATAAAAGCTGGACGGAAATTCCCTCCAAGTTACTTATTCCCCAAGCACCACTTATCTTATTTTTATTTGCTTAATCCCTAAGCCACCATTAGTTTCCTTATTCCAATCCAACTCTAATATTCCATATAAATTCCATCTCCATCAACTATAAATACCCCATATCATTCCACCATTTTCATAATCTATGATATTCCACTTCGACTTGTGCAACAAGAAAACTTCATAGTTGCCGTTTTGAGGGTCTAGGAGGCGGCCGGAAGGCCGTTAAGCTAACGGGAGCAAATATCAGAGGGATTGGAGAGCGGATTCATGTCGGTAATCATATGGTTTGTTATCGTGACCATGCTTAGCATTCCACGGTGATACTATTATGTGTTTACTTTCTGATTTAGGTGTAAAAGCCTTTTACTTTGTGTTTATGATTGAATGAAACCTTGATTATTGGATTAATTGCTATTTTAGATTGTTTGTTTATGTTTAATTTATCTTTCCAAGCTTGTTAAAAGATCCTTACATGTTAATGATAATTATTTGTTGTTAATTGCCAAGTAAATTGAGTTGTATGAACATCTGCTTGATTGCTTGTCTCTTATGATTTTGATGACCATCAAGATTATATGACTAGAAATAGTGAACATGAAACTAGGGTTAACTAGGAAATAAGTAAATTAATGTGTGAGCATATGTGACGACCAACCACATATGAGATAATTGAATTAACCAATTCGATTAAATTACAAGTATTCCTTGATACGAACTGAACACTAGGAAACATGTTAGTTTAATCAATTGATCACTGCTTAAATTGACTTGTTTGATAAAGGATTAGTAATAATGAACATGAACCTAATCATTTTAGAAATCGGTGAACATGAATAAATAAATTTGTGTGTGTGCAATTGTCTATGATTTTAAGGTGTAATCTGTCTAAACCAAAGTACCTAAAGAGATTTGTCTTCCTGCCAGTTTATCGAGATTTGCTATTTAGTAATTCGTTTGAGATTTAATTAAACTTTTATTTTTTCCTTTCGTATGTTTTGTAACCCATAATCAAATATTTTAAATTAATTTACTACTGTTCCCCTTGTATTCGACACCCTTGCTTATCAAAGCTATACTATACTCGATCAGGTTCACTGCCTGTAAGGTGTGGTTTAGATGCGATAAATTAGGAATTATAAATAAAAAACTAGTGCATTAAATATACACATCAAGTTTTTGGCACCGTTGCCGGGGAACGGTTTTCAATTAGTTTAGTTTATTTGATTATTCATTATTTGTTTTTAGTTTTAGGTTTTATTTTCGATGATACCTTTTCACGTGTCGGGAAGGTTTTTGTTGTTATGTGCAGGAATTCGTGGATCATACACATTGCTTGGTTTTACTCTTTGCATGGGTTTCGAGATTGCAAGCGATTAGGTAATTCTTGACTTGTTTAGTCTACTACTTTGGTGATTTGTCCAACTCAATCCACGAGGCGTAGTATAGCAAGGCGTATCGAGGTGGTTAAGTGGAAGACCGAACTCTTGTTATTCTTGACTAGTTGGGTCAACTCTTGTTCTACTTATTAGTTAATGGTGCAACGAAAACAAAGGAAATAGTCTGACAGGTCCCGAAAGTTTTTGCTTTCACAAACCACCTCTTGCATGCATGGGATTTAATCAACAATTGTAGCTTGATTTCGACGAAGACGAGTGATTGTGATATCCTTTTTAGTTATTTTGGTTTGCCATTTTTTTAGTTATTTTATTTTTATTTTTAGTTTGTTTAAATTTTTGTTTTCCATGTTGATGCTCTTTGATTGTTTTAGATCTTTACTGAATATTTGCCCTTAGAAATCTGGCAGTAAGTTCAGCAGCTAGATCCGACTGTTGCTTTATCACGAGAGAGATAGTCATGTGAGAGTTTGAAGTTTATAGTCAAGACCCACGTTCTTTTTCATAAGTGTGGGCTGCAAGTTGATATTGTGAGAGTATATTATTTAGAAGAGTGACGTTTCTACCATATTTGGATTCATGTGGTATGGATGAGTTGTTCCCACACCATGGAGTTATATTTCGATGTGGGGTAGAGGTATCATCCCAGCTGCCACGACATGGTTAACACTTTCTTATGTCGTGGGGGAGTTTTTTTATCGCAATAGGAGGCTACCATTCTATATAACACGACGTGGTCGACACTTTCCCACGTCATGGTTACTATACATTGCATTTGTTTGCAATCTTTTGCACCACATTTTCGAAGTCGGCGTTCTTGATTTTATTTACCGGCAAATTCAGACGCAACAGTTCCAGTTTCCAGTCTTCCAACAATTTATGGAGCAACTTTTAGCAGCCCCATTCGATCTCATCATTACTACCTCAGGGGAGTCTGTTCCTTTTTCTCCCTCTTTTTACTGGTTTTATGTGGTTAAATAGTTTTATGCATACAATGAGGACATTTTATGAAATAAGTGTGGGGTAGGGGTCGAAAAAGTAATTTAGATTAGAAAATTAAAAATTGCTAGATTAGGAACATTTAAAAAATTTATAAACTTGAAATAATAGTTTAATTTAGGAAAATCTATTGATAATATAAATTTTTGCTAATATTGTATGGGATGATCCGATGAGAACCAAAATGTTTACCTGAGCCTACACATTTTATAGTGTATTTGTAGCTTCCCATTTCCTAGAGAAAAGTCATGAGATATGAAAGGTAATCTGGTAGTTTATATGGTATAATACGTTTTGCAGCTTAAACCAGAAATCTATCCAGAAGAGCTTATGTAGTCATTGCACATAGACTAATATTTTAACCAATAAGGGTTGAAGTTAAGCGTCCTTGCTTAAGCATGTAGGTATTGAGTGAAAAAAAAAAGTAAGTTACATGTAATAAAATAAAGAGAGAGAAATTACCAAAAAGTGAAAGAATTTTGGAGCTATCAAGTTGAAGATCAAAAGATCAAAATTTCAAGAATCAAAAAAGTTGAAGATCAAAAGATCAAAATTCC
This sequence comes from Lactuca serriola, assembly GCF_051521515.1. Classification (NCBI taxonomy): domain Eukaryota; kingdom Viridiplantae; phylum Streptophyta; class Magnoliopsida; order Asterales; family Asteraceae; genus Lactuca; species Lactuca serriola. The sequence continues at coordinate 114,947,172 of NC_136412.1, forward strand.
AAGAATCAAAAAAGTTGAAGATACAAAAAATCAAAAAGGTGGTGAATTCAAAGAAATAAAATATCAAATATCAAAGAAGTGAAGAATTCCAACAGCTCCATTGTGGTATCAAAAGTTGTAATTTCTAGATTATGTATGCTTGGGTTGCTTTACAAAAACACCTTGAGGTTAAGGAAGATTTCTGAGGATTGATTCTGAGGGTTGCAGAAATGAATGTCGTATAAACTAAGGGGTGAATGTTCATAAGGATTGTGAGTATTTAGGAGTGGGAAGTTTTTTAGGATTTATAGACACAAATGCATGTGTCGCAGTCTTGGGATAATGACTGGGTTTGAAATGGATTGTTTTATGCGATATTGGTGAGATAATAAAATCATTCTTGCTTGAGAGCAAGCAAAAGGCTAGCGTGGGGTAGTTTGATAACGTCTATTTTATGCATATATTTATGATGTTTTTTTATTATGTTATACTATGTTTTTATGTTATTTAGAACTAAAAGATACTTAATATGCTTTAAAATATTCAATTACAGTAAAAATGGGAGATGGAATGCAAATGGAAAAGAATGGAGCTGAAAAGATGCAAAAAGGATATTGCTGGCAGATTGACCCCTCTTTAGTGTTTCGGGTATATCTGATGACTCATAAGTCCAATTGACGAGATTCAAAATGTTATCGAAACTAGACGAAATTTCCTACGACTTATGTGAGAGGGACTTTTGGCTAATTTGACACTTATCTTATCCAAAATCGGCCTTGATGATGAAGCATAAAAGCTGGACGGAAATTCCCTCCAAGTTACTTATTCCCCAAGCACCACTTATCTTATTTTTATTTGCTTAATCCCTAAGCCACCATTAGTTTCCTTATTCCAATCCAACTCTATTATTCCATATAAATTCCATCTCCATCAACTATAAATACCCCATATCATTCCACCATTTTCATAATCTATGATATTCCACTTCGACTTGTGCAACAAGAAAACTTCATAGTTGCCGTTTTGAGGGTCTAGGAGGCGGCCGGAAGGCCGTTAAGCTAACGGGAGAAAATATCAGAGGGATTGGAGAGCGGATTCATTTCGGTAATCATGTGGTTTGTTATCGTGACCATGCTTAGCATTCCACTATGATACTATTATGTGTTTTCTTTCTGATTTAGGTGTAAAAACCTTTTACTTTGTGTTTATGATTGAATGAAACCTTGATTATTGGATTAATTGCTATTTTGGATTGTTTGTTTATGTTTAATTTATCTTTCCAAGCTTGTTAAAAGATCCTTATGTTTTAATGATAATTATTTGCTGTTAATTGCCAAGTAAATTGAGTTGTATGAACATCTGCTTGATTGCTTGTCTCTTATGATTTTGATGACCATCAAGATTATATGACTAGGAATACTGAACATGAAACTAGGGTTAACTAGGAAATAAGTAAGTTAATGTGTGATCATATGTGACGACCAACCACATATGATCTAATTGAATTAACCAATTCGATTAACTATTATTACAAGTATTGCTTGATACGAACTGAACACTATGAAACATGTTAGTTTAATCAATTGATCACTGCTTAAATTGACTTGTTTTCTAAAGGATTAGTAATAATGAACCTGAACCTAATCATTTTAGAAATCGGTGAACATGAATAAATAAATTTGTGTGTGTGCAATTGTCTATGATTTTAAGGTGTAATCTGTCTAAACCAAAGTACCTAAAGAGATTTGTCTTCCTGCCAGTTTATCGAGATTTGCTATTTAGTAATTCGTTTGAGATTTAATTAATCATTTATTTATTCCTTTCGTATGTTTTGTAACCTATAATCAAATATTTTAAATTAATCCACTACTGTTCCCCTTGTGTTCGACACCCTTGCTTATCAAAACTATACTATACTCGATCGGGTTCACTGCCTGTAAGGTGTGGTTTAGATGCGATAACTTAGGAATTATAAATAAAAAACTACTGCATTAAATATACACATCAAGTTTTTGGCGTCGTTGCCGGGGAACGGTTTTCAATTAGTTTAGTTTATTTGATTATTCATTATTTGTTTTTATTTTCAGGTTTATTTTCGATGATACATTTTCACGTGTTGGGAAGGTTTTTGTTGTTATGTGCAGGAATTCGTGGATCATACACATTGCTTGGTTTTACTTTTTGCATGGGTTTCGAGATTGCAAGCGATTAGGTAATTCTTGACTTGTTTAGTCTACTACTTTGGTGATTTGTCCAACTCAATCCACGAGGCGTAGTATAGCAAGGCGTATCGAGGTGGTTAAGTGGAAGACCGAACTCTTGATATTCTTGACTAGTTGGGCCAACTCTTGTTCTACTTATTAGTTAATGGTGCAAAGGAAACAAAGGAAATAGTCTGACAGGTCTCGAAAGTTTTTGCTTTCACAAACCACCTCTTGCATGCATGGGATTTAATCAACAATTGTAGCTTGATTTCGACGAAGACGAGTGATTGTGATATCCTTTTTAGTTATTTTGGTTTGCCATTTTTTTAGTTATTTTATTTTTATTTTTAGTTTGTTTAAAATTTTGTTCTTCATGTTGATGCTCTTTGATTGTTTTAGATCTTTACTAAATTTTTGCCCTTAGAAATCTGGCAGTAAGTTCAGCAGCTAGATCCGACTGTTGCTTTATCACGAGAGAGATAGTCGTGTGAGAGTTTGAAGTTTATAGTCAAGACCCACGTTTTTTTTTCATAAGTGTGGGCTGCAAGTTGATATTGTTAGAGTATATTATTTAGAAGAGTGACGTTTCTACCATATTTGGATTCATGTGGTATGGATGAGTTGTTCCCACACCATGGAGTTATATTTCGATGTGGGGTAGAGGTATCATCCCAGGTGCCACGACATGGTTGACACTTTCCTATGTCGTGGGGGAGTTTTTTTATCGCAATAGGAGGCTGCCATTCTATATAACACGACGTGGTCGACACTTTCCCACGTCATGGTTACTATACATTGCATTTGTTTGCAATCTTTTGCACCACATTTTCAAAGTTGGCGTTCTTGATTTTATTTACCGGCAAATTCAGACGCAACAGTTCCAGTTTCCAGTCTTCCAACAATTTATGGAGCAACTTTTAGCAGCCCCATTCGATCTCATCATTACTACCTCAGGGGAGTCTGTTCCTTTTTCTCCCTCTTTTTATTGGTTTTATGTGGTTAAATAGTTTTATGCATATAATGAGGACATTTTATGAAATAAGTGTGGGGTAGGGGTCGAAAAAGTAATTTAGATTAGAAAATTAAAAATTGCTAGATTAGGAACATTTAAAAATTTATAAACTTGAAATAATAGTTTAATTTAGGAAAATCTAGTGATAATATAAAATTTTGCTAATATTGTATGGGATGATCCGATGAGAACCAAAATGTTTACCTGAGCCTACACATGTTATAGTGTATTTGTAGCTTCCCTTTTCCTAGAGAAAAGTCATGAGATATGAAAGGTAATCTGGTAGTTTATATGGTATAATACGTTTTGCAGCTTAAACCAGAAATCTATCCAGAAGAGCTTATGTAGTCATTGCACATAGACTAATATTTTAACCAATAAGGGTTGAAGTTAAGTGTCCTTGCTTAAGCATGTAGGTATTGAGTGAAAAAAAAGTGAGTTACATGTAAAAAAAATGAAGAGAGAGAAATTACCAAAAAGTGAAAGAATTTTGGAGCTATCAAGTTGAAGATCAAAAGATCAAAATTCCAAGAATCAAAAAAGTTGAAGATACAAAAAATCAAAAAGGTGGTGAATTCAAAGAAATAAAATATCAAATATCAAAGAAGTGAAGAATTCCAACAGCTCCATTGTGGTATCAAAAGTTGTAATTTCTAAATTATGTATGCTTGGGTAGCTTTACAAAAATACCTTGAGGTTAAGGAAGATTTTTGAGGATTGATTCTGAGGGTTGTAGAAATGAATGTCGTATAAACTAAGGGGTGAATGTTCATAAGGATTGTGAGTATTTAGGAGTGGGAAGTTTTTTAGGATTTATAGACACAAATGCATGTGTCGCGGTCTTGGGATAATGACTGGGTTTGAAATGGATTGTTTATGCGATATTGGTGAGATAATAAAATCATTCTTGCTTGAGGGCAAGCAAAAGGCTAGTGTGGGGTAGTTTGATAACGTCTATTTTATGCATATATTTATGATGTTTTTTTGTTATTTTATACTATGTTTTTATGTTATTTAGAACTAAAAGATACTTAATATGCTTTGAAATATTCAATTACAGTAAAAATGGGAGATGGAATGCAAATGGAAGAGAATGGAGCTGAAAAGATGCAAAAAGGATATTGCTGGCAGATTGACCCCTCTTCAGTGTTTCGGGTATATCTGATGACTCATAAGTCAAATTGATGAGATTCAAAGTGTTATGAAAACTAGACGAAATTTCCTACGACTTATGTGACAGGGACTTTTGGCTAATTCGACAATTATCTTATCCAAAATCGGCCTTGATGATGAAGCATAAAAGCTTGACGGAAATTCCCTCCAAGTTACTTATTCCCCAAGCACCACTTATCTTATTTTTATTTGCTTAATCCCTAAGCCACCATTAGTTTCCTTATTCCAATCCAACTCTATTATTCCATATAAATTCCATCTCCATCAACTATAAATACCCCATATCATTCCACCATTTTCATAATCTATGATATTCCACTTCGACTTGTGCAACAAGAAAACTTCATAGTTGCCGTTTTGAGGGTCTAGGAGGTGGCCGGAAGGCCGTTAAGCTAACGGGAGAAAATATCAGAGGGATTGGAGAGCGGATTCATTTCGGTAATCATGTGGTTTGTTATTGTGACCATGCTTAGCATTCCACTATGATACTATTATGTGTTTACTTTCTGATTTAGGTGTAAAAACCTTTTACTTTGTGTTTATGATTGAATGAAACCTTGATTATTGGATTAATTGCTATTTTGGATTGTTTGTTTATGTTTAATTTATCTTTCCAAGCTTGTTAAAAGATCCTTACGTTTTAATGATAATTATTTGCTGTTAATTGCCAAGTAAATTGAGTTGTATGAACATCTGCTTGATTGCTTGTCTCTTATGATTTTGATGACCATCAAGATTATATGACTAGGAATACTGAACATGAAACTAGGGTTAACTAGGAAATAAGTAAATTAATGTGTGAGCATATGTGACGACTAACCACATATGATCTAATTGAATTAACCAATTCGATTAACTATTATTACAAGTATTGCTTGATACGAACTGAACACTATGAAACATGTTAGTTTAATCAATTGATCACTGCTTAAATTGACTTGTTTTCTAAAGGATTAGTAATAATGAACATGAACCTAATCATTTTAGAAATCGGTGGACATGAATAAATAAATCTGTGTGTGTGCAATTGTCTATGATTTTAAGGTGTAATCTGTCTAAACCAAAGTACCTAAAGAGATTTGTCTTCCTACCAGTTTATCGAGATTTGCTATTTAGTAATTCGTTTGAGATTTAATTAAACATTTATTTATTCCTTTCGTATGTTTTGTAACCTATAATCAAATATTTTAAATTAATTCACTACTGTTCCCCTTGTGTTCGACACCCTTGCTTATCAAAGCTATACTATACTCGATCGGGTTCACTGCCTGTAAGGTGTGGTTTAGATGTGATAAATTAGGAATTATAAATAAAAAACTAGTGCATTAAATATACACATCAAGTTTTTGGCGCCGTTACCGGGGAACGGCGCGTTTATTAGTTTATTTAGTTGCATTAGATTAATCGACCCTTTTTGTGGGATAAAATCTGCAAAAAGTTAATTAGTTATTTATTTTTGTTTATTTGCTTAGTAGCATATTATTTTAGCAAAAAATTTTATTTTTGTTTCTGTCACAGAATTCACGACGTGAGCTATATAAACTCACGACGTGAGAGTTGTAGTTTTTAGTTTTTTAGTATTTTCTTATTTTAGTTCAGTTTCACGTTTTTATTTTATCAAGTTATAGGAGTTCATGACCAGAGGATCTACCACACCTTTGGTGCCACCAATTGAAGATCCCGAAGCTGCACTTCACAAGAAGACCGATAAGAAGACGCCACTGCAAGAATTAAAGTCAGCATTTTCAAGGAAGTCGGGAAAGAATACAGGAGAGTGAAGTTCATCCTCAAGGCACAAGAGCAATTATGAACACTTGGATCAAATACCCATCCAAACCGAATCCGAATACGATACCAAGCCGGAATTCGAAGAACATACGAGCGAACCCGAGAACGAGCTAAGGAACGAGATGGCAGCAATTGAAGAGATGTCCATGGGAGCTTACAAGAAGTGGATCCGAGAAGATGTGGGTCCCGGTTTAGTCCAACCCACAATACCTGCCACTACCACATTCGAGCTGAAGGGGCACATCTTGACTGCACTGAAGGATATCCCATTTTTTTGGGAAAGATCATGAGGATGCTTTTAAGCATCTAGATGAAGTCAATGACATTGCGGATTACTTCAATGTCCCAAATGTCAACAGAAACACCGTCTTGCTTAGGATGCTTCCCATTACTTTCAAGGGAGCTGCTAAAGAGTGGTTAAAATCACTTCCACCGGGTACAATCACCACTTGGGCTCAAATGCGTGAGCAATTATTTGACTAGTTTTGCCTGCCATCCAAGATAGCTAAACTCAAGAAGGCAATAGCCAACTTTGAGCAACAGCCGGGGGAGTCATTATACGAAGCATGGGAGCGGTACAAGGGCTTGCTCAGAAATTGCCCTCAGCGTGATCTAAATGTGCAACAATAGATGTCAATTTTCTATGATGGGGTCAACGTTATGACAAGACAACTCCTGACTCTCAAGGAGCTTTGACAAAGAAAAATCCAAGGGAGGTCAAGGAACTGATTGAAGAATTCGCGAAGCACTCTCGCGAATACCACAACCCTAGCCAAGATGAAATTAAAGGCGGTGGAGGAGCCCAAACTGAAGAAATAGCATCCATGATGGCTATGCTAAATAATATGGACCGGAGGTTAACACAAATGGACCACTCAATTCATGCCATAAGAGTGGGTTGCGAGAGGTGTAGTGGTCCGCACTTGACCAGGGACTGCAATTTAGATGAGTTTGGGAACAGAAAAGTTCAAGTGTACTACTCGAGTGGGGATAAGTTTGATGAACACTAGAGGAAACCAAAGAAGGAGTTGCTGCCATATGAAGAGTATAAGAAGCAAAAAGAAGAGAAGTATAGGCAGACAGGTCGAGGCTTCTATCAAAAGGAGCAGCCACCAGCTGAGAAGAAACCCGATCTAGAGACCATGTTGATGAAGTTTATGGAAGCTTCGGAAAAGAGACACGATGCTACTGATTCGGCCATTAATGAACAGCAAACTTTAATAAAGAATCAGCAAGCCTCCATCAATAACCTTGAAGTACAACTTGGTCAACTAGCCACTCTGGTTCATGAGAAGTTGTCCCCGAAAAATCCCAAAACGAAGGCCCAATCTCATGTAATGACCATAGATACTGAAGAAGAGGCCATTTCTGAGTTCTTAGAAGCCTTAGAAGTTGAACAACAGCAGCCCGATCCAAAGTTGAAGAAGCCCAAGCTCGAAAATCAAGATGTTGCAGAATTGCAGAATTCACGACGTGAGCAATGTAAGTTCACGACGTGGGCCCGTCATGAACAGAAAAAATCTGTAGTTGGTTCGGTTTATCGGCCGCCTTTGCCTTTTCCTTCCCGAGCTGCCCTTAGTCCACTGGAAAGAGAGCATCTAGAATTTTTTAAGCACATGAAGGGTATCCCGATTAATACTCCTTTTGTCGAGTCCTTATCAAAAATTCTCGAGCATCAAAAATTACTGCAAGACTTGATAGACACTCGCCAGCAATTAAAGAAGCATTCTAAGGTGATTCTAAGTGAGCAAAGCTCAAAAGCTGTGTTGGGAGAGACACTTAAGAAGATGGGAGATCCTGGACGCCTCACTCTTCTGTGTGAGTTTGGTAACAAAATGAAGGTTAATGCTTTAGCCGATTCTGGGGCTAGCATTAATTTGATGCCTTATTCATTTTATCAGAAGTTGGAAATTCAAAAGATGAAGGCTACAAGAATGACTATTCACATGGTGAACCGTTCAGTGACACAACCCTGGGGCATTGTGGAGGATATTTTAGTGAAAATTGGAAATTTTGTTTTTCCAATAGATTTTGTAGTGTTGGATATGAAGGAAGATCCCGATGTTCCAATTATCATTGGTCATCCATTGCTTAACACTGCTGGAGCTCTTGTTGATATTCGCGAGTCCAAGCTCACCTTGAGGGTTGGTGATGAAAAACAAATTTTTGGGATAGAAGATGGCTTTCAAAAGGATCATGTTCAAGAAGAGGTGTTCACAATTAATGAAGACAATGAATTAGAAGAACTAGAAAAGCTTATGGAAGAAGAGATCAAGGCAGTTCATCAAGTCAAAAGAACAAAACCAAGAGCATCTGTTCCATTTTTGGTTGAAGTCATTGCTTACAAGAGTCCACCTTCTTGGGTAAGCAAGGAAGATGAGATAACAAGTGATGAAGAGGAGGTTACTTCAAGGGTGACAAAGCCAGTAGTGAAAGAGGAGAAGAATGCTATGGAGTGCAGGGAGGAAACTTGTAACGACCAAAAATTTCAACCAATTTAAAATTTTTGAAAACAACCCGATTCCATTAAAGTTATTACAAAAAGGTTTTCAATACAATTTATTTAAAGTATTCCCAGAATCTCATCACAACATAAACACGAGGAGCGGTACGATCACGCCTTCGCCTTGCCACGGTCTCCTGAAGATCCTGAAAAACATAAAACCACAACTGTAAGCCCGAAAGCTTAGTGAGATATCCCCAAAATACCAACCACATATACCATACACGCATAACATGCCATAACATATCCGATCACAGAACAGCCATGCACTTCAGGTCTACTGTGTGACTGGTCCGCCGCACCGGCCAACAGTCCACCTGGTCCACCCTCTAAGTCTATCCACATACAACGAGTCTACATTGTGATTGGTCCGCCCGCACCGGGCCTTCAATCCACCTGGTCCACTCTCTGAGTCTATAGTATGACTGGTCCGCCCGCACCGGGCCTTCAGTCGGCCTGGTTCACTCTCCGAGCCTCGGCACGTCTGGTCCGCCCTCTTGGGGCCTACAGCCTATCCGGACCGCTCACTGGGCCTTCGGGACAACCGGTCCGCCCTGGGTATCTTGGCCTACAGCACAAAGCAGGACCCGCCTCAACCCAACTCCAGTCCAAAAAACCATGTGCACATAAACATACAACATATAACAATCCACAGTCAACAAGCCAATCGAACAGATCACATAACATATCATCATCCTAACCAGGATACCGACCTAACCGGTCACTAGCATAGCATCACCCTACATCTCAGAATACCGATCTCAACCAGGCCTCTAACACATACCATCCTAGCTATCAGGATGCAACATATCAAAGCAATAACATAACAACAAATACCCGGATCTCAGTCTGATAAGGGTCGGGCTTGGTGCCTTAGACCCTATTGATATAGTGAGGATAACTCACCTCAAAACTGTCGGCTGAAAGAATAAGATCCCGCTGCTCCAAACTCCGACACGAACTCCTCCACTGAACAACACCCAAGCACTGAACTCAATAAATACCCATAATTACCAAAATACCCCTGGAAGACAACTGGTCAACCCTTGGTCAAAGTCAAAGTCAACCCATGACTGACTCTACTCGCCGAGTCAACCCGATGACTCGCCGAGTCCCCAAGCTCAGAACTTCCCTCAATCCGCGACCTAACTCGCCGAGTCACCCCGAGACTCGCCGAGTTCAACAATTCTGAGTCCACTCGCACACAACTCACCGAGTCATCCCTTGACTCACCGATTCTCGACTCAACCAGAAAATATTGGGACTCTTCGACAAGACTCGCCGAGTCCAAGAACAGACTCGCCGAGTTTAAGGCTATCTTCAACCTACTCGCCGAGTTGTTCCAGGCCATCTTCATCCAACTCGCCGAGTTGTTCTTCCAACTCGTCGAGTTCCAGCTCATCTTCAAGCCACTCTTCGAGTATACCCATGTGACTCGCCGAGTACCACCGGTCTGAATCCATACAGAAGCATTCCAGGCCATGCAATTGATCCAAAACATAGATCTAGCCTCCTACCACCCATCCATCACGTAAAGTGGCAAACTTTACGTGAATCCAAAGAGATCTAGGCCTTTTACACTTTAGGGCTAGGGTTTGGGACATGATGGCTTCACAAAACACTCAAACACAGGGACTTTAATGCACTCTAGACCTTCTCCATTCCAGATCTGAGGTAGCAACCTCAGATCTAACCTCCAAACTCCAAAACATACCAAGATGAGCTCCCATAAACCCCAAAATGAAGAATCTATATGATTAACAGCCCAAGAACGAGATAATACCTCAAAAGAACGCTCCAACAGCAATGAAACTCGAACCCAAGCAAAGCCCCTTGCTCCAAGCCTCCTACCCTTCAAGATTTCCTCAACAATTGCTTCTCCAAGCTTCCAAATGCAACTTGATCCACTCACACATGAAGGTTAGGGTTCTGGACTTGAGGATGGGTAAGGAGGCTGGGGGAATGGATGTTATGTTCTTTATATAGGGCTCAACCCCGAGAATTAGGGTTTTCTCCACTCAGCGCCTACTCGCCGAGTCCAATACACTGACTCGCCGAGTCGGCCACTTAACACGCGACCAAGTCGCGACTCTACTCGCCGATTCCACCCATGGACTCGCCGAGTCTCTCTTTCCCATATTACTCTTTTAGCCCTTCAACTTTACTCTTGCTATTCCGGGATGTTACAAAACTAAAGGGACCAAACGCAAGCTTGATGAAGAAGAGGTCAAAGCTAAAAAGGAGAATTCAAAGAAGGCGTACAAAAGACGAGTTCAAGCTTACAAGAGCCGTTTCAAGGAACAAAATATCCTAGTGGTGGATTCTTTCGAGGACTCAACGTAGGAGGCACAGAGTCCAGCTCAAGACTCCAAGAAAAAGAAGCGCTTCTCGGGAGGCAACCCAAGTTTGGTTTGCAAATTTTTTCTTCTTTTCTTTTTGCATTTTAGCCTTAAAAACATAGATCATGTCATCCAACTCAATTATAACATAATTAAACACTGAATGTGGGGACCCTAAAATGAAAGTAGTAATAATTGAGAATTTAGTTGAAAGTCAAATTTGATTTAGTATGAATTTTTTTATTCCAGATAGAATTCACGACGTGAATCGTGAATAAACCGGATAATTACTCAATAATACAGTTTAGCCCATTAGACTAAGAGGCCCAAGACCAGTCCATGAATACATGGCCCAATATTAGCCCAGACGAAATTCATGACGTGAATCTTTAAGAATTCACGACGTGAGTTTTCAATTACACGGGACCACAAAATAAAGCCCTAGAAACCAGTTAACCCTCCATTTGTTTAATCCTCATGAAGTGAAAACGAGATATGGTCTCCCCTTGGCCCCCAATGCTCCGATTTTGGCCAACAACTCCCCTAATCTTCTTTGTGCTTACGTAATACTTCCATCAAAGGTAATAATTCTTAATTTTTAAGTTTAGTTTTTGCTCTAGTATATGGACTTGGGGTTAGGGTTCGTTAATTGAGTGAAATGACGAATTTATTTCTTCAAAGTTCCATAATAACCTTTGGATGTTTAGGCTTTGTGTTTGGAAGTGGTATAGGAGTAAAACCCATTGATATTGTGACTAGATTTACCCTCGATTGTCGCGATTCTGCTTGCTTATATTGCGAACCCACAACGTGAATCCTGGGACTGAACAGTTTTCTGTTTCCCTTAATGTCTAAATTGTTGGGTTGTTGTTTTGGCTGTGTTTGTTCCTTGTTTTTTCATAAATGGCACCTAGAAGAGATTTACCTCTTGGGATTGCAAGTTTACACCCATTTTATGAATTTCAAATCACTACACCCCGGGATGTTTACACGCGATGGAATACTCGGTTGGGATGGCTCTACAATCGGGAGTTTATTGTGGCTCCCACTATTCAGTGGGTGAGGTTGAGGGAGGTTGGCTTGGTTGATAGGATGTCCCAATACCTAACAAAAATCTTTTTGGGGGACGGATTTCAATTTACATGCAAGGGGTGGTTTAACCTATTTAACATCCAGGAGCGTGTTTATAAGGAACTTTGCGTGGAGTTTTTCTCCACGGTGACATTCCATGACAATGTCAGAGATCCCACTTTTCCCCGAGCTTTGGTCTTTTGTTTAGGCGGGGAGTATCGGGAGTGCAGTTTAGTGGAGTTTTCTCGCCGTATAGGGCTGTATGAAGCTCATAAGACTATCACTCATGAGTTTATTTTATTTTTGAGGGACGCCATGCGGGTGTATGCGGATGGGGTCTCGGGGCCGGAGTTTTGGAGCAACTTGTCCTTTTTATGGTGCATTTTACAACCGGGTGTTTGCTGCAATATTCCATATTTCTTGGCACGGTATTTGGCGGACTATGCGACAAGTGCTCGTCCTGGAAGCCCCATTTGTGGAGGGCATTTCGTTACACGATTGGCCTGCTCTTATGGTCTTCTTGTTCCTGAAATCACTCGTTCTCTAACATGTATTGAGGGGAATGAGTTCAGTATGGGGTATCTGGAAACAATGAGGGTGGTCAAAAACTATGGGACACATTGGAGAATTGTTTGAGATAATGATGATGAGGAGGAGGAGGAGGAGGAGCCAGCCGACCAACCTGAACCACAACCACGGCCGAGGCGCAGGAATGTGAGAGGACGGGGAGAACGCGGGCAGCCAATACATCCACCCGTATCCATGGTGGGAGCACCTTTTTGGAGTGACATGGCTGGTTATTTTGACCAGTTATCGTTGAGTGTCAATTGGATCGGAGGTACTATGGAGAATGTTGTCCGACACCTTGGAGTGGAGCAGCCGCCTCATTTGGGGTATCATTACCCGATTTGCCCAAGATGGACGGAGTATGGCAGACGTGGAGGTGATGGAGCTGGAACCAGTGGAGCACATGATGATGAGGAGGATGATTGATTGTTGTTTATTTTTATTTTGTTTTGGTTTGTTTTTATTGTGTTTTGTTTATTTTGTTGGGATTGTAAGAACTATTAAGATATTATGTTACTTTTATTCTTCTTTGGTGGTTATTTCTCAGAATTGCTAGGAGCACCTAAACAGGATATCGAGATATAAGTGCGTACATCTTTAGTCGGGAGTGTTTAAAGTCGAGAGTCGAGACCCACATTTTAAAATAAGTGTGGGGTGAGTCCAGAGAGTGGATAGTCAGCAAAAGAGTCAAAAACTGGTGAATTTAGAAGAGTCTTAATACATTAAGACATTGGATTGAATTGTGCACATGAGAAGAAGATTTGGCTGAATGTTTTTTTGACAACCCAGTTTTCACGATGTGAACTCTTATTACTCACATCGTGATTCAGTTCTCAGGGGTTTCCAAAATACGCGTAATTGCGACTTCACGACGTGACTTTTCTTATTACTCACGTCGTGAATCTGAGGTTTTTACAAGATCAAGGCCCTTGACATATTATTATTCCATGGGTTGATACCATTCTTCTTGTCATTATTCTGGAGATTATTTTGGCTCATTTTCACTACCATACAATGTGGCGTATGTTTTCCCACATTTTTCGTTCTATTTTGAAGATTTCCACCACATTTTTAGAAGATTGAAGGCTCGATTTCATGTTTTTCCGGAACATTTCTTATCTCGCGAGTTCAAGATCCAAGTTTCTATTTCTCAGAGTCCATATTCAAGATGCACATTTTCCACACTTTTGGAGATGTTTATGCCACTCTCCCAGGGGAGTCTATTCCTTTTTCTCCCTTTTCTTTAATTTTGATTTATTCTATGCATACAATGAGGGCATTGTATGAAATAAGTGTGGGGTAGGGGTAGAAAAAGTAAATTACTAGAAAATTTGAAAATTGAAATTTTTAATAATTAAATCTAGTAATAATAATTTGAACTGTAGTTGCTAGTGTTATATGGGATGATCCAATAAAAGTTCAAATGTTTAGTTGAGCCAATACACGTTATAGTGCATTTGTGGCCTCCATTATTTTAGTGAAATCATGGAACAAAAACACAACCTCGCTTGGTTCGAAGGATGCAATATGTTTAGCATCATGTACCAGAAATGTATCCAGGAAAATTATTATCGCTAGCCAATAAAGGTTGAAGTTGAGCGCCCCTGCTTAAGCATGTAGGGTTTTGAGTGAAAAAAGTGAGGTACATGTAAAAAAGAAAAAAAGAGAATTGCAAGAAAAGTTTGAAGAATTTTGGAGCAACTAAAGTAAAGATTAAAAGATCAAAATTTCGAAGAAATTCAAAAAGTTGAAGATACCAGAAATCAAATCAAACAAGGTGGTGAATTAAAAAAAATCAAAGATCAAATTATCGAGGAAGTGAAGAATTCAAAAGAGCTCCATAGTGGTATCATAAATTGTAATTCTAGATTATGTATGCTTGGGTTGCTCAACCAAAAACACCTTGAGGTTAGGAGGTTTTCTGCGGATGGATTCGGAGGGATGCATAAAATGAGCATTATTCGAAAGAAGTGGGTGAGTGTTTATGAAGATTATGAGTATTTAAAGTATGGGGGTACTTTAGGCAAATTTTAGACACAAATGCATGCGTTGAGGTCTTGGCATAAAGGCTGAACTGGAATTGGATTGTTCTATGTGATGTTAGTAATAAAGGGTTAAGTTTAAATTTGCTTGAGGGCAAGCAAGGCCTAAGTGTGGGGTATTTTGATATTGTCGTATTTATACCTATTTTTAGGCAATATTGAAGTACATTTTTATATATAAGTTGGTAATTTGTTTAGAATAATGGTACTTATGGGCTTAAATGTTATTTGCAGCCAAAAAGAAGACATTTTGAAGAAAAGGGACTAAAAGCGTTAAAGAAAGAAACTTTGGGAGTTAAAAGATTAAAGGAAAAGAAAATCTGGAAAAAGCGTCTTCACGTCGTGAGAACTTGAAGATTCACGACGTGAGAATAAGTTCTAGAAGATATGTACGCGAGTGAAGGAATCCTTGACAGGCACAGTTATTTGGAACTCACGACGTGAATATCTTATTATTCACGACGTGAATATCTTATTATTCACGACGTGAATTATGAAAATCAGCAACTATATATATCCTTAACCATTACAAATAGAAGGAACTTTTGGCTAGAGAAAGGGGTTCCAGAAGGCGATTTTGAGCAGAAGAAAAGTCCTGGAAAGAGGTTTTCAACACCAAAAAAGTGAAGGTCCATAATTTAGTTTACTTATTTGTTATCTAGGAACATGTTTCATTATACTTTGATTTGTGTTAGTGTGTTAGTTGCTATTATGAGCAGCTGAATCTAGCTACTCTTGTTTAGCTAGATGAAGCTTCCAACTTAAGAATAGCTTAATTTTTATGGATTTATTTAGTTGGTGAATTGCTTGTGTTTGATTTATAGTTACCTATCGTGCTTGTGTTTGTTTATCTAGTTGCTTAATGTCATGTTCCGTGTAGCTTAGTGACCATTAACTGCATGAACTTGTTTACCTAATGATTTAATGAACATTAAATTGTTAGAGCTGGGATTGACCAATCTTAGTTATTAATTAGAGTAAATAAACTTAGTTGTGCTAGAGAACGTGGATTGTGACTATAATTGTGTTTACATAATAAATCTTATATAACATATTCATATGCATAATTGGTTCTGTGTTTAATTGTGTGTGACCATACATAGTTCGACATGAATTAGTTAATTATTGGTAAAGTTAGACTTAACTTACTAATACAATTAAAACCAACTTGATAATTCATAATCATTAGCAAGCCATAAGGAGGAAGTGGATTCAAACTAGACAAGAGTGTTTTACTTATTGACTGAATTTGAGTTAAGTTCGTCTGATCTTGTAAAATCAGATAAACCCTTTCTAAACTTGTTAATAATTAGGTTAATTTGATAGCAAGTATATTAATTAGTAACACCGTTCCCTGTGATCGACACCCGACTTACCCAAGCTATAATGTAATCTGACTAGGTACAATGCCTATAAGTGCATAGTTAGTTTAAGTTTGTTAGGTTATAAAGATTAATATTAGTGGGTACTTTCGTGCACATCACTGAACGTCAAGTAGCTCAAGCTCAGACTTCCACGACAACATACCATGGTCCGCAGTGTACCACCCACTCGGAGTAGAGCGCGTACTTCTTGCGCTATGTATAAACTTATCGAGTGAGCGTTGGTGATACTCTTTCCTTTATGTATGTAAACCCGACGGATTGTGAGTACGCAATTCGGGGGTCTGAATGCAATCAAATTTTCCCATTTTCATTGATGTACTCTAGACCTGTGTTAAGGTCAAATTTTCCTGATCGATGTATTGAATATTAATATCAATGAGATTGACACGCATTTATTATTTCATTGGATATTTAATTAAGTTCTTAAAATACTAAGGAAATCATGTACTTATTGTTGTAAGTTCCTATTTCGCAATTAACTTACAAATTCGATAACGTTCGGAACGTAAAGCATATAATTACTAAGAAGACTTATAAGGAATTCGTCTTTTATCTTATGGCAGAATCATGCCGCCAAGAACGAATCCCCGACGCATCAATACTACAGGAACACCACCACCACCCCCATCAATGTACAATGTTGTTTTTCAGGTTGCCGTAACAGCTGTTGTTACAGCAACGATGGCACAAATAAGTAACAATGGGTCGGGAGAAGGAATAAATAGCTCTACTAATGGCCAACACTAGGATCGTTCTGGGGAATGCACTTACAAGGACTTCACCAACGGCAAACCCATATCCTTTAATGGGACTGGAGGAGTTACGACTCTATCCCAATGGATAGATAAAACGGAAGCAGTATTCGAGATCTTCTCATGCCAAGAAGGGAGCAAAGTAAAATTTGTTGCATGTACTTTCTCTGAACGAGCCCTAACATGGTGGAATGGCCACGTCAAGTCACTAACCCTAGTCGTGGCTAACTCCATGGGATGGGAAAACCTGAAACAAATGTTCATGCAACAGTACTGCCCGAGAGGCGAAGTATAGAAGCTTGAGCAAGAGCTTTGGTGCTTACTATGGTAGGCTCAGATATCACAACCTATACCAATAGGTTCAGTGACTTAGCAATACTTTGCCCGGGAATGATTGCTCTAGAGAGCAAGAAGATCGAGAGGTATATCTAGGGACTATCACCCCAGATTCGAGGAAGTGTGCTAGCTTCCAAGCCAGTTACTTTCGATAGTGCCAAACAGCTGGCACAGTCCCTCGTTGACCATGGTGTCTACCAAGGATTCATGACTACTGCTCCGGAGCAACCCATAGAGAGCAACAACAACAACAACAACAACAACAACAACAACAACAACAACAACAACAATACCAACAACAACAACAAGTTTTGGAACAAAAGGAAGGGTCAATCTTCGCAAGAACCTTCCAAGAAACAACAGATAGTGGCAGTCAATGCCGCTACTACTCCCACCACTATTCCTATTACCCCTACACCAGCAAAGCAATATGCTGGAAACCTACCAAAGTGCGGAAAATGTAATTTCCATCACAATGGAAATTGTCGGGAGATGCACTGTAATAACTGCAACAGGAAAGGGCATATTGCCCGTTTCTGTAAGGCACCGACGCGACCAATCACCCAAGTTCCTGGAGTCGGTATGGGCCAGGCGTGTTATGGGTGTGGTGAAGCTGGGCACTACAAGTGAGATTGCCCTAAGTCAAGGAATGTTGGAAGCGTAGGAAGAGTGCTGGCAATAGGGCAGAACGAAGCAATAACTGATCCCACGGTGGTTACGGGTACGTTTCTCCTCAATAGCGCTTATGCATGCATACTCTTTGATTGTGGTGCGAAGAGGAGTTTCGTGAGCCATGAATTCAAACACTTACTTAAACTAAACCCCCAATCAGTTAATAAGATATTTACAGTAGAAATGGCAAATGGTAAAACAGAAAGCACAAACGATATGTACATAGGTTGCACGCTAGATTTAAATGAACACTCGTTCCAAATCGATCTAATTCCGATCACTATAAGAAGCCTTGATGTCATCATCAGTATGGATTGGTTAAGCCTTCACCATGCTGATATACTTTGTCACGAAAGGTTCGTTCGCCTTAATCTGCCAAATGGTGAAACTCTATTCATTTATGAAGATAAACCCGGTACCAATTTACAAATCATCTCTTGCATCAAAGCCCAAAAATATATGCGCAAGGAATACCATGCTTTCCTAGCCCACGTGGTAGATAAGGAAAAAGAAACGAAAGATATGAAAGACATTCTAGAAGCCATATTGTATAGCCCTAGCAGAGATGCAGGATATATCCAGCCAACTAAACGAGCTACTCAATAAAGGATTCATTAGGCCGAGTTTCTCACCTTGGGGAGCACCAGTCCTATTCGTAAAGAAGAAGGATGGATCCTTTCGCATGTGCATCGAATACCAAAAACTAAACAAGCTCACAATCAAGAACTGATATCCCCTACCGCGCATAGACGATCTGTTCGACCAACTCCAAGGAGCAAGCTACTTCTCAAAGGTCGATTTAAGATCCGGGTATCATCAGTTGCAAGTCCTGGAAGGAGATGTTCCCAAGACGGCCTTCCGAACTTGTTATGGTCACTACGAGTTTTTAGTGATTCCCTTTGGATTAACAAATGCACTGGCGGTGTTCGTGGACTTAATGAACCGAGTATGTCGTTCTTTCCTGGACAAATTTATGATCGTGTTCATAGATGATATACTCATATATTCGAAGAGTAAAGAAGAACATAGTCAACACCTCTGACTGGTCTTGGAAACACTAAGGGCAGAGAAGTTATATGCAAAATTCTCAAAGTGCAAATTTTGGATTCGGAAAGAAGATTTCCTTGGTCATGTGGTCAGCAAAGAAGGGATACACGTGGACCCTTCCAAAATCAAGGCAATCGAGAAGTGGTCAGCTCCAAAAACTCCAACGGAAATCCGATAATTCTTGGGTCTTGCTGGCTATTATCGAAGATTCATACAAAACTTCTCAAAGATTTCCAAACCACTTACCACCCTGACTCAGAAGGTTGTAACCTACAACTTGGGAGAAAAGTAAGATGATGCGTTCCAAACACTGAAACAAGCCCTATGCAGCACACCTATATTATCTTTGCCAGAAGGAACAGAAGACTTTGTGGTCTACTGCGACGCATCAAACCAAGGTCTTGGATGTGTTCTAATGCAACAAGGAAAGGTCATCGCATACGCCTCGAGACAACTCAAGATGCACGAAGTCAACTACACTACCCACGACCTCGAACTGGGAGCAGTCGTTTTCGCCCTAAAGATCTGGAGGCACTATCTCTACGGCACAAAATGCACAATCTTCACCGATCATAAGAGCCTTCAGCACATTCTCAACCAAAAAGAACTCAACATGAGACATAGACGATGGGTTGAACTACTGAGATTACGAATACGAGATTCGCTATCATCTGGGAAAAGCTAACGTAGTAGCTGATGCTCTCAGTCGAAAGGAATACCCGGGCCGCCGAGTGAAATCCTCAACCATGACAATCCATTCACATCTGTCCACGCAAATCAAGGAAGCTCAAATGGAAGTCTTGAAACCCAAAAACATGGCTGGCGAAGCCTTAAGAGGAATGGATAAGAATCTTGAAGTCAAGGGTGACGGAGTTCGTTACTTCATGAATCGAATCTGGACACCAAAGTTTGGTGGATTCAGAGACGTTGTCATGAATGAGGCTCATAAGACTCGATACTCTGTGCATCCTGGTTCAGACAAGATGTATCTGGACCTCAAGAAATTGTATTGGTGGCCGAACATGAAATTGTTGCCTATGTAGGCAAGTGTCTGACTTATACCAAAAGCCTTCGGGATTGTTACAACAACTTGAAATACCCGAGTGGAAGTGGGAGCGGATAACCATGGATTTCATAACCAAGTTACCCAAAACAGCGGGTGGACTTGACACCATCTGGGTGATCATCGACAGATTAACCAAATCCACGCACTTCCTACCAATAAAGGAAACTGACAAGATGGAGAAACTAGCTCGGATTGTGCGACTGCATGGGGTACCAATATCCATTATCCGCTAGAGGTTCATCATGGGTGTGTTCTAAATTTGTTTAGCGAGAGGTACTCTATTGATTTTGTGTTGATTCCCCTGCGGGGATTGAAGGTTATTATCGGGATGGATTGGTTAGGTCCCAATGGGGCCATGATTGACTGTGAGTGGTAGTTAGTGAGGGTTCGAACCCCAAGTAGGGGAGAACTGGTTATTTTAGGTGAGGGAGTCCCGCATGGATCATCTCTCTGTTCAGCTGCGAGGGCCAGGAGATATCTTCATTAGGGTTGTTCTGGGTTCTTAGCTTATGTTGCAGACACTCGAGTTGAGGGAAAGGAGTTGAACGGGGTGCCCATTTTTCGGAATTTCCCAATGTATTTCCTGAGGATTTGCCAGGAGTGCCTCCCAAGAGGTAGTTTGAGTTTTGGATTGCTTTGGTTCATGGTGCGGCCCCGATAGCCAAGGTATCGTATCACTTGGTACCGCCAGAGATGCAGGAGTTGTCTGCGCAACTTTAGGAGCTGTTAAACAAGGTTTTTATTTGTCTGAGCAGTTCTCCATGAGGAGAACCAATTATGTTTGTGAAGAAGAATGATGGTTCACACATAATGTGCATTGATTACCGGGAGTTGAATAAGTTGACGATGAAGAACCGTTACCCACTTCCGAGGATTGACGATTTGTTTGATTAGCTTCAGGGTGCATCTTGGTTTTCCAAGATTGATTTGCGATCGGGTACCATCAGATGAGGGTCAGGTATGATGATGTGTAGAATACAACCTTCATGACTCATTATGGTCATTACGAGTTCATGGTGATGCCATTCGGGCTCACCAAATCACCAACTCGGTTCATGGATCCATGAACCGAGTCTGCAGGCCGATGTCGGATCAGACTGTGATAGTATTCATTGATGATATTCTGGTCTACTCCAAGACCAAGGAGTAGCACGAGGAACATTTGTGGGACGTGTTGGAGACCCTGAGGAGGGAGAGACTTTATGCCAAATTCTCCAAATGTAAGTTCTTGTTGCGCGAGGTGCAGTTGCTGGTGCACATCGTTAATCAGAAGGGTATCTTGGTCAGCACGGCCAAGATCGAGGCTGTAATGTGATGGGAGGTTTCGAGGACCCCATCTGAGATTCGGAGTTTCCTAGGTCTCGCAGGGTATTATCGGAGATTTATCCAGGATTTCTCCAAGATTGTAGTGCCTTTGACTTGCTTGACAAAGAAGAATGTGGTGTTTCGATGGGGGTCCGATCAGCAGTTGGCTTTTGAGACTCTGAGGAAAAGATTAGGTGAGGCCCCGATTCTCATGCTTCCTGAGGTTTTGGATGATTATGTGTTTTATTACGATGCCTCTATTTCGGGTTTGGGAGTTGTCCTTATGTAGAGGGGTCACGTGATTGTTTATGCTTCGAGGTAGCTGAAGCCTCATGAGGGGAATTATCCTACGCATGATTTGGAGCTGGGGGCGGCGTTTTTCGCCATCAAGATTGGGTGGAACTATCTATTTGGGGTTAGGTGTATAGTTTAAACTGACCACGAGAGTTTGAGATATTTGATAGATCAGCCGAATTTTAATATGCGACAGTGGAGATGGTTGGATGTGGTAAAGGATTATGATTGCGAGATCTTGTACCACCCTGGGAAGGCCAATGTGATGGTCGATGCTTTGAGCCATAAGGCCATGATTTCTTCTATCAGGGATATCTGCTTGAGGATGGTTGTCACTTCGCCTTTGTAAGATTTGATCAAGAAGGCTTAGGTGGAGGGATTGAAAAATGAGAATTGGAAGGCTGAGCGGATCAGGGGACATATTCCCTTATTTGTCAAAGACAACCGAGGGTTGTTGACTCAGTGTGGTAGAGTCTGGGTTCCGACAACAGGCAAGGTGAGGCAGACAGTTCTGGAGGAGGCGCATAAGTCAAAGTTCTTTATCCATCCAGGGGCCACAAAGATGTATAGGGATCTGATGTTGATTTATTGGTGGCTCTATATGAAAAGAGAAATAGCTTGGTTTGTTGAGCGGTGTCTAACTTGCAGGAAAGTCAAAGCTTGTGACAACCCAAAGTTTATTCCGTTACATTACCCTGTTACCATTAACGGAATATTCCCTTTTATAAAAGTCTCGTTAATTAGAGGGTGCCAAATGAGTAAACGTTTTATTTATTTATATTTTTACGTCGTTATAGTCATAATAAAGTAAATAAAAACACTTAAGTTGTATTTCCATTTAATTGGAAAAATTTAGTTTTTATTATTACGACCACTAAATCGGGTGCGACCAAAAGCCCCGTATAACGGAAGTATCGGGTAGATTCCCACTGAGCTCCAACTCCAACCCATATATAAGGGGGAATGGACTTCATTCCACCCCTTTACTCTCTCTCTCTCATACAAGCCCGATTTCGCCTCAAATCCGCAACCAAACGCCTCCCAATCATAAGTCCCCTTACCCTAGTTTGTTCTAAACATTATGGATTGTGGTTTAACCCCAAAAATCGACCTTAGAAGCTGTTAGAATGGAGTTTACAGCCTAAGAGCCTCCTTAGGCCGTAAACCCCTCAAATGAGGCCAAAATGACCCAAATTTGTCCCTTTGAGCGTAGGAACCAATTAAGGATTTAGCCTAGGAGTGTTTGAAGCATAAAACAATCAGTTTTAGGGCATAAAAGAGAGTTTACGGCCCAAGCACATGCTTAGGCCGTAAACACCTAAAACCCTTGCAAAAATGCCCCAAAAACACTCCCAAACCACCCTGAGGCTTAAGACATAAATTAGGGACATGCTATTTCGGGTTTAGAAAAATTAAACACTTAGAAATGAGGGGTAAAAAGGAGTTTACGGCCCAAGCACATGCTTAGGCCGTAAACACCCCCAAACCTCACCAAATGAGAGTTTAAACCCCCTAATTGGCCTTATACCTTCACTAGAAAATGCTAGGGTTGAATCAAGGGCTTAAAATCAAAGTTTAAGGGGGTATATGAGAGTTCACGGCCAAGCCAAGAGCTTACGGCCGTAAACTCCCAAGGGGTGGTCATTTGGACCATAAACTCCAAAGGAGTGCACTCTTGGAACCCCAAACACCCCTATAGCCTTGAATAATTACTAGGATTGAATTAAGGGCCTTAAACTTCCATGAAACCAAGAGGGTAGGATTTCACGGCCGTGAACTCCAATAGGGGTGGTTCATGGGCCGTAAACTCCCATATGGTCCCTTTAGAAGCCCTAAACCCACTCATACAATTTAGTTTTGGACCTAGCAAAATTCCGCGATCAAGATTAAGCTTTTAAACACCCTAGAACACCCTCACCATGAGTTTACGGCCATAAACACTCTATGGTGAGTTTACTCTTGGAGAGTAAACTCCATTCCTAAGTCATTCAAGCCCTTAAATGTTACCCGGGACACCCCAAACACTTAACCAAAGTGTTTTCCGCTCCTTAGAGTGCGTATACTTGTTTAATTAGTATATAATATACTAATTGTATGTGAACATATGTTATCATATGTTAAATAGGTCTCTAAGTGTGTCCAAGTCCTTACTTGACACCGAGCACCCAACCGGCACCTTTGTCGGATCCACTTACACCAGGTGAGTTCATACCCCTGAATGAACCTTTTAAATGTTTTTACATGTTTTATAGGGGGGGGGGGGAATACAAGTTAAACATGCCAGTTATCATATCAATCACATGTGATTGATAACCCGCATGCACAAGGATTTACCACATTGTAAACTGTTTTACCAAGTAGGACACTATAAATGGTTTTCTAAAAGGTTTTCACTTGTTTCAAAACTCTTACTTATGCTGTTTTATCAAAGTTCATTGTAAACTGGTTTATGAAAAGTTTCCAAAGGATTTCTAAAGGTTTTTCAAACTTATTTTACAACAGAATAGCATGTCGTGATTTTCTCGAGAATAAAGGTTTTCTTCCATGTTTTAATACTCCTTAGTTAAAGTTCCTACTTGATAACGTTTTCACTTTGTGATGTGTTTATACCTGTTATTACCAATACTTCGCTTATACTTGTGATGGCTTATACCCGTTAGACGCTCTTACTTCACTTGTTGTCGCTTCTACTTCATGATACACTTATGTTTGGTAATGCTTATACTTCACAATTCGGTTATTCCACACTGTACACTTATACTTCACGATTCGGATATTCCATACTGTACGCTTATACTTCACGATTCGGTCATTCCACACGATTTGGTTATACTTCACGATATGTTTCCACTTGTTACACACTCAAACGTAGTTAGATGTATGTCTGTGCTTGTATAGATGCATATAAATAATGATTGAAGGACTTAGGAAGGCTTGTCTGCCGTATTTCCTTTTCTTCGTTGAGATGCGGTCTGGTGGGATCGGATGTCCATCCAAAGGTCGTTTGATCATTAGTTATATATTATGTACACAAGCATAGACATACAGGTTTACATTAGTCAGTTTAGTTAAGTGTCTCCACCACCAGTTCAACACTTACATTAGAAACCCTCTACCCACTATTTGGGATGCATCTTCGGGACACGGCCTTCTCCGTCGTCTAGTTGGTAACCAGAGTCTCCAGTAGGGAGAGCGGACATTGTGTGTATAGATCTATACGGGATTGACACCCCCGCACCCTGACTGCTAGCTACAGTCCACGACCTACCAAGCCAATGGGTGACAAATGTCATATTCTCTAGACGCTTGTAGGGCGTCAGGTACTCTAGTGTCGGTTAGTATGGTTACGAGTATCCCAGTTTACCTTATAATTCATGGCCTTAAGGTAATGGTTTTTCACCAGCAATTTACACTGTATGTTGAGACCACTCTCAGAGTCACACTGTTTTAGACCTTGCTAGACATATCATTCATTTGATACTGTCTAGGGTCTGTATTCACTATATTCACTATATTCACTGTTTTAGACCTTGCTAGACGTATCATTCATTTGATACTGTCTGGGGTCTGTATTCACTGTTTTAGACCTTGCTAGACGTATCATTCAGTTGATACTGTCTGGGGTCTGTGTTCACTGTTTTAGACCTTACTAGCTGTACCTTTCATTTGGTACCCTCTGGGGTCTGTGTCTCTTTCTGTTAGACTGAGCCAGGCATGTCATTCATTCGATACTCTCATGGAGTCTATGATTCCTTTTGCCTTAGTCAGCAGTCCTTACTGCTGAGGCATATGTTATTTTCCCTGATATTCTCCGACTTTCTTAAAAAGCAAATCCCGTATTTTGAAAATGAAAGTTTTTAAGGGAAAACTACTTTTTACCACATAACTCTAACTAGTCTTGGTAGAAGACTGCATTTTAAATAGAAAATATAGGATTTTCTGGAAAGGACACTATTTCACTGTATACTTGAAAACTACTACTTACATAAAGTATTTGATTAAAATGTCACTAAATGCTTATGAACTCACCGGCATTTTTAAAAAATGTTGATACTCGCTTTTCAAATAACTTGTATTCTCAGGTCAGCATTAGAAAGGTACAATCCAGGAGCTTCTGTTGAAGACTATTTTGTGCCAAGCTGCACCTATATATATTTACTTGTATTACCTTGATGTATTGTAAAGTAAACCATGTAAAACTATTACTATTAATGCAATGTTTTGTTGTACTTTGATTACTATAATGCATGTGTTGTGATACTTGACATGATGTCATCCACCCCAGAACGTTTCCGCCGTTCCGGTTTTGGGGTGTGACAAAGCTGAACACCAGAGACCCTACGACAAGATGTAGCCCTTATCCATTACCATGTGGAAGTGGGAAGAGATTACCATGGATTTCATCACAAAGCTGCTAAGAACGACACGTGGATTTGATTCAATCTGGCTCGTTGTTGATAGGTTGACCAAGAGTGCGCATTTCATACTGATTACCGAGAGCATATTTGTTGAGAAGGTAGCTGACATCTACGTTCGGGAGGTGGTAGTTTGGCACGGGGTGACGGTTTTGGTGGTTTCGGATCGGGATGTTCATTTCACCTCCAGGTTTTGGAGGAAGTTTCATGAGGAATTGATTGCTCAACTGTATTTTAGTACAACATACCACCCCCAGACTGAAGGTCAAAGCGAGCAGACAATTCAAATGCTCGAGGATATGCTCCGGGCTTGTGTACTAGATTTTGAAGGGCGTTGGGATACTTACCTTCCACTGGTCATGTTCTCCTACAACTACAGTTATAATCTCAGTATTGACTGGCCACCATTTGAGATGTTGTATGGAAGGAGGTGCAAGACCCCGATTTGATAGGGGGAGGTTGGGCATCAGGTCATTGGGAGTACCGAGGTTGTACTCAAGACCACTAAGTTAATTCAATAGGTGTACGATAGGTTGTGAGTCGCGCAGATCCAACAGAAGAGGTATGAAAATCGATGATGTTCGGACCTTGAGTTTCATGTAAGAGATTTGGTGCTTTTGAAGGTGTCACCTTGGAAAGGTGTCATCCGATTTCAAAAGCGGGGCAAGCTGGGCCCCAGATTCATTGGTCCTTTCAAGATATCCGCCCGGGTGGGCAAGGTTGCATATCGGTTGGGTTTGCCTGATGAGCTCAGCCAAATCCACAACACCTTCCATATGTCTCAGCTTCGGAAGTGTGGGGCCGATGAGTCCGCAGTTGTTCCTCCGGATGACATTCAGGTTGATAATCGCTTGAGTTATGTGGAGACACTGGTGGCGATCTTGGATCCAAAGACGTAGGCTTTACGCAACAAGGAAGTGTCTTTGGTCAAGGTCTAATGGCAGCATCGGAAAGGTTCTGAATGGACGTGGGAGTCTGAGGCAGGGATGCGAGAG
The DNA here is from genome assembly GCF_051521515.1 of Lactuca serriola. Lineage (NCBI taxonomy): Eukaryota > Viridiplantae > Streptophyta > Magnoliopsida > Asterales > Asteraceae > Lactuca > Lactuca serriola. Next base: position 114,974,117 of record NC_136412.1, read on the forward strand.
CACTACCTGATTTATTCGCAGCAGCGGACTTCGAGGACGAATTCTAGTTCAAGTGGGGGAGAGTTGTAATAACTTGTTCTTCCAGGTATTCACCCTTTTCCCCCTTAGTATATGATTATTTCTAAATTGGCCTTTTATGGCATTTTTGTATTTTAGGGGCAGCATGGGCACGCTGGTCGTACATGCTGGTACGCTGGGCGTACCTGGTCTCGTGCAAGTACATTAAGTGTACACTAGTACGCAAGGCGTACGTAGCTTGGACCAAATTCTAAAATTTAGGGTTTATGCACTATTTAAACACCTTTATAGCCCCAAAACCCTTCCTCTTATCAACCTTCATCCCTCATATCAACCCCCTTACAAACCCTAACCCATTTTGATCATTTTTAAGTTGTTGGGTGAGTTGTGGGTATTCTTGTATGTGAAGGAAGATCATCAAAGAAGTGGTTTTGCTCTCAAGTCCTTGGATCCAACATTTTCTCTTCATTGTGCATCATTTGGAGGTATAAAGTTCCAACCTCGATTCATGTTTCTCTAGATCTTGGTTAAGCTTAGATTATTATCCCTTTTTGTCCCAAAGCCTAGGTCTTTGTGAGTATGAGGTACTCCAAAGCCTTTAAGCTGTCCTTTCAGACATTTTAGTGTATTTTAAGTGATAAAAATGCAAGCTTGGATCTTGGTTTGTCCCCATGCAAGAGTTATGGTGTGGCGAATGATTTAATAAGTTAGGTTTTTAGTGTTGGGCTATAGCCATACAAAGGCATAAAGATTGAAACTTTATGGCCTTAGAGGTTTTAATGAGCTTAGATTTGAAGTTTGGACGTAAGGTCTTAAGGCATTAAGACCTTAATGAGAGTTTTGACCTAGGCTGCGTACGTCGAGCGTAAAAGTATGTACGTTGTGTGTACTACACCTCGACCCCGATTTCCCTCTTGCATCAGTCGTTGTACGCGGGGCGTACAAGGTGGTACGTAGGGCGTACAGCCTAGTTCCCTCTTTTAGGCCATTCCTTTGGGCCTTGGACCATTAGGTGTTGGGCTTTTCAGGTTAGGCCGAATGGGAAGGGCAAAATGACCTTTTTGCCCCTAATTAGGATATTGAGATTTTTGGACCATTTATTATGGGTTAAAAACCCAGATTATTGATTAGGGTTATTTTTGGGATTTAATTAGTGTGAGGAGCCGTGTTAGTAGCAGCTCGAGTGTGTGGCTCAATTATCTTCTTTTGGAGGTGAGTCTCTTCACTAGATCCATGGATGGAAGGCACCAACGTCGGCCCATTACTTTGTTGTGTAGAATGTTAATTGTCTCTGTGATAATTGCATGAAAGACTAGGATCTAGTCCCTAACAATTGTATAAAAGACCAGGATTTAGCCCCTAACACTTTTATGAAAGACCGGGATTTTGCCCTCGGCATTGCAAGAAAAGACCATGATTTGGCCCATGGCAGAAAGTGACTGTAAGACTATGATTCGGCCCATAGCATTCATTATCTTGTGTGTGGTATGTGGTACTTTGGAGAACTCACTAAGTTTTGTGCTTACAGTTTTGTTTATGGTTTTAGGTACTTCTGGTTCGAAATGGAAGGGTATGTTTTGTGCTTACAATTTTGTTTATGGTTTTAGATACTTCTGGTTCGAAATGGAAGGGTTTAGCGTGATGGCACAACATCTCTTCCCCTCATGATTTCCGCATTCTGAATAATTGTACTACGATGTTTTGAAGTTATTAATCACAAACCAAAACCGCCTAGGGACGGAAATGGGGCGGGGTTGACCATCCATGTCCCCATCCCGAGTGTCTAACATCGTCCCCATCCCCATCCCCATCCCCGATGGATGCGGGGAATCAAATCTCTTCCCCTTTGTATTTTGGGCTTTTCTTCAGCCCATCCCCGGCCCATCCCTAATCTATCAACATAATAAACTCAACTTACACAAAAAAACCAAGTTTAATAAGTGATCAAAATCATATGTCATAAACAGATTCTGTTTAGATCAATCATAAAGTTTAACAAGCATCAAAACAAAAAGTGTTGATTTGGTATACAAATCGACAAACAAAATGACGATTGATGAACTCTTGGAATTGGAAACTTAATTTGGTATATGGACTCTATCTCTAATGGTCTAACATATATCAATTTATTTTAGTGGACTTAATTCAAATTCAATAAATGATCGTATTCTAATATTATATATATATATATATATATATATATATATATATATATATATATATATATATATATATATATATATATATATATATATATATATATATATATATAATCATCAAAGTAGGGGCGGGGCGGGTTAGGGATTGTTATACCCAGCCCCGGCCCCATCCCCGATTTTAGCATAATAGGGATCCCCGGCCCTGTACCCGGTACCCGTTTTGGCGGGGAATACCCGTCCCCGATTGGGGCGGGTCAACTAGGTTCTCCACCGGGTCGGGCGGAATTTTCATCCCTAAAACCACCTATCCTTTTGAACACAAAGATCCATTAAATCCTATTTGTTATAATTTTAGTCTAACAAATAATATAGGTGAAGGCTCGAATAGTTTAGTTGTTAGTTGAGGGTCCATGTATGGGATATTCTGTTTATAGAGTGATAAACGAAGGGTTTGTCAAAGGATAGGAGCTCTCACACACCTTTTCCATCTTCATTGATAATTGTCCTAATATACGCTTAGGGTAGATTAATACACATACGTAGAGAGAGAGAGAGAGAGAGAGAGAGAGAGAGAGAGAGAGAGAGAGAGAGATTATTTAGCAAAAGTGCAAGGTACCAAGATATAATAAACTCTTTGTAAAACAACCGAAACAGTCATAGTTCCTTTAGTACACACAATTTAACATATCCATCCACACATGTCCCAACCGAACCGAAGGATTTCACACTCATTTAATCAGATACATTTTAAAAGCAATTGCATAAAATTGAGGAAAATGAATTTTTACTTTTGGAAAGAACCAAAATGATTTTGATTGGCAGTGCTGCTAAGGCTAGAGAAGAAGTCATCTATATCGGTGGATGATGATGATGATGTAAAAGCAGGGGGGGATTTACCAAGCCCAGATCCCATACCCATGGCTTGACCCATGAATAAAGAATTTGGGAGCCCCTTTTCCTTCTCCTTCTCCTCGGGTCCTGCAGATAGACCACCCACGATGCCCACATCTGTCAGATCCACCTTCTTGGCCGCTGCACCAAATATATGAGAATGAATACAAGAAATCATTACCATTATATATATATGGCTACAAAGTTGCAATCAACTTTTGGTCCCACTGCTATTGCATTGAATTAGAACTCATGTTAATCATGGAACAAAAAAAAAAAAAAAAAAAAAAGATAAGATACTTACGTCCAGATATATTTAGATCAATTAGACCACGGCTCAAAGAATCAGCCCAAACTCCAGATTTGACTTGAAAGCCATCTTTCTTTGAGGAAAGAGGAGGAGGAGGAGGAGGAGTTTTAAGATTTTGGTTGTTTAAGCTATCTGTCTCTGTATGAGAAGAAAAGGAACCAAAAAAGTCTGAATTATCAAAATCGGTCATTGGGACAGCAGCAAATGGGTCAACTATTTTGGTTGGTGTCGTCGAGTAGGATTCTGAAGGCTTATTAATCTCGGGTTGGGATTGGGGTTGCACTGCTGCTGCAAAAAAGTCCATGGCTGGAATAGCTGCACAACTTGCAGGTGGAGGAGAGGCAAAAAGATCAACTTTAGTCTGCAGCACAACAATGACATGCCAAAACTCTACTTTATTAATTACATCCAAACAAACAAACAAACAAACAATGTGGCCTACTTTTACAGCTACCTAGTAAAGTTAAATGCAAGAAATTGCATTCTACTTTCACTCTTTTTTTTTTTTTTTTACAACATGCTACTTCTAAGTTTTTCAGCGTTAATTTTTTCTATTACTTTAAAAAATCTACCCACATTTACATGTGAATATTGCTTTGTATGTATCTATCTAGATTCTAGATGACATACACAGACACGGACGGGTAGATGTTTCCAAGTCCAATACTGTAATAGAAAAAATCAAACATGGATGTGTATGCTAATACAAAAAACAAATCAATCTATTTCATACTTTTTGTTTAAAATCGAAACCAAACTGAAGAAACTCGGTTTCCAACCCCAAAAAACCAATATTCTTGGTTTTTGTTTCTCAGTTGTATAAAGCAATAAAAATAGCAATCAGTTACATGGATTTGTTTAAATCATATTTCATGAAGGACGTACTTGTAAATTTATATCTAACATAACATAACATAACGACTTGCTTTCAGTCTTTTTCTTTTTAGGACAGTACATTATACAAAAAATATAGCACAGTGAAAATTGCATGCACTGGTATTTGGAAGGATAATAAGGAATTTTTTTCACATAATGAATTGAAATGTTGTTAAGTTTGGTATGAGAATTAACAAATTGACCTGAGATCCTGCTGATACAAAAGCGGCATCAGCAAACAAATCAACCTCTTCTGACTTGCTATTTCCATTACCATTAGAATTCTCTGTGGCATCTAAAAGGTCACCAATCAAACTTTGTCCAAATAAATCCACTTGTGGAGAGCTTGCAGCAACCGCCTCTGCCAAACACCCAAACTCTATCTATGTAAGCTCCACAAATCAAGGATATACTTGCTAAACAAAAACCGCCTTCAATCCAACAAATAACATCCTACCTTCATTATGCTACTTGAAAATTTCTACCCAATACAAACCAAATTTCACACCTATAACTACCAACAACTTTATATATATATATATATATATATATATATATATATATATATATACATATATATATATATATATATATATATATATATATTGGTGGAACAAAAAGAAATGAAAGTATTATGCCATCCATAATAAAACAGTACCCTCAAAACCATTAATGTAAGCACCGGAAAGGAAAGGCACACTGCACACATAACTAAAGAAAGTAGGGTAAAGTATACTTTCATTAAAACAAAGCAATTTTCACAGTTGTAATTAGGTATAAAAAATAAAAATAAAAAAATAATAAAACTGAAACTACAATGCTGTAATTAGGTGGATTTTTCAAAGTACGATGCCTTTATAAGAAGAAACTGAAAGTACAAGATTGTAATAAAAAGAAATGGCAGTATGATGCTCTAATAAACAATTAAATGAAAGTAGGTTGCACACATGATCTAATGCAAGAAATAGCAATGTGCTTCCATTAACATGTTCATTATAGCAATCTACATACATTTCAGTATTATTCTACATAGAAAAACCTAGACAAGCATAGCAATTTCATCCAATACAAAGTTATTTTGACTGGCATAACTTTTTGTAAATATGATCTTCTGATATATACTTAGGTGGATTCTTCAAAGTACAATGCTTTTTCATATAATATGGGATTGGGGAGCAACCTAGATTATACCATTAAGAGGATGGTAAAAGTTGCACAAAAAATACACCGATAAAAGTAGATAGAATCATAGAACAATATAACTAATAGAATTCAATTAATTGAGGAAAAAATCGAAGAAACTTTTGTTTTGTGGATAAGGGACAAGGTAAGTGAAAAAGTTGTTTGTCAATTTTAGACAACTAGAATAGAAGCAAGAGGAGGAAAACATGATAGATACCAAAGGAACTCAACAGTTATCTCAATGTTTGAAAGAATTCCATGCACATGCTTTCAATTAATTTGTTTACTTCTGTTTCTCCATATTTACAGCATTGTATTTAGAAAAATCTACCCAATTATAGCAATATCATCTGAATACAAAGCAATCTTCATTGGACATCCTAATAAGCAAAGAAAAATGAAAGTACAATGCCTTAATAAAACAAAGTTGAAAGCGCAACACAGTAATACAGAGAAATGAAAGTAGAATTATATATAACATGCAAATAAACGAAAGTATTGTTGCATTTAGCCCAAAAACTGACAAAAAGAGGAAGGCTTACTTGAATTTGATGTTCCTCGGGGGTCAAAATCATCAAAATCATCATCATTGTCATTAGAAGGTGCACTCACGCTTTGCAACCTAATCGAAGAATTTTTATCAGCAGCACTCTTTACTGATGCTTTTGATGCACCACTAGCTGAAGAGTCTTGAATTGTGCTGGCATCCAACTTTAAGCATTAGCAACAAGACTTAAATATAAGAAAAACGCAACGCAATCAAAGTTTACATCAAATTATCTAGTAAATGCCACTATGAGTAAAATGATATATGAACATATAAACATCTTTCATGGTGTCTTCATAATTATGTCACCAATTATGCACTTGATTACATACAAACTGTAACAACCTTTTGCAGCCATCAGGTTTTATAAATAGATTAAAATCATATCAGAATTACCCACCCGTTTAATTTGACTGACATTTTATTATCATCATATAAATCAAATCAAATCAAATGTGTTAAACTAACTCTACATGATGCTTCTATTTTTATTCTTCTTAAAAACACTTACTCTCCACTCACCAGGCACTAATACTAGAGTCTGTTCCATCAACTACACCTCTTCACCTACTGGGAAGATGATGGGGACATTATTTGTAAAATTAATAAAACTATCAGTTTATTCACAGCTCCATTCTTGTAAGAGGGTGTTTTGTTTTGTTTGCTAAATGTTTTGGAAGATATTGGAAACTGTCAAAGGAATCAGAAGTTAAAGGCTTCAAAATCTGATTTTTTTTTTTTTTTTTTTTTTTGAATTCTGTCATGTATTTGGTTTGCTGGAAATGGAATGGAATTCGTTGTTCATAAGCATTCATGATCGAGTAGAGGAAAGCAGATAGGCAAGAGACAAAAGGTGTTTACTTGTGAAATTCTGGGGCTAAAAGGGCATTTTAAGTAATTTTTAACAAGGAGAAAAAGTTTGGTATTAGAATGGAATCTTGAAATCTATCTGTCGAAGGATGCTGTGAATTGCCACAGAATTCATTTGCAATCAAACTCAGGGTTAGACAACTTCCAGAAGAATATTTCCTTCATTATGTAATGTCACCACGTCCTACAAGGAAAAATTAAGTTGCAATCTTCAGGCAGCAGCATTGCATCCTTTCAGTTGGTATCTGATATTTAAGAACCTTAGGCGGTATGGCTTGTTTCTTTTATACTTAATGGACTTATTGGGGACATGACTTATTCTGGTGAGCTATATATATATATATATATATATATATATATATATATATATATATATATATATATATATATATATGAGTGTTTCTTTTTAACTTAATGGAGAGAGAACGACGGAACTCATTCAGTTTTAATTTTCCTTCCATCTTCTCAAGTGTGCTGTCATTTTCGCAAACATTTTTCTAAATGTCAATAATCCAGACAACACTTAATGGGAAAAAAAAAAAAAAAAAAAAAAAAAGAGCCTAAGACATCACACACGACCATGATCCCAGGTGAACTAAAGTTTAAATAAAACGAATGCTTCTTAACCAAACAATTTATGCATAAGAAAGCTCTGGAAAATACATAAATTTTAATGCATATATTATTTATGCAGGCAACAACATTTCACCTTTTTTTTTTCAATTTATGTAACAAAGTGGTTTCTTAGACGAAATACGCATTTTAGAAATAAAATATGCAACATTGTACATTCTTAAGCAAATACGTATATTTTTTTAAAAAAGAATAAAGATGATACCTTCCATGTCGAGACGAGCCTTTCTTAGAGTTAGAGGCTGAGGCACTCCCCGGGGTACGTGGTTTATATTTACCTGGTTCAAACCTATCTTCCCCTGATTTTTCTCTCTCCTTAAAACTATCTTTGAATGTTTCACCATCTTTTGAACTACCAAAACCCCCATATCTATCACTTTTTTGAAAGTTACTGCTGCTAAAGGAGGCTGCTGACCCTGACTTAAATGTTATTCCCGTTGACGATAATCCAACATACCTAATAACCATAAATAATATCACATCATTAAATTTCACACTTGTTCCAACCCTCAAAAATTATTTCAATCACCCAACTTTTGATGTTGTGGAATTTTGTATTCTCTTGTTCCATTGATATGAAACTCTGTATTTGGTGTTGATGTGGACATATATGACATACTACTAGGTTTATTCAAACAATAACAGTCACCAAGTTTCAGTTTTGTTCCAATCTTAGAAATTGTTGAGCAAATCCCATTTAATCAAATTGATCACGTCATATCATATGGCCAGATCAGAGCCACCTCAACAAAATACAAAATGCCATAACAATAGAACAAAATTGAAAGTTGAACGCTTGAAAAAGAATTTTCAGTGCCCAGGTGTGAAACATATTTAGTGACATTGTCCAGAAATAAGAATGGGGAGTGTCACTTACTTATCACGAGTTGCAGCAGCTTTGTTTCTAGCTGCTTGTATCTTATCTTTATCATTCAACAGAGCCACTATGGTTTCAACCTTTTTCCTCACATTAATTCCACTGTCCTTCCCGTTTGGCTCAACATATTCGAAACATGAGAGCGACTTTGTGATTTCAAAGATTCAAACAGCAATAATAGAATACGTTAATCACTAACAACAAGCTTCCATTTTGTTAAATCCCATTCCTTAGCCCAGGGGTGTTTTTTTCAATCAATCATGGAATGGAATGAATAATTGCAACATAACCCACTTTTATTTATCATATGTAACTTTTGATGAGATAGTTTTTTTTTTTAGAAATAAAAAAAATAACTAAGAAATATTGGCTTTATTAGCACTTATTTGGGTTTTATGAGCTTTTAATATGTCCAATTATGATAAGTTTTGTAAAAAAAAAGTTCATTAACTATAAACAAAATAGCCTGTAAAGAAGAATTAAGTTTACATATAATATAAAAAATTGTAGAAAACTCATTTCATTCCTTGAGGGCAATCAAACATGATCATGGAATGTAATGAGTCATTCCATTCCTTCGTTTTCATCCAAACCAAAAAGACCCCAAAAGAACTGACAAAAGAAAGATTCTAGAGCTGAAAAAAAGACTTACAGAGATCTGGAAAGTATGTTCTATGATATCATCAACTGCCCGCTCAGACCCATTTGCCACCAAATACTCTATCACAGCTAATGCCTGGAATAAAATGTCTCAGAACAAGACATACTAAATATATACATATATAAGATGTAATGTTTTGATTTGAATTTGAGGCACTGGAAACAACAAGAGATTAAACAAATGTGAAAACAAAAGATAAATGTTATTGGTATTTGGTAGTACCTTGTATACATGACGCCAATTGCGGTCAGTTTCAGTTAATCTAGCCCACAGAACATTCATAACCATCTGACATTCAGAGCTGGAACACATAGCGAGTCAGCCAACAATCATCTAACTCAATCATAGTAAATTTTCACTACTTACAACTTTTTAGTTGCCTGTGCAATCTCTGCCAATGCAGTACCATGTGGACCCCAAGGTTCATCATCCGTTGCATCTAATACCTGTGCCAAAATCAACAACCACAATTACCAATTCAACAGATCCATCACATTCACAGCTATGAGCTATCTATCATTCTCATTGGATCTTGGTTAGGAAAGCTTCAAAGTGGACAAATACAAATTGATTCACATCACCTGTTTCAGCCAACCATTTGAAACAAATCTATCATATGAATGGACGGACCCACTATACCAACATGAAATATACATTCATTTGCTTTAATTCTACTTCGGGTCAGATTACAGCTTAGACATCACAGCCCAAAACTCTTTTGGTTACTTACTAATAACCTTTGGAACATGAACTCAAATCCAGAAAAAAACAACAACACAAACATATTTTAAAAATAACTTGGTCCAACATACTTTTAGATGCATACAATGATGCCATAGAAAGAAATTTAGGCAAGGTCATGATCAAATGCATTATGCATCCCATCCATGTATCAGAGCAAATCGTGCTACTGTGATCACAAAGCATGCTCTTTTGACATTATTAAATTACAACTTAATACTACCACATCAACATCTAATTATCGGAAGAATGACTATACAGAACCATGAAAGATTACTATATGCACAGCAATGACCTAAAATAATTAGTTAATCTACATAAATTCATCCAAAATTTGCACCATTATCATTAATTTGATATAACATATGTAACATCAAAGAGTGTGTTTGAACTTGAGCATACTATTCACTGTTTGAAACTTGAGATGCATTTTCACTTCGGAAACTTGATATGCGGGATCCTCAAGCTCAAAATTCACCAACTAAGACGATAAAATACTTCCATTCTAAAACAGAGCCATACTTCAATTGCTATGATACCTTTCAAACGCAAAAGTGATATGCGTTTCGTTGCACTAATACCAACATTATTCCATTTGTAGTATGCGCTATAAAGTTTAATCCAATCACAAATCTTTTTTCTCAAAATGTTCAAATTCAAATCAATTTCAAAGTTAAAAGTTACTTTTTGTTATTGTTAATTACCCGATTTACCATTTCCAGTACCACAGTGAACCCATGTCAACCCTAAATCCTGGAATCTGAGTGATCGATTGCCCAAATGCTCAAACAACACATTCGTACATTCCTTTCTGAGAGCTACGATCACAAAATTAAAGCAAAAAAATAAGGTTGTTGCTGTTATTACCTTCTGTTCAATCTCAGGAACCTTCAATACTTTCAAATTCACCTCTCTCTTTCTGCAATTGGGGAGAATCCAATGAACGTTGATTGGATATCGAAGAGCGTATACATCTAATTTCGTAAAAAAAATGGAAAACAGAGCTTACATCTCACGGACAGTTTGATCGATAACTTTCATGAAATCCATCTTTGATCTGTAAGAGAACCGATGAATGACGAATTGGGATTTTTTTTAACGAACGAGAATGGATCTACGATGAAACGTTTAGGTACCTTTCGCTCGATATCAGGGGAGACCGAATCGATATAGATCTATATAAGGAATTTTGTAGTTATAAACCTTTTGAAAAGAAATAAAACATAAATACTAGGTTAATGTCACTTAAAATGTCCATTTCTTTACCGCATAAAGTTGAATGTTGTGGGTTAAAAACGTCATTCATAGGAAAGGTGAAGGGGTAAGTGAGTTTCCTTTGTTAGTAGGCATCTCAACAACCAAAGGGCTTTCTTGCCTAGCGGTATCAGGTGGTGTCCTTCCTCTTTGAGATCGATGGTTCAAGTCCCGTTGTGGACATAGGTGGAATTAGTGTAGGTGGAATTAGTGTTAGTTTAGGAGTAGATTAGTATATTTGTATTTGCCGGTTCAAAAAAAAAGTTGGCATCTCAATAGCATAAGTTCTCTCTTTGGCCAAGGTACATCACTTTCATTAAATGTTTACCAGGCACTAGGGGTAACATTCCTGGTGTATTATATCGGTTAATTAAAAAAAATTAAATATAAAAATTAAAATATTTAAAAATTTTGAATTTCTAAAAAAATAAAAAATAATAATGAATTATTAAAATTGATTTTATTTTATCTTCCAAGTTTAAATAAATAAAGAAAATTAATTAATGAGCTTTGAGAATTTTGAAATAAGAAGGTAAATCCATTAATTAAATTGATATTTATTTATTACTATATTTATTGTAATTATTACATTAAAATATTATATGAAATTTATTAAAATAAAAAACCCATAAAATCACATGTAAAAAATAAATTAATTCAAAATAACAACAAAATGACATTTGTCAAATTCAATGAGAGTGTGATGTGTGGCAAAAAAAAAAAAAAAAACTTTCATTTATGTAACATCGGGATTCCCAGGTATATTATTTTACTCAATTATTTTTGGAGTTTGTGGAAGAACTCGGTGAGTTGGAGCTTAGACTCACCGAGTAGGGTCGCAGATTCTCATCCAGGTCACGACTGGACTCGGCGAGTCCATGCTGTTTATTGAAACCCTAATGTCCAGGGTTTGAGACCTATTTAAAGGGCCTTATGGCCGTCATTTGCGGCCATCCACCTCAGAGAGAAACCCTAAAGAGATCTAGAGCGTTTGTGAGGAAGGAGAGGTCAATCTTGATATTAGGTGGGTGTTTTTACAAGAAGGAAGTGTTTAAGGCAAGAGGAGGCTGAAGGAGGTGCGATTTTTGGTGGTTTTGAGCTCATAGAGATTGCATTGAGGTATTATTCTCGGACCTTCTTCAGTTTTGGTGTTGATTCTTAGTGTTAGGGTTTTCCTAACCCTTTTAGAGATTGAGTAAGTGGTGTATTTGGTCCCTCCTCGAGTTTGTGTTCTGGATCTGGACATAAAGAGGTCCAGAGACCTTAACCCTTGGAGCTTTATGAGTCATCTTGGAAGTCATGAGCTTGGAATGACATTTTTGGGGCTAAATCACCATTTTGGACCATTTCTATGTTATATGTGTGTCAAGGTCCGAACTTTACGTGATAATCATGCTTGGGGAGGCTAGATCTATGATGGTATGGGGCAGATCTGACCTTAGAAGTTGTTTTGAGTTTGTGCATGTCATGAACTCGCCGAGTCCCAAGAATAGACTCAACGAGTAGTATGAAGGTTGCCCGTTAATCACCCAGTGAGTGGACTTGCCGAGTTGGGGGTATGACTCGGTGAGTCAGGGAGAGTCAGGGGTCTGAGTTCAAGTTGGAACTCGCCGAGTTGAGTCGGGGTGGAATCGCGATTCATGCCAGGTGGACTCGTCGAATCAAGGGAAGTACTCGGCGTGCCAAGAGAGAATCTAAAAGAGTTAGTGGACACGTGTATACTCGCCGAGTCGCCCAAGTGCACTCGACGAGTCGGGTCAAAGTTGACCGTTGACTTTTGTTGACTTTTAGGGTTTGGTCAACAATGTGGCCTTTAGGCCAAGAGAGGGGTAAAATGGTCTTTTACCTTTAAGAGGGTGCCAAGAGAGGGTTGAGTCTAGTCTCGAGAGTTGTATTCATGAGAGTATTTGCCTTATGTGCTAGGCGGTGGCGAGTTCGCGATTCAAGTACGAGGATATCTGCTTTCTGCTTGCCAGGTGAGTCTTCTCACTATAGTTTACCTAGAGTGGTAATAGAGTCATGTGACAGAGTTATTATATGTTATCTATGTGATGTGTGGCACCGCATTATTTCTATGTGATTTATGTTGTGTGTATATTAGAGATAGGACCAGAAGGTCCACAGAGCTAGGACCAGAGGGTTCGTAGAGTTAGGGCCCAAGGGCCCATAGAGTTATAGCCTCGAGTGGCTAATATGTGCTATATGTGGTGTTTTTAGTATTATGTGCCAGTATATTTGTATGCTATTTATATGTTGATATTTATTGTGATATATGATATGCATGATTCAGAGTTAGGACCCTTGGGTCCATAGAGTTAGGGCCAGAGGGCCCACAAAGAGTTGGGACTGGAGGGTCCCATTGAGACACACTGACTGGAGGGTCAACAGAGATTATAGCCGTGAGTGGCTAGTATGTGTTAGAGTGGTATTTTGGGGAACTCACTAAGCATCGTGCTTACAGTGTTTTGTGTGTTGTGTTTCAGGTTATCACAGGATCACGGGACGGCACCGACTCGATTGTACACACTAGAGGAAGCGTTTATTTGAGGATCCTGGTTTATTAATTGATTGAACAAAACAAAAAGTCATGTATTGTAAATTAAACAAAATGGAGATTTTTGTGAAAAGTGTTAAGAGATAAACAATTTTAAATGAAAATTTTGTTTTCAAATTTTCGGTGTTACAAGTTGGTATCAGAGCCTTGGTTTGAGGGATTCGGATGCACCTTCGGGTAAATCTGGACTCAAACTGAGGAAGTAAGAAAAGTTTTCAAAGATATAATTTTCTAAACTGAATAAGAGTTCAAAGAGAAAGCGAGAAAGAGCAGTGTGTACAATCAGCCAGAGCCCGAACGGTGATTTCCCAAAATACCCTTACTTTTGTGTTATGAGATATTTATGATGCACTTTATGAGATATTATTGCATGCTAGAGACAGGCTAGGTATTTCGTATCTTAGGACTAGAGTGGCCTGATTTGTGATGCCTTAGCCTAGGAATTGTTGTTATATGCGATGTGCTTTTGAGTATGTGATGAGTGAGAATATTAGTTGGAATCCTTTAGGGGATTTGAGTAGAGGAGTGATCTAGGGGAGATGCCTAGATAAGTACAGTGGTGATTATCGAAGGAATAGTTAGAACCCGCGATGGGTAGAGTTGTAGAGTTCGGTGGTACTTTCGAGGATGAGCAGAGCAAGTGGAGTTATCACCCAAAGTGAGTCCTATGTATTCTTCGATGCCCGAATGCTGCTTGCTTCATGCTTTGTGGAACTCTCGATGATGGGAGTCAGCTACCAAGTGAATATGACGATATTCAGGAGGTAGATGGCTGGCATCATTAGGAGCTCTTCAGCAGCTGATGACAGGGAAGTGGGAGGACCAAGGAAGAACCTAGAGAGTAACCTTAGTCAGATGAGTACGCTGACGGAGTAGAGCATTTCGCTGAGGAGCAAGCACACGTGGTGGAATTAGTGAACGAGAAGGTTGAGCAGCTACTTAGGAGCTCTGGAATGGTCCGTGTGGAAAGTATGGGTAGATGTGGCAGGTAGTATGGGCCCGTACTACTGAAAGCAGAGGACCCATACTCGATACGGGGAGTATTCTGGAGGTTCTAAGTAGCAAATTGAGGAGAAATGTTATGGTCCGTGTACCATACATCGGCACAGATTGAGGAGTGATGTTATGGTTCGTGTACCATACATCGGAGCAGATGAGGGTGATGTTATGGTTCGTGTACCATACATCGGAGCAGATTGAGGAGTGATGTTGTGGTTTGTGTACCATGCATCGGAGCAGATTGAGGAGTGATGTTATGGTTCGAGTACCATATATTGTAGCAGGTTGACAAGAGACGTCATGGGCTGAGTACCATGGTTCCTAGCAATGATGCTTGTGATTCTCCAATTGCCCGGTCAGGATTAACTGTTGGAATTTGGACACAATGGGGTTTTAGGCCTAAGGGCCATGATTGAGTTCGAAGAGGCATCCCTTAAGAGGGAGGTCGATAATATTTCAGAGTATTTTGGTAAGATGAAGAGGAGGCATTTATGGTGGAATGCGGTCTGAGTGAGCCATTAGCCGATGGAGGAGATGTCACCTTTTGTGACTGGATTGGAGCTATTTATGTTTCCCGTGGGAAGAAGGAGAGGCATGAGATTTCAGTTTTGGGTTTAGGAACAAACCCTACGGGTCGACATTGATGACGATTTTTCCACCAAAGTATCAGGCAGCATGTCTGCCACGAGGAAATGATCTACCATGAGCAGGTAGTCAATGGGGACTGAAATGGTCAAGGAGCACATTACACCCAAATTGAGTATAGCAAGGCGTGTAGTATCGGTAGCAGTGGGTAATCCAGTCGAGTATATCAGAGCGGTGGCTCTTCTGTCTATGATGAGTATTGAGTATAGTAGTGGAGTCCCTATTCTTGTGATGATTCATGTGTTGGAGCGGAGGCTGAGAAGTCGAGGATGGAGAGTAGGATGATTTATTGTTTCAGTCTAAGAGTCAGTGATAGTACTGGACAGTTGAGGTGTTCGGTATTGGGATGGTATGAGACTTCGAATGGCTAGAGGCAGTCGTAATGAGGAGTTCCTGAGGATTTCATCGGAGATTTAGGGTAATTGAGGGTTCTTGATCTCTTCGTGGGGAGGACATTGGGCGTTGTGTGGCACTTTCCAAGCGTAGTTGCGATGTTTCCGGTGTAAACCGTCTGTGGGGTAGATTGTTGATGCGTCAGATAGTGATGGTTCGAACCCTAAGTAGGGGAGAATCGGGTGGTTTATTGAGAGAACCAGAGATTTGTGCAAGAGCGGTTAGGGGTTGGATACAGAAACCTGCGGCTTGAATTCATGAGATCAGGGTCATTGGTGATCAAGGAAAGGTGCAGGGCGAGATAATGCATGTGGTATATGTTTGAGAGAAGGATGGGTGTCTCCACGGCGGGTGGTTAATGGTCAGGAATCTGGTGGTGGTCAGATTCGTTTCAAGTGGAAGGCTCGTAATGATGGTATGGGCAGTTGAGAACTTCTGGGTCGAAGATTGTCGAGTAGCCAAGTCCCGGGCTGGGATGTGTATTCTTGCTTGGATTTTGAGCAGTAGAGGAAAGGGTTTCGAAGGATCATCAGTGTGTTCTGAAGAGTTAGCGCCTTCCTTGTATTCCAATTGAGTGTTTGGATGCACTAAAGTTGCGCATTGAGTGAAATAGGAAATTATTTATGGGATTCAGAGGCAATGTATTATTGTATGTGTATGGTGCTGGGAGTAAGAGAATCAGTGGTAGAGGCAGGACATTGTGATGCTACGGGGAGCCGTAGTACTCACAAGTCAGAGAGAGAGAGAGAGTCGTGATGCTATGGGGAGCCGTAGTATTCACCAGTCAGAGGGTGTTGTGATGCTACGAGGAGCCGTAGTACTCACAAGTCAGAGAGAGAGAGAGAGAGTCGTGATGCTATAAGGAGCCGTAGTATTCTCCAGGCAGAGGGTGTTGTGATGCTACAGGGAGCTGTAGTACTCACAAGTCAGAGAGAGGGAGTCGTGGTACTGTGGGGAGCCGTAGTACTCACTAGTCAGTTGACGTTGTGATGCTACGGGGAGTCATAGTACTCACTAGTCAGAGGCTGTCATGATGTTGCAGGAAGCCATATCACTCACTAGACGGCAAAAGAGTGGGATGATGGAGTGTTCTCCGAACAGTGTATGATGCAAAAGAGTTTTAGGCTTGAGTAGCCCTAGTATTGAGTTTATGGAGCCTGGTGGTTAAACCGGGGTGAGACTGGGGTCTCCGTCTCTATCGGGAGAGTCAGCGATATGCGCAGGAGATATGCGCAGCAGACACCAGAAGTCAGAGTTAAGTCGATCTTCGTTTGGATTGTATGTTTCGTATGAGGAGAAGAGAATTTCGTGACTTACGTGTCACTAGGCCGGGATAATGGTCACAGGGAGGAAGTTGGTGATATATTTGGATTATGTTATATGTGACCTTTGGAGTTTTAGCTGTGGAGCCAGAAGCTGACCTGGTGCTTAGTATCGAAGAGGGATATGAGAAATGAGCTAGGGTTTACCATGGTGATGTCTGAGGACACTTCAGAGCGAGCGAACGATTCAGGCGCTCAAGGGCATGCTTCGGGCATGTGTGTTAGATTTCGGAGAAAGTGGTGTCACGAAATTGCCATTGGCAGAGTTTTCCTACAACAACAGCCATCATTAGTGCATCGGTATGCCACCTTTTGAGCTGTTGTATGGGAGGACGTATAGGACCCCATTCGCTGGGGAGAGGTAGGGCAGCGTGTAATGGGTAGTACCAAGATCGTGCTTCAGTCAACAGGGTCCATATAATAGGTTAGACAGAGGTTGTTGACCGCCCATAGTCGCCAGAAGAGTTATGTGGACAGGCGCCGGTCCGAGCTCGAATTTTGGTCGGTGACTTCGTGCTCCTGAAGGTCTCTCCTTGGTAAGGAGTGATC
This sequence comes from Lactuca serriola, assembly GCF_051521515.1. Classification (NCBI taxonomy): domain Eukaryota; kingdom Viridiplantae; phylum Streptophyta; class Magnoliopsida; order Asterales; family Asteraceae; genus Lactuca; species Lactuca serriola. The sequence continues at coordinate 114,991,598 of NC_136412.1, forward strand.
CGATTCAGGAAAAGAGGCAAGCTGGGGCCCCGATGGATTGGTCCTTTCAGGGCGATTGCGAGAGTAGGCAGGGTAGCCTACCATTTGGAGCTATCTGCGGAGTTAGGTCAGATTCATGACACCTTCCACGTGTCGCAGCTGAGAAAACGTATAGCCGACGAGCCGGCAGTGGTGCCATTAGAGGATATTCAGGTGGATGTGGGCCTGAATTACGTTGAGAAGCCGGTGGAGATTAGGGATCGGAAGATCAAGGTTCTGAGGAACAAGGAAGTGCCTCTGGTGCAGGTCCAGTGGCAGCATCGGAAGGGGTCAGAGCTTACTCGGGAGCCGGAGCGGGAGATGTGTGAGTAGCATTCGGAGTTATTTGCAGAGTGAGACTTCGAGGGCGAAGTCTGATTCTAGTGGGGGAGAATTGTAACATCTAGATTCCCAGGTATATTATTTTACTCAATTATTTTTGGAGTTTGTGGAAGAACTCGGCGAGTTGGAGCTTAGACTCGCCGAGTAGGGTCGCGGATTCTCATCCAGGTCACGACTGGACTCGGCGAGTCCATGCTGTTTATTGAAACCCTAATGTCCAGGGTTTGAGACCTATTTAAAGGGCCTTATGGCCTTCATTTGCGGCCATCCACCCCAGAGAGAAACCCTAAAGAGATCTAGAGCGTTTGTGAGGAAGGAGAGGTCAATCTTGATATTAGGTGGGTGTTTTTACAAGAAGGAAGTGTTTAACGCAAGAGGAGGCTGAAGGAGGTGCGATTTTTGGTGGTTTTGAGCTCATAGAGATTGCATTGAGGTATTATTCTCGGACCTTCTTCAGTTTTGGTGTTGATTCTTAGTGTTAGGGTTTTCCTAACCCTTTTAGAGATTGAGTAAGTGGTGTATTTGGTCCCTCCTCGAGTTTGTGTTCTGGATCTGGACATAAAGAGGTCCAGAGACCTTAACCCTTGGAGCTTTATGAGTCATCTTGGAAGTCATGAGCTTGGAATGACATTTTTGGGGCTAAATCACCATTTTGGACCATTTCTATGTTATATGTGTGTCAAGGTCCGAACTTTACGTGATAATCATGCTTGGGGAGGCCAGATCTATGATGGTATGGGGCAGATCTGACCTCAGAAGTTGTTTTGAGTTTGTGCATGTCATGAACTCGCCGAGTCCCAAGAATAGACTTGACGAGTAGTATGAAGGTTGCCCGTTAATCACCTAGTGAGTGGACTTGCCGAGTTGGGGGTATGACTCGGTGAGTTAGGGAGAGTCAGGGGTCTGAGTTCAAGTTGGAACTCGCCGAGTTGTTCTTGAGACTCGGCGAGTTGAGTCGGGGTGGCCCCGCGATTCATGCCAGGTGGACTCGTCGAATCAAGGGAAGTACTCGGCGTGCCAAGAGAGAATCTAAAAGAGTTGGTGGACACGTGTATACTCGCCGAGTCGCCCAAGTGCACTCGACGAGTCGGGTCAAAGTTGACCGTTGACTTTTTTTGACTTTTAGGGTTTGGTCAACAATGTGGCCTTTAGGCCAAGAGAGGGGTAAAATGGTCTTTTACCTTTAAGAGGGTGCCAAGAGAGGGTTGAGTCTAGTCTCGAGAGTTATATTCATGAGAGTATTTGCCTTATGTGCTAGGCGGTGGCGAGTTCGAGATTCAAGTACGAGGATATCTGCTTTCTGCTTGCCAGGTGAGTCTTCTCACTATAGTTTACCTAGAGTGGTAATAGAGTCATGTGACAGAGTTATTATATGTTATCTATGTGATGTGTGGCACCGCATTATTTCTATGTGATTTATGTTGTGTGTATATTAGAGATAGGACCAGAAGGTCCACAGAGCTAGGACCAGAGGGTCCGTAGAGTTAGGGCCCAAGGGCCCACAGAGTTATAGCCTCGAGTGGCTAATATGTGCTATATGTGGTGTTTTTAGTATTATGTGCCAGTATATTTGTATGCTATTTATATGTTGAGATTTATTGTGATATATGATATGCGTGATTCAGAGTTAGGACCCTTGGGTCCATAGAGTTAGGGCCAGAGGGCCCACAAAGAGTTGGGACTGGAGGGTCCCACTGAGACACACTGACTGGAGGGTCAACAGAGATTATAGCTGTGAGTGGCTAGTATGTGTTAGAGTGGTATTTTGGGGAACTCACTAAGCATCGTGCTTACAGTGTTTTGTGTGTTGTGTTTCAGGTTATCACAGGATCACGGGACGGCACCGAATCGATTGTACACACAAGAGGAAATGGTTATCACTTCATATTATTTATCTTTTTTTGACATTATATTAAATAAAAAATATAGTTATTAAACATACATCAATATTTTTTAAATAAAAAAAATATGAACTTAAATAAAAATAATATTTTTAAAATTCAACATACATTTTACTAATAAAAAAACATTAATAAAACATTGAAATAAAAAAATACTACTCATCGTCATCGTTGTCCTCACCGTCGGCCTCATTCTTATCATTTACGTTCTCATGCTCCTCCTCGTCATTGTGGTCTTCGAATTTTCATTGTCATATGTGCTTAGTCAAATCTTGACGTAGATTGTGATGTGTTTCACTGTTCTGTATTTCCAAAAGCGTTGTAAAGTATGTTAGGTTGTCGACTTGTATTACTGCAGGTGGATTTAGTATATCGTTCGCAGTATATGTACAAATAGTGCTACCCTCTTCTTCTATTATCATGTTATGTAAAATAACACATGCTTTCATCACCTTCATTAATTTTTCCATATCCCATGCTCGTGTTGGATGTTTGATTATGTGTCACTTCTGTTTGAGGACTTTGAATGCCCGCTCTACATCCTTCATTGCAGATTCTTGTGCTAACTTGAACGATTTTTGTTTTTTATCGGTCGAATATATGTATGATTTGACAAATGTAGTGTACTCTAGATATATCCTATCACCAAGGTAATATCCATAATTGTATTCATGTCCATTTACAACGTATGGCATGTTTGGTGCTTTACCTTGCAAAATGTCGTTAAATAACGGATATGCTCCAAGCATATTCAGATCGTTATTTGACCCTGTCATACCAAAAAATGCTTGCCAAAACCAGAGGTCCTGTGAAAAAACTGCTTCTAGTATAGCAGTATGCACACCATGATCACCTTGCGTGAATTACCCTCGCCGTGCATTGGGACAATTTTCCCACACCCAATGTGTACAATCAATGCTACCTTGCATTCTTGGAAATCCATGTTTAGCTTGATGAGCGACATACAACTGTTCGACATCACTTCTAGTCGAATCTTGCAAGTATATGCCACCGTAAAGCTCTATAACATACTCACAAAAAAGATATGTGCATTCTCAACCGGTCCTCGCACATATTTTCAAATATTCATGTGACAACTCGTAAATTTCTATCTTGTAAAGTCAATCCAATCAACCAAAAGTCAGACTTATTTCTATTGCCTTTTAGCCTTGTTAAAGGCCATTTTAATGAGTTCTAAGCCTAGTACACTTAAGGATTGAGTGTTATGAAGTATTAGCTCGAAATCAAAAGGTTGCACCCGATCCAGAAAACCCAACACAAGAGGTTTACGGCCGTAAACCCTGTTCACGGCTGTGAACAGTCTTCTAGCCGTGAACCACCCTCCATATGTAAGAGATTGCTTCATTTTTTCTTCATTTCTCCAAACTCCAGCAGTGAACTACCCGTTCTCTCTCAAGTATCATCCAAGAAAAGCTCCCATTTCACTCCAAAAACATAAGTGTCTCATCCCTATTCTTGATCATGCTTAAGAACCCCTTTTTCTAGCCTTGATTCATCACTCTTTGTCACCATCTTCAAGATCTTCAAGGGTTTACGGTCATAAACCCTTCATAGGATCTTGGGCCGTAAACCCTCCCAAGGTCGTGAACTCCTAGAGTTTGGTCATGAACTCCTTGTGATCAATCACATGTGATTCTAACACTCCATTGTGAGTGATTCCTAGTTCCTAAGGTTGTTGCCCTTACATGTTAGTTGCCTTAAACACTAATTATATACATATATGTATCAATATATGTCATTTAGGAACTCGTTTCTGCCTCGTGACTTCATTCGTGGAACTTCTCATCCTTACTCGAATCTTCAAAGTTGAATCACCCACATAAGGTGAGTTCATACCCCTATAATCAATCTTTTAAATGTTTTAAATGCTTTTAAGGGGGGGGGGGGGGGGGGAATACAAGTTGAACACAATGTTATTGTGTAAATATTTATATGTGATAACCATCACATTAAAGGATTTTAATGCTTTTATAAGTGATAATATCAATTCAAAAAATCTTTTAAGTTATGTTACTTTGTTGTTTATAAAGCTCTGTTTTTAAAGTACAATCATAACTCAGTAGATAATCGAGTTTTTTCTACAAATCAGGGACAATACAAAACAAACATACTAGTAAACTATAATAGGTATAGTTTAGGGGTTCAGAACATACAATAACAAGAACAGAAAGGAACATACTATAACAAGAACGGTAAGGAACATACGATAACAAGAACAAGATAACAATAATGTGAAACCACTACTTCACAACATACAATATACTTGTTATGTCGCGTTTTGTAACCATAGTCTCCTGGAGGGAGAGCGGGCATTGTATGTATAGATCTATACGAGATTGACAATCCCGCATCCCAATTGTTTGCTACAATTTGGCCGGCAGGCCAAGGGGTGACAAATGTCACATCAGTTTCGACACCAGCAGGTCGTCGTGTTAAACACTCGTCAATCAGTATGGTTATAACCACCTCACATTTTAACCTTATTTAACAAATTGGTTTTAAGGTAATTAATACTTCAGTAGTTACTTTATACAACATTACTGTACACTTTCATTTTTCCCATTACATTCATATAGTGATCTTCTCACATAAAAGGTAATGCAAACTATTTTCTAGTAAAGATAGTCTTGCACTTGGGAAAACATACATCATTACAAAAGACAAACAGAACAGTCGAGTGTTAGTACATTCAGTTAGAAGGGGGCCTATAATGCTAACTTTATTATTCCTTAGTGGATACATCAGGAATATATATTAATCGGATCTGACATATAGTAGGATGTGTGCTTTCCGCTTCATTTCTTGTTTTGTGTTTGGTTGTCGGCTTAGAGCAGATTCACCCAGTCTACTATTTATTCGATCTTAACTATATATATATATATATATATATATATATATATATATATATATCAAGTAATCATGAGGAGTATCAGGTATGGGTCAGGTCATAGCATACAAATTCAGTATACCGTTTTCTAGTACAAAAACATACTTTTCTGATAGAACATTTAGTAGGCTAAACTAGAAACTTATGAGTAAAAGGTTTAATTCATTTTATTAAACCAATATAACTTAAAGGACCTTTAGTGGTTAATTCTATAATACCGTAGTTTATACATCAGGGTTATATATAATTAATATCCAATAGGCATTTGGATGTGCTTTCCGCTTTACTTCATGTTCCTTGTTTGGTTGTGGGCTTAGGGCAGATTCACCCATTTAACTGTCTGTTCGATATTAGATTATATATAGCTAGTATAAACTAAGTGATTATAGAAGGAACTACTGTGGTTACCATTTTTACTAAAGGAAATATATGATTTTCTTAAAGAATCTTTTCATCAAATATAAAGAACTATTACAGTTAACTCCGTAAGTACCAAATGAATACGCCAGGGTTATATACAATGAAGATCTAACAAACAATGGGATGTGTGACTTTCGCCTCATTTCTTGTTCCTTGTTTGGTTGTGGGCTTAGGGCAGATTCACACAATCGATTGTATGTTTACTTTAAATTGTATATAACTTGTATCCATTTAGTACTCATAGAAGAAATTGTAGAGTCATTTTTACTTATCATTAATCACATCAGAAAATATAGGATTTTCTGGAGGAATAGGCGAACTTTTCTAAAGAACTTATAGCTTACTTTTCATCAATTAAATACTTATGAACTCACCAGCTTAAATGTTGATCTACTCTTTCAAAATAACTTGTATTCTCATGAAACTAGTAGACAGGTACGTGTACTGGGATTCAGAAGATGGAGTATAGTAGCTTCATGTCTTGTTTTGTTATTTACTTTTGGAGTCAATCTTTTGTGAATCACATACTTTGTAAACACTTTAATATTAATGCAATCGTTGTTTGTTACTTTGATTATTATGATGCATGTGTTGTGATACTACATATGACGTCATCCGCCCCCGAATGTTTTCGTCGTTCCGGCTTGGGAGTGTGACAATTCATCTGAAGCGTCTGCGGCTATGTCGTACACCAATTGTCTAAGAGTTGTTATGCATTTTTGTAATGTAGTAAAACCATGTTTGCCTCTAGCATCTCATCTCATTTGAAAAAACTCAAAAAATTTTCCAATTCTCTAGCTATATGTAGGAATAATTTTCTACTAATACAAAAACGATCTTCAAATTTCGGTAGGTCGTATAAGCTATCAGGGCTAAAGTAATCATGTACCAAAAGTTTGTTCGTCATGATACGATCCCGGTTGATCGACTTTCTTCGTTTTTTCTCGACATTTGAACTTTCGCCTCCCTGAAGTACTAAGTCGTGTGCCGCAGACAACAACGTGTACAAAACCAACTCATCATCAGAATCAGAATCATCACCAAATGAAGAAGAAATGGCACCCAAAAAATTATTCGTTTTGTTATTGTTGAGTGTACTTTTTGTAAGATATTTGATGTGTGTTTATGTGTTTGTATATATAGGTGAAGTTTTAAATTAAAAAGAAAAAGTTTTTTTTTAATTAATGCCAAACGGTCAAAAAACGCGTTAACTAATTAGATGCTCCGTAATCGTCTGCGACCAGCATCAATCTGCGTCACACTTACTCTTGGTGGGGGCGGTGTTCACGTGTGAAAAAGCCCTCCACATCGATCCTTACACACGAACAAACCATCCATACCCGATGGCCTTAGCTAGGTTAATATGTCATAGATTTCTTCATGTAATAACTCATCTTCTTTTTTCATCTCCATCTCCATTTCCTCTCTCAATATCCTCATCTCTTCCTCTTTTATTTTACTTTTAGTCAAAAATTTATGAAATTCAATCAACAAATTCTCGAATTTGAATTTTCGAGTTTCTTTCATCTCCCACACATCCCTTGAAAGTGAACAAATTCAACCATAAAATCAAACCTGCTACCTTTTCGATTTCATATTTCTGTGAGATGAAGAAAATGAACAAATTTAAACACAAGGAACAAAATCAAACAATTGTTAGCGGAAGCAGCAGCGACGATGATAGTGCGGCGACAACCCTTTTGATTTTTAAAACCTCATACAGAACCACCCGTTGGGTTTGTTTGGATGAGACAAAAAAATCCTTATGTTTACATTTGGTACACATTCCCATCCTTTAAAATTGATCTTAGATACAGAGATCCTTACAAAAGAATCAGAAACCATATTATACCTAATAAACTGTAATTATTAAAGCAAAAAATAAAAAAATTAGGAGTTATAATTGTCATAAAACGGATATCAGAATTTTTATAAAGAAGATACCATTATCCTTGAGGGATTGAAACACGCATCACTAAATAACAATGGCTTTGATTTTAAATATAACTACAGAATTCCAAGTTCAGTCTCCTAAACCACACCTTGGATTATAGGATTTCAATTTTGACCAACAACTACTATAACATTATGATGATGAGTTATTTTCAATTTTAACCCTAAGTTTGAAAATTAACTGCATTTTAGCCCTTGAGTACGAAAAATGTTGCAAAATGGCCCATAGTGGCATTTTTGTAATTTTGGGGTCGAGCTCACGAACGTTGGGCGTACATAGCGTACGCTGGGCATAGGTGCCTAAACCACAAACCCTAATTTTTAGGGTTTGGACCCTTTATAAGCATCATTATCTCCCCAAGGCCCATTCCCTCATCAACCTCCAACCTACTTTCGTCTCCAAAGCAAACCCTAATCCATTTTGAGCCTTCTTGAGTATTATGTGTTTATTTTGGTAATCTTGAAGGAGAAAGGAAGAAAAGAAGATCACCTTGGAGGAGGTGGACTCTTTAGATCCATAATAGCATCATTTGATGTATAAAGTTCTAAACTTGGCTTGCATTCCTTTAGATCCTGTTAGTTCTTTATTCATGAAACATTTTGATCCCAAATCTTGACCTTTATGAGTTTGGCATACTCTAGCTCACTTAAGTTGTCCTTTCAGAAGTTTTGAGAGGTCTAGAAATGTTAATTTACTGTTTGTGTTGTGTCAAAATGGTTGTTTTCGAAATTTAGTCTACTTCCGAAATTGGGCATGTCTGTTTTCATAATCTTTATCTTTTGCATCTATAAATTGTATTGTTATTGCCTCTTTCAAGAGACGTCGTTCTAGCATTGAAAGAACAGTTCCAATCTTGTATACGAATTGTTCTAATGCTAAGTGAATGAAGTTCAATCTCTTTTCAATCATTATCGTTCCAAATCATTAATTCATCTTATAATATAGAATCTTTCGATCATTTTAATTCTATCAATTGGTATCCGAGCAGTAGATAGTGTAATTTAATTGTTATTCTTCTTTCGAGTTAAAGGTTTTTCAGTTTTCTCAGATTTATTTTTGTTCTCTCAATCATTTCCGCATTTTGCAATCTATTCATTGTAAATTGATTGTAGATCTTAGATCTAAATCCCTCATTTTCCCTTGGACTCGATTCAGGCTTACACATCCGATTCTATATTCAGATTCATTGAATTCTCGCTAAAATGCCTGATGATGATCTTCATTCTCTCTCATTCAATCTCCTAAGCAGCATTGGATCAACAACAAGGATTCCTATTCTTTTTCTTGAAGATTACGAAGTTTGGGCTCTTAATTTCGAAGATTGGGTGCTGGGAATCGAAACACATGAATCTAACATTTGGCACGCAATGACGGTTGAAACGTAAAAATATTCTAGTACGAGAGAAGAAGTCAAAACTCAAGCTCAATATGATGCAATCATTGCTGAAAATACAGAAGTTCAGATGATGAGAAGGACAAGCTGATGTGTATTTTGAAGGCAATGAGAATCATTCGATTTGCTCTTCCTCCTGACACATTTTGATTGTCAATTCACACGACACTTCAAAGAAAATATGGGACAGACTGAAGGAATTGTACTCTGGTGATGACGATCTGGAACATTCTCTGCAAACGACACTTTTGTCAGAGTTTGGATCTTTTGTGCAAAAATCAGAAGAGAATCTGGATCAAACTGCCAATCACTTTAAGCACTTTGTTGAGCAGAATGCTTAAATACAATCTTAAATGAAAAGTTATTGAAGAAAAAGTAACATCTATAAATGGTCTCATATCTAAATGGAAATCGATAGTTTCTACTGTTAAGGATCATGAACAGTTCAAAAACTATTCTCTAGCAAAACTGGTGGGAATTCTGAAATCACATGAAGATGAAGTCACAAAAGAAGAGAATCTAATCTCTGGTGTTGGCTCATTGGCGTTGGTTGCTATAGGTGATAAGCAAAAGAAGTCAGTTGCTGATGATTCTGAATCTGACATTTTTGATGATGATCTCTCTCTAAGGAAGATAAAGTGTTGATGGTGTCTAACCCAAAGAAATTCTTCAAGAAGAATTTTTCTCGTTTCCGAAGCAAGTATAAACAAGGCAATTCTAGTTACGAGAAGCCAAGAGAGGAGAGCCATAAGAACTTTCAGAATGAAGATGATAAGAAAGAGAAGAAGTTGCTAGGTGATTCTGGATATGGCTGCAACTATTGTCATGACAAGAACTATTTCGCAAAAGAACGCATGCTACGAAAATAGCATGAGAAGAAGGAGAAAGACAATGATGAAGCTTACTATACTCAGAAAATCGAAGCACCCTGAAAGAAAGCTACCCCAACTATGAAACCAGTGTTGATGGTACAAGAGGATAGTGACATCGAAAAGGTTGAAGTATGATCCACTGACTCGTAAGATGATGAAGTGAGGAAACCTGCTCATGGTGGTTGTGTAACAACTGAAATTTTAAAACAAAATTTTCATTTCTTAAAAATGTATTTCCATCCAAAATAAGGCATAAAGATCCAATGTATCATGTCATAATACAAATCATATAAATCCTAAGATCATAAACCCTCCATCAGTGTGTACAGATCACGCCGGCGCCTTCCCACGGTCCTCGCTAGTACCTGAAACACATACACAACAACTGTAAGCATAAATGCTTAGTGAGTTCCCCAAAATACAACCTACGCACATACGCCTTTCCAGGCCCTGACCTTCCGGTCCATGTGTCTCAGGGGACTTCCGTCCCGACTGGGTAAACCTTCCGGTCCTACCCACACCGACCTTGCGGTCCACGTTACAATGCCTTCCGGCCCATAACATATTCGCCTTCTGACCCATAACATAATGTCTTCCGGCCCATATCAAGCATATCATTCATGGCACATATAATGATTAACTTATCACACATAACACATATGTCTCATATCATATCCGACCTTCCGGTCACACAGTCAAACCCTTTCGGGTATAGTATAGTGAGAAGACTCACCTCGCGTATCTCGATAGCTCGCAAATCCTGGAAATCACTCGTGCTCGATCCTCCGAGCTACAATCCCCCTATAACATCATATGTCTCTAATTAACACTTTTACCACTAAGGTTGACTACCCCTATCAAGTCAACACTAGTCAACTCTGGTCAACGGTCAACGGTCGACTTTGACCGGACTCGGCGAGTGCACTAGGGCGACTCGGCGAGTCTAGACATTTTCACCAACTCTCTAGGATTCCCTTTCTGACACGTCGAGTATTCCCCTGACTCGACGAGTTCCACCTGGTAAGAATCGCGGACCACCCCGACTCAACTCGCCGAGTCTCAAGAACAACTTGGCGAGTTCCAGTTCGACTCAGTCCACCTGTCAACCCTTTCTAACTCGCCCTGACTCACTGAGTCAACCCATAACTCGGCAGGACCACTCACTGAGTGATTAAGGACAATCTTCATGCTACTCGCTGAGTCTGTTCGTCGGACTCGGCGAGTCCATGCCATGCATCAACTCAAACTTGCTTCTGAGGTCAAATCCGCTCCAACAATTCATAGATCTGGCCCTCCTAAGCTTATTCATCACATAAAGTCCATATCTTGGTGTTCATAACACACCCCATGACTCATAAATGGTGTTTTGACCTTAAGCACAAAGATCCCAATCCAAAACCCCCATGGATTCATAAAAAGCTTGGGCAAAGGGACAATCTGGACCTCCAAGGGTCCAGATCTAGAATCTAACTCGCTTAAGGGACCAAGGAAGCACTAGATCTAGCCACAAAAGGGCTCAATAAGCCCTAAATCAATATAAACATCAACATAACAGAGAATAGCTCGAAGGTAATACCTCAAATGTGATGTTCTGGACCTCAAACCTTCAGGAAGTGGCTCTTCTTGATTTCCCTTAGCTATTTCTTCCTTTCCCTTGCAAGATGACACCTCCACGGTCAATAATGGCTTCTTACTTTGCTCCAAATGCTCAAACTCGCTAGGGTTACACTCAGGGGACTGGTGAGCACAAATGACGGCCTTAAGGCCCTTTAAATAGGTCCTAAACCCGAGAAATTAGGGTTTCATTAAACAGCACGGACTCGCCGAGTCCATACCTTGGACTCGCCGAGTCCAGGCGCGAACCCGCGTCCAGAACCGCGATCCTACTCGGCGAGTCTGAGCTCCAACTCGCCGAGTCCCCTCACAAACATCAAAATCATAAGCATAAAAGATACCTGGAAATCCGGGCTGTTACAGGTTGTCTCAAGGTTAAATTTTAAAAGCAATGCTATGCAGGAAAATGTCTGATGGTTCAGAGTTCAAAAGGAAAAGGATACGTCACTGATGGTGGAAAAGCTTCAACTAGCTGTTTTGCAACGAAATCAATCAAGGAGCAAGTGAGTGAATGCGAGAGGGTTGTCGACAAGTTACTTTCTATTCTTAAATCTCTTAATATTCCTACATCACATTATGATTCCGAACTGAATGATTTACGTTATATAATTTCTGATTTTAATGATAACTTAAAAAGGACTCGTATCAGTAATTCTAATATGAATGATAATCTTAGTATGATAACATTTAAGAATGACTAGAGACGAATAAGAATAGAAGCCTTGGAGGTTGAGTTGAATAGATCTAAAGATGATGTTATTTTGCTTAAGAGAGATAATAGAGTACTTTTGAAGCAACAAAATATTTTTTGTTTGATTGCTAAACATTCGTACTTCAATATTGTCACACCCCCAAACTGAAACGACGGAAACGTTCTGGGGTGGGACGTCATGTGTAGTATCATAACAATTGTATCATAGCAATCAAAGTAAACACAACCATTACATTGAATAAATAAAATATTTACATCTGGTTGAGACACACACACACACACACACACATATATATATATATATATATATATATATATATATATATATATATATATATATATATAAGACGTGACTCTATACGCCCTGTCTTCTCAAAATGTTGTAGAAGTACCTGTCTAATGATTTCCTGAGAATAGAAGCGATTTTGAAAGAGTATCAGCATTAAACCTGGTGAGTTCATAAGTATGTTTTTGAAAGGAAACCTGTCTGTGAATTTGTAAAAAATGTTTACATGCTCTCAAGAAAATCCAATATTATCTTTAGTTTTGAAAAGTAGTCTTTAACCCTAAGACCAAAGTGTATGTTCATTACTGTGTAATAATAAACTATATGAAAGTATTAAATTATATATCTGGATACCACCAATCGTACTGTATAGTTTTGTTTTACATTAAAACTATATTATGAAAACCTTGGAATCCTCCAGTATGTATAGTAGTTCTATTACTTTAAAATAAAAAAAATTGAAGTTGTTACCATTCATACATTAATCTTATTATTTAGTACCAAATTTATGAGTTGTTATAACCATACTTGACCATTGAATTGCCTGAACGATGTTCTTCAGGTGTCGGAATTGAAATGGCTTTGTCACGCAGGCCTGCCGACCTAACTGTAGCTAACAGTTGTGGTGCGGGATTGTCAATCCCGTATAGATCTATATGCAAAATGATGTTCTCCCTCCAGGAGACTCTGGTTATAATCTCAAGATTTTTGTTAGTACTTAAGTAAGTACACGAAGAATGCTCACTCATAAAATGCTATACTAATGAATAAGTGTAGAATGAAATGAATCCCTTGAATTTAAATTACTATTTATATGACCCATAAACTATACCCTATATAGCTTATATGTTTGATCGCATTGAATCCATGTTTCGTGCCTTGATAAGGTAATTGTTCCATAAACTATACCTATTATAGCTTATATGTTCGCTAATGTATTCCATTCATGTTTTACCTTGAAAACTCTACAATTATGTTGGAATCTTCCCTTATGCTTAGCATTTTACAAAAAGGATAAAGATCTAAGTGTTTTATAACATGAAAATATTTGGATTGAATCAATCGCATTAGTTTTAATCCTGTTTAAATCCTTTATATAAATCACAAAATTTATTTGTGTCTTGCTTGTATCCTTCTTCTAAAAACATTAAAAACAGTAAAGATATAGGGGTATGAACTCACTGTTAGTTGCGTGAAGGTGTCGAACTATGAAACTGAATGAGGACCTTCAAGTTGTTGCACACAGAATTAACGGAATCCTAATAATAATTAAACACATATACGCGTAATATTAGCGAAACCATTAATTATAGTGTTGGAAAACACTTGCTTTTAGTTTAGGAATGTTACTAGGACTCGATTGAATAAGAAAAAGCGGGTTTTCAGCCAACTTCACGACTTGGGAAGGTTTGCGGCTGTGAACAACCCCTTGAATGGTTTACGGCCGTGATCAATGTTCTTGAAGAAAATATGAAGGTCTGAAGGGTTCACGGCCGTGAACTCAAGAACAACAATGCTGGATTTGACGAAAAACGCGTTTTAGAGGCTCCACAACAACAACCAAAGGTGATTTTTGATGATTTTTGGAAGAAAATGGGGTACTCTTGAGTTTGCGGTTGGGAGGTTAGAGAGAGAATGGATGATTTTTCGGCCAGAAAAGTGTAAATGAGGGGTAGGAGCACACACACACACACACACACACACACATATATATATATATATATATATATATATATATATATATATATATATATATAGTGGGTTCACGGTTAGTGGTGGGGTCCACCAGCCGTGAACGGGTTTACGGCCGTGATCGAGTTCACGACCGTTAACACCACTTAGACTGAATTTTGTTGATTTTCGAAGAAAAACTCGGGTTTTCGCGTTGATTGTGGTTCCAAATCTTACATACAAAATTTAACTATATAAATAAAACGACTTTCTAAACCATAAGAATTTAACGGAGCATTGAAATTCAAAATTTATTTAACGGAACTTAACTAACGTTGATGGGAAAAGGTTTGAGTTGTCACATCATCCCCCCGATAGAGGGAATTTCGTCCCGAAATTCTGAAACGAATACAACCATGGACTCGGAAAAAGATGTGAGTACTTCTGTTTCATCTGATCTTCACGCTCCCAAGTGAATTTAGGTCCCCGCTTGGCATTCCAGCGGACCTAGACTATCGGTATGCTACTTTGTTTCGTTCGTTTGACTTTTCGATCCATGATTTCGACTGGTTCTTCTACGAAATTAAGGTTCTCGTTGATCTTGATCTCATTAAGAGGGATCACAAGGGTTTTGTCGGATAGACACTTTGTAAGGTTCGACACGTCGAAGACGGGATGAATGCTACTAAGCTCTTAGGGTAAACGAAGTTTGTATGCTACGGGACCGATCCTAGCGAGGATCTCGAATGGTCCTATGTATCTCAGATTCAACTTTCCATGCTTTCCAAAGCATATCATGCCCTTTCAGGGTGAGACCTTTAATAGAACGCGGTCACCAACCTGGAACTCCAAAGGTTTTCGTCTCTTATCAGCATAGCTCTTTTGTCTATCTCTTGAAGCTTTTAGTTGTTCCCGGATTCATACGATATTTTCTGTGGTTTCTCGGATGATTTCTTGGCAAGTGAGAGTGCTATCAGGGACTTGACCTCTAGCTAATTGCGTATCACCCACCTCAGCCCAACACAGAGGGTATCTATACTTACGGCCATAGAGGGCTTCAAACGGCCAACCTTGATGCTAGTGTGATAGCTGTTGTTGTAGGAGAACTTGAACAAGGGAAAATGGGTGTCCCATGACTTGCCAAAGTCTATAACGCACGCTCTCAACATGTCTTCCAATGTTTGAATGGTCCTCTCACTCTCCCCATCGGTATGTGGATGGTAAGTTGTGCTCATATCCAGTTTAGTTCCAAGAGCCTTCTTTAGTGATTGCCAAAATCTCCAGGTGAATCTGCTATCCCGATCGGAGATAATGGACATAGGCACACCATGCAGACGGACTATCTCTTAGATGTGGATTCGTGTCAGTCTCTCCATCTTGAACGTTTCTTTGATTGGCAGGAAGTGGGCGGACTTAGTCAATCTGTTGACGATTACCCAGATAGCGTCAAGGCCACTCGGGGTCTTGGGCAGTTTGGTAAAGAAGTCCATTATGATTCGTTCCCACTTCCACTCATGTATTCCTAGCTGCTGATGTAGACCTGAGGGCTTTTAATATTCCACCTTCACCTTGGCGCAAGTTAGACACTTGCCCATGAAGGTAGCAATCTTTGCTTTCATATTTGGCCACCAATAGAGCTTTTTGAGATCCAGATACATCTTATCCGAACCTGGGTGAACTGAGTACCTAGACTTGTGAGCTTTGTTCATGACAACCTCGCTGTAACCACCGAACTTTGGGGTCCAGATCCAGTTCATGAAATAGTATACTCCGTGTCCCTTGACCTCTAAGTTCTTTTCCATTCCCCTTCAAGGCTTCATTCAACATGTTCTATGGGTTTAGGGATTCTAACTGAGCGTCTCTGATTTCTGCGGACATATGAGAATGGATGGTCATTGTCTGTGCCTTCAATCTGCAACCTGTATGCTCTTTCCGACTGAGGGCAACTGTTACCACATTGGACTTGCCTAGATGGTAGCGTATTTCACACTCATAATCATTGAGTAACTCAAACCACCGCCGTTGCCTCATATTCAACTCTTTCTGATCGAAAATGTGTTGTAGGCTCTTATGGTCAGTGAAGACAGTACACTTGGTTCCGTAGAGGTAATGTCTCCAAATATTTAATGCGAATACCACTACTCCTAACTCCAGATCGTGAGTTGTATAATTGACTTCGTGTGCCTTCAGCGGTATCGAGGCATATGCAATAACCTTTCCTCGTTGCATGAGCACACAGCCTAGGTCCTGATTGGATGCATCACAGTAGACAACGAAGTCCTTCATCTCTTCTGGCAGAGACAAGATAGGTGCGCTACATAAGTCCTGCTTCAGTGTTTAGAACACAGTGTCTTGATTTTTTTCCCAACTAACAGTTACACCTTTCTAAGTCAGGGCGGTTAGAGGCTTAGCAATCCTAGAGAAATTATGGATTAACCTGAGATAATAGCCAACAAGACACAAGAATTGACGGATTTCTGTGGACATATTCGATGCTGACCAATTCTCAATCGCCTTGATTTTGGAAGTGTCCACATGTATGCCTTCTTCACTAACCACGTGACCGAGGAAAGTTACTTTTCTAATCCAGAACTCACACCTAGATAATTTCGCATATAATTTCTCCGTCCTTAGAGTTTCTAGCACTAGCCTTAAGTGCTGTCTATGATCTTCCTCACTCCGAGAATAGACAAGTATATCATCTATGAATACTATTACAAACTTGTCGAGGAATGGGTGGCACACTCGATTCATCAGATCCATGAACATCGTAGGTGCGTTGGTTAGACCAAAGGTTATCACTACAAACTCATAATGACCATATCGAGTCTGAAATGTTGTCTTGGGAACATCACCTTCATGGAATCATAACTGATGGTACCTTGATCTCAGGTCTATCTTTGAGAAGTAGCTGGCTCCTTGAAGTTGATCGAAGAGGTTATCGATTCAGGGAAGAGGGTAACGGTTTTTGATTGCAAGCTTATTCAATTTGCGATAATCTGTACACATCTGAAATGATTCATCTTTCTTTTTCACGAATAAGACTGGGGATCCCCAGGGTGAGGAACTTGGTCTGATGAATCCCTTGTTGAGTAGTTCGTTGAGATGGTTGGATAACTCTTGCATTTCTATTGGTGCTAGACGGTAAGGGGATTTGGCTACGGGGGTAGCTCCGGGGATTAATTCGATTCAGAACTCGACTTGGCGCTCGGGAGGGATTCTAGGAAGATCTTTGGGGAAGACATCAGGAAAGTTGCAGAATTTGGGGATGCTCTCTAGGTCTTTCACTTTCTGTTTCTCGCTAACGACATAGGCTAGGAATGCATGGCTCTCCTTTCGCAGATATTTTTGGGCTTTGATGCACAAAATGATACGAAGGTTTGAGCTGAGTTTATCACCATAGATAATGAGGGTTTCGCTAGATGATAGATTGAGACAAATGGCTTTTTCATAACAAAGGATCAGCACGATTGGGGATCAACCAATCCATGCCGATGATGACATCGAAACTCTTTTTGGAAACTGGCATAAGGTCGATTAGAAAAGAATGGTCGTTTAGGGTAAGGGTACAACCTATGAATATATCGTTAGTGCTCTCTTTCTTTCCATTAGCCATATCGACGGTGAATGTTTCAGTTAAAGGTTAGGATTTATGCTTGAGTAGATGCCTAAATGCATGACTAACAAAAATTCTCTCCGCACCAGAATCGAAAAGAATGCATGCATAAGAGTTGTTGAGGAGGAACATACCTGTAACTATGGTGGGATCAACGACTGCTTCCTTCTGACCCACGGCTAGCACTCTCCCTATGTTGCCAGTCGTTGCTTTTGGAAGTGCCCGGTCTCCCCACATCCAAAACAGGCTTGACTAACTCCCGCTCTAGGAGCCTGATTGGTTGGTTGGACTGGTGTCTTGCAGAAACGAGCTGTGTGCCCCTTTCTGCGACATTTGTCGCATTGCATCTCTCTACAAACTCAGAAGTGATGGAAGTTGCATTTTTTGCACAAGGGCAGGTTTCCAACATAATGGTTGGGAGTTGTTGGAATAGTGGAAACAACAGCAGGAGTGGTAGTGGCATGAATTGCCATTATTTGTTGTTTCTTGGAGGGCTTCTGTGAAGACTTGCCCTTGCACTTGTTCCAGAACTTTTTGTTCTCACTACTCGCCTTTCATGGTTCGGGAACGACTGTCATGGTTTCATGATCAACCCCGTGATCTATCAGAGTCTGCGCCAGGCACTTGGCGCTGTCGAATATGAGAGGTTTAACAGCCAAAACGTTTCCTTCTGTTGGGGGTGTCAATCCCCAAATGTACCTCTCAGTTTTCTTGCTTTCCGGGGTGACGATCCCGAGACACAGTAGAGCCACGTCGCTGAACCTAGCAGTGTACGTAGCAATATCGGAACCCTTCATCTTCAGGTTCCAGAGCTCGTGCTCCAGCTTTTGCATCTTACCCCTCGGGTAACACTCCGCAAGCATTAATTCTTTCAAATTCTCCCAACCCATGGCATTGCCTACTGGCAGAGTTAGGGATTTAACTCGGCTATTCCACCAAGTCAGTGCTTTATCGGTGAAGGTGCAGGCGGCAAACTTCACCTTGCTTGCCTCGGGGAACACAAAGATCTTGAAAATTGATTCGATCTTTTCAAACCAACGAGTTAGGGTAATGACACCTCCGTTGCCGTCAAAGGATTTGGGTTTCACATTCATAAAGTCTTTGTAGGAACACTCCTTCTGGTGTCCCTGACCACCATCAAGATTAAGGGGATTGGTACCACTTCTCGATCTGCTAGAGCCGCCAGAATTGATCTGCAACATCGCGACAGCCACATCGGCTGTAACTGCTGCTTGGAACATAGCAAGATCGAACTGAGGAGGTGGTGGCGATGGATTCGTTGGAGGATTGTTGTTCTTTCTGCTGGGTCTCTTCCTGGGAGTCATCTTTATCTAAACGATACAAGGGGAAAATGACGATAAGCCTCCTACATTGATCATGAATCAAATATTTTCGAGCAAGATATATCTTAATCCTATAGCGATAACAAAGATCTACAACAAAGGTTTACTAACATAAACAAGGAATTGCAGGTCTTTCATTTGTGAGGACGTTGTGCAGTGATATAGTGTTATAAAATACTCCTATATTATTTTAACTATGTGCTTCATTAGTATCGGATTTAGTGAGTTTTAGACTTGTCACGACACCACAGTCACTCCCAAAAACATGTTAGTCATATCTCGGACAAATATAGTTCATCAGGTTATATTGGCCCCACATATTATTACATAACTATTCAGGTTTAATTGTAGTGCCCAACTCGTCCTAAATACTATTATGTAGTTCTTACTATGATACAGCTTCTAGTATGTATGTATTCTTGTATACTTCTTGTAAAATACTTAAATTTTAAAAGTATACTTTTAGTTTCAGAGCGCTTTGGCCCCTTTAGTGTTTGTAGTTGTATACCATGTAACGTTCGGTATACTTATTTCAGTATAAACAATAGTTCTGATACCAATCTGTGACACCCCCAAACCGAAACGGCGGAAACGTTCGGGGGTGGAGGACGTCATGTATAGTATCACAACAATTGTATCCTAGCAATCAAAGTAAACAAAACCATTACATTGAATAAGTAAAATATTTATATCTGTTTGATACATAGTTTGTATACATCAAAATACAACAATATATATATATATATATATATATATATATATAAGACGTGACTCTATACGCTCCATCTTCTCAAAATGTTGTGGGAGTACCTGTCTAATGATTTCCTGAGAATACAAGCAATTTTGAAAGAGTATCAGCATTAAACCTGATGAGTTCATAAGTATGTTTTTGAAAGGAAATATGTCTGTGAATCTGTTACATGCTCTCAAGAAAATCCAATATTCTCTTTAGTTTTGAAAAGTAATCTTTAACCCTATGACCGAAGTGTATGTTCGTTACTCTGTACTAATAAACTATATGAAAGTATTAGTTTATATATCTGGATACCAACAGTCATATTGCATAGTTTTGTTTTACATGAAAACTATATTATGAAAACCCTGGAATCCTCCAGTATGTATAGTAGTTCTATTACTTTAAAATAATACAAATCGAAGTTGTTACCATCCATACATTAGTTGTATTATTTAGTACCAAATTTATGAGTTGTTATAACCATACTTGACTATTGAATTTGTCACACCCTAAAGCCGGAACGATTGAAACGTTCTGGGGCGGAGGACGTCATGTACTGTATCACAACAATGCATAATAGTAAACAAGCAACCACATCATCCATTGCATTAATAGTATAATTTTAATACAAGTGTGTTATGTGTATAGTTTATAAGACACCAAAAATGAATAATCAAAATAAAGACGAGTCTTGAAAGCTCCATCTTCTCAAAGCCTGGTCATCGGTACCTATCTACTGGTGACCTGAGAATACAAGTTATTTTGACAGCGTAGATCAGCATTAAAGCAGGTGAGTTCATAAGTATTTAGTGCCATTGTTTGTATGAAAGTGTTTGAAAATGTTTGATGTAAATGTTTGTAAGTGTTTGTAGTAAATGTTTGTATCTCCTAGAAAATCTTGTATTTTCTACTAAAAAGTAACCTTCTACCAAGGCCCGAATGTTCTGTACGTTGTTTGTTTGTAAAAGTGTGTATCTTTCCCAAGTATGACTATCACTACCAAAATATAGTTTACATTTCCGTTTATGTGAGAAGATCACAATGTGAATGCAATGGGAAAATAAAGATGTATTGTAGTATTGTATATAAGTAACTACCAATGTACTAACTACCTTAAGCCAGTTTTTTAATTTAGGTAAAATGTGAAGAGGTTGTAACCATACTTGATTGACTAGTAAAACACGACAATCAAAGACGTCGAAATGGTATGACATTCGTCACCCGTAGACCTGCAGGTCCCACTGTAGCTAGCAGCAAGGCGTACGTCGGTCTGTCCCGTATACATCTATACACAAACTCATGCTCTCCCTTCAGGAGACTCTGGTTACAAAACGTGACACAGCAGGATATTGCCATGCCATGAAGTAGTGGCTCACATTAATGTTATAGTATTCTAGTGTTTGTATAGTATGTTCTAGTGTATTGTATGTTCTCTCTGTTCTAGTGTATAGTATGTTCTCTTTGTATAGTGTAGTGTATTTTCTCTTAGTTTCTCATCATAGTATGTTCTTTCTGTTTCTCATAATAGTAAGTTTGTATTAACTCATGAATGAACTTATTCGTGTATGTTTCATTGTACTAGAAGTAGTGAGTAGTAATTCCCTAAACTATACCTATTATAGTTTACTAGTAATGTTGTTTGAATGACTAATGTGGCAACCCGATATTTCAACTCCTTGTAAGGACCAGAATGGGTCAAGTATTGTAACCGCTTCTAAGTAATAAAATTTACTTTCATAATAAAACGTACAAATAGTTCTATTTAATTTCCTTCTATGATTAAATGTCTTTGAACCATGATCGTATGTGAAAAGAACGCCCAAATCCGACTTCATATAGCGAAGATGTAATTTTTCCAAGTTCGGCTTAGCAACAGACCGCTAAAAACTCGAATCGGAGATCGAGCGACTTTTGGCCGGAATGACCTAAACGAGAATCGAAGGTCTCGACAATGGTATTCCAGCGGTAAAAAGTCTGGCAAAAACCGACATCAGATAAAGAAGTTATGAATTTTCTAAGAAATTCCTTAAACACGATGGATTTTTAATAAATAATAAAAATATAATTTTGGAATTTGCCGACGGTGTCTAAACGAAAGTTGTAGAGCGTAGTCTCACCTACGCAAGGATATAAAGACCATCGAAAACGGAGTTCGTATGAAGAAGATATGGATTTTTGAAGTTTATTAAATATATTATTTATTTATTTAATTCAAAATTCGGATATTATCCGAAGGGGAGTCAGCATCCTCCTCTGAAGTACGCACTGCGTACTCCTGTACGCCCCGCGTAACCGAGAGGATTGGCCTCGGATCGTCCACGTCGCCATATCCGAGGAATCCGATCCATCCGACCCGTCCGACCCGTCCGACCCGACGTCCCATCCGACCCGGCGTCCCATCCGACCCACCTCCCCAGCAACCCGTCCCATCCGACCCGAGAACCCAACAACCCGTCCCATCCGAACCGAGGCAGTCGAGGCTTCGGTCATGCATGACGTACGCGTACGCAGCGCGTACGAGCGTACGCCCCGCGTACCGAGGCAGACCAGCCTTCCTATAAATAGAATGCGAGGGTTTCCAAAGAAAGGGTTCATTTCTCTTCTCTCTCTCCCAACTTTGCCTCGTTTTCCGTGTCCGTTCAAACCCGAAGCTCTGGTCTTTTTGGCTCAAGTCCCGAAGGTCGATTTTACTTCCGAGATTCCCGAGAATCCCGAGGAAAATCCGTTTCCCGAGACGAAACTCTGCCCGGTTTTCCATCTCGCTATCTCCAAAACTTTCAAGTGAGTTTCATACCCCTAAATCAACCTTTTTAATTAGTCTAAATACTTTTATATGCTTTCAAAGGGGGGGATTACAAGTAAAACACACGAGTATTATCGTGCGTTACATAAAGAAATTCTTTTATATACTGTTATATATTCAAATCACATGCGATTTATAAACATTTAAAGGAACTTATATATATATATGTATATATGTATATATATAACATATGTCACAATAGCATTTTCCCTTTTAAAAATATAATGTTGTTGTAATGCATGTATAAACTAATCTGTTCTGAGATTTTTCTTGTCTATCCTAGACTCTACACCCAAAAATCTATACTTTCATAAACAAGCGATTCCTTTTCTCAATGTTTCTAAACAAACAAGACACGCTTTTTGGAAACTATAATAGGTATGGTTTTACGAAACAAATTTCTAACTCTTATGTAGTAGAATCACATATTTCAAGAAGTTCACTTTCGTGTACAAGAACAAACGTAACATTTTAACAAGTAGATCTGTTTTTATACCACGGATTTGTGAGACACTAACTTCATGTACGTTCGAGTACATATTTCAAGTCCTGTATTATATACCAGAATCCCTTGGAGGGGGAGCATGGTGTTTGTGTATAGATCTATACGGGCTTGACAAACCCGCGCCCTGACTGTTAGCTGCAGTCCACCGTTTGGGGTGACAAACGTCATAACATTTCAACGCCTGAAGAACGTTGTGTATAGGCATTCAGAGTCAATAGTATGGTTATAAAACTCACAAGGGGTATTAAAATGCATTGATTTACAAGGTTTTCAAATTCATTGGTTCTTTTACATTTACATACATTTTAGAAACAAACATTGGTCTTGAGTGAAGGCTACTTTTATACTAGTAGAAAATATTGGATTTTCTAACCACAAACAAACGAAGATAAAACATTTCAGTTCATTCAAACATTGTCACTTCAATACTTATGAAATTCACCAGCTTAAATGCTGATCTACTCTTTCAAAATTACTTGTATGTCCCAGGAAATCAGTAATTTCAGGTATTCATTTCGCTTTTGATGAAGGGATGCTGCGGCGCCAGTTTAATCTCGTATTTTGACATCATATTGTAATTGAGTTTTGAACATGTAACTTTTGACAAATGTAAACTTTCAATTATATATATGATGGTTGTATTGCTTTCTTTACTATGTATTCATTTGTTACGTTACCACATGAAGTCATCCGCCCCCGAACGTTTCCGCCGTTCAGGTTTGGGGGTGTGACAGATTGGTATCAGAGCAATGTTTATAGTGAACTAAGTATATCGAACCACATAAGATATACAAACTATAAATGCTTAGGGGACTAATACTCTCTGACAAAACAAATTTTCTTTTTACACTTAAGCAGCATTTCGTTCAACTTAAATTGGTAGTTCATTTAAGTACAAATACATGCCTACCACGAACTATTTTCATGTTATACAACTATACAAGTATTTAGACAAGTTGACACTACGATTGGGACTCGATATATATAATCAGATTTTGGACAAATATAGCGTGATCAACTATATTTGCCCAAGATTGGACCAACGTATATCGAGGAATGATCATAGTAAGCAACAAGTCAAAACTTACCAAACCATTTCAAGAATCAAACACAAGAATTTAAATACTATAGGAGTATTTGCTATCTAAACTAGTTTAACTTACATGTTTTACATGTTCCGACTTTACTCAATTCTTATAACCCTATTTCTCGTACAGCCAAATGGCTGGATTTCACCACCCTGGCGACCCCTACTTTCCCAACCAAGGCAACGGAGGATGGATCGAAGATGATCCCGAAGAGGACGAGGAACCCATAGAAGTGGGTGATGACTCCGGTACCGACTCAGAGCCGGAAGTTATCGATCCACCACCCATTCAACCTCCCGTCTTCGTAAGGAACTTTCAAGGACCGACTCCCGTCTGGGGAAGTCACCTCCACCATTGGAGCCAACAGCAGAACCTACGCCCTCCCTACGGCATGTGCCGGGACTTCTATGATGTCCGCGGTGGAGGTTCGGCTGATCGAGCACTCCCGGTAATGGTGGGTAAGTTAGCCAATCAGTCCTATCAGTCTGGAGTACAAGCTAGCCGACTCCGGGATATCAACGTGGAAGTGCAGGTTCACACTTCTGACATCCGTAGGCTGGACAAGATGCAAGACAACGCTCAATTCCAAACCGAAGCGTTTCAAGCGCAAATGATTGTAGCCCTCGCCGAACTAAGGGAACAACAAGCCGCTTTCGATAGGCGTCTAATGGAGTCAAAGCAATCAGATACAGAGTCAAGCTCCAAGCGCAACCTTCGACGCAAGTAGTGCTTGTCAAGAATCCGCGAAGAAACAACTTGTGTCAGTAAATGCTGCCATTGTACCTACTACAGCCCCTATAAATACCTACCCAACAAAGCCTTATATAGGCAACCTCCCAAAATGCACCAAATGCAATTACCACCACCATGGACCTTGTCGAACTATGCAGTGCGCTAACTGCAGCCAGAAAGGGCACACAGCCCGTTTCTGCAAGGAACCCGCAAAGCCGATCACTTAAATTCCCGGTGCGGGTGTAGGGCAGGCTTGCTACGGTTGTGGCGAGGTGGGCCACTACCAGAGAAACTGTCCTAAGGCAGCAGGCACCGGAGGTGTGAGACGAGTTTTCGCAATAGGCCACAACGAAGCTGTAGCTGACCCAACTATTGTTGCTGGTACGTTCCTTCTCGATAATTCATACGCATGCATATTATTCGATAGTGGGGCGGAGAGAAGTTTCGTGAGTCAAAACTTTATTCATTTACTTAAACCTAAACCTAGCAAGTTAGAAAAATCATTCACTATAGAGATGGCCAATGGAAAAACCGAAAACACAAATTGCATATACATGGGCTGTACGTTAACATTAGACGGCCATTCTTTCCCAATCAATCTCATGCCGGTTCAAATTAAAAGTTTCGACGTCATAGTCGGCATGGATTGGTTGAGCCTTCTTCGCGCCGACATCATGTGCTTTGAGAAAGCAGTCCGTCTTAACCTCCCAAACAACGAAACATTAGTTATCTACGGCGACAAATCTAGTGCAAACCTTCGCATCATTTCGTGCATCCAAGCTCGAAAGTGCTTGCGGAAGGATTGTCGAGCATTCCTAGCGCACATCGTCGATACAAGTCAAGAACTGAAGGACATCAAGAGCATCTCGGTAGTACGCGACTTTCCCGATATCTTTCCAGAAGAACTGCCAGGATTACCACCGCAACGCCAAGTCGAGTTTAGAATCGACTTAATTCCAGGAGCTACCCCAGTAGCGAAGTCGCCTTATCGTCTTGCACCAGCAGAGATGCAGGAACTTTCCAGTCAACTTAATGAACTCCTTCACAAAGGATTCATAAGACCAAGTTTCTCACCTTGGGGAGCACCGGTCTTGTTTGTAAAGAAGAAAGACGGATCGTTCCGTATGTGCATCGACTACAGAGAGCTGAACAAACTTACTGTCAAGAACCGCTATCCTCTACCCCGTATCGACGACCTATTCGATCAACTTCAAGGGGCGAACTACTTCTCCAAAATAGACCTGCGATCCGGATATCACCAATTACGAGTTCTAGAGAGGGACATTCCAAAGACAGCCTTCCGAACTCGTTATGGACACTACGAATTCGTGGTGATGCCGTTCGGATTAACCAATGCACCAGCAGTATTTATGGACCTAATGAATAGGGTATGCCGCCCTTACTTGGATCAGTTCGTCATCGTCTTTATCGATGATATACTTATCTACTCTCGAAGTGAGGAAGAGCATAGTCAACACCTACGAAAAGTCCTAGAAACACTGCGAACGGAGAAACTCTATGCGAAGTTCTCTAAATGCGAATTTTGGATTCGAAGAGTCGAATTTTTAGGTCACGTTGTTAGCGAGAAAGGTATACACGTGGACCCTTCCAAAATTAAGGCTATTGAGAACTGGTCGGCACCAAAGACACCTACAGAAATTCGTCAATTTCTAGGTCTAGCTGGCTACTATCGCAGATTCATAAAGAACTTTTCGAGCATTGCGAAACCTCTTACTTCATTAACCCAGAAAGGAGTGGCCTTTGACTGGGAAGCGAAACAAGAGAAGGCATTCCAGACACTAAAACAGGCCTTGTGCACCGCACCGATACTATCCCTCCCCGAAGGGATAGAAGACTTCGTAGTGTATTGCGATGCTTCAAATCAAGGACTTGGTTGTGTTCTTATGCAAAGAGGGAAGGTTATCGCTTATGCCTCCCGACAGCTTAAGACACACGAAGTGAACTATACGACACACGACCTCGAGTTAGGAGCAGTGGTATTTGCTCTGAAGATCTGGAGGCACTACTTATACGGAACAAAGAGTACTATATTCACCGATCACAAGAGCCTTCAACACATTTTCGATCAGAAGGAACTCAACATGCGACAACGACGATGGGTTGAGTTACTGAATGACTACGAATGCGAAATTCGTTATCATCCTGGCAAGGCCAACGTAGTAGCCGACGCCCTCAGTCGAAAGGAATACACTGGTCGGAGGGTCAAATCTCTGACCATGACTATCCATTCCCACCTATCCACACAAATTAAAGAAGCACAAATGGAAGCTTTGCAACCTGAAAATGTGGCGGGTGAATCCCTGCGAGGAATGGAGAAGAATTTAGAAGTCAAGGGTGGCGGAGCCTACTATCTCATGGACCGAATCTGGACCCCAAATCATGGTGGTTTCAGAAACGTAGTCATGACCGAGGCTCACAATTCAAGATATTCCGTTCACCCGGGTTCAGATAAAATGTATCTGGATCTTAAGAAACTGTACTGGTGGCCTAACATGAAAGCAGAAATTGCTACCTTCGTGAGTAAATGTCTTACTTGCGCTAAGGTTAAGGTCGAGTATCAGAAACCGTCAGGACTACTACAACAACCAGAGATACCGGAATGGAAATGGGAGCGGATTACTATGGACTTCATAACCAAGTTACCCAAGACGACAATTGGACTCGATACCATATGGGTCATTGTCGACAGATTGACCAAATCCGCACATTTCCTACCCATCAAGGAGACTGACAAAATGGAGAAGCTGACAAGAACTTACTTAAGGGAAGTAGTGCGACTGCATGGTGTTCCGATATCCATTATCTCCGATCGAGATAGTAGATTCACTTCAAGGTTCTGGCAATCACTACAAAGTTCCCTGGGAACTAGGCTAGACATGAGTACAGCCTACCACCCACAGACAGACGGACAAAGTGAGAGAACAATACAAACTTTAGAAGACATGCTGAGAGCCTGCGTGATTGACTTTGGAAAGGCATGGGATATTCATTTACCCCTTGTCGAATTTTCATACAACAATAGTTATCATACAAGCATAAAGGTTGCTCCGTTTGAAGCCCTCTATGGTCGAAAGTGCAGATCCCCTCTGTGCTGGACTGAAGTTGGCGATACCCAGTTAGCTAGAGGAAGAGTTCCTGAAAGCACTCTCACAGGTCCGGAGATCATACGTGAAACAACAGAGAAGATCGTTCAGATTCGTGAACGATTGAAGGCCTCAAGAGACCGACAGAAAAGCTACGCTGACCAAAGGAGGAAACCTTTAGAATTCCAGGTAGGAGACCACGTCTTATTAAAGGTCTCACCGTGGAAGGGTTTAATACGATTTGGAAAGCGTGGGAAACTAAATCCAAGATACATAGGGCCTTTCGAGATTCTTGCCAGAATCGGCCCTGTGGCTTACAAGCTTAACCTACCGCGCGAACTTAGTAACATCCATCCAACCTTCCACGTCTCAAACTTGAAAAAGTGTCTGTCCGACGAGACTCTTGTTATTCCACTCAACGAGATCGAGATCAACGAGAGCCTCAACTTTGTGGAAGAGCCAGTAGAAATCATGGATCGAGAGGTCAAACAAACAAAACAAAGTCGCATACCCATCGTGAAGGTTCGCTGGAACGCCAAGCGGGGACCCGAATTCACATGGGAACGCGAAGATCAGATGAAACAAAAGTACCCTCATCTCTTTCATGTTCACTAGTATCTTTGCTACTTTAAATTTCGGGACGAAATTCTCTCTAACGGGGGGATGATGTGGCAACCCGATATTTCAACTCCTTGTAAGGACCAGAATGGGTCAAGTATTGTAACCGCTTCTAAGTAATAAAATTTACTTTCATAATAAAACGTACAAATAGTTCTATTTAATTTCCTTCTATGATTAAATGTCTTTGAACCATGATCGTATGTGAAAAGAACGCCCAAATCCGACTTCATATAGCGAAGATGTAATTTTTCCAAGTTCGGCTTAGCAACAGACCGCTAAAAACTCGAATCGGAGATCGAGCGACTTTTGGCCGGAATGACCTAAACGAGAATCGAAGGTCTCGACAATGGTATTCCAGCGGTAAAAAGTCTGGCAAAAACCGACATCAGATAAAGAAGTTATGAATTTTCTAAGAAATTCCTTAAACACGATGGATTTTTAATAAATAATAAAAATATAATTTTGGAATTTGCC
Organism: Lactuca serriola; assembly: GCF_051521515.1. Lineage (NCBI taxonomy): Eukaryota > Viridiplantae > Streptophyta > Magnoliopsida > Asterales > Asteraceae > Lactuca > Lactuca serriola. The sequence goes on from NC_136412.1 coordinate 115,020,711, forward strand.
GACGGTGTCTAAACGAAAGTTGTAGAGCGTAGTCTCACCTACGCAAGGATATAAAGACCATCGAAAACGGAGTTCGTATGAAGAAGATATGGATTTTTGAAGTTTATTAAATATATTATTTATTTATTTAATTCAAAATTCGGATATTATCCGAAGGGGAGTCAGCATCCTCCTCCGAAGTACGCGCTGCGTACTCCTGTACGCCCCGCGTAACCGAGAGGATTGGCCTCGGATCGTCCACGTCGCCATATCCGAGGAATCCGATCCATCCGACCCGTCCGACCCGTCCGACCCGACGTCCCATCCGACCCGGCGTCCCATCCGACCCACCTCCCCAGCAACCCGTCCCATCCGACCCGAGAACCCAACAACCCGTCCCATCCGAACCGAGGCAGTCGAGGCTTCGGTCATGCATGACGTACGCGTACGTAGCGCGTACGAGCGTACGCCCCGCGTACCGAGGCAGACCAGCCTTCCTATAAATAGAATGCGAGGGTTTCCAAAGAAAGGGTTCATTTCTCTTCTCTCTCTCCCAACTTTGCCTCGTTTTCCGTGTCCGTTCAAACCCGAAGCTCTGGTCTTTTTGGCTCAAGTCCCGAAGGTCGTTTTTACTTCCGAGATTCCCGAGAATCCCGAGGAAAATCCGTTTCCCGAGACGAAACTCTGCCCGGTTTTCCATCTCGCTATCTCCAAAACTTTCAAGTGAGTTTCATACCCCTAAATCAACCTTTTTAATTAGTCTAAATACTTTTATATGCTTTCAAAGGGGGGGATTACAAGTAAAACACACGAGTATTATCGTGCGTTACATAAAGAAATTCTTTTATATACTGTTATATATTCAAATCACATGCGATTTATAAACATTTAAAGGAACTTATATATATATATGTATATATGTATATATATAACATATGTCACAATAGCATTTTCCCTTTTAAAAATATAATGTTGTTGTAATGCATGTATAAACTAATCTGTTCTGAGATTTTTCTTGTCTATCCTAGACTCTACACCCAAAAATCTATACTTTCATAAACAAGCGATTCCTTTTCTCAATGTTTCTAAACAAACAAGACACGCTTTTTGGAAACTATAATAGGTATGGTTTTACGAAACAAATTTCTAACTCTTATGTAGTAGAATCACATATTTCAAGAAGTTCACTTTCGTGTACAAGAACAAACGTAACATTTTAACAAGTAGATCTGTTTTTATACCACGGATTTGTGAGACACTAACTTCATGTACGTTCGAGTACATATTTCAAGTCCTGTATTATATACCAGAATCCCTTGGAGGGGGAGCATGGTGTTTGTGTATAGATCTATACGGGCTTGACAAACCCGCGCCCTGACTGTTAGCTGCAGTCCACCGTTTGGGGTGACAAACGTCATAACATTTCAACGCCTGAAGAACGTTGTGTATAGGCATTCAGAGTCAATAGTATGGTTATAAAACTCACAAGGGGTATTAAAATGCATTGATTTACAAGGTTTTCAAATTCATTGGTTCTTTTACATTTACATACATTTTAGAAACAAACATTGGTCTTGAGTGAAGGCTACTTTTATACTAGTAGAAAATATTGGATTTTCTAACCACAAACAAACGAAGATAAAACATTTCAGTTCATTCAAACATTGTCACTTCAATACTTATGAAATTCACCAGCTTAAATGCTGATCTACTCTTTCAAAATTACTTGTATGTCCCAGGAAATCAGTAATTTCAGGTATTCATTTCGCTTTTGATGAAGGGATGCTGCGGCGCCAGTTTAATCTCGTATTTTGACATCATATTGTAATTGAGTTTTGAACATGTAACTTTTGACAAATGTAAACTTTCAATTATATATATGATGGTTGTATTGCTTTCTTTACTATGTATTCATTTGTTACGTTACCACATGAAGTCATCCGCCCCCGAACGTTTCCGCCGTTCAGGTTTGGGGGTGTGACAACTAAGTATGTTTGTACACCTTTGTTACCCAAAGTTGCTAAACTGATGTAAGAACTTTTATATCTATACATATATACATAATATATAACTAAGATTCAAACGACACTCGGACAAACAACCGGAAACTCTAAGTCCACAACCAAACAAGGAACAGGAAATAAAGTGAGTCATCAGTCCTAAGTCCTTTCAATCTTACTTATATAACTATATTCATATATACATGATTTTGACAATATAAATAATTTTAAAAGAGTTTAATAAAGAGTTTTAACCATTTGAATGGTAACATATAACTTGATGTCAGTTTGTAAAATGTTTTGAAGAGTTTCCTTGATAAAACAGTTTGATATATAAGAAAATCCACTTGTTTAATAGTTATTAATCACATGTGATTGATATGCCAACTATAATGTTATCAACTTGTATCCCCCCCATAAAAGCATTTAAAATCATTTAAAAGGTAGATCAAGGGGTATTAACTAGCCTGTAGTGAGTGATGCAAATGTAAGATCGATACTGGATGCTAAGTGTCAAGTGAAACCTTGAGCACAAACGGATCCTAATAAGCATATAATGATACATATATGGATATAATTAGTGTTTATACAACTAATCATGCAAGAAAACCACTATAGGAACTAGGAAACACTTAGATTGAAGTGTTAGAAGTACCAAAGATTGCATAAAATGGGTTTTAAGGCCACACTAGTGTGTGTACGGCCAAGGGTGTGCGACTATACACACCTTGAAGAACATGTCAAAAAGGGTGGTCTAAGGCTATATCTAGCATCCCCTAAGTGTTCATGACCTTGTGTTGGACTATATCATGAGTTTGAGGCCAAATATGCACTAAACTAGGGGTGTACGACCATATGAAGGGTGTACGGCGGTATACTCTTTGTGTTTATGCATAATATGATGATTTAAGGCTAGAAAAGGAGTGATTCACAAGCCTTGCAAGAAGATGAAAGAGATACTTACGAATTAGAAGCCTTTAGGGGTGTTTAAGGTCCAAGAGCTAGTGTGTGTTCTTGGTGTTTCTTGAAGATCTAACCAAAAGAAGTAATTTCATGGATGAAATCCTGGCTCTTCACTAGATAGTGTAATGAATCAACTAATCAAAGGAAGTAACACTTACATTTTGTAGATATAGGTGAAAAATCTGATGATAGTTGAGAGAGAATCGATTTCTTGGCTTGAAGGAGTGAAAAGTGATTGAAAATGGTTAAGTCCCACATATATATGTGAGAGTGTATGGCCAGAAGGGGGGTGTACGGCCGCACACCCAAGTGTACGACTGTACACTCCTCTTGATGGAGTTTTTGGCCCTTTTGAAAAGTGATGAACTTAAGGAGCACAATTCTAAACCCTAAGTTTGAAGGTACTAGGCTTAGAGCACTCAAACAGACTTCTAACAATGCCAAAAGATGGCAGTAACGAGTCTAACTTTGATTGAATTGAACGGTTGTACAAGATGGAAATTTCGGGTTGTCACATCATCCCCCCGTTGAAGAGAATTTCGTACCAAAATTAGAGTTTTAAACAATTAAGCTATTACAAATAACTAAGCAAAAAGATGAGGATATTTCTGTTTCATTTGATCCTCGCGCTCCCAAGTGAATTTAGGTCCTCGCTTGGCATTCCAGCGAACCTTCACTATCGGACGACTTTTCTTCATTTGCTTGACCTCTCGGTCCATGATCTCTACTGGTTCTTCCATGAAGTTGATGCTCTTGTTGATCTCGATCTCCTCGACTGGGATTACAAGAGTATCATCGGATAGGCACTTTTTCAAGTTCGAGACGTGGTAAGTAGAATGTACGTTACTGAGTTCGTGAGGTAGTTTGAGTTTGTAAGCTACAGGGCCGATGCAAGTGATAATCTCAAAAGGCCCTACGTATCTTGGATTTAGCTTTCCACGCTTTCCGAAGCGTATCAAGCCCTTCCAGGGTGAGACCTTCAGTAGTACACGGTCGCCAACCTGGAATTCCAAGGGTTTCCTTCTCTTGTCTGCGTAGCTTTTCTGCCAGTCTTTAGAAGCTTTCAATCGTTCATGAATCTAAACGATATTCTTTGTCGTTTCCCGAATGATTTCTGGACCTATGAGAGTGCTGTCAGGAACTCGTCCTTTAGCTAACTGGGTGTCACCTACCTCAGCCCAGCATAGAGGGGATCTGCACTTACGGCCATAGAGGGCTTCAAACGAAGCAGCCTTTATGCTCATGTGGTAACTATTATTGTAGGAGAACTCGACAAGGGGTAGGTGAATATCCCATGCCTTTCCAAATTCAATCACACAGGCTCACAACATATCTTCCGAAGTTTGAATAGTCCTCTCACTTTGTTCGTCGGTTTGCGGATGGTAAGTTGTACTCATGTCCAGCCTAGTTCCTAGGGAACCTTGTCGCGACTGCCATAACCTCGAAGTGAATCTACTATCTCTATCAGAGATAATGGATATGGGAACACCATGCAGTCGTACGATCTCCCTAATGTATGTTCTAGTGAGTTTCTCCATCTTGTCAGTTTCTTTGATAGGCATGAAGTGTGCGGACTTTGTTAACCTGTCTATGATAAACCATATGGTATCGAGACCACTTGTTGTCTTGGGCAACTTGGTTATGAAGTCCATTGTGATCCGCTCCCACTTCCATTCAGGTATTTCCGGTTCCTGAAGTAAACCTGGTGGTTTTTGGTATTCGACCTTAACCTTGGCGCAAGTAAGGCATTACTCACAAAGGTAGCAATCTCTGCTTTCATGTTAGGCCACCAATATAGCTTTTTAAGATCCAGATACATCTTATCTAAACCTGGGTGGACGAAATATCGAGTGTTGTGCACTTCAGTCATGCCAAGTTTCTGAAACCACCGTGTTTCGGTGTCCAGATCCGATCCATGAGATATAAGGCTCCGTTACCCTTGACTTCCAAGTTCTTATCCATCCCTCTCAGGGATTCACCTGCCACATTTTCAGGTTTTAAGGCTTCGAGCCGAGCCTCCTTAATTTATGTGGACAGATGTGAATGGATAGTCATAGTCAATGATTTGACTCTATGACCAGAGTATTCTTTCTGACTTAGGGCGTCAGCTAGTACGTTGGATTTACCGGGATGATAACGAATTACGCATTCATAGTCATTGAGTAGCTCGACCCACCGTCGTTGTCTCATATTGAGCTCCTTCTGGTCGAATATATGTTGAAGGATTTTGTGGTCGGTAAAGATAGTGCTTTTTGTACCATACAGGTAGTGTCTCCAGATCTTCAGAGCAAACACAGCTGCTCCTAACTCAAGATCATGTGTGGTATAGTTGACCTCGTGTGTCTTTAGCTGTCTTGAGGCACAGGAGATGACCTTACCTCGTTGCATAAGGACACAACTGAGTCCTTGGTTTGATGCATCGCAATGCACCACGAAGTCTTCTATTCCTTCTGGGAGGGATATTATCAGTGTGGTGCATATGGCTTGTTTCAGCATTTGAAATGCCTTCTCTTGTTTCTCTTCCCAGTCAAAGGCCACGCCCTTCTAGGTCAATGTTGTAAGCGGTTTCGCGATCCTAGAGAAGTTCTGAATGAACCTACGATAGTAGCCAGCGAGGTCTAGAAATTGATGAATTTCTGTAGGCGTCTTCGGTGCTGACCAGTTCTCGATGACCTTTATTTTGGAAAGGTCCACATGAATTCCCTCTTCACTAACAGTGTGGCCCAGGAATTCAACTCTTCGAATCCAAAACTCGCATTTAGAGAACTTCGCGTAGAGCTTACTATGCTCCTCCCTACTACGAGAGTAGATAAGTATGTCATCAATGAATACAATGATGAACTGATCCAAGTAAGGACGACATACCCTATTCATTAAGTCGATGAATACAACGGGCACATTAGTTAATCCGAATGGCATCGCTACAAACTCGTAGTGTCCATAACGAGTTTGGAAGGCTGTCTTCGGAACATCATCCTCAAGCACTCGTAACTGGTGATACCCGAATCTCAGATCTATTTTTGAAAAGAAATTTGCGCCTTGCAGTTGGTCGAACAAATCGTGTATGCGAGGCAGAGGGTAACGATTCTTGACGGTAAGCTTGTTTAGTTCTCTGTAGTCGATGCACATACAAAATGATCCGTCTTTCTTCTTCACGAACAAGACTGGTGCTCCCCAGGGTGAGAAGCCTGGTCTTATAAAGCCCTTGCTGAGCAGTTCATTAAGTTGACCGGATAGCTCCTGCATCTCAGCTGGTGCTAGACGATAAGGCGATTTGGCTACTGGGGTAGCCCCTGGAACTATGTCGATCCTGAACCCGACTTGACGCTGGGGAGGTAATCCTGGGAGTTCTTCTAGAAAGATGTCGGGGAAGTCACGTACTTATGGAATGTTCTTTATGTCTTTCGTCTTGTTAGATGCATTTTATATGCATATTTTAGCACAACTTCCTACGTATTTCATTATAAAAAGTTAATTAATTCCTGATTATTCTTATGTATTTCGTGTTTCATGATTATTTTGAAGAATGCCCGTACTGCTCACGTTTGTTATGATTTTTCAGGACCATTTGGAGCACATGGATGATTGCGCAAGTTCGGGATGCGTTTGTGGATGCTTAGGAGCTTAATTCGAGTCTAGACCAAGGACTGCTTGGAAGGAGGAACGACGATCAAAATAGCCAAAAGAAGCAACTTGCGATCATATCTTCTATCCTTGCGATCGCAGGTTGGCTTCGAGGATTTGTCGAGCCAAAAAAATGCATCAGTATAGAAAACGAGGTACTTGCGATCGCAGGTACAGTCCTTGCGATCGCAGGTTGGTCAATTTGAGTCGAAATAGCAACGTACTTCATTAAAAAATCCGATGACGCGCTTTTGGGTGATACATGCGATCGCAGGTACGGTGTTTTGAGAGCTAGACGTATAAATACAGCCTGATACTCTTCCAGTAACCCTAATTTTGCCGATTCCTGGTGATTTTCAGAGGTTTCCAAGTGAAGAACGCAGATCTAAAGGAGACGATTCGATTTTTATTCATAGTTTAGTAAGATTTATCGTTAGACTCTATTTCTACTGTTTGTAATCCGTTTTTAGCCATGTCCGGCTAAAAAACTCAGATTTCAGTTTCGCAAGACGTAACCTTTTCATATGATTAATCATTAAGCACTATGTCTGAATATGATTACTGTTTAGTTTGATCAATTCTGTGTTAAATTGAATGCCTGATTTTGATTTCAATTTCTATTGGCCACTTAAATTGTTTGTGAATCATTCTACCCATCTAATTGTTTAGATCTGTAATTGTCTAGACTAATTAGTAAAAAGTGACAAGTATTAGATTAATTCTTAGATTAGGGTTAAGTTTGATATGAACTGATCAAACAAGTTTTAACACCTCCGAGCTTATGAGAGGTATTGAACTTTACTGGGAAATTACACTGTGTCTAATGCAACTTTTCTTGTTGATCAAGAGCTTGTTTGATTAATTTAGTTAAAAGTTAGGTTTAATTCAAAGAACTTATTTTGATTAAATGATTTTTGTAATAAAGGTCATTAGAGCTTGTTAATGAACCTTAGTACCAGTTTAAACAAGTGCATAGTCAAATATTGTGTTGAAGGTTAATTATATGATTAGGGGAGTCACCGCGAAACTGAAATTGCTTTCTCTCATTTGAATTTTCATCACTTTAAATTTTGTCCTTTTCTCGTCATTTTAAATCTCCGTTAGTTTAATTTTCAAAAACAAAACCACCCCTTTTTATGTTTATTGCATTCATCAAGAATCAATTCACACCTTACGCAAAGAGGTGTAAACATTAGGACGTGTCCCTGAGGATTCAACCCTGCTTACCTGTACTACCTGTTAGTGCAATAAAGAGTTTATCTTATACTTTTATTTGTTTAAATCGTGTACGACTGCGGTTCTAACAAATTGGCGCCGTTGCCGGGGACACGGTAAAATACTAATAGTTTTATGCCAAGATCTTCACGTTCAGGTAATCTGATTTTTGATCCAGAGATTGAGAAGACTGCTAGGAAGCTTAAGAAGGAGGCAAAACTTCGAGAGCAACAAACAGGAACCTCAACCTCACCCATACCACAAGGCACTCCCTTGTGGAACGAACTGGAACATCCATTTCAACCTTTTCCAAAAGCACCACCTACCTCACCCGTTAACAGCCCGTTCAAAACCTACTCTTCATCATCTTCAGACAAACCCGAACTCACAGATTCTTCTGAAACCGAATCAGAATACATCATGAGCGAAAACGGAGACGAAGCTGAAAAAACTCTCCGTGAGTGGGCGACACAAGAGGTTACCTAACAGCCCTTGTGTATCACCTTTCCAGAAGCTCGAAACTTTGAGCTCAAATCCTGTGTAATCCATCTGCTGCCCCTGTTTCGAGGCCTTGAGAATGAAGATCCTCATAAATTTCTCAAGGAATTCCATGTTGTCTGCTTTGGAATGAAACCCCATGGAGTTACTGAAGACCAGATCAAACTAAGGGTGTTTCCTTTTTCTGTTCAAGATGCAGCAAAGGAGTGGCTGTATGACCTTCCATCTGGTTCAATAACAAGCTAGAATGAACTTGCGAAACTCTTCTTGGAAAAATATTTTCCCGAGGCGAAAGTGTCAAATCTACGCAGGGAGATTTTGGGTATAAAGCAAGGCAAAAGAGAAGCTCTCCATACTTATTGGGAGCGATTCAAGAAGCTGTTAGTCCGATGCCCACAACATGGCATTAGTGATTATCAGTTATATCAGTGTTTCTGTGAGGGATTGATACCTATGGAGAGGCGACTAATTAATGCATCTAGTGGAGGGTCACTTTCAGACATGACACCAACGGAGATTAGGGCATTGATAGAGAAGTTGGACAATGAATCAAAAGATTCAGTAACCGAGGAAGAGTGGTACCCAGACCATCCAAGAGGAGTCAAAGAGATGAGCAATGCCCACTTAGAATCCCAGATTTCAGAATTGACTAAAGTTGTCCTTTTGTTGACAAAAGAAAAGGGTATCGAACCAAAGGTCAAACCTTGTGGGATTTGCTGCAAAACCAGGCACCCAACTGATATGTGCCCATTACTTCAAGAAAATACGGAAGCTGTGCAGGCTATGGGAGGATTTCAGCAAAGGCCATTTGATCAACATCGCAATAACCAAGCTTGGAGAGGGCCTCAAAATAACAATTTCCAGCCAAGACCTCAACAAAACTTTCAGCAAAGAAACCAATACCAAGCTCCACCTGGATTCCAACAATCTTTTCAGCAGAATCAACACTAAAGCAATTTTCAGCAACCACCTATTTAGTCACAAGCTAGTAGTTCCAGCATGTCTTTGGAAGACATAGTCAAAAGTCTTGCAACCAGTACCCAAGCTTTCCAGAATGAAACAAAGTCTAGCATCAAAAATCTGGAATAGCAAGTATCACAACTCGCGAACTCCATGAGCAAACTAGAAGCATAAACCCAAGGAAAATTCCCATCTCAGACTAAGAAGAACCCGAAGCACAATGCTTGTGTTGTCACCCTCAGAAGTGGTAAAAACTACAAAGGACCAGATCAGAAAGAAGATGAGGAAGAAGAGATCGTGGTTAAGCAAGAATCTGAGGCAACTGAAGAGATTCAGAAAAAGGATAGACCTACTGAAGCTGAAGTGAAAATCACCCTTCCTCCTTTTCCCTCAAGACTGAAAAACACGAAAAAAGAAAAGGAAGATAAAGAGATTATGGATTTCTTCAGAAAGATTGAGGTAAATATTCCCCTCCTAGATGCAATTAAACAACTACCCCGATATGCTAAATTTTTAAAAGAGTTGTGTACTTCAAAAAGAAAATTAAAAGGCAACGAAACAGTCAAAGTAAGCGAGAACGTTTCAGCTGTTTTACAAAAAAGGTTACCCCCAAAGTGTAAGGATCCAGGAGTATTTACTGTTCCTTGCAAGTTAGGGAACCTTTCAGTTCTGCGAGCTATGTTGGACTTCGGAGCTTCTATAAATGTGTTGCCATACTCACTTTTTAGAACTATCGGGGTAGGGCCTTTAAAAAGAACATGAGTTATCATTCAATTAGCTGATCGTTCTTTGGTGCATCCAAAAGATGTGTTGGAAGACGTTTTGGTTCAAGTGAATGAACTCATATTCCCAGTTGATTTCTATGTTTTGGATATGGGAGATGATGACTCACCAAACTCAGGTTCCATTCTTTTGGGGAGACCATTTCTAAAAACTGCCAGAACCAAAATAAATGTTTATGATGGTACCCTTTCAATGGAATTTGATGGTGAAGTTATCAACTTCAATATTTATGATGCTATGCGTTATCCTGATGATGTTTCATCCCTTAATTTTATTGATGTAATTGAACCACTAACTGCAGAATATTTTGAGATTGCTAACCGTGAGTCACTAGCACTAGTTCTCTACAGAAACTTGTCTATTAATGTAGCTCAGGTTATATCAGAAAACTATGTGGTTGATAGAGAGGTTCAAGAAATGGCAGCTCATATGGACCAGCAAAGAAAGTTGAGGTATGGTACCCAAACTCTTAAATTACCAATTTCTAACTCTAATCTTTTCCCTTCTGTAGTGCAAGCCCCAATCTTGGAGCTGAAGACACTTCCAGAACATCTGAAATACGCATATATGTGAAAAAAAGAAACATTACCAGTTATCATATCTAACAAGCTGTCAGAAAAAGAAGAGTTAAAGCTGATCAGAACTTTCAAGGAGTATAAAAGTGAAATGGTTGGACTATTTCAGACATCAAAGGACGCAACCCATCTCTATGCATGCACAAAATTTTGATGGAAGAAGATTATAAGCCATCACGAGAAGCCCAAAGCAGATTAAACCCACCAATGATGGAGGTGGTTAAAAAAGAAGTTATGAAGTTACTGGATGCTGGGATGATATACCCAATTTCTGACAGCAAGTGGATCAGCCCAGTTCAAGTTGTTCGTAAGAAAGCTGGAGTGACAGTGGTAGAGAACAAAGAAGGAGAGCTGATTCCAAATCAGGTTCAGAACGGATGGCGCGTTTGTATTGACTACAGAAAATTAAACGCAGCCACCCGGAAAGATCATTTTCCTCTCCCATTCATAGATCAGATGCTAGAGAGGCTTGCTGGAAAATCCCACTACTGCTGCTTAGATGGATTTTTAGGTTTCCATCAGATTCCGGTTGCTCCAGAAGACCAAGAGAAAACAACCTTCACCTGCCCTTTCGGGACATTTGCGTATAGGCGTATGCCATTTGGACTCTGCAACGTACCTACCACCTTTCAAAGGTGTATGGTTAGTATATTTTCTGAGTATATCGAAAACACCATAGAAGTCTTCATGGATGATTTTACTGTCCATGGAGACTCATTTGATATTTGTCTAAAAAACCTCACAAAAATTTTACAAAGATGTATAGAAACAGACCTGGTCTTAAATTTTGAAAAATGTCACTTTATGGTTGACCAAGGTCTGATTTTAGGACATATTGTTTCAAAAAGAGGTTTGGAAGTCGATAAAGCAAAAATAGATGTTATAAAGAGCTTACCCTACCCGAAGAATGTTCGGGAAGTGCGTTCCTTTCTTGGCCATGCAGGGTTTTACAGGAAATTTATAAAAGACTTTTCAAAGATATCAGTTCCTATGTGCCAGTTATTGTAGAAAGATGTTGAGTTCGACTTCAATGAAGATTGCAAGAAAGCTTTTGATGTGCTGAAAAATCTTCTTACTTCTGCCCCCATCATCCAGCCTCTAGATTGGAGTTTACCATTTGAGATAATGTGTGATGCGAGTAACACTATTGTTGGAGCTGTTCTAGGCCAGAGAAAAGACTGGGTCCCCCACGTTATATATTACGCATCAAAGACTTTGGACAGCGCGCAAGCAAACTACTCCACCACTGAAAAAGAGTTGCTGTCAATTGTTTTTGCACTGGAAAAATTCAGACAATATTTGTTGGGTACAAAAGTCATAATCTTTTCGAATCACGCAGCCATTCGTTACCTTCTTGCCAAAAAGGACTCAAAGCCAAGGTTGATTAGATGGATTTTGCTGCTACAACAATTTAATATAGAGATTAGGGACAAAAGTGGGAGAGAAAATTTGGTAGCTGATCACTTGAGCCGACTGACCCCACCTGAAGACCCGACACTGATCCGCGAAACATTTCCTGACGAGCATCTATTCGCTGTTCAGAACCCTCCTTGGTTTGCTGATATTGTGAACTATTTGGTCTCCATAGAACTCCCTTCAGATCTCACCCGAGCCCAGAAAGATAAAATCAAGAAGGAGGCGAAAAGATATGTTTGGGATGAGCCGTATTTATGGAAGCACTGTGCTGATCAAGTGATTAGCAGATGTGTACCTCAAGGTGAAGTCAAGTCAATCCTGAATTTCTGCCATTTAGAAGCTTGTGGAGGGCATTATGGTCCGCAACGAATCGCACGCAAGGTCCTAGACAACGGTCTTTATTGGCCTCATATTTTTCGTGACTCCTTCCTATTTTGCAAAACTTGTGAAAGATGTCAAATAACTGGGTCTTTGACATCTCGTAATCAGATGCCACTTACTCCAATCTTAATATGTGAAATCTTTGACGTTTGGGGTATAAATTTCATGGGTCCATTTCCGCCTTCTTTCGAGTTTGTGTATATCCTACTTGCTGTGGATTACGTGTCCAAATGGGTCGAGGAAAAAGCTACACGAACCGATGATGCCAAGGTTGTGGTTGATTTTGTCAAGACAAATATATTTGCTAGGTTTGGGACACCAAAAGCCATTATTAGTGATCGGGGTACGCATTTCTGCAATCGCACCCTCAAAGCCGTCCTCAAGAAATATGGTGTCACACATCGGGTATCCACAACATATCACCCGCAAACCAATGGACTGGCTGGAGCTTCAAACGGACAGATCAAGGGCATTATAGAGAAAACCATCAATCCGGTTAAGAAAGATTAGCGTATTCGTTTAGACGATGCGTTATGGGCTCACCGGACAACATACAAGACTTCTATCGGTATGTCACCATATCGAATAGTTTTTGGCAAACCTTGTCGATTACTGGTCGAATTGGAGCATCGATCATATTGGGCTGTCAAGAATCTGAATATGAGCATGAATGAAGCTGGTAAGAAAAGAAGATTGGATATTTAAGAGTTGGAAGAAATCAGGAATGATGCTTACAAGAATGAGGCAATCTATAGGGAAAAGACAAAAGCATTCCACGATAAGATGATCTCGCGAAAGGTATTTACTACCGGTCAAAAGTGATGGGTTTTGGTCATAAGACATCCTATGTGATCATACAAACCCTAATGCTTGGATCTAGGTTTCTCTATTGTACATGCAAGTTATCCAAGGCTATAAACCCTAATTCTAGCATATGGAAATCGATATTAACATATAAATGGGTTTAAGATCATACCTTTGATTGTTATGTAGCAATAACAATCGAATTCCTCCTTGAATTGACTTTGGAAGGCTTAGAGTCACAAGTGTCACTCCTCTAATGGCTTACAAACACCAAGAGCAAATGGAGAAGGTATAAAGAGAGAGGAGAGGTATAAGAATTCGTCTCTAGGACCTCTTGGGAAGGCATAGACGAATTCATGAGCCTTAGGGGTCTTTATATAGGTGTAGAGATTAGGGTTTTAATCCTTATCCTTATCTAGTTGCTTGCCCACCAAGTAACCATAAGATAAGCCTTGAAAACCCTTATCCTTTATCCTTTGGACGATTTCAAGGATCCTTATCTCCTTGAATTCGTTCAACCCATATTTAGGATAACCATTACCATATTTTGTAACTATCACATAATTACAATTCAGCCCCTCTAGTTTAATTAATTACACTTGATCACAAAATTAATTCTTAATTAATTATTGACCAATATTAATTAAACAAATATGATTTCTCCTTTAATATATTACTCTTATAACATATTAATAAATCATAATAACCTCTCTCTCTATTTATTTCTCCAATCAAGTTGCTTTGGTGAAGGCAACCCAAAAGGACCATGCACCATCGGGTCAAGTACATACCAAAATAGTTATGGACTTAGACACTAATCCAACAGTCTCTCACTTGGATAAGTCTAATAACTATTATGCGTATGACTTCAGATCCTGATCTGCAATCGTAGCTTTCCAAAGCCGCTGTCAACTCTGATCCTATCAGATACGCGTGTCCTTAGATAAGGGATCATATATTCCTCCATTCTAGATATCGTATGAGATATGATTTCAAATCATTCTCTTTGTACTATATCTCGATTTCCGATTTATGACGACTGACTAATTGAACAAATCAAATTAGCCCTAGCCCGGCCGAGCATTTACGTTTGTCATCACTAAATCATCGAGGGGCCCAAAAGATATCGCTTTTATCCTACCTTGGATAAAAGGAACGGATAAACTTTGATACAATGCTTGCTTGCACTCACTAACCAAATCACCCACAACAATATGTTTTATAACACCAAGTTACTAGTGCGTATACATATTATCAATGTGCAACCGATTCGCAAGATACAACTCACACATCTCGGTTTCAAGAATATAAGATGTTATCGTCTCACCAATCACTCGTGATACAATTCATGGAGTGATCCAAGTGAGCGTGGGTTTGATCTAATGCTCAAATTCATATTCATAAGCACTAATGAACGTTGCAGCAAACATTTGCTTATGTCTAATTCTCTTTAGACAATCCACACACCAATTCACGACAGTCTTTATTCATACCTACTTCCAACGTATGAATGACTGTTGCCCGTTCGAATAATGCGATTATTCTTAATAAACTCAATTATTCTGGAAGTCAAAACATGCAAAGGTGAAACACAAGAATAATACTAATCCCATATGGCCTCAAACCTTTGAGTATAAATAAAATACCTTTTATTTATCACCATATCGATTACTCATTATTTGTCGTTTCGGTTAATCAACTTCTTACTTGAATTACAACACTTGTCCCATGCTCCTAGCATGCACACAATGTTTACTCATGGTTCTTACTTTGTGAAATAGATCACATTAAACACATTTCCAATCATTCTCATTTCATAACTCCAAATCCTTTTTCCATAAGTGAAAGAATATCAAATTCTTGCTACTTATAGAATATGCTAGATTCTAACGTTCTATGCAACTTATCCTTTCGTAATGTCACTGCACCAAAGTCACAAAGACTATTGCCAATGATATTACAAAGTCTTCTATCGGAAATTGTTGCAAGACAATTCCTTAGATATGATGTTTCTCACTCAAAGTACATTCCTTCGAACATCCTTTTGCATAAAGGTTTCTAATCTAGTCATAGATTTTTCAATATTCAATTCCCAATATGGACATGCTTCCATATTTTCCATATGACAACTCATTCTTAATAGAATCTTATCTATTAGTAATGATGTCAATATGGTCCATCTAATATGGAAACCTTTCCATATTTTCCAATACTATACTTCCAACTACTCACAAGCGACCAATCCTCGTCGAACTTTGGATTGTCCTTTGATAGTTGTTTAATTATTTTAGTCAAAACCGATTCTAGTCCTTTTTCCCTCTAAATGCGCTAGACATTTGGAAAATTTTAGAATGGTCAAATATTATAGCATTTGCAATCGATCCTATACCCGAAGCGTATGGGACACGATGCATAATGTCTTACATAAAGATTTGATACTATATCAATCTTCTGCCATAATATTTTATTTGCCATGTTCTCAAAATTCGAATTGTGAAGAGGAATGCCGTAATCATAATCGAAATTTTAAGAACACACTATGTACCTTTGACTAAATTTATTAACATTTCTCAACCTAAGCCTTTAGATTTGAAATGAAGCATAATATTCTCTCCCTTAATTATAGCAAAACAACTTTATAACCCTTACTACTTTGCAAGGTATAACTCTTGTTTTCTATAATTAATATTGCCAACTTTGCAATACATGCCTTAATAATCATACAATCATAACATTTATGCTCCCACTATCATGATGATTATTATAAAACATAACACTTATGCTCCCACTAGCTTCGACGTGTATTCATAATCATCTTAACTAAAAAAAAATCAATACTTATTGAATTTCTTAAGTTCATGTTTCTAATACTTAGTGCTTTGATAATCTTTTATCAAGGCTTCTTGAACTTATACACCTTTGCCTTCGATAGTTCATACGTGTGTCTAAACACTTAAGACTAATTGCCAAACCTCACAATTCAAATTATGGAAAGGGATACCGTAACCATAATCAAATTCAAGAATGCAATTTTACAATCACTATCTTCTTAAAATCTTTCTTAGTGAAAGCATTTCCTCACAATCATTTTTCATGAAGGAGGAAATCTTATGACACTTAGATTTAAACGGTGTATGTGTTTCTATCCATGTGAATTTGTTAAAACCAAAGTTTACGACAAATTCAAACTCATATGGATCAAACTTTCTTAATCTTGATTTCTTGCCTTATGGTAGTACAACTGCCCACCATGTCTTCCAAGTAGTTAAGCAGCTCACCCTTTCCTATCAATGTACCTTTCATTGATTAAGGTGCTTTGCCTTTTATGCGTTCAAAATGAGAACTCATAGAACTCTCATGCATAATTAACTCGATTGGATTGGCACAGAACCAAAATAATGTCATCACGATAGGTTGTAAACCTCAACTCGTGTGCTAGTGATGATCGATAAGGTTTATTTGATTTGTTCTTGAAACCTTTCAAGACCATTAAGACTCCCACTGACTCCTTGACATATAAGATTCTCTTGTCAATAACCATTTCTTGACAAACAAATATTCAAGAGTTAGTGTAGCTTTTATCAAAACACTTCATAAATTGGTCCTAGTTGGTCTTTGTCTTATCCAAGACATCACAACTTACCACATTTAATGAATGTTATAAACCTTCTTAATACTTTTCACTCAATGTCACAATCTTAAACTTTACGACTTGTTTTGGAACGAAGTATGATTGACTTTTTGATTTAACCATTTCTTCAATTCTTGATTCCTCTTCTTAAACATACAATTGTACTTAGAGGATCAATTGAAATATGGTTCTTAATCATTAAGACCTATCATAAAGCATAAAAGGTACTCTCCCTTCTTCCTAGAATGGAGAAACTTTTATCTTTCTGCCTACTTGATTCTTGTTATTCGTTGTACTATTGATTTAAACTTTTTGAATCAATTCAGAATTACACTTAATCTTATAAGTATAATCATATTTACTAAAACTTTAGTAAATCATGACGAATATCTTGTTACTCTTATGGTGGACTTTGATCAACACACAACTTTGTGTACTCGATCTCCTAGTCCTTCATTTGACACTTTGTCAATGAATTCGTCTAATTTATGAATACGAAATTTCTCATTCATCGTGCATCCACGTTGCATGATTCCAAGTTTCTGTCCAATTGAAACTTGGGCGATGAGAAACTCTCCTTATTTGGTAAATTCTCGACTTTTCTATAAACACCATAAATAAGAATTATATCCATTTGTTGTAGAAATATGCAAACACCAATTTTCATAACGATTTCATTGCAAGGAAATAAACAAATAATAAATAAGTCAAACGAAAATTTATTTTATTTATAAAAGAAGCAGAAAACATTTGTCCTTACAATGCAAAATCCATTGAAAACTATGTATTTCAAAAGAAAAAAATTTCTAACAACTCTATCATAACTATCTAAGCTCAAAATCTAATCTTCAAGTCCATGCGATCAAGATTCATTCCTTGTGATTAGATTCATCTTGCTCTTTCACCTAGCTTCCTTTCTTTTCATCGATCCTGTAAAACATTCAAATGTAATCTTATCACATTATGTATTAAGAATCAATGAATAGGAACTTAATGGAGTTAGATAGTGGATTTTACCTGAAGCGCAGCCATACTCTTTGACTCTCCCATCTTCTGGACTCTTCAGGCTCTTTGGGCAGACTTGTATCCAACGCCCTTTCTTTTGGCAGCAAATGCAGGTCGGTTCTCCTAGAATGTCCTCGGAAGCATGGTTGGTTGACTTTCCCAACAAATATGCTCCATTGCTTCGCCAAATCATTTCAGATTCAGCAGCAATGAGCATGTAAGTTAAGTCAATGAGATTGTCGTCATGATCCATCATATAATACTTTCTTTTGAACTCATTATATGATTCAGGAAGTGACTGCAAAACCCAATTTACAACCAACTCATCTGGGAATGACACACCCAACATTATCAACCTATCAATGTGTGATTTCATTCCTAGAACGTGGGTACACACGAGTTTACCATCTTCATGTTTCATTTCCAATAGGGCTTTAGTGATATTGAACCTTTCAATTCTTTGATCTTGTGGGTTGAGGAGAACAATAGGAGGAGGAGGAGGAGGAAGTGAAGCATGATTTCTCGTTCCTCGATTGAATCATGGAATACCATCTTCATGTGGAATGCTTGTTCCACGAAATTTGGGAAGACCATAGTTGTCGAACTTTGACATCTACAAAACGGGAGAAAAACAAATTCAAGTTAGTTGATTGATTGAGTCCTTAGTAAATCACCCAAATGGGATACTAAGGCTAGGACCCAACACAATATTCTACAACTCGGGAGAGGGATGCCGTAACCCTAATTGAAAAATATTTGAAGGTAAGTGAATGGCGATTCACTAATTTCCACCACAAAAAATGAAAAAGAAATTTAATTTTTAAATCTATGAAAACTCCTAGATCCTTTGAGATTCATTGAACTTTCAATGGCATGTTTAAATCTCGATATGCCCCTCTTGTTTGTGATTGGGATGCCGAGGATCACAAAGCGGGTGTGAATAACCATGCAAACTTACATGGTGCCCTCACATGTTACAGTCACCTATTTGATGTGCCGGTAAACCACACACGCTCCACCGAACTATGACAAACATTGAGTCACCCTTTGCTACCTTTGCTTAGAACCATTTAGTGTGCCGGTAAACCACACACGCTCCACTAACGTCTTCGCAAGGGCACAAAGTGTAATTTCATGGAATTACATCAATTCACTTTTGCCTAAGTAACTAAGATTGGGAATTTTATGAAAACATTTAGTTACTTTTATACTTCATTATACTTATAATGGAAGGTTTTGTCCCATCCTACCCGTTCGGCTAACGACCCTCCACTAGTCAAGAGTGTGGTGGGTAAGAGTGGATACCCATTCAATCGCCATTTTATAGGCAATTTCCTTAAACACCCCTTATAGACCAGCTTCGTGAATGAGGCCTACTAATGGCAAGACTGACTTGTACTCATACATATATAATGTTAGACTTTTAATGTTATATATAGTATAGGGTATATTTTATACTTTCAAAATACTAGGTGGTCTAATTTAACAATTATACTTTTAATTCAATTAAATTGTAAACCTAAACTTTTATGGATTTATTAAACTTCTTTTAATTATACACCTTAATTAATTAAGAAAACCATAAGGGTGTGATTTGAACTTTTTCAAAACAATACTAGAGTTTTAGAATTTACATTCCTAATTAAACTTTTAATCAACTTTTAAATTCCAAAACTTGAGGGCAAGTTTTGAAACATTTCAAGACATTAGGGTTTAGAATTTAAATATACATCAAATTAAAATATTAATCAAAATTTAAATTCCAAAACTTGAGGGCAAGTTTTGAAACCTTTTTCAAAACATTAGGGTTTTAACTATTTAAATTTCAAAACAACAAAACTTTTGGTTCAAATTTAAAGTATAAAACCTAAAGGGGAAAAATATGAAACATTTCATAACATAAGGATCAAATAACAAATAATCTAAATTAACAATTAATCACATAATTATCCATATTTGATTTATTTAATGATTTCTTGCAAAACAATTTACCAATTAAATAATCAATTATCACATAAGGAAACAAATATTTTATTAATTGATAAATATCTTCAATTAGATCAAGAATATAGTCAAATATATCATAAAATCGGATTTATATTGATCTAATATAATAAGGTAACTATCCATAAGCAAAAACAACAAGAAATCCCGGATATACCTCTGTCTGACGCACCGACTCGCCGAGTCACCCTCTGGAACTCGCCGAGTAGGGCCGACTCGCCGAGTCCAAGAGTGACTCGCTGAGGCCAAAACATGTTTTTTCAGTTACATCAAGCATCAATACAATAGAAACCAATCAAGGCTCTGATACCACTGATGGGTTTTGGTCATAAGACATCCTATGTGCTCATACAAACCCTAATGCTTGGATCTAGGTTTCTCTATTGTACATGCAAGTTATCCATGGCTATAAACCCTAATTCTAGCATATGGAAATTGATATTAACATATAAATGGGTTTAAGATCATACCTTTGATTGTTATGTAGCAATAACAATCGAATTCCTCCTTGAATTGACTTTGGAAGGCTTAGAGTCACAAGTGTCACTCCTCTAATGGCTTACAAACACCAAGAGCAAATGGAGAAGGTATAAAGAGAGAGGAGAGGTATAAGAATTCGTCTCTAGGACCTCTTGGGAAGGCATAGACGAATTCATGAGCCTTAGGGGTCTTTATATAGGTGTAGAGATTAGGGTTTTAATCCTTATCCTTATCTAGTTGCTTGCCCACCAAGTAACCATAAGATAAGCCTTGAAAACCCTTATCCTTTATCCTTTGGACGATTTCAAGGATCCTTATCTCCTTGAATTCGTTCAACCCATATTTAGGATAACCATTACCATATTTTGTAGCTATCACATAATTACAATTCAGCCCCTCTAGTTTAATTAATTACACTTGATCACAAAATTAATTCTTAATTAATTATTGACCAATATTAATTAAACAAATATGATTTATCCTTTAATATATTACTCTTATAACATATTAATAAATCATAATAACCTCTCTCTCTATTTATTTCTCCAATCAAGTTGCTTTGGTGAAGGCAACCCAAAAGGACCATGCACCATCGGGTCAAGTACATATCAAAATAGTTATGGACTTAGACACTAATCCAACAAAAAGGTACTCTTATACCATTCTCGTTTCAAACTTATTTCTAGCAAATTGAGGTCTCGTTGGGTGGGGCCTTTTGTTGTTACTAACCATTCTCGTTTCAAACTTATTTCTAGCAAATTGAGGTCTCGTTGGGTGGGGCCTTTTGTTGTTACTAACGTGTTCGATCATGGTGCTATAGAAATTAAGAGTGAACAAACAGGAAAAATCTTTAAGGTGAATGGCCATCATCTGAAACCATTTTACGAAGGGTTCCAAGTCACAAATGAAGAAGTGTAGGTAGTCGAGGTCCCGATTTATCGCAACTAAGGGAACCAAGTAACAATGTCGAGCCAACGACAGTAAAAACGGGCAGCTTGCCGGGAGGCAACCTGAACACTTGTTTTGATTTTAGTTCTGCAACTTGTTTTAAATTTTTGTGTGTTTTTAGCTTCTTAGGGTGATTCTTTTTAATTGAATCGTGTTTTTAAAATAAAAAGTAACAGAGAGATTTTGTAAAAAGTTGAAAAATAAGGTTTTGGTGGAACCTGCAACTGCAAATCCAATCTTTGCGATCGTAGGTTATGCAGATCAGGGTCGCAGAACGTCATCGAAGTTTTTTGGGACAATTTTTTCATGTAAATACCAAACCTGCGATCGCAGGTACAGTCCTTGCGATCGCAGGTATACAAATTTTCACTGATTTTTTAAAAAACGGCAAAACAAATTAATTGGAGCAATTTTCTCAAAACCTGCGATCGCAGGTACAGCCCTTGCGATCGCAGGTATCATTTTTCCCTTCATTTCCAACCGTTAGAACCTCGATATGCGTACCAACTGATACATTTGACTAACCTGCGATCGCAGGTCCTCCCCTTGCGGTCGCATGTTTGTGTTTCACTATAAATAATGATCGCAGGCCTCATTTGTAACCACCACATTTCAAAAACACTCTCTGAAATCCTCTAATTTTCGAGTTCTTTCACCAAAAACACCCAAATCGCTCGTTTTTCATCCAAATCAAGAAAAAAAGGTATCAATCTCTTTTATTTTACTCATACAACATCTTTACGGTAACGAAATCATGTTTCCACGGTATAAATTCTCCAAAAATCTTATTTTGTTCATCTTGGAATTTGAATTTTTGCGATTTCTTTTTCAGATCTACGTTCAGTTACTCATCCGTAGGCCACGAAAGGTAGAAACGTTTGCTCACGACGCAACTCAGAAGAGATTCATCTGAACGGAATTTCAAAAATCAAAAATTTTTTCAGCACGAAAAATATACTGTTGCTCAGCGCACAGTCAGGTATTTTCATTTTGACACTGAATTTCTATTTTTGTTTATATATTTGTGCGGTCGTTTGGGAGTAGTTAGAAATACTTATTTTATTTTTACCTAGAAATTGTGCCTACCTTGTCCCAATCCACCTTGAAAAATGCCCCCTCGACCATCTCGTTCACGCAGACAGGTTGACGCTCCACAGTCGTCATACACAGTCCAGGTGGACAATGTCACTCTAGACTTAGTTTCACAGGCCGCACTTGACTATTACCAGCGGCTCCTTGACCGCAAGATTATGCCACTGGCCTAGGCCCCTAGCCGCTCACTCATGTGGGAACTCCATATTTATGATGGTGTTCACACTCTTTTTGCCAATCTTGGCTGGGAGCGCCTATTATCTGCGGATTTTGCCACTTGTCCTCTACTGACCCGAGAGTTTTTGGCTACTCTTAGTGAGGTGAATCATGAGGGAAACATAGTTTTCGTATCTTTAGCACCCCTCACGCTATTCACGTCGACCAGTTATGTACTTTTTTCCATACCCCTATCACCAGTTTATCCCAGCCCACGCCCCCTTTCGACGTCCGTGAGTTTTGGTACTCCATTACCGGTCTGCCATCTTACGATGCGACCTCATCCGTACAGACCAGTATTATGCACCCTGTTCTCAAAATTGCATTGAAAATTATATGCAATATTATTTATGCACAGATTGAGACTACGAAAGCTGGTAAAGCCGAGCTTTTTCTTTTGTGGTACATGATCACCGGGTCGCACCGCCCGCATTTTGGTGATGTTATCATCAAACATTTTCATAGAGTTATCTCCCTTCGCACCCGCGGTGCAATTCATTGTGGTGGTTTGATTTCTGTCATTGCCCGCGTCCTCGCGGTGCCATCTCCTCCGGGGTACACCTTTTTCACGGGTGATTCTTTCCGTTTGACCCTGCAGACCCTTAGGTCTATACACATGCTTTGTCCTGCCCCAGGCGGGTATGTTTGGATGCTGGGTCGCTCCCTTTAATTCAGGGTCACTGAGCCCATTAGCGAGATTGAGTGGGTGCTCTCTTCGAACATCCAATTACCACCTCACCCACGTAGGGAACCGTATGCACCGTCTGATCGACCATCTTCATCCACTCAGCACCCAGACTATGCAGACGCCACACCTATATCCTTTACTCAGCCTGATCCTATGCAGACTGATTTTTAGGATCAACCTCCACCCACTCAGCCATCTCACCCTCACCCCAACCCCCCCTTTCACTTACCAGCATTACCTTGACCTTCGTGGGGATATTGCTTCCCTTCAGCGGACGATGACTGGTCTTCTCCTTGACTATCAGCAGTATAGCACTCAGGTTATCGACTATCGTAACGAGCTCCTAGGTCTGCGCGACGATTTTGACGATTTCCGCGACCAGTTCTTACGTCGCTATGCTCCATCGTCCGAGTAGTCGTTTTCCACTCCTCCCTAAGCATTGAGGGCACTTCATAATTTTAATCTTGGGGAGGGGATTTCTTATCTTTTTGTAAAAAGTTTTTATTTTGTTTTTTTTTTTAAAAAGATTTTTCATTTATGTTTCTTTTAATTGTCATCTTATTTCTTCTTAGTTTTTTTTATTATTTATTTTTATTCTGTTAGTGTATATATATATATATATATATATATATATATATATATATATATATTAAGAGATGATGACGATCTTTACATACGATAGCTCCATGAAGTGGGATATTGAAAATTGAAAATGAAAAAAAATCCGAAGCGACTTGATTGTTATTGGAAGTGTAGAATCAGCTGTCATAAACAGGGGACCCAAGACACCATGATTCGAGACCCCAGCCTTAGATAATAAAAAACTAGCGTACTGAAACGTTTTTCTGGGCGGTAATAACAACTCCAGGATGATTTGCTTATTAATGTTTAAAAAGAATCTTTGTCGGCAACTCTGAACCCACAGAACATGACCCTATTTGTTGACACGCGTTAGCCTCACGGTAACAGAGAGGTTAAGTATCAGATCCACATAGTCAAAATGAAGAAAGGGTACAACATTATATCTAGTACCCAAATGAAAGAATTTTGTGACAACCCGAAACTTATCCCGTCATTTTTAATCACATCTTCCGTTAATAAGACCCGCTTTATTAAATTGTCCGTTAACCTTTTTGGATTAGGTTAATTAAATTGGGACTATATTATGACTTCGTAAGGGTTGGAACAAATTAGAAACACCCTAAATTTTCCCCTAGAAAAGTTTTAGTTTCAACCAAGTCAAATTACGACCATTTAATCGGGTGCGACCAAAAGCCCCGTTTAACGTCAGTATCCGGTAGATTTCCATCGAGCCACAAACTCAAACCCTATATAAGGGTGAGTGGACTCCATTTGAGACTTTTCACTCTCTCTCTACACTCTCTCTCTCTACAAGTTGCTTTCGATCCAAAAACCGCCCATTTCGAGCCCCAAACTAGTAAGTAATCTACCCTAACTTGTTGTTTAGCTCATTTAACATGCAAACTCATGTTTAAGATATCAAATAGGGGCCAAATCATGTGTTTACGGCCAAAGAACACTCTTGGACCGTAAACCCCTCTTTAAGGGCCGTGAACATGTTAGGTCCAGCTTAGTGTTGCGTCCTTTGGACTCATTAGCTAGTCTAAGTTTTATCTCCGGTATGGGCCTGTCCATCCGTGAGTTTTATGTAGGGTTTATTATAAATAGATGCTTGCATGCATCCTAGAACGTAACGATTAGATAAGATTTGATAGAGATTTTCAAGCGTATTGATCGTTCTTATTTTTGTAACCCTAGAATCCTCTACAGCGGAAGTTCTTAATCGAGCTCTGTTGAGGATTGAGTTAATCTAATCATTCGACTCATTTAGATCCATACTTGTGTTTTATCTCACTGTTTTTACGTTCTTTATTTACCTGTTACAAAGATCTAATCAATCAAAGAGTTTTTTATATCTCATCAATTGGTATCAGAGCAGGAGGCTGTGTAATTCATACACATCTCTTCTGTGAAAGAAGCGATTAGGGTTATTCCGCATTAACTGATATTTATTGAGCCGTCATTCCATAATTGACGTAACTCAACATTTATTTGTTTTGCCCTAATATTACATATTACAAGTCTGATCTTTCAAACAGGTTAAACGATCAAGCATGGACGAGTCTCAATCTAATCCTATCAACATCTCAAACAACATTGGATCAACGACAAAGATTCCTATTCTTTACACCCAGGATTATGAGGTTTGGGCGCATCATTTTGAAGATTATGTCATCGGATCTGAAGATAATGGGTATCTTATTTGGGAAGCCATTGTGTCTGGACCATTTGCTCACTCAGGAACATCAAAGATCATTAAAATTCAGAAAGAATATAATGATCTGTTAAAAGATGTAAAAGACGTTGCTTAAGACAAAAAGGAGAAGTTTCAGTGCAATATCAAAGCATTGAGACTAATCCGATTCACTCTTCAATCTGATACATTTAGGTTGGTGAGTTCGTGCAGTACCGCTAAAGAAATATGGGATAGGTTGCGAGAGCTATATTCCACAGATGAAGATTTGGAGCATTCCATTCAGACGTTGCTTTTGTCTGAGTTTGGTGAATTTAAGCAGAATTCTGATGAAACTGTCACTCAGACGTTTGATCGCTTCAATCATCTTCTTAGCAAGATGATCAAACATGATATAGAAAGGAAGTTGATTGAATAGAAGGTCACCTTTTTGAATGGCCTAAGATCTGAATGGAGAGCTGCCGTGTCTACAGTTAAAGCTCATGAGCAGTTCAAGTCATATTCATTGGCAAAGCTGGTGGGAATTCTGAAATCCCAAGAAAAGATTATCATGCAAGAGAAGAATGTGGTCTCAAGTTTGGGGTCCTTGGCCCTCCTATCAAAAAGCAAGAATGGAGTGGAAGACGAAGATCTGAACCTAGAGGACTATGATCTCACGACGGAAGATTATGCTATGATGGTGTCCAATCCCAAGAGGTTCATCAAGAAGAGGTTTCCTACCAATAAAAACAGAAATTGGCAGGGGAGCTATAGTTCTGAAAAGGTAAGGGAGGAGCCGAAGACAGAGGAACCAAAGAAAGAGGCTAAAGTTGAAGGAGATTCTGGCGTTAGCTGCTATTATTTTGGAGGAAAGAACCATTATGCTAAAGACTGTGTTCTGAAGAAAATGGCAGAGAAAGATGAAGAAAAAGATGAAGAGGCTGTCTTAATGAAAAAGCTTGAAGAGATCAAGAGGAAGAAAGCTGCTACTAACCCTTCCATGAATGCTCTTATTGTACAGGGTTCGGCAGAGGATGACGAGTTCGGTGGCGTACAGGTATGGTCAACCGACTTAGAGGATGATGAAGTGAGAAAGCCTTCACATGGAAAGGCATATGTTGCAAGAGGTGACGAAAGCAGTGGGAAGTGTCTGATGGTGACTGATGTATCTCACATGAGGGGATACAATACTGATGGTGGAAAAGAGGACACCATGGAGCGAGAGGAGTTATGCTTCACAGCAAAACCTCTTAGTGTGCAGATCAATGAGCTTGATGAATTGATCAAGAAGGTACAATCTCTTTTTATTTCATTCAAAGTCCCATAGAAATCATATGAAAAAGAATTAAATAGCTTAAATTCAAGAATCTCAAATCTGGATAGTTGTTTAACTCAAACACGGGTCACCAATTCTAACCTAACTGACCAAATAAGCAGGGTGTCATCCAAGAGTGAGGAGCGAAGGATGTGGATAGAGCAAAAAGAGTCGAAGCTGATAGAGTCTAAGGATGAAAACATTTATTTACAAAGAGACAATTTAAAACTTTTAAAACAGAGAAATGTTTTTTGTTTGATTGCTAAACGACTTTATGCTAACATCACTCAACTACATCTGAATTGTGAAATAGGGCAGAAAATTCATCGCATGATTTTACCCTTCATTGAGTTTAAGGAGGATGAAATCGATGCTGAAGCATATAACTGCGAGAGTGTTGTATCGTCTGATGATGTGAATCCCACTTACATGTATGGTCTGGACAAAATAGAATCTTTCATAAAGTCCAAGGACCATAAGGACATGCTGAAAAACCTTTTGGATGAAAACGATAAGCTGAAACTAACGACCGAAACCATACAAAAATTTGACTCATTGAATGCCAATTTAAGTTCAGAAAATAAAATTGATGTTGAATAACTTAATGAGGATGATGATATGAGTGTAATTTCTGTAGAGGATGAAGTCGACTGTTCTGATTTTGTCAAGAGCGAACCAGAAAACCACAAAAATCTAATTTCTGAAAATTCTGTGGAGTTTGCTCGCTTGTCCCAAAATAAGATCCCGATTCTTGAAGAAAAAGTTGTTGTGTACCAAAAGGTGAGAACAACGCCAAATCAGGTATATAAGGTCACAGGAGTAACCGAGCATCATACAGCCGAACTCACCGCCATAGTGAACGAAGATAACGCAGATGGCTGTGATGAGTTTTTCTGGTCTGCTCCTATAGATAATGCTGACGAAACTGTTGGTCTGTCAGAGCGGACGTCCTGGAAAACCAAAGGCAGATATGTACCAGAGCCACTGAACAAGCCTGACAACTTCGACGTGCCAAGTACTAGTGGTACAAAATAAGTTCCTGTAGAAGAAGTCACTTCCACAAGCGAAACATTATCTGTGAAAAGTGAACCGGCTGACAAGAAGCAGAAGCAAAAGGCTAACATCCACAAACAGCCGAAACAAGTGAAGGATCAAAATCAGCAAAGGAATCAAAGATACAAAAAGAATCTCTCTGAGCGAAAGCAGTTTTGGCGCTCTCAAAACAATCATTTCTCTTATCATGATAGAAATTCAAAGACAGAGAAAAAGGCTTTTGGGCCACATGAGGAACCTAACCGAAAGGACAGGTTCGGTTCAGAGAGCAACAACAACCGAAAGGACAAGTTCGGTCCCGAAAGCAATAGCTATCGAACGTCCAGGTTCGGTCCCTCCAATGACCAAAAACAAAAGGGTCATATCGAACCACAAGTCAGAAGAAATTCCCATTCTAATTCTTCTAGCTCTCAATTCTCTTCTAAA
The DNA here is from genome assembly GCF_051521515.1 of Lactuca serriola. Taxonomy (NCBI): domain Eukaryota; kingdom Viridiplantae; phylum Streptophyta; class Magnoliopsida; order Asterales; family Asteraceae; genus Lactuca; species Lactuca serriola. Next base: position 115,049,021 of record NC_136412.1, read on the forward strand.
CCTAATTCTGTTCCTGCTCAAAGTTCAAAATCATCAAAGGATTTGAAAGGAAAAGCGGAGATTTCCTCTGTCAAGAATGACCGAAAGCAGTCTAAGGCCCAAACGCCAAAACCTGAAACCAAAATGACTGTAGCTAATCCTAACAAAATCAAAGTATACACCATTAAGAAGAAAGACGAAACAACATTAATAAAAAGAACATATCTTGTTGATGTTTCTCTTACTATTCCTGTTCCTGTGAAAGGCTCACGTGGACCCAAGAAACTTTGGGCTCTTAAATTTGCTTAATTTTTGCAGGTTATTAGTGACGAGCAGTTCGACGAAGAATGGTATATTGACAGTGGCTACTCACGTCACATGACAGGAAGGAAGGAGGAGCTAAGGGAATTTCGATCTCTTCAGAATGGTGGGAATGTCAAGTTCGGGAACAACTCATATGGAACGATAATGGGTTATGGGATGATAACCAATGGAGACTTCACAATAAGAAAGGTGGCATACGTTGAAGGGCTACAACATAATCTCATCAGTGTATCTCAACTGGTAGGAGGTATCGGTCTCAAAGTTTCATTTGACGATGAGGGTTCAAAAATCATAGAAAAGAAAACAAAAAGAGTGATTCTCAAATCAGAATGCAAAGGCAAAATGTTTCCTCTCAATCTCAAACCTATCAAAGGAAATCCAGCTATATGTCTTTTATCCAAAGCACATTCTGACGAAAGCTGGTTATGGCACCGAAGGCTCTCACATTTGTGCGCTGCATGTGAAATGGGGAAGCAGAGTCGTCAAAGTCATCCATCCATTATAAACACAAAAGTTGTTGACCCACTTGAGTTGCTTCACATCGAATTATGTGGTCCATCATCAATAGAAAGCATTGCTGGTAGCAAGTATATCCTTGTTATTGTTGATGATTTTCATGTTTTACATGGGTGTTCTTTCTGAAGCACAAATCCAAGGCTACTCTCAAGCTAAAGATGTTTATTAAGCAAGTTGAAGTGCAACTGAGAAAAGTCGTTCGCAACATCAGGAGCGACAATGGACTAGAGTTCAAGAACAAAGAATTTGAAGACTTTTTGGCAGAAAAAGGAACTAATCACAACCTCTCAGCTCCCTACACACCTCAACAGAACGGAATTGTCGAAAGACGAAACCGATCCTTGTGTGAGGCGGCCCGAACGATGCTAAATTTCGCTTCTCTTCCTTTATATTTCTGGGCTGACGCTATTGCTGCAGCATGTTTCACGCAGAATAGGTCTTATCTCAACAAGCGTTTCTCTCTTACTCCTTATGAGATCATAAACAACAGAAAGCCGAACGTAAAATTCTTCCATGTATTCGGCTCACGATGCTTCATCTTCAACTCCAAAGAACATCGTAACAAGTTTGACGTTAAAGCTGATGAAGGAATTTTTCTGGGATACTCACTTACTTCAAAAGCAGACCGGGTTTTAAATAAGCATTCGAGGAAAATCGAAGAAACATATTATGTGACTTTCGATGACAATTACGTCAAAAAGCTAAAGGCTACTGAAGAAGCAATTAGAGAGATTTTCACTCAAACATGTCAAGTCACGGCCTCGATTGCTAATCTGTTCGATTAATTTGTGGAATTATTCGATGAACCTGAGAAAGCTACTCTATCGGAGGCCAAGGCTGCAGACAACAAAGTCGACCATCTGAAGCAAATCGTCGAAGATGCCACCAAACGAATGAGTGAAGGAGAACATGTTCCAAATGAACCTCCTAAGCATGGTGCTTCAGTTGAGGGGGATAATCCACCTTCTTCAAAACAACCGAGCTCACAAATTGAGGGGGAGAATTCTATTCCAGTTCCACCCAAAAGCTCAACTGCACCCGAAAGCCCTTCAGCACCCGAAAGCCCTTCAGCACCCGAAAGCTCATCAATACCTAAAAGTCCTGTAGCACCAGAAAGTCCAGCTACACCGGAAAGCTCATCAGTCGATGGGCAGAATGCCAATATGTTCTACGACGACGATAGTCAATCTGAATTGGAAGAAATGGTGAATGCTGAATTGGATCCATCCTATGATCCAAATTACCCTCCTCTTGTTAAGTGGACCAGAGATCATCCTGTATCTCAGGTAGTGGGTAATGTCTCTGAAAAGGTCCTGACCCGATCTCAACTGAAGGCAAAGCAAACATCTTTATTCTCCAAAGTAGAGTTCTGCATGTATAATTCTTTCGTCTCAAAAGTTGAACCGAAGACAGTAAATACTGCTCTTGATCACTCTGAATGGGTTCAAGCTATGCAAGATGAACTCAATGAGTTTGAAAGAAATAAGGTTTGGCACCTCATTCCAACTCCTAAAGACGCCTCAGTTGTTGGTCTCAAATGGGTGTTCAGAAATAAAATGGACAAGGAAGGCAATGTGATTCGAAACAAAGCTCGTCTAATGGTGAAAGGATACTGCCAGGAGGAAGGAATTGATTATGAGGAAACTTTTGCTCCGCTAGCGAGGCTGGAATCTGTTCGAATATTTCTGGCCTATGCTGCACACAAGAACTTTGAGGTCTACCAAATGGATGTGAAATGCGCCTTTCTGAATGGAGAACTTGAAGAAATAGTTTAGATGGAGCAACCTCCCGGATTTGTTAATGAAAAGTACCCCAATCACTGTTATATTCTGGACAAGGCGGTTTACGGTCTGAAACAAGCACCTAGGGCATGGTATGAAACGCTAACCAAGTTTTTAAAGATGTCAAAATTCAAACAAGGTTCGGTTGACCCAACCTTCTTTCGTAAGAAGGAAGGTAACCACCTTATGATCGTTCAAATCTATGTCGATGATATCATCTTTGGCTCAACGAATCCTAGCTTAACAGCTGAATTCAGAAAGCTGATGGAGACTAAATTTGAAATGAGCTCAATGGGTCCGATTAACATTTTCCTTGGTTTAAATATTCGACAGGGACCCGAAGGCATCTTTATCAACCAGGAAGCTTACACCAAGACTCTTCTTGCTAAATTTGGCATGATGGGAGACTCAAAGGTTAAAGTTCCAATGGCATTCGGCACCAAGCTCACACCATCCTTGGAGAAACCAGCAGTCGATAGTACGTTATATCGCCAGATGATTGGTTCTTTAATGTACCTTACTGCTAGCATGCCTGATATAATGTTTTCTGTCTGTTACTGTGCTAGATTTCAGGCGAATCCTCGTGAACCCCATATGCTTGCAGTGAAAAACATACTCTGGTATCTAAAACGAACCACCTCTCTCGGTTTATGGTATCCATCAAACTCAGGTTTCTTCGTTCAAGCCTACTCAGATGCAGACCTTGGAGGTTGTGGTTTAGACAGGAAAAGCACCACTGGAGGCTGCCAATTCCTAGACGGGAAGTTGGTTAGCTGGCAATCAAAGAAACATACATGTGTCTCTCTGTCTACAGCCGAAGCAGAGTACATCGCAGCAGCCTCCTATACATCTCAAGTGATTTGGATCCAAAGCCAGCTCCGAGACTATGGACTCAATATGAAAAAGATCCCACTATATTGCGATTCAGAAAGTGCAATTAGGATCTGTCATAACCCAGTGCAACATTCCAAGACCAAGCATATAGCACTAAGGTATCACTTTATTAAGGATCATGTGGAAGATGGGAACGTTGAAATTCACTTTGGTCGAACCACTGATCAACTGGCTGACATCTTCACCAAAGCTCTATGTGAAGCATCTTTCAACAAAATTCTACAAGGGCTAGGAATGATGGAATCTGAGTCAGTACCAAAAACTACTTCGCAAAATTAAAAGTTGGAGGCGAAATAGACCGAACGTTCGGGTTTGGGTCTCATGTGTGCCGAAATGAACCGAACACTCGAGTTCGGGTCTTGTTTTGGTATACCGAAATGAACCGAACACTCGGGTTCGGTCGTATTATCTGATCGTCGCTTATCACTAAAAGGTAGTTTCTTTGGTTGTAAAACTTTTTGTATTATTTTCTCAAATTCAGTTCTCTTATTTTCAAAGTTGTGTTCTTTTTCAAATTTTTTCAAAAACCGAAATAGACCGAACGCTCGGGTTCGGTTCCAAATTTTTTTTTAACCGAAATAGACCGAACACTCGGGTTCGGTTCCAAAATTTTTTTTGTGTCTCTTTTGTTTATTATTTATTTTTTTTAAATTAAAAATTCCAAAAATATTTTTTTTACTCTTTTTCTTATTCTCTTTTCGTGAATTCAAAAGCTCCAAAAATATTTTTTTTGTTTTGTTTTATGTCTTATCTTTTTGTGTGTCTATTTGTGGGGAAATCATTTTACTAGTTAAGTGTCCCTAGAAGCATGCTGCTGTATGTGTCCAAAGCCTCACCTGATTCTGAATTCCTTACTGACTTGGTACAAACAAACCTTGTCTTCCCAATTAGGCTTTCATATTTATTCTAATCATGAGCTACCTAACTCTCTTCTCACATGAGATAAGAGTTTTCTGTTTGGTCCCTATTTTAACAGCAGAGGTACTTTGGTTTCTTTACACCACCTACACTACTTTTCTCCATCTCATTCTCTTCATAAACGTAACCCTTGAGACTCTCAAAAATTACCACTGAGGTTTATGGTTACACAATTTCTGTGTTTATAATCTTAGCTTCGTGTCACTACGTATTAAGTGAAACCCACAATTTAATACCTACTATGCATTGACGGTGAACAATCAATTTTGCTCTAAGCTTTCACTAACGAATTGATGGATTTATCAATGAGGATGGAAAGTCAAATCTCTAATTTTCCTTTGTGTGATTCCTATGAAATTGTTAATTCCAATAACATTTCTTCCCTTGGAATCCAGTTTTAAATTTTTTTTGAGATTCTACATAAACTATTTTATCTAGCCACTTAAATTATTTCAAACCTACTTGTTCAACAGACTATATTGGTCTCGCAAGTACTTCGTTCGATTTCTGTCTTATATCAAGATCACGAATTCTGAATTGAAGCGAAAGCCACCTAAATAAGCTTAATTAATAGAAGCCTTTCAACACTTCTCAATAAGTGTCTGATCGTTATTTAACGAGAATCCACACAAACACTTTAAAGTCTATCTTGACTTTGAAGGAAGAGATTCGTGCCCGGGATCCTTTGTTTCATGTCTTTAATGACATCACAAAATCCCTCATATGTGTTGCTTTATTTCCTTTTCTTTTGCACACTAAGCATGGAAATCTTTTTGATTTTCCAAAATTCTGGTTTCATTAATTACAAGGCGTAATTTTTTAAATGGGATTTGAAGTTATAAGGGAGTTGTGGTTAATATTGATCCACGTGGTCAATTTTGCTTTAAGATGCCGTTTCATCTAAAAGGATAAGATGCTGACTCAGGCGGGAGTCCAATCGATTTGATTTTCAAACGGCGCTTGACAGCCAGGCGTATGAAGTGGAACCGTTTCGTTTCTAAACGGCGCCTGATGGGAAGGCGTGCTAATCGGGACTGACACTCTCTCTCATGCGTGATCATCGGCGCTCGTAACTGTCACGCATCAATCACTTCCGAAAAACCCTTCGTATTTCCCTTGAAGATTTGGGACAGATTCTTCTCTCTCCTCTACCCACAGTATAAAAGGTAACGTAAACCATTGTTTACCTCTTTACTGCACCCATATTTCAGAGAGCAAGAAAACCTTCAAGCATTCTACTGTTCATTATCTCTCCCATCTTCTTCACAACAATGGCGGATTCTTCATCAGTTCATGCTACTTCTCACATCTTGCCGATTCGTCCCCAACAGAGTTTGATCATCGATCTTACTCCTCAGGTCTATGACGCTTTCATGTTCCCGATAATCGAATGCCTTAAGTACTCGCCGATTGCTCCTGCTCTCACCAAAGTTGAAGCAGTTCATATGGAGTACTTATCGCAGATCTTCGCCACTGCTCATTACGACAAGGCAGTCCACAGGATCTTCTTTGACGTGCTCGATCACAAGGCGTCAATCTCCAAGCAGAGGTTTTGCTCAATCTTAGGGTTTGAACCTGATTCAACTAGGGTTAACCCTGACTCGATTCCGGTGGGTCACATGTTCTCTATGTTCTACAACATGGGGTATACTGAGGTGCTTGTGACATCCCCAAAATCACGGCCAGAAAAGACCGGTTTTGTTTATACTTTATTTCAAAATCAGAGTAATCTTTTAATAAAAGTGTTGCGGAATTTGTCCCAAAACAATATTATGATAAAGATTTATCAAAAGCATTTCCGTAGAAATGTATTTCATTAAAAAGACTCGAGATGTCATGTTCGATACAGTACATAAGTATAAACAATACAACATAGGCCTTACTACATTATTCCGTATTTACAGGCCTAAAATCCATTAATCTCTCATCCCAAGACATCACATCTATGCTCATGCGCCACTACATGTAATACAAGAAACTGAGTGGGTCAGGCTTGGGAGCCTGGTGAGCACATAGGGTTTTTAACCCACAATAAATAAGTTTATTAACTTTATTAAATTAAACAACCCGATTACCCGTTCCCGTTATCCTCACATTACGTCCCTAAGCATCTATCATAAGGGACCTACCCTAAGGATTATCATCGGGACGAACATTACTGCTAAGGGGATTCCTCAGCAATAAATGTCCTTAAGGCAACCATGTGGGGGATGGAGTACATCTGGTGAGCACACAGTTCAAATAAACACACAGTTCGAATAAACACCTACAGGTTGCGAGCCTGCTAGTGTTCCACTGGACTGTCTAGAATAGTCCGTGGTCGTCATCTATACTCCGCTAGATGACTGGATCATCATTAACATCTATAACGAGGCCTCTCATTATTTTATTTTGTCACACAACAACTATTACATCTACCCATGTTTTACCAAACACATTTTGTAGATATAAAATACATATACAGTTTAAATCATTGAAAACATGTATAAAACGTTCATCCAGCATAGATAGCAAGTATTCAGATAATATGCACACATAGCAGGTAATTTATATAAAATACTTCATATCTATGTGTAAGCTAAAAGTAACTATGCACTCACTTGAGAAGGTGGTGACTCGGTACTCGGACAGCGCTTTGTTTACTTTAAAATAATTTCCTTTGACGAAACCTAGTATTATCACCACTAGATTTTAGTCTAATATTACCGTGACTAATTATTAGTCTTATTATTATTATTATTATTATTATTATTATTATTATTATTATTATTATTATTATTATTATTATTATACAAGTGTTTAAACAATACTTTCCAACCACTATGTACAGACAGGAGCCAGACATAAAACACCGGAGGGCAGGACCATTTTGGCGTATAGCACTTCTGAAATCCAACAACCCTATGCGGCCCTTTAAACCAGATTCTCCGTACCGCGAGTAGTTAAAAAGATATTATAACGACAGTTATATAAGTCATAATAATGGCTCAAATATTTATTATAAATTTATAATAACAATACTAATTTTAAATATAAACTATATTTAAAATAGGGTAAGCATAACTTACTTACAAGGGGATTTTAGCTAGGAGTCGGGCTCTGCAGGGGCAGAACTTCGTCGCTGAATCTTTCTAAGAAAGATTCGTGCAGCGCTTCAGCGCTCACCTTACTATACTAAAACTACAGAAAGAGAAGTCGAATCACGAGGGACCGAAATGCTCGGGGGATAAGGAGAGAAAGACTCTTGAATCAAGAGATGGTGCAAGAAATATGAGAGCCCAAGCCTCTTATTTATAGTAATTGAATTTACAAAAACTACCCTCCATAATTACTTAATGACCTTATAGTTATATAAACAACTAAACACCCCTTTATAATACTATTTTAAATAGATTTAACGATATTTGCACAACTAATGTCGAAAGAACTCAACATTAGTCTTATAATGACCGCATCATCGATACCTTTCTAATGATATATACATATGTATATATATGTGTACGTATATATGATTTATACTTTATTTTAATACGTAAATATGCTATCATAATTTGTAACTCGTTCATACGAACTCCGTTTTTGACGTTATTTATATCCACGTGTAGGTGGAGACGTACACCACAACTTTCGTTTAGACTCCGTCGGCTAATTTTGACTTTATTTTTAAAGTTATATTTGTAACAGGCCGGGACAGGATTGGTCCGTTAAAATATCATAACTTCTTTATCCGATGTCCATGTTCGTCTGTCTTTTTATCGTTACGCTACTAATATCGTTACGCTACCTCCCAGTCTACCATCTCTGAAGCTGCCATTAAGAGGATTGTTGATGCTTTTTCCAAAGCTCATCAAGTCTCTCTAGACTCCGCCACTGCAGCCATTGATGCCTCAACCAAAGCCTGTGAGGCAGCGACCGAAAAAGTTGATAAACTATTCACTGATGCTTCTTCTTTGTTACAGTCCTTACAGGAAAATGCTGAAGCCACCAAAACAACGCTGGAACCTATTGTCAACCAGCTGGCTACATCCGTTGCATTAGAACTGAAGTCTTTTGCTTCTCTTCGTCAGACTCTCTCAGACGACCACTCAACGTTTAAAGTGACGATTGAGGAATGATTGACTAAGCTCCATGAGGATCTTGCAGCTGAAAACTCACTCATGGACGCTCTGGCCAGAAAGACCACCGCTCTGAAGGTCAAGACTCTTCAACTTTCCAATTCTCAAAAGGAGATTGAGTCTCTTCAATCTGAAAGAGAGGTGATTTTATCGTGTATTTCGGATGTCCACGCATCTATTTCAAACATCCTGGAAGCACATGACCCGATACTCAACTATTCTGTGAGGCGTGATCTTGCAGAAAAGCTTGCTCCTGCCCTCTCTCTACTGAGCAAGATTGAAGGGCTCCTTGATTTCGTGTCCATTCCGAAACAAGGGGGAGAAAAAGAAAATGTGTCTCAACCGCCTCCTACTTCAACAGCAACACACACAACCGAACCTCCTCCTACAGGCCAAGCCTCAGGTTCGCGTGTAAAAGACAAGGGCAAGAAAATTGCTGAGGAGAGCGATGATGAAGATAAGGAGACCATTGCCGACCTTCTGAAAAGGCAAGGTCGAGATAGAGATGCTGACATCAGCGCTCGTGTAGCTAGAGAGGCTGAAGAAGCCGAAAGAAGACAGAAAGAAGCTCACGACCTTCTCGAGACCAGGAAAACTCTTTTTCCTCCTTGGACTCTTGAGAAGCTGCTGAAAGAAGCCATCGAAACACCCAACATCTTGTGGCTAGAACCGGTGATCTCTCTAGATCGTTCTAATACTATCGATTCTTAGTTCAATATGCCACTGACCCGAAAGGCGTTCGTATTCCATGCCTTTGACAACATTGCTGAGTTCCCTCATCCGCATCCAAAGGTTGACAGGGACTTAGTCGATTTCTATCTGAGGGCCGCTCAACCACAGTACCAAACATGGAGCGCTCAGAAGATTATCAATGTTCGGGTTCTAAAGCCGTACAGGGAAGGAAACTTCACCAACGTTCGGTTTAAGGTGCTGAGAGGATCTGCCAAGACCGAACATGCCATCTCGCTTGCTGATCTTCCCAACTTGAATCCACACGACTGGATCATCTTGCACAACATCCTTCTTACTAATGAAGCACAATATGGTCTGATCATCGACCACTTCAAGAGGATGCTTGTTTGTTACATCATGGAAGTCGCTAAGATGGATCAGGAGATAGCGAGCGTATTCAAGAAAAAGCCTACCATATCTCCTGTTGGCTCAGCAAGTGACCTAAACATGATGTAGATGGGAAAGATAGACCCAAAGAGAAACTCCGTTATGTTTACCAGAAACGAAGGCCAGAAATGTCTTTTCGCTTTGGCAGACAAACCTCTCTATACCACTGCATGTCTGGAACATGTCTTAGGGATCATTCATCGGTGCAAGCAGAATTCGGCGGATGACAAGAAGTACTTTGATGATATGATTCAATGGTACATTCGCTTCAGACAAACAATCCTTGCCCTGATCTCGCGTCTGTTTGATACAACCAAGAAAGTTCCAGCAGCTGGTCCAAGCAAGAAGAAATGATAGTCTCTCTCCAAATTGACGCAAAGGGGGAGATTGTTAGGTCCAACTTAGTGTTGTGTCCTTTGGGCTCGTTAGCTAGTCTAAGTTTTATCTCCGGTATGGGCCTGTCCATCCGTGAGTTTTATGTAGGGTTTATTATAAATAGATGCTTGCATGCATCCTAGAACGTAACGATTAGATAAGATTTGATAGAGATTTTCAAGCGTATTCATCGTTCTTATTTTTGTAACCCTAGAATCTTCTACAGCGGAAGTTCTTAATCGAGCTCTACTGAGGATTGAGTTAATCTAATCATTCGACTCATTTAGATCCATACTTGTGTTTTATCTCACTGTTTTTACGTTCTTTATTTACCTGTTACAAAGATCTAATCGATCAAAGAGTTTTTATATCTCATCAGAACACCTTTTAAGGTGTTAGAATTGCCCTCAAACACCTCCTATGGCTTGGGTAAATGTCTAGAATCAACCACAATTGAAGTAGGGGCTTTAAACACCAATTAAACCAACGACTTAGGAGTTTACGGCCGTAAACCCCCCTAGGATTGGTTCATGGGCCGTAAACTCCCAAAAGGGGGCCAAATGATGCCCTAACTTCCCTATATGGCTTGGAAAAATGCATAGAACTTTATACCCTTCCATTTAAGACCTTAATACACCTAAGGAATGGGCATGTAAGAGTTTACTGCCGTAAACTCCTAGTTTACTGCCGTAAACTCCTCAAATGGTCCTTATATTGTTCAAATTCCATTCCAATGCCTTAAAACTTAGTCTAACATCACCCCTCAAGAGTTTAAGACCATTAAGCATCCTAGAACACCCCCACCCTGAGTTTACGGCCGTAAACTCATGGGGAGTTGGTCATCTGGGCCGAAAAATCCATAAGGAGTTTACTCTTGAAGAGCAAACTCCATATTCAAGTCATACACACCCTTAAATGCTACCCGGAGCACTCCTAGCACTTGACCAAAGTGTTTTCCGCACATTAGGATGCATTTATGTGTTTAATTAGTATTATAATTACTAATTGTATGTAAACATATGTCACCATATGTTAATAGGTCAGTAAGTGTGTCCAAGTCTTCACTTGACACCGAGCACCCAACCGGCACCTCCATCCGATCCACTTACAACAGGTGAGTTCATACCCCTAAATTAACCTTTTAAATGTTTTCACATGCTTTTATGGGGGTGGGGGAGGGGGGGGGGAATACAAGTAAAAACAAGCTAGTTATCATTTCAATCATATGTGATTAATAACCCGCGTGCATAAGGATTTATCACATTTTCAGCTGTTTTACCAAGTATAATACTATAGATGGTTTTCCAAAACGTCTTTACTTATTTAAATCTTTTCTCAAACTGTCTCTCCCTCGTGCTGTATGTTTTACTTCTAAACCAGTTACAGCGGTGTTTTAAACAAAGGTTTTCTTTACTTATATTGTGTTATCAAAATATATTCAAAACGTGTTTTTGAACAGTTTTCAAAGCATGTTTTACATAACGATATCAAGTCGTAAATTCTTATTTGTAAAGGTTTTACCAAGGTTTTCATCTATACTTCTATGCTTCTACTTCGTTAAATGCATACCTGTACTTGGACTTAGCATAATTCACACAAGTGCCTTATATTTGGACTTAGCATAATTCTACAAGGGATATAAGACACTATGGCATCCTAGAACATCCTCACCATGAGTTTACGGCTGTAAACTTATGGGAGTTAGTCCCAGGGCCGTGAACTCTATAAACAGTTTACTCTTAAACGTTACCCGGGACACTCCAAGCACTTAACCAAAGTGTTTTCCGCACGTTAGGATGCGTATACGTGTTTAATTAGTATTATGTGTACTAATTGTATGTAAACATATGTTATCATATGTTAATAGGTCACTAATTGTGTTCAAGTCTTTACTTGACACCGAGCACCCAACCGGCACCTTCGTTCGATCCACTTACAACAAGTGAGTTCATACCCCTGAATGAACCTTTTAAATGTTTTACATGTTTTATGGGGGGGAATACAAGTTAAACATGCCAGTTATCATATCAATCACATGTGATTGATAACCCGCATGCACAAGGATTTCTTACACTGTCAACTGTTTTGCCAAGTATGATACTGCAAATGGTTTTCCAAAACCTCTTTACTTGTTCAAAGCTATTCTTAAGTCATTTTCCACGCTGTGTGTCTTACTTCAGATCCTGTTACAACAGTATTTTCAACAAAGGATTTCTTTACTCAAAATGTTTTATCAAAGTTTCATTCCAAAACTGGTTTATGAAAGGTTTTCAAACATATTTCACAAAAGAATACCAAGTCATGATTTTCTTTAGTATAAAGGTTTTCCAAAGTTTTCATCAAATTTTTCTTCCATGTTTTTATACTCCTATTTGTTAGATACTATTGTTTCGTTACACTTCTACGTAGTTAAATGCTACTACCTTGTTAATGCTTTTGCTTGTTAACGCTTCTATTTCACGATACGCGTTGACTTGATAACGCTTCTACTTCACTTATACTTGTTAACGCTTATACTTCACGATAAACTTCTACTTCACGATATGTTTCTACTTCACGATACACTTCTACTTCACGATATGTTTCTACTTCACGATACGCTTCTACTTCACGATATGTTTCTACTTCACGATACGCTTCTACTTCACGATATGTTTCTACTTCACGATACGCTTCTACTTCTCGATATGTTTTTACTTCACGATACGCTTCCAATTAGTTAAAGGTATGCATGTACATGTATAGTTATATAAATAATGATTAAAGGACTTAGGAAGGCTAGTTCGCCCTATCTCGTTTTCTTCGTTGAGATGTAGTCTGGTGGGATCGGATATCCATCCGAAGGTCGTTTGATCTTCAGTTATATAACATGTGTACATGTATAGATATATGGGTTTTCACATCGGTCGGTTCTGTTATGAGTCTCTATTGCTAGTCCAGCACTTTCATCAGAAATTACTATTTGGGATACATCTTCAGGACACGGCCTTCTCCGTTGTCTAGTTGGTAAATAGAATCTCTTGTAGGGAGAGCGGACATTGTGTGTATAGATCTATACGGGATTGACACCCCCGCACCCTGACTGCTAGCTACAGTCCACGGCCTACGAAGCCAAGGGGTGACAAATGTCATATTCACATCAACGCTTGCAGGTCGTCAAGTACTCTAGTGTCGATTAGTATGGTTACGAGTATCTCCATGTTACCTTATAATTCATGGCCTTAAGGTAATGACGTTCAACACTGTATGCTGGAAATACACACCTAGAAATACACACCTCGAATATACACACCTAGAAAATACACATCTCGAGTATACACACCTAGAATTACACTGTTTTTAGACCTTACTAGACGTATCATTAAATTGATACTGTCTGGGGTCTGTATCCACTGTTTTAGAACTTGCTAGTTGTATCTTTCATTTGATACTGTCTGGGGTCTGTCTTCACTATTTTAGACCGTGCTAGCTGTATCTTTCATTTGATACTGTCTAGGGTCTATATTCACTGTTTTAGACCGTGCTACCTGTATCTTTCATTTGATACTGTCTAGCGTCTGTATTTTCTGTTTTAGACCGTGCTACCTGTATCTTTCATTTAATACTGTCTAGGGTTTGTATTCATTGTTTTATACCTTGCTAACTGTATCTTTCATTTGATACAGTCTGGGGTCTATGTCTCCTTTTGATAGAGTGAGCCAGGCGTGTCGTTCATTCGATACTCTCCTGGAGTCTATGATTCCTTTTGCCTTAGTCAGCAGTCTTCACTGCTGAGGCATATGTTATTTTCCCTGATATTCTCCTACTTTCTTTAAAATCAAATCCCGTATTTTGATAATGATAGTGTTTAAGGGAAAACTACTTTTTACCACATAACTCTGTCGGGTCTTGGTAGAAGACTACTTTTATTTAAGAAAATATAGGATTTTCTGGAAAGGACTCTAATGCATCCTTGATTCTAAACTACTACTACTTATATAAAGTTATTTGAATAAAATGACACTAAATACTTATGATGTCACCAGTGTTTATAAAAATGCTGATACTCGCTTTCAAATAACTTGTATTCTCAGGTCAGCAATAGACATGTACATTCCAGGAGCTTTTGTTGACGACGGTTTTGTACCAAGCTGCATCTATACTAGTTTCTGTTATACTTTGATGTTTCTATGTAATGTAAGCCATGTAAAACTATTACTATTAATGCAATGGTTGTTGTACTTTGATTACTATACTGCATATGGTGTGATACTTGACATGACGTCATCCACCCCAGAACGTTTCGCTGTTCCGGTTTTGGGGTGTGATAGACTGGTATCAGAGCGTTGTTTATAGTGAGCTAAGTATATCAATTCATAAAAGATATACAACCTATAAATACATAGGGATAAAACAGTCTGACCAAGAATTATACTTTAAAATATAACCATATTTTACCAAAGTATAAGAACATCCAGAATCTAAACACTCGAACACAAGTATCACAAGAAGAACAAGAATAAAAGTCTTCGGATGTTGAACATTACCGTCAAACCTGGGCAGTTATGTAATCGTAAGATGGAATAAATGTAACCTGATCAACTATGTTTATTCGAGATGCGATGAACGTGTGCTTGGGAGTGATAGTGGTGTTGCAACAGGTCTGAAACTTACCAACTAGGATGCTAGAGCCAAACATAAAGTTTAAAATACTATAGGAGTATTTTGAAATACTAAAAGACTCACATTAATCCCAGAATCACATTCAGAAGATAAGAAACAACCAAGAAATTAAAATACCATAGGGGTATTTTAGGATCCATAGACAACCTTGTGTGAAGAACTAAAAAGATCCTTATTGATATACCTACAATTACAGAGAGTATACTCCCAAGGTTACATATAATAAGCATCCCATAGGCTAAGAATGTGTGGTTTCGCTCTACTTCCTTTTCCTTGTTTGGATGTGGATATCGAGTAGTATCACATATTCGAAGGCCTATCGGATCTAAGCTATATATGATTTGTATACCCTGTGTAATCGTAGCAGGACTCGATATGGATCATCCAGTGAAATGTTAATAATCTCTTAGGATTCTTTAGACATTTCCATTCTCACACGAACCCTGTAGAAAACCCTATCCACTTCAGTACTCTGCAGAAGAGTTGATTCAGACCCAGAAGAGGTTCATTGAGAAGATTTCCAGTTCAGAAATAAATGAACTAGGTCGAGACTATTGAAATCACCAAGTGCCTATATCTTTTAGGGACATCAGTGAGAGATTCGCCTAAACTTCCGAGATTTCCAGTCATCCATCATGAAGTGATGACACCCAGAGTCGGATTCGAAAGTAAGGCGGAGTAGAAATTCAATATGTCTTCACGAGAAAAGAACCCTAGGTAACTACCGAAGGAAACCAACACCGGTCCCGGTCAGGGATACGAGGTAGACTGAGGGAACCAGTACATGGAACCCAAGAAGTTTCTTCTCCTTACGATTCGTCACACTAATACACTCATAAAATAATACAATTTAGTGAGTTAGTGGTTACACTACTCACGCTATGTGTTAGGTGAATCGCCTTTTCCCGTTGCCAGTAACACGATTAGAGTGGATCCCCACACCTCTATTGAGAGTGTTTAGCCATAAGCCTTCATGAGCCTCTCTTCCCGCGGTGTTCGTTCCGAACTGTTCTCAAATATTTCCAGGTCGGAGAGTGAACCTTTCCCAGTATAAAGGTAACTTAGTAGGAACGATTCCCATCTTATGGCTTTTCCGATACTCATACTCCTACCTTGAATACCAGGACTACATCATAGGGATGTAGGTCGACACTCAGACAACCAATATCCGAGGCACGGGAAAAATTTAGGCCTAACATAGTAAGGATAGATATGTCCAGGGTTAACCATCGTCACTCATCCGCTTAAGTCCCTTTCCGTATAGGAAAAACCATGCCTCCGAGCAAGCATAACCAATCCACTAGCAAGAAACCTACTCTCCTACTCGATGAAGCTACCTTCCAGACTGCAGTCTCGACAGCCGTTGCAGCTACCATGGCTCAACTGAATGCTAACAATGTCAATGTTAGCAAGAGTCCTATCAAGAATTCTGATCCTAGTGGTGGACAGCAGCAACGAACCCATGTGTACGCAACTACCCAAGAACCTCAGCCAACTCCACTAAAGAGAAAACTCAAGATCGCGGAGGGAAGTACTCGACTCAAGGACCTTCCGAAGGGCAATGAGCTGAGACAGTCAATACCCATGCCAACCCTCCCATCCTGACCTCCAGAAGACCATATACCTAGGAAACCTTCCCCACTACAGCAAGTGCAGTTTCCACCATCATGATAGCTGTCGAGAACTCTTGTGCTAGGTACAATATGAAGAGCCATGCTGCTCGCGTCTGTAGAATCCTGGTTGAGTTTATTACATCAACCACCAATGTGGCAGACAACCCAGTTTACCGCCTATGTGGTAAGGATGGACACTTCAAGAAGAACTATCCAAAATGAAGGAAACAACAAAGACTCAGGAGGAGTCTGACTCTAATGCTTAGGGAGAAGCATCAAGGAACTCGGTAGATTTTGGTACGTCTCTCAATCTCAGATAACTAACTGAAAACATCAAAAGACTAATCCTAAATATAATTACTTCCGCATTAAGGCGAAAGTCGTAGCATTGTTATAAAATTTAAAATTTCATCAGGTAAAACTATAATGGCTAGATATATACGTTACGACCATGTATAATTGAGATGGATAGACCTAGAGTGAGAGAATGCCGCCTCATTCCCTGTTCCTCGTTTGGTTGTGGATTTACGGTGGAGTCGCTTAGTCAACAGTCCTCCCCACCTTAATTATACATGACTAGTATATGTTAGGCGATTATAGAAATGCCTCGTGAGAATCCATTCATAAAAAGGTACTCTACTCTCTATAGTTTCGCATCGACTCTATCGGTCCAAGTATCCGCGGCAGTGATACATGGGACAAAACCCGAGATACCTAGAACTTGTGTGCTCGTTCGACACATGACTCTATCGACCCTCCTACTGTATCATGTCGAAGTGTGCCAACTTCAACGACTCTATCAATCATGGTTCGACTGCGTGCAACCATGTGTAAAATCCCGAGTGCCATGTAAAAAGAACTTTCTCCGTAGCCATTTCGGCAATTAAAGGTTCTTCCAAACCTAAACAAAATAAAGATAATAAAACCTAATGTGATCCGCCATGTCGTCCCTCTTACCTCGAACCTTCCGAAGTACCCAGGAGAGGGGTACGGCATGCTGTTAACCAACCCCTCTTAAACGGATAGAAACTGAAGCGAAAGACATTGCAGGTATTCCGGAAGACGATAACAACCCGAAGCATACCTCGTAGATTCCCCAGAAAGACCCTTTGCACCTCGCAATCAGGTTCGTGAATCAAGAGGATAGAACTCATGGGACTGACCACTGTAACTGAGTATATGCGTATGGGTGGTATATAATTAAGATAAAAAAGATTTAAGATGTGTGTTTCCTCCCTACTCCCTGTTCCTCGTTGGGTTGTGGGTTTGGGGTGGAGCCGCACAGCTTAACATCCTGCCGACCTCAATTATATATGGCTCGCATACACCAAGTATTAGTGGTTAAGCCGAGTATGAGCTCTACCACGAACCTCATAGTAAAACCATTTGTCCTATTCCATAGAATAGGAGCTAGAGTCAAGAGAACCATGGCAGGTTGAGCCACTATAATGACCACAAGTCCGAAATTTGTTGTCATCCTGGTTAAGCCAGCATAGTAGCCAACACCCTCGGTTGGTAAGGAAATCTAAGTCGTAAGAGTCAAGGACATTGACTACGACCATCTATTCACGCTTAATCCCCTGAATTAAGCATCTCAGCGGATGTCCCGGAAATCCGAAAGCTGTGATGAGTTAAACTCTTAGAAGAGTGGATGAGGAGATTAAAGTTCCGAGTGGTGAAACCCCATACTCACTAGATTTAACCTAGACCGAGGAAACTCAGAACCTTCAGAAGAGTAGTTGTCGAAGATGTTCGCACTACTCAGGCACTTCGTCAACCCTGTTACAGACAAGTAGTGCCTAGGATCCTCCGCCCCATCAGATGGAGGAAGTCACCATCGCTTTGTAGACGATAGACTACTTTCTCCGAAGTAAACACTAGAATACCGAGAACCACAGGATAACCTCCGTAGCCAAGAATACTTGGTGAAAGTGTGGAAGTGGTTGCGTTAAGCCTTATAACCCAGATCCCGAAGAGATTATAGACTTGACACCAGTCTAGGGGTTAGTCGATGGGTTATACAGGAGCACGCGCTTTCCGCACTAGAATAAACTAACGCCTTGGAAATCAGGGCATGTCGTACAAGATTCATTGGACTATCAGGTGTTCCACGAATACTATCTCAGGCAAAATGAGTAGAACCACCTCTTGAGATAGTCCAACACTTGTCTGGTGAAACCCTATCTCCCCGACCCTGAGGGTTTCCATTAGGAATATCTCAAGACTCATTAGTGCAGGTTCATTTTACACAAGATTGAGATAGCCACTCTATAACAAAAGATACCGTAGACACACAACCCGTCCGATGATCTAGATAGCCTCTAAAAGCCAAATTGACAGGAAACGCGAATCCAAGGACAACCCGAGCTTTCTAAGAACCAACCTGAAGGACTACACTTCCAGTATGAGAGAGAACGTTTGGAACTTCGGAATGGCGATCACGCCAGTGATGATCTTGCCATAGAAGTACACTATGTTCTAAGTACTGAAAAGCTCTACCCTTTCGAGAGCTTAGGATCGTCCGAGATCCTTTACGGAGATTAGCCCAACCCTCGTCACACCACTACTACTTTCGGAAATTCCACAAGTTTCTAGACTTGATCAGTACGCCCGACTTCACTCTTCGTATCCCACTCATCGTGATAGAAACCATTGAGAACCCTAACTTCGTAGACATAACTGTAGGAAATCGCTAACTGCACGAGACGGAATCCGCATCCCGTAGGTGAAGGTTTGTTGGAATGACAAACACAGGCCAGAGTTCACTTGGGAGTGCGAGGACAAACCGAATAGGAAGTACCCTCCTGCCTCTACTCAGTCATTCATACCTACTTCCTTGCCTAAACCTGAATTTCGGGACGAAATTCCCTCTAACGGGGGGATGATGTGACAACCCAAAATTTATTCCGTCATCTTTAACCCCTTTTCTGTTAATAAGGCTCGTCTTATTTAACTGCCCGTTAACTTTTGGACTGGTTAATTAATTTGGGACTTTTTAAATGACTTTATGAAGGTTGAAATAAATTAGAAACATCACAATATTACCTTAGAAAAATTTTAGTTTCAACCAAGTCAAAATACAACCACTAAATCGGGTGCGACCAAAAGCCCTGTTTAATGGCAGTATCGGGTAGATTTCCACTGAGCCCTAACTCAAACCCCTATATAAGGGGGAGTGGACTTCATTTCCACCCTTTTCACCCTCTCTCTACACTCTCCCTCTACAACTTATTTTCGTGCCAAAAACGCCCGTTTCGAGCCCCAAACGAGTAAGCCATCTACCCTAACTTGTTGTATAGCTTAACTATCATGCAAATTCGTGTTTAAAACATCAAATAGGGGTACATTCATGTGTTTACGGCCCAAGAACACTCTTGGATCGTGAACACCATTAAATGGGGTTTTTAAGCCCCAAAACCCCTCCAAATTGCCCCTAAGGATTAGATATGACTTGTAGACTTGCACAAACGAGCTTAGAACACCTTGAACTAGACTTTTGGGGAGTAAACTTGAGTTTACTGCCTAAGAACATGCTTGGGCCGTAAACTCCACTTCATGGGGAGTAAACTCAAGTTTAAGTGTTAGAAATGCCCACAAACACCTCCTATGGCCTTGGAAAAATGTCTAGAAGCTACCCCATTGAAGTAAAGTCTTTAAACTTCAATTAATCCAAGGAAATAGGAGTTTACGGCCATAAACCCCCCTAGGAAAGGTCCAAGGGCCGTAAACTCCTATAAGGTGCCCACATGATGCCCTAAACTCCCCATTTGACTTGGAAAAATGCATAGGATTTTATTCTCTATCATTTAAGTCCTTAAAACACCAAAAGGATATGCACATAGGAGCTTACGATCATAAACTCCTTGTTTAGGGCCGTAAACTCCCTTTGTTGCCCTAAATCCACACAAGTGCCTTATATTTGGACTTAGCATAATTCTACAAGGGATATAAGACACTTTGGCATCCTAGAACATCCTCACCATGAGTTTACAGCCGCAAACTCATGGGAGTTAGTCCCAGGGCCATGAACTCTATAAAGAGTTTACTCTTGAAGAGTAAACTCCCTATATAAGCCATACACACCCTTAAACGTTACCCGGGACACTCCAAGCACTTAACCAAAGTGTTTTCCGCACGTTAGGATGCGTATACGTGTTTAATTAGTATTATGTGTACTAATTGTATGTAAACATATGTTATCATATTTTAATAGGTCACTAATTGTGTTCAAGTCTTTACTTGACACCGAGCACCCAACCGACACCTTCGTTCGATCCACTTACAACATGTGAGTTCATACCCCTGAATGAACCTTTTAAATGTTTTTACATGTTTTATGGGGGGGGGGGGGGGGCGGGGGGAATACAAGTTAAACATACCAGTTATCATATCAATCACATGTGATTGATAACCCGCATGCACAAGGATTTCTTACACTGTCAACTGTTTTGCCGAGTATGATACTGCAAATGGTTTTCCAAAACCTCTTTACTTGTTCAAAGCTATTCTCAAATCATTTTCCACGTTGTGTGTCTTACTTCAGATCCTGTTACAGCAGTATTTTAAACAAAGGATTTCTTTACTCAAAATGTTTTATCAAAGTTTCATTCCAAAACTGGTTTATGAAAGGTTTTCAAACATATTTCACAAAAGAATACCAAGTCATGATTTTCTTTAGTATAAAGGTTTTCCAAAGTTTTCATCAAAGTTTTCTTCCATGTTTTTATACTCCTATTTGTTAGATACTATTGTTTCGTTACACTTCTACATAGTTAAATGCTACTACCTTGTTAACGCTTCTACTTCACTTATACTTGTTAACGCTTATACTTCACGATACACTTCTACTTCACGATATGTTTCTACTTCACGATACACTTCTACTTCACGAAATGTTTCTACTTCACGATACGCTTCTACTTCACGATATGTTTCTACTTCACGATACGCTTCTACTTCACGATATGTTTCTACTTCACGATACGCTTCTACTTCTCGATATGTTTTTACTTCACGATACGCTTCCAATTAGTTAAAGGTATGCATGTACATGTATAGTTATATAAATAATGATTAAAGGACTTAGGAAGGCTAGTTCGCCCTATTTCGTTTTCTTCGTTGAGATGTAGTCTGGTGGGATCGGATATCCATCCAAAGGTCGTTTGATCATCAGTTATATAACATGTGTACATGTATAGACATATGGTTTTTCACATCGGTCGGTTCAGTTATGAGTCTCTATTGCTAGTCCAACACTTTCATCAGAAATTACTATTTGGGATACATCTTCAGGACACGGCCTTCTCCGTTGTCTAGTTGGTAAATAGAGTCTCTTGTAGGGAGAGCGGACATTGTGTGTATAGATCTATACGGGATTGACACCCCCGCACCCTGACTGCTAGCTACAGTCCACGGCCTACGAAGCCAAGGGGTGACAAATGTCATATTCACATCAACGCTTACAGGGCGTCAAGTACTCTAGTGTCGATTAGTATGGTTACGAGTATCTCCATGTTACCTTATAATTCATGGCCTTAAGGTAATGACGTTCAACACTGTATGCTGGAAATACACACCTAGAAATACACACCTCGAATATACACACCTAGAAAATACACATCTCGAGTATACACACGTAGAATTACACTGTTTTTAGACCTTACTAGACGTATCATTAAATTGACACTGTCTGGGGTCTGTATCCACTGTTTTAGACCTTGCTAGTTGTATCTTTGATTTGATACTGTCTGGGGTTTGTCTTCACTATATTAGACCGTGTTAGCTGTATCTTTCATTTGATACTGTCTAGGGTCTGTATTCACTGTTTTAGACCGTGGTAGCTGTATCTTTCATTTGATACTGTCTAGGGTCTGTATTTACTGTTTTTGACCATGCTAGCTGTATCTTTCATTTGATACTGTCTAGGGTCTGTATTCACTGTTTTATACCTTGCTAACTATATCTTTCATTTGATACAGTCTGGGGTCTGTGTCTCCTTTTGATAGACTGAGCCAGGTGTGTCGTTCATTCGATACTCTCCGGGAGTCTATGATTCCTTTTGCCTTAGTCAGCAGTCTTCACTGCTGACGCATATGTTATTTTCCCTGATATTCTCCTACTTTCTTTAAAATCAAATCCCGTATTTTGATAATGATAGTGTTTAAGGGAAAACTACTTTTTACCACATAACTCTGTCGGGTCTTGGTAGAAGACTACTTTTATTTAAGAAAATATAGGATTTTCTGGAAAGGACTCTAATGCACCCTTGATTCTAAACTACTACTACTTATATAAAGTTATTTGAATAAAATGACACTAAATACTTATGAACTCAATAGCATTTATAAAAATTCTGATACTCGCTTTCAAATAACTTGTATTCTCAGGTTAGCAATAGACAGGTACATTCCAGGAGCTTTTGTTGACGACGGTTTTGTACCAAGCTGCATCTATAGTAGTTTCTGTTATACTTTGATGTTTCTATGTAATGTAAAACATGTAAAACTATTACTATTAATGCAATGGTTGTTGTACTTTGATTACTATACTACATATGTTGTCGTACTTGACATGACGTCATCCACCCCAGAATGTTTCCGCCGTTCCGGTTTTGGGGTGTGACAATCCTCCCACTCGTCATTCATAGATCAGAGACACTAGTAACTATTATAGGTATAGTTAGGAGATTCTAACCACTCTTCCTATTCTTGAAAATTCCAAAGGAGTCAGTTCATTTGTGAGTCTATATCGTTATTCTAGTACTTACAATATAATTCAATATACGAGATGCATCTTCAAGACACGGATCTCCCCGTCGTCAAGTTGGTAACCAGAGTCTCCTGGAGGGAGAGCGGGCATTGTGTGTATAGATCTATACGGGACTGACACTCCCGCACCCTGACTGCTAGCTACAGTCCACGACCTACCAAGCCAAGGGGTGACAAATGTCACATTTATTCCGACGCTTGCAGGGCGTCAAGTACTCTAGTGTCAATCAGTATGGTTACGAGTATCTCCATGTTTACCTTATAATTCATGGCCTTAAGGTAACGAGAATTAACACTGTATTCTTGAAACAACACTCTTAGGAATACTCTTTGTTTTAGACCTTGCTAGCTGTATCGTTCACTCGATACTGTCTGGGGTCTGTGTTTCTTTGTTTTAGACCTTGCTAGCTGTATCGTTCATTTGATACTGTCTGGGGTCTGTGTTTATTTGTTTTAGACCTTGCTAGCCGTATCGTACATTTGATACCATCTGGGGTCTGTGTTTCCTTTTGTTAGACTGAGCCAGGCGTATCATTCATTCAATAC
Organism: Lactuca serriola; assembly: GCF_051521515.1. Classification (NCBI taxonomy): domain Eukaryota; kingdom Viridiplantae; phylum Streptophyta; class Magnoliopsida; order Asterales; family Asteraceae; genus Lactuca; species Lactuca serriola. The sequence goes on from NC_136412.1 coordinate 115,072,630, forward strand.
TCTCCTGGAGTCTATGATTTCTTTTGCCTTAGTCAGTAGTACTTTCTGCTGAGGCATATGTTATTTTCCCCTAGGATTTTTACTAGTGATGTTCTCCTACTTTCTTTAAAGTCAAATACCTTATTTTGGTAATGATAGTATTTCAGGGAAAATTTCTCTTTAAAACATAACACTGTCAAGTCTTGGTAGAAGCCTGCTTTTAATTAGAAAATATAGGATTTTCTGGAAAGGATGCTAATACACCGTAGATTCTAAACTACTACTTTTTATAAAGTTATTTTGAATAAAATGCTTACTTACACAAATGACACTAAATACTTATGAACTCACCAGCATTTATAAAAATGCTGATACTCGCTTTCAAAATAACTTGTATTCTCAGGTCAGCAATAGACAGGTACACCCGGGAGCTTTTGTGAAGCCAGCCTAGAACCGAGCTGCATCTATACTAGTTTCTATATTACTGTGATGTCTCTATAAAATGTAACTTATGTAAACTATTACTATTAATGCAATGGTTGTTGTACTTTGATTACTATACTGCATATGTTGTGATACTTGACATGACATCATCTACCCCAGAACGTTTCCGCCGTTCCGGTTTTGGGGTGTGACAAATTTCAAGCGCTCAATTGAAGAAACTTCAAGAAATTCCAAAAAAAAAGATTGAAAAAATCAAGTTCAAAACGAAGTATAAATCAAAGTTCAATCAAGTTAGAAGTCGTTCCAAAGTTACATCTGGCGAATAAAGAACTGTGTGATATGATACTTGTGGCTCTCGAAAAAGTGAAAGCATAGAGCTCGGGCTCTTACGGGGGTTGTTGTCCCTTGCTACTTCGGCGAAAGTTGATTTGGTCGTGTAGGTTCTTAAGGATGCGTCGATTCTGATTCTTGGCCATCTAGTCTTAAGGACATGAGATCCGGACTATGTTATTTTCGCTCATAAAGCTAATTAAGGTGCAAAGTTTAAATAAAACTAGAGTTGGATTATTGTGTTACATCGTTTTGTGGCCTTCCTTACCTTGGGAGTCTGTGATACATGAAAGATAGCAGGATGGTTGCTTTGGTGTTAGTGATTTGAGCCCAGTATCGATGTAATGTCTGATCGTAAAAGAAAAAAATATAAAAATCTAAAAAAATTATAAAAAAAGGAAGCATGTTTCATTTTAGTTGTTCGTTTTTCATTTGCATACCATTTTAGTTCATTGTTCATTTTCTTTATCTTTGCATGCATGTTTTATGTTTAGCTTTGGTAGTTCTTGTTATTTAACTTTTTGTTTTAGTTAACATGTGTCTAGGTTGTTCCGCTATTGCCTTTAGCCCCAATTCTGTTTCCAAAGTTATCGTTTCCTTACTTGAGGGCAAGTAAGGTGTAAGCTTGGGGAGGTTTGTTAGATGCATTTTATATGCATCTTTTAGCACAATTTCCTATGTATTTCATTATAAAAAGTTAATTAATTCCCGATTATTCTTATGTATTTCAGGTTTCATGATTATTTTGAAGAATGCCCGTACTGCTCACGTTTGTTATGATTTTTCAGGACCATTTGGAACACATGGATGATTGCACAAGTTCGGGATGCGTTCGTGGATGCTTAGGTGCTTAATTGGAGTCTAGACCAAGGAAGGATATCGGGAAATGATCAAGAAATGCTTGGAAGGAGGAACGACGATCAAAATAGCCAAAAGTAGCAACTTGCGATCATATCTTCTATCCTTGCGATCGCAGGTTGCCTTCGAGGATTTGTCGAGCCAAAAAAATGCATCAGTATAGAAAAAGAGGCACTTGCGATCGCAGGTACAGTCCTTGCGATCGCAGGTTGGTCAATTTGCATCGAAATAGCAACGTACTTCATTAAAAAATCCCGTGACGCACTTTCGGGTGATACATGCGATCGCAGGTATGCCCCTTGCGATCGTAGGTACGGTGTTTTGACAGCTAGACGTATAAATACAACCTGATACTCTTCCAGTAACCCTAATTTTGGCGATTCTTGGCGATTTTCAGAGGTTTCCAAGTGAAGAACGCAGATCTAAAGGAGGCGATTCGATTTTTATTTGTAGTTTAGTAAAATTTATCATTAGACTCTATTTCTACTGTTTGTAATCCGTTTTTAGCCATGTCCGGCTAAAAAACTCAGATTTCAGTTTCGCAAGACGTAACCTTTTTGTATGATTAATCATTAAGCACTATGTTTGACTATGATTACTGTTTAGTTTGACCAATTTTGTGTTAAATTGAATGCCTGATTTTGATTTCAGTTTCTGTTGGCCACTTAAATTGTTTGTGAATCATTCTAGTCATCTAATTGTTTAGATCCGTAATTGTCTAGACTAATTAGTAAAAAGTGACAAGTATTAGATTAATTCTTAGATTAGGGTTAAGTCTGATATGAATTGATAAAACAAGTTTTAACGCCTCCGAGATTATGAGAGGTATTGAACTTTACTGGGAAATTACACTGTGTCTAATGCAACTTTTCTTGTTGATCAAGAGCTTGTTTGATTAATTTAGTTAAAAGTTAGGTTGAATTCAAAGAACTTATTTTTATTAAATGATTTTTGTAATAAAGGTTATTAGAGCTTGTTAATGAACCTTAGTACCAGTTTAAACAAGTGCATAGTCAAATATTGTGTTGAAGGTTAATTATATGATTAGGGGAGTCACCGCGAAATTGAAATTGCTTTCTCTCATTTGAATTTTCATCACTTTAAATTTAGTCATTTTCTCGTCATTTTCAATCTCTGTTAGTTTAATTTTCAAAAACAAAACCACCCCTTTTTATGTTTATTGCATTAATCAAGAATCAGTTCACACCTTACGCAAAGAGGTGTAAACATTAGGACGTGTCCCTGAGGATTCGACCCTGCTTACCTGTACTACCTGTTAGTGCAATAAAGCAGTTTATCTTATACTTTTATTTGTTTAAATCGTGTACGACAGTGGTTCTAACACGTCTCTTAGCTCATATTGACAACGTGAGCAAGGAATATGTGACATTCCTTTCGCAAGTACTTTTGGGCTTGAATACTCGAGATGATATGAAGGTTCGTGTCAGGTTTGTCACCATAGACAACTAGAGTTTTGCTAGACACCAGATTAAGGCGAATAGCCTTTTCATAACACATGATGTCGACACGATGAAGACTCAACAAATCCATGTCGATAATGACGCCAAAACTTTTAATCAAGACCGACATGAGGTCGATTGAAAATGAATGACTATCTAGAGTTAGAGTACATCCTATGTATATACTACCAGTGCTCTCAGTCTTTCCGTTAGCCATTTCTATAGTGAACGGTTATTTAAGTGCACGTGATTGTTGCTTAAGTAAGTGAGCAAATTTTTGGTTCACGAAACTCCTCTCCGCTCTAGTATCAAATAGTATGCATGTATATGAGTTATCAAGGAGAAACTTACCAGTGACAACTGTGGGGTCAGAAACTGCTTCCTCATGGCCTATAGCCAAATCTCTTGCCACTCCGCAAGTGTTCCCTGTCTTCGGGCAGTTTCTTTTGTAGTGACCAACCTCGCCACATCCGTAGCAAGCCTGGCCCACACCAACGTTAGGGACTTGGTTGATCGGCCTTGCCGGAGCTTTGCAGAAATGAGCAGTGTGCCCCTTCCTGTTGCAGTTAGAGCATTGCATTTCCCGACAAGGTCCATTGTGGTGGAAGCTGCACTTGTTGCACTTGGGCAAGCTCCCTGCATACGGCTTCATTGGTGCAGTAGCAGTAGGTGCTATCGCAGCATGAACGGCCATGACCTACTGCTTTTTGGCAAAATTCTGTGCCGCGTTCTTCTTCTTGTTATCCCAAAACTTCCTCTTGTTGTCAGCGGCTTTGGAGAGTTCTGGGATGGCCAGGATTGTTGTTGTAGTTGGGGTGCGAACTCCATGATCAATGAGCCGCTGTGCCGATTGCTTGGCACTATCGAAGGTAGTGGGGTTTGAAGCTAAGACATTCCCCTGAAATGGAGGCACCAGCCCCCAAATATACCTCTCAACTTCCTTTCCCTCAGTAGGGACCATTACCGGGCATAGTGCTACTAGATCACTGAATCTGGCAGTATAGGATACTATGTCGGAGCCCTTCATGGTCAGGCTCCAGAGTTCTTGTTCAAGTTTATGAACCTCACCCCTCGGGCAGTACTCTTCTATCATGAGCTCCTTCAGAGCTTCCCAGCCCATAGCATTTGCCAAAATTAGAGTTAGTGACTTGACATGGGTATTCCACCAAGTCAGGGCTCTATCCGCAAAGGTGCAGGCAAAAAATTTAACTTTGCTTCCTTCCGGACAGGAACAGATCTTGAAGATCGATTCCGTCTTTTCGAACCAGTGTGAGAGGGTAATGATTCCGACAGTCCCATTGAAGGACCTGAGCTTGTAGTTGGTGAAGTCCTTATATGAGCACTCCCTATAGCGCACTGGAGCATCACCTTGAGTGGAATGCACAGTTGTTCCACTCTCGCTAGTTCCACTAGCATTGAAATGAGCTAGGGCTACCATAATAGCCGCATTCACCGTAACTTAGATTGCTACTGGGTTGTTTTGTGGGGGAGGTGGAGGTTGCGTAGGAGTCATCAGAGGATTACGCCTTGTCACTCTCCGAGGAGGCATAGTTTGACTAATAGTTTACAAAGATGCAGATGATAGTAAGAATCAATTGCAAGAATAATGAAAATGGATCATGGAGTAACTCTCCATAGTCCAAAAAAACAAAGGAGAGTATGATTGATATAGAGATCTAGTAGTAGAAGTCTGAAAGTACTTGGATATGGATTTCCACAAAAGATTAGATGACTGTCAATAATATTGGCATTAATGATGTAACAAGTTTGGAAAAAATGACCGAAAAGTAGGTCTTACATCAACCCAAAATAAGAAAATTTTGACAATACTAAGACCTAACAGCAGTACTAGATAGATAGGAATATTTACAGGGAAGAGTGCTACATAGAGCATAGATACGATGGTTATTACTTAAACCAAAAGAAAGGACGAGTAAAGCGTCTTCTACCGGCGACGGGCACCCCTCGGGAGAACCCTCAAGTCAGCCAACTGACGCTCCACATCAAGGAGGTGTCGCTCATAAACCCTTTGGTGTACCTGGAGCTCTATGACTTCAACTGAGTTGCAACCAGTTCTTGTTGCAGATCCTCATTGTCTCTCTCATCTCTCTCTCGAGCATCTTCCAGACGACGAATGCAGACTATACTAACTCCCACATTAGCATCAACCTCCATGATTCGGTGGATGGCTGTCCTAACCTGCTCTTCGTTACAAGCAACCCTGCAGACCAGAATGGGCAAGACTATGTCGGCTGAGCGTCCCTCGCTCAGGTTGTAAAAGCATCGATCTCCATTGTTTGGCATAGGCTGACCCTACTCCTGACTCTATGCACCCAAGTATTCTACCCACAGAGGCGTCGGGCCTTGAAAAGCTGGATGAGGTTTAGGATTCGGGATTGGAGCCACCAGAGGCAAGTCATTGACTTCTGGCTCGGAGTCAGAATCCTCCGGAAAGTTCTCTGCGAAGTCATTATCCAAAGGGATTGGATGATTCTCTTCTGGCTCGTCATCGAGCCATCCATCATTGCCTTGGTTGGGGAAGTACAAATCGCCAGGGAGATTGAATCCAACAATGAAATCTAAGCGAGAAAAGGGATGAAAGAGATAGTTAATAGACATACCACTTAAGATAATTATAGGATGATCTTTATCAGTTATTTCAATACTTGCGTAGTGCATACTAGTTACATGTAATCAAAACAGGATAGACCTTCGAATAAGTGACACTAACTCCAAATCCACAACCATTCTTAGGCACATGCTAATCACTTCTCGGAAAGATATAGTTGATCAGGCTATATCACTCTCAGATCTGATTATATGTCCCCAAGTCTACTTGTGTTGTCCAACAACCACAATACTTTTGTTCTGTCCTAGTGACACTGGTTTTAGTATGAATGCAGGTGTGTATACTTAGGTTAAATATTTTATTATTTAAAAGTATAAACTCTTGGTCAGAGTATTTTAATCCCGATGTGTTTTTAGTTTGTATATCTTTTATGGGTTGATATACTCAATTCACTATAAACCTGGCTTTGATACCAATCTATCACACCACAAAACCGGAACGGCGGAAACGTTCTGGGGCGGAGGACGTCATGTACAATATCACAACAATGCATAATAGTAAACAAGCAACAACATCATCCATTGTATTAATAGTATAATTTAAATACAAGTGTGTTATGTGTATAGTTTATAAGACACCAAAAATGAATAATCAGAATAAAGATGAGTCTTGAAAGCTCCGTCTTCTCAAAACCTGGCCATCGGTACCAGTCTACTGGTGACCTGAGAATACAAGTTATTTTGAAAGCTTAGATCAACATTAAAGCTGGTGAGTTCATAAGTATTTTAGTGTCATTGTTTGTATGAAACTGTTTGATGTAAATGTTTGTAAGTGTTTGTAGTAAATGTTTGTGTCTCCTAGAAAATCCTATATTTTCTACTAAAAAGTAACCAATGACATTCGTCACCCGTAGACCTGCAGGTCACACTGTAGCTAGCAGTAAGGTGTAGGACGGTCAGTCCCAAATAGATCTATACAAAAATTCATGCTCTCCCATCAGGAGACTCTGGTTACAAAACGTGACACAGCAGTAGATTTCCGTGCCATGAAGTAGTGGCTCACATTAATGTTATAGTATTATAGTGTTTGTATAGTATGCTCTACTGTATTGTATGTTCTCTCTGTTCTAGTGTATATTATGTTCACTTTGTATAGTGTAGTGTATGTTCTCTTAGTTTCTCATCATAGTATGTTCTTTCTGTTTCTCATAAGAGTAAGTTTTTATTGACTCATGAATGAACTGACTCTTGTATGTTTCATTGTACTAGAAGTAGTGAGTAGTAATTCCCTAAACTATCCCTATTATAGTTTACTAGTAATGTTGTTTGAATGACTGAGTATGTTTGTACACCTTTGTTAACCAAAGGTGCTAAAATGATGTAAGAACTTTTATATCTACATATATACATAATATATAACTAAGACTCAAACGACACTCGGACAAACAACCAGAAACTTTAAGTCCACAACCAAACAAGGAACAGGAAATAAAGTGAGTCATCAGTCCTAAGTCCTTTTAATCTTACTTATATAACTATATCTATATAGACATGATTTTGACAATATAAATAAGTTTAAAATAGTTTAATAAAGATTTTTAACCATTTGAATGGTAACATATGACTTGATGTCAGTTTGTAAAATGTTTTGAAGACTTTCCTTGATAAAACAGTTTGATGTATAAGAAAATCCACTTGTTTGATAGTTATTAATCACATGTGATTAATAACTATAATGTTATCAACTTGTATCCCCCCATAAAACCATTTAAAATCATTTAAAAGGTAGATCTAGGGGTATTAACTCACCTGTAGTGAGTGATGCAAATGTGAGATCGATATTGGATGCTAAGTGTCAAGTGAAACCTTGAGCACATACGGATCCTAATAAGCATATAATGATACATACATGGATATAATTAGTGTTTATACAACTAATCATGCAACAAAAGCACTCTACGAACTAGGAAACACTTAGATTAAAGTGTTAGAAGTACCAAGGATTACATAAAATGGGTTTTAAGGCCACACTAGTGTGTCTACGGCCAAGGGTGTGCGGCCGTACACACCTTGAAGAACATGTAAAAAAGGGTGGTCTAAGGCTATATCTAGCATTCCCTAAGTGTTCTTGACCTTGTGTTAGATTATATCATGAGTTTGAGGCCAAATGTGCACTAAACAAGGAGTGTACGACCATATGAAGGGTGTACGGCTGTACACTCTTTTTGTTCATGCATAATATGATGATTTTGTTGGATTAGTGTCTAAGTTCATAACTATAATTGGTATGTACTTGATCCGACTCGACATGGTCCAGTTGGGGTGCATGGCATCAGAACATTTGGATAGGCCGTTTGTGAGGAGAGGACATTTCTGGCATATTAATATATTATAAGTTTTAATATATTAATATGAAATCATGTTATTTAATTAGTATTGATCAAGAATAAATTTGGACTCAATTTAGTGATCAAAAGAGACTAATTAAATATATGGGGATTGATTGTGTTAATCGTTCATTCTTATATATGTGGGATTATGATCCATGATTCCTTATGTTGGGTTTAACCCATGTGGTGACCCATGGATACTCCATGGAGATTAAAACCCATGGAGCATAAGGAATGGGTAGAAGATGAAGTGATGAGCGAATCGATTTTGTCGTGAAGCTCCTTGAGATGTTTTATTCTTTTCAGATGTCTTCCAACAATGTTGCTTCTGACTCAAACCCTACCAACTCCTTCTCTCTAATGAACCTTTGTGGGAGAGTCATCTTTGATGGTACAAACTTTAATGATTGGATCAGGAACATTAGGACGGTCACACGTTACACGGACAAGGAATATGTCCTCGACAAGGTGCTGAAATTAATTAATGAGTCTACTGCTACTCAAAAGGAGATCGCTGACTTTAGGGCACATGAGAGAGATGCTACCACAGTGGCATGTATCATGTTGGCCATAATGACAGCTGAACTCCATAAGTCCTATGAGGACTTTTACCCTTTTGAGATGCAGATGGACTTGATGGACGGCTACCATCAAAGTGCTCGCCAAGAGAGGTATGAAATCATCTCTTCCATGATAACAACCTGGATGAAGGATGGTGAATCCATCACTAGCCACATGTAGAAAATGCAAAGGTTTGTGGACTGTTTGTTGAAGTTAAATGTGAACTTCCACGAGGAGTTGGCTATTGATATCATACTGCACTCCTTACCTTCTTTTTATGATCCGTTCCGGATGACCTATCACATGAACAAGGAGGAGGTCACACTTAGCAAACTTCAAGGACTTTTTAAGGGTAAATAGGTTGTTAATACTCCTACTCCTAACACTGCCCCTGTTCTAGCAACTGGGCAAAGTAGAGGGAAGAAGAGGAAGACCCCTTCGAAGGGTACCAAGGGAAAGTCTCTTGATGGCTCCTCTTCAAGTGGAACCAAAGGTGGTTTTTTCACTCCTTCTTCCAACCCAAAGGAAGCTCAATGCTTCTATTTTCAGGAAAAGAGGCACTGGAAACGAAACTGCCCTAAGTATCTGCAAGATGTTAAGGATGGAAAGGTCAAACCTACCCATGCAACTATTTACACTATATTGTCTAATAACTCATTACAAGCTACTTCTTGGGTTCTTGATACAGGTTGCGGTATTCATATATGTTCTGATTTGCAGGGCCTAAGAAGAAGTGAGGATGTGGAGCACGGAAAGATGAACTTGATCATGGGTAATAGGAAAGTTTCACCTGTCACCAAGATTGGAGTTTATTCTTTGTTGCTAAGTAGTGCATTAGTGTTAGATTTGAATAAGTATGGTTACTTGTCTAAAATGGTAAGAAATATTATTTCCTTTCATGGTTTGTACAAAAAAGGATTTACTTTTTCATTTGATAATGAAGCTGGTGGTATTAATGTCTTTTATAATAATGTTCTTTATTTTAAAGCATTACCGTGTGATGGTGTACATGAAACTGTGTCGGTTGTAGACAACTTAGGAAATAATGTATTACATATCGATTCTTCCACTTGTTTGGATAAAGCATGCTTATGGCATTGTCGTCTTGGACATGTTAACAAGAAGCACATAGGCCAACTCCAAAAGGCTGGAGTCTTGGAGTCATTTAAATTAAGGTTAGATGATAGTTGCGATTCTTGTTTACTTGGAAAAATGACAAAGTTACCCTTCACTGGTACATGTGCTAGGGTTGATGGTTTGTTGTACCTCATACATACAAATGTGTATGGACCCTTCAGAACCGCCACTAGGGATGCTAACCGCTTCTATGTGACATTTACTGATGATTACAGTAGATATAGTTATGTCTACTTAATCAAGTGTAAGTCAGAAACCTTTGAAAAGTTCAAAGAGTTTAAATAGGAAGTGGAGAATCAGTTGGGCAGGAACATTAAGATGCTCCGATCCGATCAAGGAGGAGAGTATTTGAGTACATAGTTCCTTGACTATCTTAAGGAATGTGGAATTGTTTCATAATTGACACCTCCTAGGACACCACAACTGAATGGTGTGGCTTAGAGGCGCAATCAAACCTTGTTATACATGGTACTTTCCATGATGAGTCCAACTTCGTTACTAATCTCATTCTGGGGGTATGCCTTAGAGATTTCCACTCATATCCTAAATCTAGTCCCTACCAAGAAGGTTGCCAAAACACCTCACAAGGTGTGGACTGGGAAAGTTCCCAATTTAGACGACATCAAGATTTGGGATTGCGAAGCTTTCGTGAGGCATGAGACTCAGGACAAGCTCGAACCTCGAAGTGAGTGATGTATTTTCATCGGCTACCCACATAATTTTTTGGTTACCTCTTCTACATACCCAGTAAGAATGTGGTCTTTGTGGCAAGAAGAGGGGTCTTGAGAGAGAGAGAGAGAGAGAGAGAGAGAGAAAGAGAAAGAGAGAGTTTATAATCCAAGGAAATTATGGGAGGCAAATTGACCTTGAAGAACTTCAAGAGTCAAGCAGTGAAGGAACCTCAAACCCTAGCAATCAACCTGAGGAGGAAACTCCTGATGATGAGTCTGTACCTCTCAGGCGTTCCACAGGAGTTAGGAATACACCTGAGCATTACTATGGTTTTCATATTACTGCGGAAGGTGATGCATTTATACTGAGTACACTGGTAAATTTAGATAAGCGTAATAGCTTTAAGGAAGCCATGGCAGGCCCTGACTCCGCCAAATGGAAAGAGGCCATGGACAGTGAGATTCTGTCCATGTATGACAAGAAAGTTTCGAACTTGGTTGACAACGTACCAGGTCGTAAGACAGTCAGGTGCAAATGGATCTTCAAGAAGAAGACCGACATGGATGGGAATGTACACACATACAAAGCACGACTGGTTGTGAAGGGCTTTACTCAAACTCCGGGATTTGACTATGACGAGACCTTCTCACTAGTAGCAAAGATTAAGTCTATTAGCGTTTTGCTAGCCATAGATGCATTTCATGATTATGAAATATGGCAAATGGATGTGAAAACCGCTTTCCTTAATGGAAAGTTGGATGAGGATCTTTTTATGAGTCAGCTAGAGGGTTTTGTCGATGCAAAGCACCCTAATAGAGTGTGTAAGCTTGAGAAATCCATCTATGGATTGAAACAAGCATCTTGCAAATGGAATCTTTGTTTCGATGACAAAGTCAAAGAGGTTGGTTTTTTGAGGAGCGAAGATGAGACTTGTGTATATGTTAAGGCTCGTGGGAGTATAGTTAACTTTATGGTATTGTATGTAGATGACATATTACTCATAGGAAATGACATACCAACCTTGTAGGAGGTTAACTCTTGGCTTGGGAAGTGTTTTGCTATGAAGGACCTTGGAGAAGCTGCCTATATCTTAAGGATAAGAATATAGAGAGAGACAAGAGTAAGAGACTAATTGGACTTAGTCAAAGTACCTACTTAGATAAGCTGTTGAAGAGGTTCAACATGTAGGATTCTAAGAAAGGTGACTTACTAATCTAGTGTAACACCAAACTGAGTAAGACTCAGAGCCCGAGTGTAGAGGCTGAGATAGATGAGATGAGTCGAGTACCATATGCTTCCGCTATAGGCCCGATCATGTATGCTATGACTTGCACTAGCCATGATGTGGCATTTTCTTTGAGCATGGTCAACAGATACCAAGGGAACCTGGCAAGGCTCACTAGACTGCGGTGAAGAATATTCTGAAGTACCTACGAAGGACTAGGGACTGGGTCCATACCCTTGGTGGGAGTGATGACATAAGAGTGGTGGGGTATAGTGATGCTGGTTTCTAGACTGATAGGGATAATTTCTGCTCTCAGTGGGGCTGGGTCTTTACCATAAATGGAGGAGCAATTACTTGGAAAAGTTCCAAGCATGAAACAGTGACTGATTTAACTTGCGAATCAGAGTACATAGCAGCAAGCGAGGCGGAAAAGGAGGCTATATGGCTAAAGAACTTCATTGGAGACCATGGAGTTTTACCAACTATTAAGGAGCCTATCAATATTTTCTGTGACAACGAGGGTGCAGTTGCCTTAGCTAAGGAACCAAGGGATCACGACAGATCCCCTCACCAAGGACTCCTCGTGGTAAAGAGGGTATCATCAGATGAGAACCCAGCAGATCCCCTCACTAAGGGACTGTGTAGACTTAAGCATTTGCAGCATGCGAGGCGCATTGGGCTGAAGGATGATATTAGATTTATAGATTAGACAGCTATTTCTGAAACTTGTAAAATATAGATTGACATTTGACGATTAAATAAAACTTTTTGTTTATTTATAAGTAAAGTGTTGATATCTTGTCTCAGTTATTTTCTCTTTGTTTCAATTTTGCATGCTTTGACTTCCAGAATAATTACTTTATTCAAACTCTCCACATTCAGTCATATGTTGGAAGTAGATATGAATCAAGACTGTCATGAATTGGGTTTGTATCAGTCTAAGATGTTAGACATAGCAAAAGTTTCTACAAGATTCATAAGTGCTCATATGTTCTGAGTATTAGATTCAACCCACACTTGCTTGTATCACTTCATGGAATTTATCTCGAGTGATCATGAGACGGTAATATAATATAAGTCTTCAAACCTAGAGATATGTGTTGTTCATTATGAGTTGGTTGTGCATTGATTGTACGAAAACGCATCAGTAACTCGATGTTATAAAACATGCTTTTGTGTATGATTCAACAAGTAGTTAGTACAAGCATATGAGCTGAAGTTTATCTGTTCCTTTTAATCCTTGGAGGATTAAAAGCGATATCTAGGCCTCTCAACGATTTTGTATTGACCTATGTGTCGGGCCCGGTCAGAACCAAATTGATGTGTTCAGTTTAGTTCTATTTTAAACAAATAGGAAATCGGGAAACAAACTGCTGGACAATAAGTACGACATTGTTCCATGTATTTGTCAGGCTGATATTTAGAACATAGGATTATACGATCACTTATCTTAAATGGCGCATCATCATCTTAGTTCCGCGATAGTTTGAAAGAGCTACGATTGCTGGTCGGTTCTTGAAGTCAAACATGTAACTATAGTTATTAGACTTATCGAAGTGGGAGACTGTTGGATAAGTTGTCTAAGTCCAAAACTATATTTAGTATGTACATGACCCGATGTGGCATGGTCCATTTGGGTTGCATGGCATCTCAACAACTGGATAGACTAAATGAGAAAAAGGACACTTACGATTTGTTAATATATTATAAGTTCTAATATATTAATATGAAATCATATTATTTAATTAGTATTGATAAAGAATTAATTTGGAATTAATTTTGTGATAAAAAAGAGACTAATTAAATATATGGGGATTCATTTGTAAATCATTCATTCTTGTATAGTGGGCTTATGGTTCATGATTCACTAGATTGGGCTAAAACCAATTAAGTGCTCCATGTATGCTCCATGGAGGTTATAATCCATGGATCATGGGGGAAATGAAAAGCCATGCACATTAGGGTTAACATGGTGTAGCCGTACATGTGACACACTATATAAAGAACCTTATATGGAGTAAAATTGGCGACTAAGACTAAGAAGGTGATGGCTAGACATTTTTTGATAAAAGTGTTTTTCTCTTAAGTTATTCCAAGAGTTGTGGTGTTGTGTGAAACATTTGAGGCATCACATATGTGGTGCTAGGCTCACAAGGTCTTAAGGAATCCAAGCTACAAGAAAGGTATGTCATTCTACTAGTTTTTTATATTATAAGTACCCCGTGCCATGCTAGTTAGGATGAGAACCTTGGAAAATTCTTATTTGCATGTATTTTAGAGAAAACATAGATCCAACGTTTCTAGGGTTGCATGTACACCATAAGAGTGTTAGAATGTACAAAACCCATCACATCGGATGATCGTGGGAAGGCGGAGGGTTGATCGTGCACCTCCTCACATTTTATGATTTAAACTTTTGGGATTCTCTAATATGAAACTATTTTGAAAAAATTTGGTAATAACTAATGCCTTTTGGATGTTTGAAAAAGTTTTAAATTTTCTTGAATTTTATGGATGTTACAAGTTGGTATCATAGCCTTGGTTTGAGTGAATTGGAGGAACACTCGTTTGAATCCAGTCTCAAACTAAGGAAATGATTTTCAAATGGTTTTTAAATGGTTTTCAAAGTTCTAAAGGAGGATGTGATGTGTATGATCATTCGGAGCCAGTAAGTAGACCCCAAAATACCATACTGTTATTTGATACTATTATATGTTAGAACAACATGCTAGTGATAGGATAGGAACCTTCAAGAATTAAATAATAAGGATTTCCTGATATATGATGCCTTACCTCTTGTAGAGCACTTGATTGATTGTTGTATGACTCTTTCGTGTGTGAACTAACTATTGAGTGAATACACTAAGGCACATGCTATATGGGTTAAATGATCTTAGGATAAGAGATTTGGTATTGCTGCATAACTCTTGTTTGAGTCCAACCTATGTAGGATTAAATCTTTTAGTCTAAGATTGTTTAAGTTGTACCGCATGTAATTGTATTCATGAAAAAGTTATTTGGCACCAATGAAGGTTCGTGTGGTAGTTGGTGGTAGGATGGATTATGTAGGGTCGGTCGTCCAGTTGTGAGAGATTTAGCCTTCCTATAGGGTTGAGGATTAAGCGCTCACCTATGTTTATGAGTAGTGTTAGGGCATTGTGATGATCACTAAGATAAATACGGGTAGGTGTGGAAGGTAGTATGGTCTTGTACTACTGAAAGCACAGGACCCGTACGCATGGTAGAGAAGTCACAACCCCTAGGGCTTTGTTGGGAGTTGGCTCTGGTGGTATGTTATGTGCTTCATCTCATACGTCCTTAGTTTATGTTCAGTATGGTGATGTCGAGACGATTGGAGGAGGGATCCGAATCAGGATCGGGATCGGGAGCTAGTGGCCAGGATAGGATGGTGTTGTCCGTTGAGCTGATACGGGAGATGATTTCCATGGAGATTTCTCGGATTTTGCAAGAAGAATTGTCCGGTGTCATGTATCGGGTCACTGCCAGGGTAATCGCCAAACTCAAGAAGCAAACTGCAGCCTTGCAGACTGTTAGAGGTGTTGCTATTGAAATGACCACTGGGGGAGTGTTGGATGTGGGGATACAACTAGGAAAGAGGATGAAGGATCTTTCAGTAGAGGATGACGAGACTGAAGCTGCTGACCTGGGTACTGGAAGTCAGGAGAATCATCAGGTGTGTGGAAAGTGTGGGGGAACTCATAGATTTGCTTGTCACAAGTTCAGGTGTTTCATGTGTGGAGAAAGAGGGCATGTGCAACAAGATTGTAAGAAGGATCATATATGCTTCCACTGTCATCAGCCATGTCATTTCCGGTCCAACTGTCCTACTTTGGAGGAGGAGGGAATTCAGGTTCCAACGATCATCGTTCCTCAGGAGGTCAAGATCGAGCCGCAAGAAATCTCTAGTATGTAAATAGAACCTGCATTATGTAACAATTTTATGGTGTAATTGTCCTTGATCGGTATTTGTTTTGTTTCAGAATTTTGTTGGGTATGGATAAGTAGTGTATTCGGGTTAGTTATCTGTTTTTCCTAATCTATGTACTATGAATCCTCATATATCATTCGGCATGGGTTGTTAGGGTGTTGGAAGGCTCAAGAGAATTTTATTGCGACGAGGGAATGTATATAGCTAAAGTTCAAAGATTCATTTGAGGACTGTAGTGGGTAAAAGATTCGCCAGTTCAGGGTAAGAGTTATGGTTTTAAGTCACCAACATAAAGGACTTAAGGAGTTGGTCGTAGTCGCTAGCGACAATATGTCAGCGTCGGGGTACGAAGGCGGACTGATGCGACACGAGTAACTTAGTGATACGAGCAAGGGTCGCATTCTTGGTAATGGGAAAGCCAGACATTGCATTGTATTTAGGATGCAAGCAAGGAAGGTATGTTTGGATCGAAAATCGATAGTTGCGTATGCTCTATAAGTAGTTATAATTTGGAAATTTAGAGGTCTTCAGCTGGAATTCAGGTTTCTCTTGGTTTTTGTTTGATCCATATCTGGAGGATTATTCGGCATATGTTGTTCATTCCACGGTTAAGTATGGTGATACATGGTTGGATCGGTTAAGTTATGCTTTGGTTTGACCACAAGTGGGTGGTCGTTAGTGTCTAAGTGGTAGAGAATTGGGAATTCCCGGTTTGACCATCCGCCGTTGAAGGTTTCTCAGTTACTGTTCGGACTGCTGTTTTCAGATTTGTTGGGCAGTTGTTGGTCGGTGAACCTTTACAATAACAGGAATTTTCAGCTCCAGGTGGACTTGTGGTACTCTAGTTTAGGTGTCAGGATATTCTAGACAATCGGTTGATGAGTTCGTCTTTCAGCGGGAATCCTCCGAAGGATTCAAGAGGCAACAGTTAAAAGCAAGGAATGCATCACCGACCCTCCTGTACAGTGTGTTTATGTTCTCTCAGTCTTTGGGTATGTTTACCCTTAATGGTGGAATGGAATTTCGATTCATATCAGACTCGGGTTTTGGCAACCTTTGGGATTCCCATGGAAGTCTTCACGAACTAGTTTCGTGTTGGTCAAATTTGTTCAGTCTCAGTCTAGTACGGTATCTTGTTATGATAAATCATGAGGACTGGGAGTTCCCTAAGTATGTGGATGGTGGAAATTCCTTGCGTGTGTCCGTGGGTTGACCAAGGTAGCATCGGAGTTTGGTTCGACTTATGGGAATGGTTAGGTTGGGATTATAGTCTGCAAATTGGATCAAGATTTTGATCATCACCCTATTCTCGGATTGTGTATGACCAAGACTTCTTAAGGTTTTGCTTAGGTAGCAACTTATTCTATAAGTGAATCATACATGGTAGGGTTTCAGCATGGTTGTGCTTGCTCGATGTTGTGAGGAACATTGATTAGTTCCCTTCAAGGCAATGGAAGGAGGTGAGTATCTTTAGGCCCAAGGTGTTGGGCAAGCGAGGTGATGCCGACAAGGTCGGTATGAGGTCGAGAGCATTCTAGTCACAGACTGTGGGCCTAGTGGACAGGATTATTCGTTTCTCATGTTTGGGATACTCTCAGTATTGACGCATTGATGGGGAATCGAAAGACCCACAAATTTGTTGGTTTGGATAAGGGAGCTGTACGGGTTGTTGGGAGTATCGGTCAGGTATCAGGAAGCCTTTGTGGAATACCTTCATTACCTTTCTGGTTGTACGGGTTGTGGGGTTTTGATTTCAATATTGGAAAGTGCTTATGATGTTGCAAGTCATAAGAACTCTTTATCATGTCCCAAGTGGTTGTTAAGGTGGGGGTAAACCTGAGCCGATAAAAATGGGTGTAATGCGGAAATTTTAATTAGTTGATCATCTAGCTCATCGAAGCAGTGATTGGTAATGGCATAGCAGAGAGCCAATGATTATTGAGGTATTAGTACAACAGATGGTCCGGTTCTAGGTGAAGTGTGCGGTCAATATGTTTTGAGTATCATTTCTGCATGTTACTAGTAGTGTCTCCAGTTAGGGGCTGAGGGTAGATTTATAACTGGATGCTCATCAGTTTTAGGGGAGAATCTAGAAGAAGATATTTTGAGGCGCCATTTCCAAGTGGGATCTTGGTAGAAACTTACGTTGGGGATCATGAGTGTATACATGCAAGGTCTATATTCTGGTAGTGTCTGAACTAAGTAGAGGATCTTTCAGTCGGTGGTGTGAATTGTGAGTTTTGGGCGAAAGGTGTAATGTCATCATAATGTTGTAACCAAAGGGATGTTTGGGTTAACATGTTCCTGTCTTCCAGGTTCTGGGAATCTGGTGGTTGGATCAGGCATGGGACTAGTAGTCTCAGCGACAGGGAGAAAATTCTTTGCATCCAGGATTAGTGAGAGGTTGCGATGAATCAGAAGATTTTTGGAGAAATGCAATGGTGTATCCTTGGATCTTGGGTCGTGAGTTTAGAACCCACTTAGATCTTTCTCCTAGTATTTAGAATGTTGCTTCATGGTAATCGCCTGCAGGATTGTATACTATGAGAAATTAGTAGACAACAGGGAGTGGTATGATTGAAGTTGGTCGGTATTATGTGCATACTTGATCCTGATTGTCTAGTTGATGACATATTGTCTTTGGTTGGGTTGAGGCGGTCCCACTTGTTGCAGTAGGCCAAGACACCCTGTGCGGGCCGATAGAAAGTCGTAAGCACGGAGACTCAGGAGGAGCAGTAGGGTTGAGGTGCTAGGCTAACAAACCCTGGGTATTCCAACTTGATGGTTGATTAGACCTAACATGGTCGCATTCCAGCCCGAGGATGATTGGGCCAGGCACGAGTGTTCGTGTTTATGAACTAACAATGATGTGCATGTTGGTTCGGGAGTTAAAGGAGGCATTGAATTGTAGCAACAACGTGTGATCTGTGATTCCGTTTTCTGGTGGGAACCTTAAAATATCAGAAGTTGGATAATCAGTTTAAGGGATAAGTGGAATGAAATTAGAAATGGTTCAGTATGAGCGGTCTGTCAAGGAGTCAGATCGGTTTCGAGAATCTAGTCTTCATATATTAGGTGAAGTGGGATTGGTCCCTACGTGGAATTATGGATTGGGTTTCTCCGAGGTGGAAATGTTCTGCCAGGTTTGATCATCTTGGGAAGGTCGTTGTGAGTTCATGTTGTGGAGGTGCCCCTCAGGAGGTCGGACATGCTAAGGGTGGTAGACGATGATTTCGAGGACAAAATTGAATTTAAGTGGGGGAAAGTTGTAACATCCCAATTTTTAGGAATGAAATTTTAAGCTTTATATGCATTTCCCAGGGTAACTCAACGAGTTGGGAGGCGCCAACTCATCGTTATATCAATAGGGTCTAAGGCACCAAGGCTGACCCTTTTTGGATTATCTCATGTTATAGGATGATGCTATGTTAGTGATCTGTTAGATCTATATCCTAGTTATAGGATGATGCTATGTTAGTGATCTGTTAGATCTATATCATGGTATATAGGATGATGTTATGATTAGTGATATGTAGATATGTATGACTGTCTGTACATGCTAGCTAGCCTATGATATTTATGTGTGTATTGTGTGATTGCAGGTGGGTTGAGGCGGTCCTGCTTTGTGCCCTAGGCCAACATACCCAGGGCGGCCCGGATAGACTGCAGACCCATCACGGGGTACTAGTCAGGCCGAAGGCCTGGAAAACGGTCCATACAGGCTGAAGACCCGGGAGGGCGGACCAAACATGTTGAAGGTTTTGAGAGTAGTCCAGATAGATTGAAGGCCTGGTGAGGGCAGTCCAGTCATACTGAAGACTCTGAGAGAGGACCAGATAGACTGAAGGCCCGGTGAGGGCGGCCCGGTAATACTGAAGACTCTATATGCATGTTGTTTGTTATGATATTGTTTTTGTTCGTATGGCGTTGGTATTTTGGGAGAACTCATTAAGCATATGGCTTACAGTTGTTGATTTTGTTTCAGGTACTTCAGATGATTGTGGGAAGGCGAAGGCTTAATCGTGTACTTCCTCACATTTTATGATTTTATCTTCTGGGATTATCTTATATGAAACTATTTTGAAAACATTTTGTAATAAATAATGTCTTTTGGATGTTTGAAAAAGTTTTAAATTTGCTTGAATTTTATGGATGTTACAACATAAATAGTCATGGGGGCGTTATTGGGGCGTGAAGGAGGTGAACACCACCCCCAACTGGCGTAATAAGGAGTGGTGGTGGTATTTGATGAATCATTTAACGTTGGACTATGCATGTATCTTAACACATTTCACACACAAGTCAAACATTCTATGTCACATATTATCATAAAACCATATCAGAGTGTAATCCCCAAAGATCTCATGTACGGAATGATGGGTTTTGGTCCTAAGAACATCCTATGTGCTCATACAAACCCTAATGCTTGGATCTAGGTTTCTCTATTGTACATGTAAGTTATCCAAGACTATAAAGCCTAATTCTAGCATATAAGTAATCATATTAACATAATAATAGGTTTAAGATGTTACCTTGATTATTATGTAGTAATAACAATCCCAAATCTCCTTGTATTGACTTTAGAAAGCCTAGAGTCACAAATGTCACTCCTCTAATGGTTCACAAACACCATAAGCAAGAGGATGAATAGGAGAGAGGATGGAGGCTGCCCAAAAACGTGTGAAACCCTAGAACGAAGCTTAGCCATGTTTTTGGTCCTTAAGGGGTCTATATATACAGTGAGGATATAAGGGTTATCTAACAAGGAAACCCTAATTTGGATGCTTAAGCCCTAAGCAACCCATGGATCCATTTCCTTAAGGCCTTGGACGATTTCCATATGGGCTTCCCCATAGAATTTGTCCGCTTCTTAGTACAAGGCAATCCATGGCCCAAATTGCAATTATCTTATAATTGTAATTCCAGTCCCTTAAGTTTAATTAATCTCTTTTAGTCACAAAAGTAATTACCAATTAATTCTTGACTAATATTAATTAAACAATATGATTTCTACTTTAATATATTATTCCCATAATATGTTAATAAATCATATTTAATCCTTTCTCTCCATAATTCATCCTATCAAGTTGCTTTGGTGAAGGCAACCCAAAAGGACCATGCACCATCGGGTCAAGTACATACCAAAATAGTTATGGACTTAGACACTAATCCAACAGTCTCCCACTTGGATAAGTCTAATAACTATTATGCGTATGACTTCAGATCCTGATCTACAATCGTAGCTTTCCAAAGCCACTGTCAACTCTGATCATATCAGATACGCGTGTCCTTTAGATAAGGGATCATATATTCCTCCATTCTAGATATCATATGAGATATGATTTCAAATCATTCTCTTTTGTACTATTTCTCGAATTCCGATTTATGATGACTGACTAATTAAACAAATCAAATTAGCCCTAGCCCGGCCGAGCATTTACGTTTGTCATCACTAAATCATCGAGGGGCCCAAAGATATCGCTTTTATCCTTCTTTGGATAAAAGGAACAGATAAAATTTGATACAATGCTTGCTTGCACTCACTCACCGAATCACACACAACAATATGTTTTATAACACCAAGTTACTAGTGCGTTTACATATTATCAATGTGCAACCGATTTTCAAGATACAACTGACACATATCGGTTTCAAGAATATAAGATGTTATCGTCTCACCAATCACTCGTGATACGATTCATGGAGTGATCCAAGTGAGCATGGGTTTAATCCAATGCTCAAATTCATATTCATAAGCACTCATGAACATTGCAGCAAACATTTGCTTATGTCTAATGCTCTTTAGACAATCCACACACCAATTCACGACAATCTTCATTCATACCTACTTCCAACATATGAACGACCGTGGCCCGTTCGAATAATTTAACTGTTCTTAACCAATTAAATTATTGAGGAAGTCAAAACATGCAAATGTGAAACACAAGAATAATACTAATCCCATATGGCCTCAAACCTTTGAGTATAAATAAAACACCTTTTATTTATCACCATATCGATTACTCATTATTTGTCGTTTCGGGTAATCAACTTATTACTTGAATTATTACACTTTTCCCATGCTCTTAGCATGCACACAATGTTTACTTATGGTTCTTAAGTTATGAAATAGACCAAATTGAGCACATTTCCAATCATTCTCATTTCACAACCCCAAATCCTTTTCCATATGTGAAAGAATATCAAATTCTTGCTACTTATAGAATATGCTAGATTCTAACATTTTATGCAATGATCCTTTCATAATGTCACTGCACCAAAGTCACAAAGACTATTGCCAATGATATTACAAAGTCTTCTATTGGAGATTGTTACAAGACAATTCCTTAGATATGATGTCTCTCACTCAAAGTACATTCCTTTGAACATCCTTTTGCATAAATGTCACAACTAGAAGTTTTGTGTCTTGTAATCACTACACTCAAGTAAAATGTAGAATCAAAAACTTAAGAGCATGTATGATGCTTACTCTATGACAACAAAATTACAATCCAATACACCATACATGTACTACAAATAGTCAACAAGCAATTGGAAACCCTAGAAGTTCTTGTTTAGGTCCATTTTGGACTAGGACTTCCTTATTGGACTCAATGGACCAATAAGCTTCCAATTTGACTATCATGGGATTAGAACCTTTAATGGGCTCTAATTGGACCCAATTCCATTTAACTCAATATTTTGGGCCATATTGGGCCTAGAATGAGATAGATTAACTATATGAACCATTTTGGACCATAATTAACCAAATCTAACCTAATGGGTCATAAAAATCATATTTATATATTTTTTAAGCCAAAAATCATCCAACCTAGCTATAACATGGGCTTATGGGCAAAAAGCCCAAAAATCTCCTCACACCCTCCCCATTCTCGGCCCAAGCCCAAAAGAAGAGGGGGTTGACTTTGTGAGTGACACCTCACAATTATCCAAGGGACTTCCATGCAAGAGGACTCATACTTCCATGCACCATCCCTTCATACTTCTCTCTTCTCTCCTTCCTTCTTGATTCTCGGCCGATTCCAACACACACACACATACAATTCACTCACTTTTCTCTCAAGGAAACTCTCTCATAACTCATCCATATTTCGAGATCTAAGAAGGAATCAAGGGGATTTTTACACAAAAATCATCATCTAAGGCAAGAAATCTCTTAGATCCTTAAACTAGCTACTTCATTTCATCCAAAAATCACCTCTTAATTCATTCAAACTCATGATCTAGCACCTAAGAAGCATTCAAGTTCGAAATCTACCAAGGAAGGTTGCTAAGGCCGAATTTCTTCTCATTTTCTTCCAAAAACCGAAACCACACCCAAAGGTGAGCTTCATACCCCCTATTTTTCGGTTTTATAAGTTTTGTGGGGGGGGGGGGGATTACAAGCAAATGTGTAGATCTATGAGTATATGTATGCTTTGTATGATTTCTATGCTTATTTACATGTTTATATGTGATTATGGTGTTGAAACTAGTCAAAAAGTCCTTAAAATCGAGATTTGCATTAGGATGTATGAAACAAGTGTTAAACATATTATTACACACAAATCATTTCTAGATAAATAACCAAGTTGGTTAACATGAACTCATTGGGCTAAAAATCCCATTTTTGGACTCAAAATGTTAAAAATATGAAGTTAAAGGGCCCAAAATGTCAAAATACAAATTCTGAGGGATGAGATGAGTCAAAAAAGTTTCAAGAATGGATTTTCTAGAAATTTACTCTTTGGAAGGATTAAAATGTGATTTTTTAAGCATAATGGGCCAAAAATGAACTTTTCGGCCCAATAAAGCCCAAATTGCGAGATTTTCAATTAGAGTGGCTGAAACTGTATTTTCTGTAAAACAGGGGACTACTAGTGCTCCAAGTCCATTTCAAGGGTTAAAAATGCTTTTCATATTTAAAAGGGACCAAAGATGCAAAAATTTTCTATTTTGGGCCAAAAGTGTAAAAATTGCGAAAATAAAGGTTCTAGCCGAGAAAAATTTCATTTGGTGGACTAAAACTGTTTTTCAAATAACTTTGGGCTGAAAAATAATTTTTCTACAAGTTTTGATACTAAAGTGTCAAGAAAAATGGTTTGAGGACTAAAATAGAAACTTATTTTATACAAAGAAAGGGGCTGCAATAATGAAACATCCTAATGTTTTAAATAATAAATCCGTCATGATGAAATACTAGCATCTCGACTATCGGCAACTTATAATACACCTTCAACACCAAAAATCGTTATCAAACGAATTGATTCGGTCTCGAATCAATAATGAATCCGAAATTGCTAACACGACGAAACTTCAATACACACGCGGAAAATTCGGGAAGTCAATACACACGTGAGAATACACCAGACGTCGATACACCGTCTTTGGGCCCGAAAGTTTCAAATCGTGTTTGTTGGGCCTAGCTAGCCCAATGACATGATCTTTAGGCCCGAAGGAAACTCGCTTACATGTAGTTGGGTCTTATATGACCTAATTTCGTGTAAAAGGACTTTTACAGGCTTTGTGCTGTTGGACCCCAAGGGCCTTCTGGTGGTGCTAGTAAAGTCGAGAATTCACCAAATGCGAGTCGGACTAAGGGCCCTTCGCATTCACGATAGCCTCGAACGACTTACGGAAAATATCGGGACTTCGCACCCTCTTTTCCTCCTCGGTTGTGGGGCTACATGAAGTCCGGGTGTTTGGATTAAGTGAATAGTGCGAGCGACGCCTAAGGGATCGCTTGTATGGTTGTAAACTAGTCATTTTCATTAATGTGTGTTTATAACAATTCACAGTCCATAATTAATCCAACGTCACCGGGACTCAACGAATACACATGTCGTAACGAAATAACAAGATATAAATTATTTGATGCAAAGTATTAGGAAAACATCGGGTTTTCCTAGGGTTTTCAATTAATACACCTACGAGTTACATACCGAGTTTTACAAATTGTTCTTTTACATTTATAGAAAACAAACAAGCATACTTACAGATCTTCACACTTTTTACACGATACTCTTTTCAGAAAATATCGGATTTTCTGGTGATTTTCAAAACAATACAAACCACTATATTTCAAACATTACTTATGAACTCACCAACATTTCATATGTTGACGTTTTTCAAAATACTTGTATTCTCAGGTAACAGGTAAATCGAAAAGGAAAAATGTACTCAGTAACGTCTTGCTGTTGTTTTAGTTAGTACCGAACAATTTACTTTTGGGCATGTAATATTATGGATCAATGTACTGAATGTAAACTCTACCAGTTGTAATATTCCAATGCTTGGTATTGTATGATGTTATGTTTCATGTATATTCATTGTGATGGTATTCAATTGAGTCACAATAGCCCTCGGACGTTTCCGCCGTCTGGTTCGGGGGTGTGATAGGTTGGTATCAGAGCTCTGTTTATAGTGAACTAGCATATCGAACCATACATTGATATGCAACTATAAACCAAAAGAGAGACTAATATAACTCTGAACAAAACAAGTAAAAATACAACAATAAAACACCTTTGCTTGCATTAGGAACAAAGGAACATAACGCCGAACCAAACAAAATAATGCTAGTATCTCGGTTAATTCAGGACTGTTCTTAGTAGTACCAAGGAGTGGGTGTAGCCTGATCAACTACATTCTCTCCAAAGTATAACTAACACACGTTCTGATGAGATCGGGATAGCTAGGGAACCTAAAACTATACCCCTTTATCACCAAAAAGAGAACGTCTGTTTAGTCTGCAATAGTGGAAGAGGCATAGGATAATATTAGTGAACTTTTACGTGTTTTGTTATGATATTACAAATTGCTATGTGTTGCGAATCTATGATTGTATGCTAAATGATAGAAGTACTTAAGTTCGTGCCATACACCTAGTCAGTAGGATCACAACCTCACGGAAACCACGTACACTCAACATCTTTCCGTTTAGCGACAAGAAGATGCCTCACCGAACTACTCGCCGAAACCTTGGACCAACCCCACCCGATGTTGACTCCACTGCATTCCAGGCGGCCGTGTCTACTGTGGTCATCGCAGCTATGGCATAACTTCACCAAGGGAATAACGGAGGAGGCAACGGGCAAGGGGCCGGGAGTTCGAACAACGGGATGAATCAAGGACCCACAAAAACATGTACCTACAAGGACTTTACAACTGCCGAACCACGAACTTTTAACGGCACTGGAGGAGTGATCACTCTAAAGCGATGGATCGAGAAGGTGGAATCGGTATTCGAGATATGTGATTGTCTTGAGCAGATGAAAGTGAAGTTCGCGGCCTGCACTTTTGTTGATCAAGCGCTCACCTGGTGGAACGGACATGTGGAAGACATGACACTCCCTGTAGCCAACTCCCTGCCATGGGCGGAGATGAAAGAAATGTTGATGGCTGAATACTGCCCACGAGGTGAGATTCAGAAAATGGAGCAAGAACTGTGGAACCTCACTGTGCAGAATGCGAATATCGATGCCTACATATCGATATTTAGTGAGCTGTCTCTGTTGTGCCCGGGTATGATTACCTCGGAAGGAAAGAAGATTGAGCGATTCGTCTGGGGACTAACATCACCAATCCAAGGAAATGTGATAGCTGCAAACCCCGAAACATTTGACAGTGCAAAAAGATTGGCAAAGAAGCTGTATGACCATAACAACAAGAAGGGTGAGAAGCCAGCGGAGGCTGAAGGAAAGAAGGAAGGTGATGGCAAGAATGGGAAGAACAACAAGAGGAAGGGGCGTCAGGGCCCCGAGACCTCTAAAAAGCAGTAGACGGTGGCAGTTAATGCTGTCACCGCACCGATTCCAGCCACACCACATGCTCCAGCCTCAGCTGCTTCAAATGCTCCCAGACCTTATTCTGATAATCTTCCCAAGTGCAACAAGTGCGGTTTCCATCACAATGGAGAATGCAAGGAGTTGCAGTGCACCAGTTGTAACCGAAGGGGACACACGGCGAAGTACTGCAGGACCTACCCTCCCCAGAACCAACAACAGGGAAACAGCAACAACAACAACAATCGCAACAACAACAACGTCACCACCGGCGGCAACAATGCAGGGCCTAGCCACACCTGCTATGGGTGTGGGAGGACTGGGCATTTCCGCCGAGACTGCCCTAACAACAACAATCCAGGAAATGGAGGAACAGGAAGGATGCTGACCATGGGTCAGGGAGAGGCGATTCAGGACCCCGCTGTTATTACCGGTACGTTTCCCCTATACCACACTTATGCATGCATCCTATTTGACACCGGAGCGGAGCGAAGTTTCGTAAGCAATAAGTTTAAACATTTATTAAAACAACAGCCCCAGAAGCTAAATGAAACCTTTACGGTGGAAATGGCCAATGGGAAAACTGAATCCACCGGGGAAATCTTCATCCGCCCTAGTTACTCACCATGGGGAGCTCCAGTCCTCTTTGTCAAAAAGAAGGACGGATCTTTTAGAATGTGCATCGATTACAGAGAGTTAAATAAACTCACTGTTAAAAATCGCTACCCACTCCCACGAATTGATGATCTATTTGACCAGCTCCAAGGAGCTAGTTATTTTTCTAAGATAGATCTACAGTCTGGATACCACCAACTCAAAGTCCGGGAAGAGGATATTCCAAAAACCGCTTTCCGAACTTGTTACGGACATTATGAATTTGTCGTAATGCCCTTCGGTCTAACAAATGCCCCTGCCGCATTTATGGATCTGATGAACCGAATCTGTCGACCATTCCTCGACAACTTTGTCATCGTCTTCATTGATGACATTCTTGTCTATTCCCGAAGCGAAGAAGAGCATGGCCAACATCTCCGACAAATCCTAGAAACTCTACGATCGGAAAAGCTATACGCAAAACTCTCCAAGTGTGAGTTCTGGCTCCGGAGTGTGAACTTCCTAGGTCATGTAGTTAGCCAAGATGGAATTCATGTGGATCCCTTTAAGGTCAAAGCTGTTGAAGGATGGGCAATCCCAACAACACCCACGGAAATCCGTCAATTCTTGGGTCTAGCAGGCTATTATAGCAGATTCATTCAAAACTTCTCTAAGATCGTCAAACCACTTACCTCGCTTACACAAAAGGGCGTACTATTCAAATGGACGGACAAACAAGAAGTCGCATTTCGAACCCTGAAACAAACTCTCTGTAGTGCCCCGATACTATCACTACCAGAGGGAACAGAAGATTTCGTGGTCTACTGTGACGCGTGAAATCAGGGCTTAGGTTGTGTTCTCATGCAGTGTGGAAGGGTGATAGCTTACGCATCCCGCCAACTAAAGACACACGAAGTGAATTATACGACCCATGACCTAGAATTGGGAGCCGTGGTCTTTGCCCTAAAAATTTGGAGGCAGTACCTTTACGGTACAAAGTGCACCATCTTCATGGACCACAAGAGCCTCCAGCACATCTTGAACCAGAAGGAGTTGAACATGAGGCAACGAAGATGGGTTGAATTACTAAACGATTACGAGTGTGAGATCAAGTACCAACCAGGCAAGGCCAACGTGGTAGCTGACGCATTAAGTCGGAAAGAGTACTCTAACCGTCGTACAAAAACTCTCTCAATAACCATTCAATCTCACCTAGCCACTCAAATTGTAGTAGCCCAGTCAGAGGCCATGAAGACGGAAAAGAGCAAGCGAAGCATTGCGCGGAATGGAGAAAAACCTAGAAGCAAAGGAGAATGGAGTATATTATTGTTGGGATTTGAGCAATCTAACGCTTCCTAAGTGTGCATGCAACCCTAATAAACCTTGGATCTATGTTTGTCTAAATACATGCAAAATAATAATTTTCCAAGGTTCATAACCTATCTAACATGGCATGGGGTACTTTTAAACATAAAAGAATTAGATGAGATTACATACCTTTTTTCATGAGCTTGATTCTTAAGGAGTTTGAGGGCCAAGCACCAATAGTGTGAATGCCTCAAATGGAATCACAAATCACCACAAACTCTTGGAAAACTTTGAGAGAGTGTATACACACTTATAAAATCGGCCACACACAAACACACACTTTCTAGTTCATACTAGTGGCTATTTCATGCAACATAAGCATGCTTATATAGTGTACATGATTAGGGTGAAACCCTAATAACCCATAACCTTTCCTTTTCCAAGGATCCATGGGTTAAAAGCTCCATGGATCATCCATGGACTTCCATACAAGCCTAGCCCATTAACAAATGAGTGTTAGCCCACACTATATAAAACCAATAGCCCACAATCTAATTAGTCTTCCTTTTAATCTCTAAATTAATTCATAATTAATTTAAGACAAAGACTAATAAAATCACATGACTTCATATTAATATATTATAACTTATAATATATTAATAAAACATATGTGTATAACTCTCATAAAATTATCCATAAATAGTTCGGGTGAAGTGCAACCCAAATGGACCATGCCGGGTCGGGTCAAGTATATACCAAATAAGTTATGGACTTAGACACCTTATCCAACAATTATTTCATGAACCGTATTTGGGTCCCTAAACTCGGAGGATTTAGGGAGGTAGTTATGAAGGAAGCCCATAAGACGCGATACTCCGTTCATCCCGGCTCAGACAAGATGTATTTGGATATTAAAAAAAACTATTGGTGGCCCAACATGAAGGCGGAAATTGCCACCTATGTTAGTAAGTGCCTTACGTGTGCCAAGGTAAAGGTGGAGTGCCAGAAGCCCTCAGGGTTATTACAGCAACCGGTAATCCCTATGTGGAAATGGGAGGGGATTTCTATAGATTTCGTGACCAAGCTACCCAAGACGTCGGATGGACTGGACACCATATGGGTAATAGTCGACCGACTGACGAAGTCTGCCCATTTCCTGCCCATAAAGGAATCCTACAAGATGGAAAGATTGACACGTTTATACACTTGAGAAATCGTGAGACTCCACGGAGTACCAGTGTCAATTATCTCGGATAGGGACAGTAGGTTCACTTCACGTTTTTGGCAATCTCTCAGAAGGCACTGGGAACTCATCTCGACATGAGCACCACTTTGTAGGGTTTTGAGCATTCTAACACTCCTAAGTGTACATGCAACCCTAAATACCTTGGATCTATGTTTTCTCTATTATACATGCAAATAAGAACATCCAAGGTATTATCCTAATCTAGCATACAAAAACTATGAATATAACAAGATAGAATACATACCTCTTGAAGTAGCTTGATGTCTTCAAGCTTTAAGAGCTTAGCCCCAATAGTGTGGAAGCCTCAAGTGGAATCACAAATCACCAAGACACCTTGGAATACTTTAGAGAATATGATTACTTGGTTCTCTCTAGTGAAATTGGCTAGCCCTTCTTTAGTGTATCCACACTAGTGCCAATTTCACCAGCCAAGGACATCTTTATATAGTGTGGAGGATTAGGGTTAAACCCTAATACCCATGACCTTTCATTTCCTAGGATCCATGGGTTAAACACTCCATGAACTATCCATGAAAGCTTAGCCCAATCCTAAATGAACTTGGCCCATTCCATATATATAAGAGTCCATATTTAATTAGTTCCCTTTGATCACTTAATTAATTCTTAATTAATTCTTGATCAATACTAATTAAATAATATGATTCCATAATAATATATTAGAACTTATAATATATTAATATTAATCATAAACATACTATTCTCAAAAGATTATCCATATAAATTGTGTCGGTGAAGTGCAACCCAAATGGACCATGCCGGGTCGGGTCAAGTACATACCAAATATAGTTAGGGATTTAGACATTAATCCAACAGTCTCCCACTTGGATAAGTCTAAAACTATTATTGCGTATGACTTCAGGAACCAACTGGCAATCGTAGCTCTTAAAGCCGCTGTCGAACTCTGACCTTGTCGATGAACTCTGACCTTTGTCAGTGACTTGTCCATTAGATAAGGGATCATATATTCCTCCATTCTAGATATCATATGGACTGAGACATGGATTATAATCATTCTCTCTGTCCATTTGTTGTTTCCCGATTTGCGATTTATGACGACTGACTAATTGAACAAATCAAATTAGTCCTGGCCCGGCCGAGCACTTCCATTTGTCATCATCAAATCATCGAGGGGCCCACAGATATCGCTTTTATCCCGAAGGTAAAAGGAACGGATAAACTTCGACTCATATGGCTTGTTCTACTACTTGTTGAATCATACACAAAGGCACGTTTTATAACACCGAGTTACCGTATGCGTTTTCGTGCAATCAATGTACTATCAACTCATAGTAACAACTCATATCTCTAGGTTTGAAGAATATAAGATATTATCGTCTCATGATCACTCGTGATAAAATCCATGAAGTGATTCCAATGAGCGCGGGTTGAATCCAATTCTCAGAACTTATGAGTACTCATGAGTGCTGTAGCCCTTTGTCCAACACCTTAGACCTCTACAAGCCAACCCATGACAGTCTTAATTCATATCTACTTCCAACATATGACCGACTGTGGATGGTTTAAATAACTTAGTCATTCCGGAAGAATAACCCAGTTTATTCGGGAAGTCAAAACATGCAAAATGAAACACAACAATAATTGAATCCAATATGGTATCAACTCTTTGAACATAAATAAAACACCTTTTATTTATCACCATATGATTACACATTATTCATTGTATACTGTTTCAGCTATCAACTTTATTCTTGAATTTAAAACAATAGTTGTCCCATGCTCCAAGCATGTACACTATGTTTTCTTAAACACTAGTCATGCCATACACCAAGTATGCATACTATGTTTGTCTATGATCTTTACTTTGTGAACTAGATCAATTGAACATAACTTCAATGATTCTCTTTTCACACTCCCAAATCCTTACCGCAAATGCAAGAATGCCATTTACTGAAATCTGTTAGATTCTAAACTTATATGCATTGATCCTCTTGTAATGATTATGCACAAAGTCATAAAGACTTGACAACAAACATTACAGAGCATTCCAAAGGAGATTATCTCCTTGGAAACATCCTTCTTGCATTAAGTTTCCTTAATCTTACATAGATTGAATAATTTCTAACTTTGAAACATTTCCAGATTCCATTTTGACTATCACTTCTGAACAAGAGTTGCCTCCTTACAGACTACGTCAATATGGTCCTTCCAGAATTATCACTACACTTCCAACTATCCTTGAGCAACCAATCTTTGGTAAACCTTAAATTGTTCTCGACAATTGTTTAATCCTTTTAGTCATATCCAATTCTAAACCTTTTCCCTTCTTAATGCCCCAGGCATTTGGAAAATTTTAGAAAGGATGAATATAGCACATGTAATCGATCCTATATCCGAAGCATATGGGACATGATTCATGATGTCTCACATAAAGACTAAACCAGTCTTTTGCTATAACATTTCCATTTCTATTTGCCAAGTTCTCATAATTCAGATTTTGAAAAGGGATGTCGTAATCATAATCGAATTTTAGAACGCAAATAATGGACCCGTATACAGAATTTCCTTATGTTGAGCCATTCCAACATGAAATTCATATATATCCTTGACTAAATGATTAAAACCTCACTATCTAAGCTTATAGATTTGAGATTAAAACCTCACTATCTAAGCTTATAGATTTGAGATGAAGTATAATTTCCTCTCCCTTAATTATAGCAAAACAACCTTTTTCCCAATTGAAACCTTTTGTTTTCTATAATTAACATTGCTAGCTTGCAATAATTATCATGCTCCCACTAACATGATGATTATTAGCATAACACTTATGCTCCCACTAGCTTTGACATGTTCTCAGAAATCACCTGGACTTCTAGAAATCAATACTTCATTGACTTTCTTACCAAAGTTCAGATTTCTGATACTAGATTGTTTTGATAAGACTTTATCAAAATCATACACCTTCCCTTAGATAGCACAATTGTGTGTCTAAACAATTATAAAGAGGGATGCCGTAATCATAATGGTTAGACCTTTTTGCCATTTCTCACAAGTCCAGGTTAGTGTGCTGGTAAACCACACACGCTCCACTAACGACTTTGAGAATGCAAATGTCACAGTTGCTATCCAGCTAAAATCTACTTAGTGAAAGTGTTTCCTCACCATCATTTTCATGAATCGGAGAGAAACCTTATGAAACTTAGATTTACTGGTGTATGTGTTCTTATCCATGTGAATTGTCAAAATCGTAGTCACAAGACAAGGATAATGACAAATCCAAACTCATATGGACTGAACTCAATCTTAATTTCTTGCCACCTGGCAGCTCAAGGGCCTACCATTGCTTCCAAGTTGTTGTGCAACAAATTGAGAACTCTAAGAACTCATATGCATAGCCAACTTTACTGGAATGGGCATAGAATATGTCAACACGATAGGTTGTAAACCTCAAGTCGTGTGCTAGTGAAGAACTTCAGGTTCTATTCTTGATTAGTTCTTGAGACTTTCAAGACTTTTAAGACTCCCACTGTCCTCTTGACATATAAGACTCCCTTGTCAAATATCCAAGAGATAGTGTGGATTCTAATCAAGACAAACACTTCACACAATTGGCCTTAGTTGGTCTTTGTTTTATCCAAAAGATCACAACTTACCAATTTCAAATGTACAAGAGTAGAAAACTTTTACTCTTACATTTGACAAGTGTTTTAAACCTTCTTTTGAGACATGTCACTCAAGTTACAATCTTGGAGTATGACTCTAAGACTTGTATTGGAATGAAGTATGACTCATCTTCTTGATTTAACCATTTAAACAATTCAAGATCCCTCTTCTTAGTCATAAGAATGCACTAAGATTTCCTTAGAGAACTAATTTTGATATGGTTTCTTAATCATTAAGATGATCACAAAACTGATACTAAAGTACTCTCCCATCTTTTCAGATTTGAGAAACTTTTATCCTTCTGCCTAAGTTGATTCTTCTTATTCGCTCTGCCATACATTGGAACCTTTTCCAATGTCTCAGAGTTACACTTAAGCACGTAAGTATAATCATATTTACTGAGCTTTAGTAAACTATGACGAATAGTCTTATCAATCTTTTGTGGTGGACTTAATCAGTGCACAAGAATGTGTACTCGATCCCTTAGTCCTTTACTTGACTCACACATCCATGTGACCGAGTAATTAGTCTTAATTTTTCCAATACTTGAAAGTTCTCATTCATCATGCTATACAACTTGCATGATTCCAAGTTCCGGTCCACTTGAAACTTGGGTGATGAGAATATTTCCTTATTTGGTAAACTTAGACATTTCCACAAATGAAAGAATCAATTTCATATTTCCACTCTTGCTATTAATGGAATCATATAAGCAACAATTTTTCCCTCAAATGCTATTGTAAGGATATTTTAAAAATAAATAAAACAAAAATTTTCTTTTATTTTCAAACTTTGCGGAGAAACTTATCCTTACAATCCATATGAAAACTTGTTGTTATCTATTCCTAAGCAATATATCATAACTCCAAAGAAGTAGCCCAAGAATCCGATCTTCAAAATATGCGATAGAAATCCATCTACGCGATCAGATTCAGCATATTCTTTCTTTAAGTTTCTTCACTTTTCTTTGATTCTTAAAACATCACCATGTGACCCAGTCACATCATGTATCAAGAATCTCAGAATAGAAACTTAACAGAGTTAGATAGTGGACTTTACCTGAAGTAGAGTCAAACTTATTGACTTTAACATCCTTAGGTAAATTTGGCAGCTTCACAATCAATGCCCCTTCCTTTGGCAATATAAACATATGGACCCTTTGATAATGGTACACGGGACTATCACAAACTTAACTTTTCTCTTTACCATTTGGTCAACCGAGTTGACTATGGCCGATCCCTTTCCATTGGGAAGAGAATGCCTTCCGGGATTTCTTGTGTCACTATTGTCAATGTCCATCAAGTTTTAAGGAAGTTGATCTTAACAAATAGATAAGATCATTAAGGGTCTTGTCATAGTCTGCTTCATAGGTGTCCCAAAGGAACTCACTATGTGACTTAGAAAGTAGTTGAACCACCAACTTTCTCAAGACTTTGACACCCAACTCTCCCGGCTTGTCAATATGTGACTACATCTCCAAGATGTGATCACACCTAGACCTTGCCTTGCCAATAGGGCTTGAGTGACCTTAAACTTTTCAAGAACTTGTGGGTAGGGAGAATAATTGGAGGAGGAGAAAGAAGTATGATATCCATGGGACATCATCTTCATTAGGAAACCTTGTTTCAAGAAATTTGGGAAGATCATAGGTGTCTAAACCAGACATCTTTTGGGAGATATTCAAGATAGTTGATTTAAAGTCAATATGAAATATTAAGGCTAGGACCCAACAAACTATTTTATAACTTAGAAGAGGTATGCCGTAATCCAAGCTATAAAATATTTGAAGGTAGGTGAATGACGATTCACCAATTTCCACCAAGATAAACGAAATGTATTATTAGGTTTTAATTGGATTTGAAACTCCTAGATCTTTGAGATTCATTGAACTGTTCAAAGGCATGTTTCAATCTCGAGTGTGCCCTTCAGGTTTTGTGACTGGGATGCCGAGGATCACAAAACAAGGTGTGAAGTAACCATGCAAATCACTTGGTACCCTTAATAAATTACCCCTCAATCGATGTGCCGGTTAACCACACACGCTCCATCGATACTATGATAAATATTAAGTCACCCTTTACCTACCTTGTTAAGTCCAAGTTAGTGTGCCGGTTAACCACACACGCTCCACTAACGACTTAGACAAAGTGTAAAGTGTAATTTCATGGGTTAGCACCTTATTCACATTTTTCCTAAGTAACTAAGATTGGGTATTATTAAGAGTTTAGTTACTTAGTATTTATCATTAATACTTTTAATGAAAGGAGAATTATAGTCTTGTCAAACCCGTTCGGCTAACGACCCTCCACCAGTCAAGCAATCGGTGGGTGAGAGTGGACACCCATTAAGTTGCCATTTTATAGGCAACAACCTTATACCCACCTTATAGACCGGCTTCGTGAATGAGGCGTACTAGCGGTAAGACTGACTTTACTCTTATACATATATATATTATTAACTTATAATATTATAAAGTATAAGGGTTGAATTTTAACTTTTAAAATTCTAAGGGCTAAGTTGGAATTAAAGTATTCATAAGTGAAAACTTTACAAATTCCAAAACTTGAGGGCAAGTTTTGAAACTATTCAAAACTAATTAATTCCATAACTTATGTGTTTAAAGTAGTTTTAATCCAAAAACTCTTCAAGTTCCATAACTTGAGGACAAGTTATGGAAGACTTTAAACTAATAAAAGAACTAACTTTTTCTTTATTTTATAACTTATGGATTTAATTATGGTTACATATTTTTCTTTAATGAAGTGACTCTTGAACTTCCATAACTTGAGGACAAGTTATGGAGTCATAAAAATTATTCAATGACACAAGACTCTTCATTTTGTAACCATTGCCAACTCTTATGAATTTTATGAGTCTTTAATGTGACTCTTCATGTAACTTGAGGACAAGTTACACAAACACATTTTATACTCAACTCTTAGATTAAAATGGATTGAAAACAACTATTTCACTCAACATTTCTATTAATCTAAGCAACTCATAAGAACAAGATAATTCAAATCAAACTTTTTCATGTAATTAGTCTAAACCTTAAACTAATACAAAACATGAATCTATTGACAATTATCTTTGAAAATGGATTAGCATGAACATTACCACATCAAAAACAAGTTTATAAGTTCAAAAACAACTTAGGGTAATGTTCCTAGTCCATTTCTAGCCAAAAAAGTCGAGTTTATGCTGTCTGGGGGTCCAACTCGTCGAGTGCATGAACCAACTCGGCGAGTTGGATCGAATTCATCACTTTTTAGGCATGGACTCGCCGAGTCTCCTGATGGACTCGCCGAGTCTGATGACCAGACAGCAAGAAATTCGATTTTTTAAGCAGTTTTGCAAGTATAACAAGAAAACAAGCCTAGGCTCTGATACCACTGTAGGGTTTTGAGCATTCTAACACTCCTAAGTGTACATGCAACCCTAAATACCTTGGATCTATGTTTTCTCTATTATACATGCAAATAAGAACATCCAAGGTATTATCCTAATCTAGCATACAAAAACTATGAATATAACAAGATAGAATACATACCTCTTGAAGTAGCTTGATGTCTTCAAGCTTTAAGAGCTTAGCCCCAATAGTGTGGAAGCCTCAAGTGGAATCACCAATCACCAAGACACCTTGGAATACTTTAGAGAATATGATTACTTGGTTCTCTCTAGTGAAATTGGCTAGCCCTTCTTTAGTGTATCCACACTAGTGCCAATTTCACCAACCAAGGACATCTTTATATAGTGTGGAGGATTAGGGTTAAAGCCTAATACCCATGACCTTTCATTTCCTAGGATCCATGGGTTAAACACTCCATGAACTTGGCCCATTCCATATATATAAGAGTCCATATTTAATTAGTTCCCTTTGATCACTTAATTAATTCTAAATTAATTCTTGATCAATACTAATTAAATAATATGATTCCATAATAATATATTAGAACTTATAATATATTAATATTAATCATAAACATACTATTCTCAAAAGATTATCCATATAAATTGTGTCGGTGAAGTGCAACCCAAATGGACCATGCCGGGTCGGGTCAAGAACATACCAAATATAGTTATGGACTTAGACATTAATCCAACACGCTTATCATCCACAAACAGATGGTCAAAGTGAACGAACCATTCAAACACTCGAAGACATGCTCCGCGCATGTGTGATAGACTTTGGGAAGTCTTGGGATACCCACTTACCCTTAGTAGAATTCTCATATAACAACGGTTACCATTCGAGCATCAAGGTCGCTCCTTTCGAAGCACTATACGGGCGTAAGTGTAGATCACCGTTATGTTGGGTTGAGATGGGTGATACCCAACTAGCAAAAACACATACATCGGACAAGGCACTAACGGGACCGGAGATCATTCGTGAAACCACGGAAAAGATTGTTCAAATCAGAGCTCGATTACAAGCATCGCGCGACCGACAAAAGAGCTACGCCGATAAACGGTGAAAGCCCTTAGAATTTCAGGTCGGGGATCGAGTACTGTTGAAAGTCTCACCCTGGAAAGGAGTTATTCGTTTCGGAAAACGGGGAAAACTGAACCCACGATACATTGGACCTTTCGAGATCATCGCCCGAATAGGTCCAGTGGCGTATAAACTGTAGCTACCCGTAGAGCTAAACAGTGTACACCGCGTGTTGCATGTCTCTAATCTAAATAAGTGTCTATCGGATGAAACACTCGTCATTCCCCTTGACGAGATCGAAATCAACGAGAATCTCCTGTTCGTTGAAGAACCGGTTGAAATCATGGACAGGGAGGTGAAGCGTACTAAGCAAATTCGCATCCCGATCGTGAAAGTACGGTGGAATGCGAAGCGTGGGCCAGAATTCACGTGGGAACGCGAAGATCAAATGAAGCAAAAGTACCCTCACCTATTCTAGCATTCTCAAATCTAGCTTTCAAACAGAATTTCGGGACGAAATTCCCTCTAACGGGGGGATGATGTCACAACTAGAATTTTGTGTCTTGTAATCACTACACTCAAGTAAAATGTAGAATCAAAAACTTAAGAGCATGTATGATGCTTACTCTATGACAACAAAATTACAATCCAATACACCATACAAGTACTACAAATAGTCAACAAGCAATTGGAAACCCTAGAAGTTCTTGTTTAGGTCCATTTTGGACTAGGACTTCCTTATTGGACTCAATGGACCAATAAGCTTCCAATTTGACTATCATGGGATTAGAACCTTTAATGGGGTCTAATTGGACCCAATTCCATTTAACTCAATATTTTGGGCCATATTGGGCCTAGAATGAGATAGATTAACTATATGAACCATTTTGGACCATAATTAACCTAATCTAACCTAATGGGTCATAAAATCATATTTATATTTTCTTTTAAGCCAAAAATCATCCAACCTAGCTATAACATGGGCTTAAGGGCAAAAAGCCCAAAAATATCCTCACACCCTCCCCATTCTCGGCCCATGCCCAAAAGAAGAGGGGGTTGACTTTGTGAGTGACACCTCACAATTATCCAAGGGACTTCCATGCAAGAGGACTCATACTTCCATGCACCATCCCTTCATACTTCTCTCTTCTCTCCTTCCTTCTTGATTCTTGGCCGATTCCAACACACACACACACACACAATTCACTCACTTTTCTCTCAAGGAAACACTCTCATAACAAATCCATATTTCGAGATCTCAGAAGGAATCAAGGGGATTTTTACACAAAAATCATCATCTAAGGTAAGAAATCTCTTAGATCCTTAAACTAGCTACTTCATTTCATCCAAAAATCACCTGTTAATTCATTCAAACTCATGATCTAGCACCTAAGAAGCATTCAAGTTCGAAATCTACCAAGGAAGGTTGCTAAAGCCGAATTTCTTCTCATTTTCTTCCAAAAACCGAAACCACACCCAAAGGTGAGCTTAATTCCCCCTATTTTTCGGTTTTATAAGTTTTATGGGGGGGGGGGGGGGAATACAAGCAAATGTGTAGATCTATGAGTATATGTATGCTTTGTATGATTTCTATGCTTATTTACATGTTTATATGTGATTATGGTGTTGAAACTAGTCAAAAAGTCCTTAAAATCGAGATTTGCATTAGGATGTATGAAACAAGTGTTAAACATATTATTACACACAAATCATTTCTAGATAAATAACCAAGTTGGTTAACATGAACTCATTGGGCTAAAAATCCCATTTTTGGACTCAAAATGTTAAAAATATGAAGTTAAAGGGCCCAAAATGTCAAAATACAAATTCTGAGGGATGATATGAGTCAAAACAGTTTCAAGAATGGATTTTCCAGAAATTTACTCTTTGGAAGGATTAAAATGTGGATTTTTAAGCATAATGGGCCAAAAATGAACTTTTCGGCCCAATAAAGCCCAAATTGCGATATTTTCAAATTAGAGGGGCTGAAACTGTATTTTCTATAAAACAGGGGACTACTAGTGCTCCAAGTCCATTTCAAGGGTTAAAAATGCTTTTCATATTTAAAAGGGACCAAAGATGCATAAAATTTCTATTTTGGGCCAAAAGTGTAAAAATTGCGAAAATAAGGGTTCTAGCCGAGAAAAATTTCATTTGGTGGACTAAAATTGTTTTTCAAATAACTTTGGGCTGAAAAATAATTTTTCTACAAGTTTTGATACTAAAGTGTCAAGAAAAATGGTTTGAGGACTAAAATAGAAACTTATTTTATACAAAGGGTTAAATGTGTAAATTATCCAAAAGAAAGGGGCTGCAATAATGAAACATCCTAATGTTTTAAATAATAAATCCATCATGATGAAATACTAGCATCTCGTCTATCGACAACTTATAATACACCTTCAACACCAAAAATCGTTATCAAACGAATTGATTCGGTCTCGAATCAATAATGAATCCGAAATTGCTAACACGACGAAACTT
Organism: Lactuca serriola; assembly: GCF_051521515.1. Taxonomy (NCBI): domain Eukaryota; kingdom Viridiplantae; phylum Streptophyta; class Magnoliopsida; order Asterales; family Asteraceae; genus Lactuca; species Lactuca serriola. The sequence goes on from NC_136412.1 coordinate 115,112,693, forward strand.
CAATACACACGCGGAAAATTCGGGAAGTCAATACACACATGAGAATACACTAGACGTCGATACACCGTCTTTGGGCCCGAAAGTTTCAAATCGTGTTTGTTGGGCCTAGCTAGCCCAATGACATGATCTTTAGGCCCGAAGGAAACTCGCTTACATGTAGTTGGGTCTTATATGACCTAATTTCGTGTAAAAGGACTTTTACAGGCTTTGTGCTGTTGGACCCCAAGGGCCTTCTGGTGGTGCTAGTAAAGTCGAGAATTCACCAAATGCGAGTCGGACTAAGGGCCCTTCGCATTCACGATAGCCTCGAACGACTTACGGAAAATATCGGGACTTCGCACCCTCTTTTCCTCCTCGGTTGTGGGGCTACATGAAGTCCGGGTGTTTGGATTAAGTGAATAGTGCGAGCGACGCCTAAGGGATCGCTTGTATGGTTGTAAACTAGTCATTTTCATTAATGTGTGTTTATAACAATTCACAGTCCATAATTAATCCAACGTCACCGGGACTCAACGAATACACATGTCGTAACGAAATAACAAGATATAAATTATTTGATGCAAAGTATTAGGAAAACATCGGGTTTTCCTAGGGTTTTCAATTAATACACCTACGAGTTACATACCGAGTTTTACAAATTGTTCTTTTACATTTATAGAAAACAAACAAGCATACTTACAGATCTTCACACTTTTTACACGATACTCTTTTCAGAAAATATCGGATTTTCTGGTGATTTTCAAAACAATACAAACCACTATATTTCAAACATTACTTATGAACTCACCAACATTTCATATGTTGACGTTTTTCAAAATACTTGTATTCTCAGGTAACAGGTAAATCGAAAAGGAAAAATGTACTCAGTAACGTCTTGCTGTTGTTTTAGTTAGTACCGAACAATTTACTTTTGGGCATGTAATATTATGGATCAATGTACTGAATGTAAACTCTACCAGTTGTAATATTCCAATGCTTGGTATTGTATGATGTTATGTTTCATGTATATTCATTGTGATGGTATTCAATTGAGTCACAATAGCCCTCGGACGTTTCCGCCGTCTGGTTCGGGGGTGTGATAATAAAGGTTTCTAATCTAGTCACAGATTTTTCAATATTCAATTTCTAATATGGATACATTTCCATATTTTCCATATGACAACTTATTCTTAATAGAATCTTATCTATAATAATGTCGATATGGTCCATCCAATATGGAAACATTTCCATATTTTCCATATGACAACTCATTCTTAATAGAATCTTTTCTATTCACAATAATGTCGATATGGTCCATTCAATACCATGCTTCCAACTACTCACAAGCAACCAATCCTCGTCGAACTTTGGATTGTCCTTTGATAGTTGTTTAATTATTTTAGTCAAAACCGATTCTAGTCCCTTTTCCCTCTAAATGCGCTAGACATTTGGAAAATTTTAGAATGGTCAAATATTAAAGCATTTGCAATCGATCCTATACCCGAAGTGTATGAGACACGATGCATAATGTTTTATTTGCTATGTTCTCAAAAATCGAATTGTGAAGAGGAATGTCGTAATCATAATCGAAATTTTAAGAACACACTATGTACCTTTGACTAAATTTATTAACATTTCTCAACTTAAGCCTTTAGATTTGAAATGAAGCATAATATTCTCTCCCTTAATTATAGCAAAACAACTATTCCATCCTTACAACTTTGCAAAGAATAACTCTTGTTTTCTATAATTAATATTGCCAACTTGCAATACTTTCCTTAATAATCATACAATCATAACATTTATGCTCCCACTATCATGATGATTATTATAAACATAACACTTATGCTCCCACTAGGTTTGACATGTATTTAGAAACAGCTTAACTTTCAGAAAAACAATGCTTATTGAATTTCTTAAGTTCATGTTTCTAATACTTATTGCTTTGATAATCTTTTATCAAGGCTTCTTGAACTTATACACCTTTGCCTTAGATAGTTCATATGTGTGTCTAAACAATTGCCAAACCTCACAATTCAAATTATGGAAAGGGATACCATAACCATAATCGAATTCGAGAATGCAATTTTACAATCACTATCTTCTTAAAATCTTTCTTAGTGAAAGCATTTCCTCACAATCATTTTCATGAAGGAGGAAATCTTATGACACTTATATTTAAACGGTGTATGTGTTCCTATCCATGTGAATTTGTCAAAACCAAAGTTTACAACAAATTCAAACTCATATGGACTGAACTTCCTTAATCTTGATTTCTTGCCTTATGGTAGCATAGCTACCCACCATGTCTTCCAGGTAGTTAAGCAACTCACCTTTTCTTATCAATGTACTTTCCATTGATCAAGGTCCTTGCCTTTTATGCATTCACATGAGAACTCATAGGACTCACATGCATAATTAACTCAATTAGAATGGCACATAAACAAAATAATGTCAACATGATAGGTTGTAAACCTCAACTCGTGTGCTAGTGATGATCGATAAGGTCTATTTGATTTGTTCTTGAAACCTTTCAAGACCAATAAGACTCCCACTGACTCCTTGACATATAATATTCTCTTGTCAACAACCATTTCTTGACAAACAAATATTCAAGAGTTAGTGTAGCTTTTATCAAAACACTTCATAAATTGGTCCTAGTTGGTCTTTGTCTTATCAAGACATCACAACTTTCCACATTTGATGAATGTTATAAACCTTTCTAATTCTTGTTACTCAATGTCACAATCTTAACTCTAAGACTTGTTTTGGAACGAAGTATGATTGACTTCTTGATTTAACCATTTCATCAATTCTTGATTCCTCTTCTTAAACATAAGACTCACTTAGAGGATTAATTGAGATATGGTTCTTAATCATTAAGACCTATCATAAAGCATAAAAGCTACTCTCCCTTCTTCTTAGAATGGAGAAACTTTTATCTTTCTGCCTACATGATTCTTCTTATTCATTTTTCTATTGATTTAAACCATTTTAATCAATTCCGAATTACACTTAATCTTATAAGTATAATCATATTTACTAAAATTTTAGTAACCATGACAAATATCTTGTTACTCTTATGGTGAACTTGATCAACACACAAATTTGTGTGCTTGATCTCCTAGTCCTTCACTTGACACTTTGTCAACGAATTAGTCTAATTTCCAAATAAGAAATTTCTCATTCATCATGCAACCAAGTTGCGTGATTCCAAATTTCTGTCCAAATTAAACTTGGGTGATGAGAAACTCTCCCTATTTGGTAAATTCTCGACTTTCCACAAATAACATAAATAAGAACCAAATCCATTATTGCTAATAATAGAAACATTCAAACATCAATTTTCCATATACGCCATTGCAAGGATAAATAAATAATATAAAATCAAAATTTATTTTATTGTGGAAAAATTTGTCCTTACAATGCAATTCATTGAAAAACTATGCTAATACATCTTTCTTAGCAATATAATTCTAATTCTAAGTAGTAGCTCAAGAATCTAATCTTCGAGAAATGCGATCGAAATCCATTCCTTCACGGTTAGATTCTGCTCACTTCTTCCCTTAAGCTTCCTTTCTTTTCTTCGATCCTACAAAACATCAATTGTAATCTTATCACATTATGTATTAAGAATCTAGAATAGAAGCTTAAAAGAGTTAGTTAATGGATTTTACCTATATTAGAGCCATACGTTTCGACTCTCCCATCTCTTAGATCTCTTAGGTAAATGGGGCAGCTTCGTCTCCAATGCCCTTTCTCTTGGCAATAAAAGCAAATTGACTCTTTTGGAACATGACATGGAACTACTTCTGACATTGCCTTTCTCTTATGATCAAACTTTTCGATCATAGCATGTCTTTTGTTGCCATTGTCTATATCCATTGAGGTCTTGAAGGCAGATTCACCAATTCAACTTTGCTTTTCTATTGTGCCAAACCATTGCTGATTCAGCAGCATTAAGCATATAGGTGAGATCTATAAGGGTCACGTCACGGTTCATCATATAGTACTCTCTTACGAACTCACTATATGAGTTAGGAAGTGACTGAAGAACCCAATCAACAGCCATTTCCTCACAGACGACGGATCCCAACATTCTTAACCTATCAATGTGTGACTTCATCCCTAGGATGTGTGCACACACCGACTTTCCTTCTTTATGTTTACTTGCCAAAAGGGCTTGAGTGATCTTGAACTTTTCAAGACTTTGAACTTGTGGGTTAGGGAGAATAATTGGAGGAGGTGGAGGAAGTGAAGCATGATTTCTTGTTCCTTGATCGAATCGTGGAATACCATCTTCATGTGGAATGCTTGTTCCACGGGATTTGGGAAGACCATAGTTGTCGAACTTTGACATCTACAAAACGGGAGAAAACAAACTCAAGTTAGTTGATTGATTGAGTCCTTAGTAAATCAACCAAATGAAACACTAAGGCTAGGACCCAACACAATATTCTACAACTCGGGAGAGGGATGCCGTAACCCAAATTGCAGAACATTTGAAGGTAAGTGAATGACGATTCACTAATTTCCACCATGAAAAACGAAAAGGAAATTTAAGTTTTAAATCTATGAAAACTCCTAGATCTTATGAGATTCATTGAACACTTCAATGGCATGTTTAAATCTCGATATGCGCCTCTTGTTTGTCACTGGGATGCCGAGGATCACAAAGCGGGTGTGAATAACCATGCAAACTTACATGGTGCCCTCACATGTTATAGTCACCTATTTGATGTGCCGGTAAACCACACACGCTCCACCGAACTATGACAAACATTGAGTCACCCTTTGCTACCTTTTCGTAGAACCATTTAGTGTGCCGGTAAAGCACACACGCTCCACTAACGTCTTCGCAAGGGCACAAAGTGTAATTTCATGGAATTGCATCAATTTACTTTTGCCTAAGTAACTTTGATTGGGAATTTTATGAAAACATTTAGTTACTTTTGTAATTCATTATACTTATAATGGAAGATTTTCGTCCTATCCTACCCGTTCGGCTAACGACCCTCCACTAGTCAAGAGTGCGGTAGGTAAGAGTGGATACCCATTCAATCGCCATTTTATAGGCAATTTCCTTAAACACCCCTTATAGACCAGCTTCGTGAATGAGACCTACTAATGGTAAGACTGACTTTTACTCATACATATATATAATGTTAGACTTTTAATGTTATATATAGTATAGGGTGTATTTTACACTTTTAAAATATTAGGTGGTCAAATTTAACAATTATACTTTTAATTAAATTAAATTGTAAACCAAAACTTTTATGGATTTACTAAACCTCTTTTAATTATGCACCTTAATTAATTAATAAAGCCATAAGGGTGTAATTTGAACTTTTTCAAAACAATACTAGGGTTTAGAATTTAACATTCCTAATTAAACTTTTAATCAACTTTTAAATTCCAAAACTTGAGGGCAAGTTTTGAAACATTTCAAAACATTAGGGTTTAGAATTTAAATATACATCAAAATTAAACAATTAATCAAAATTTAAATTCCAAAACTTGAGGGCAAGTTTTGAAACCTTTTTCAAAACATTAAGGTTTTAACTATTTAAATTTCAAAACAATAAAACTTTTGGGTTCAAATTTAAACTATAAAACTTAAAGGGGAAAATATGAAACTTTTCATAACACAAGGATCAAATAACAAATAATCTAAATTAACAAGTAATCACATAATTATCCATATTTGATTTATTTAATGATTTCTTGCAAAACAATTTACCAATTTAATCAAAATAATTAATCAATTATCACATAAGGAAACAATTATCTTATTAATTGATAAATATCTTCAATTAGATCAAAAATATAGTTAAATATATCATAAAATCGGATTTATATTGATCTAATATGATAAGGCAACTATCCTTAAGCAAAAACAGCAAGAAATCCCGGTTTTCCCTCCTTTTGACGAGCCGACTCGCCGAGTCAGGCATGGACTCGTCGAGTCAGCATGGACTCGGTGAGTTCATCTATGGACTTGGCGAGTCCAGCCTCCAGAACCACAAAAATCGAATTTTTCAATCATACAATGCATCAATACAATAGAAACCAGTCTAGGCTCTGATAACACTGATGGGTTTTGGTCCTAAGAACATCCTATGTGCTCATACAAACCCTAATACTTGGATCTAGGTTCCTCTATTGTACATGCAAGTTATCCAAGACCATAAACCCTAATTCTATCATACAAGTAATCATATTAACATAAGAATAGGTTTAAGATGTTACCTTGATTGTTATGTAGTAATAACAATCCCAAATCTCCTTGTATTGACTTTAGAAAGCCTAGAGTCACAAATGTCACTCCTCTAATGGTTCACAAACACCATAAGCAAGAGGATGAAGAGGAGAGAGGATGGAGGCTGCCCAAAAACGTGTGAAACCCTAGAACAAAGCTTAGCCATGTTTTTGGTCCTTAAGGGGTCTATATATACAGTGAGGCTATTAGGGTTATCTAACAAGGAAACCCTAATTTGGATGCTTAATCCCTAAGCAACCCATGGATCCCTTTCCTTAAGGCCTTGGACGATTTCCATATGGGCTTCCCCATAGAATTCGTCCACTCCTTAATACAAGGCAATCCATGGCCCAAATTGCAATTATCTTATAATTGTAATTCCAGTCCCTTAAGTTTAATTAATCTCTTTTAGTCACAAAACTAATTACCAGTTAATTCTTGACTAATATTAATTAAACAATATGATTTCTCCTTTAATATATTATTCCCATAATATATTAATAAATCATATTTAATCCTTTCTCTCCATAATTCTTCCTATCAAGTTGCTTTGGTGAAGGCAACCCAAAAGGACCATGCACCATCGGGTCAAGTACATACCAAAATAATTATGGACTTAGACACTAATCCAACACGGAAAACATAGTGTGATGCGCTGCGATCAAGCCGGCTCCTTTCCTTTGAAAATGAGTACCTGAAACCAAACTTGTAAACCGTAAGCATGAAGCTTAGTGATTTCCCGCATCATACCACATACCATACAATATACTGTCAGGAAATTATGGGCGCCTGACTTACCCATGTCAAACCATTCTGGGGTGTCTGACGTACCCCGGTCAAACCATTCTGGGGTGTTTGATGTATCCAGGTCAAGCCATTCTGGGGTGCTTGACGTACCTGTCGGTCTATTTCACCCGACTACTGGGGACTATTTCACCCCTTATTACTACCACATAGCATAACATAATGTACTGTCAGACAATTCTGGGGTGTCTGACTAACCCGGGTCAAGCCATTCTAGGGTGCTTGACGTACCCATCGGTCTATTTCACCCGACTACCGGGCACTATTTCACCCCTACTGCTACTATCACATATATCATAACATATCATGCCATCATATAAACATATCATCACATACTGTCATTCATATCTGGGGTGTCTGACCTACCCTTCGGTCCTAACAACCGAACTCTACTACTATCAGATATAACATATCATGCAAGCATATAACATATCAGGTAGTAGCAAACCTAGATGATATCACAAAGACAATCATCTAACATACAACTCGTGCTGGTGTGCCGACATTGTGGTCGTAGACCCACCCCTACTGGAAGGTAACTCACCTCACACAGCTGAAGTCCCGTAGACACAATCCTACACTGCTGAAGTCCCGCAAACTCAACCCCAACTGCTGGATGACAGATTCCCGAACTGTCAATCATAAAAATAACACCCAATTAATAATTGGGTTCCACTACACAACCATAGTACATACTTGGATAATTGCTACATTACCGCAGGCTTGGCTTATTTAAGCCCAAGGCCCAATCCATAGGCCCAAAGCCAACAAGGAATCAAAGCCCAACATATGAACCAATTTTCCAAATTGGTCCCAGGCCTATACATGGTCTTATTCTAGGGCCCAACATCATATAATCATTAAGGCCCAAAATATGGCCCAATTTTCCAAATTGGGCCCAAACCCCTTACATGGCCTTACCCTAGGCCCATTAGATTATTCTAGTCTAATTGCTTGATCTTGTATGGCCCATTTAAAAACCCGATCATCGAGGCCCAAAAATAAACCCAAGTGAAATTAGGGTTTCTCATAAAATGAAGGTGAGGGTTAAGTTTCCTACTTAACCCATTAAGGGTTTCATCCACTAAGGACTTAATCCATTATGTCCAATATTGCTTCGATTATTCTTTGCTAATGATTATTATTTAATATCTCAAGTTATGAAATAATTCCCGTGTGTCCTGATTAATTTCCCAAAATTAGGGTTTTGATTGCATTAGGGTTTTCCAAACCCTAATTAGGGTTTCCAACCTAAATACTAGTCCATTTATTAATTTTTTGGACTTTTAGGTTATTTAGGGCTTTATTGGGCCTATCAAGCCCGCTAGAATGTCATCATGCCCATTAGGGTTTTATTGGGTCAATTAGAGTTCATTAGACTCATTAGGGTTTTCACTAAGCCCGTTTGGCTTCATTGGGATCATTAGGCTCACAAGGCCCATTAGGGTTTCAAGCATCCCCAATCAAGTCAACTCACATGACGAGCACACCGTCACCCGACACGGCAGCCGATGGCAGCAGGAGGCAGCAGCCACCACTAAGGTGGTGGTTTTCAATTTCCTTTCATTATTACATCTTGCTATACACTTTAGAATGCTTTGACCAAGAATACACACACACACTAAATACATCAACACGCACCCATGGCGGCTTACGGTGGCAGCCACCACCTCACGGTGGTGGCAACGGCTTTTCCGGCCAATAAGCTAGACACAACACATGGTATAGAAAGAACCAACACCCACACTCTTTTCTTGCTTGAAAAAGGTCCAGCCACCCTCCTGGTGGCGGTTGACGACGGCGGAAGTACAAAACCACGGTAGTAGCGACGACATCGGCATCCCTTGCCTGGAAAACGAACCCAACACCCACCTATGGTGGGCGGCGATGGCAACAACAACTCATGAAGGCGGCAGCAGTGATGTAACCACCGGAGCGAAACGGGGAAAAGAGAATGTGGTGCGAGACCCAAAACCAAACTCTGACTGCCACACGCAGCCGGAGCCCCAACGGTGACAGGTAGACGCCGAAAAACGGTGGCTTCATCTTCTCGTCGGAAGTTACCGCAGTGGCAACAGCGAGGCGGCAAGGCATCATCCTAGAACAACGGCGTCTGGCTGTCTTGCTCGATCTAAAACATGAGTTAGATGAGTGGTGATAGCGGCCGGCGGCTAGGAGGTAGAAGGTGGCGGGATCGCCGACGATGGCGGAGGAAAGACGGTGGCGTCGTAGGGAGTCATAAGTGTCACACCCCCAAACCTGAACGGCGGAAACGTTCGGGGGCGGATGACTTCATGTGGTAACGTAACAAATGAATACATAGTAAAGAAAGCAATACAACCATCACATATATAATTGAAAGTTTACATTTGTCAAAAGTTACATGTTCAAAACTCAATTACAATATGATGTCAAAATACGAGATTAAACTGGCGCCGCAGCATCCCTTCATCAAAAGCGAAATGAATACCTGAAATTACTGATTCCCTGGGACATGCAAGTAATTTTGAAAGAGTAGATCAACATTTAAGCTGGTGAATTTCATAAGTATTTAAGTGACAATGTTTGAATGAACTGAAATGTTTTATCTTCGTTTGTTTGTGGTTAGAAAATCCAATATTTTCTACTAGTATAAAAGTAGCCTTCACTCAAGACCAATGTTTGTTTCTAAAATGTATGTAAATGTAAAAGAACCAATGAATTTGAAAACCTTGTAAATCAATGCATTTTAATACCCCTTGTGAGTTTTATAACCATACTATTGACTCTGAATGCCTATACACAACGTTCTTCAGGCGTTGGAATGTTATGACGTTTGTCACCCCAAACGGTGGACTGCAGCTAACAGTCAGGGCGCGGGTTTGTCAAGCCCGTATAGATCTATACACAAACACCATGCTCCCCCTCCAAGGGATTCTGGTATATAATACAGGACTTGAAATGTGTACTCGAACGTACATGAAGTTAGTGTCTCACAAATCCGTGGTATAAAAACATATCTACTTGTTAAAATGTTATGTTTGTTCTTGTACACGAAAGTGAACTTCTTGAAATATGTGATTCTACTACATAAGAGTTAGAAATTTGTTTCGTAAAACCATACCTATTATAGTTTCCAAAAAGCGTGTCTTGTTTGTTTAGAAATATTGAGAAAAGAAATCACTTGTTTATGAAAGTATAGATTTTTGGTGTAGAGTCTAGGATAGACAAGAAAAATCTCAGAACAGATTAGTTTATACATGCATTACAACAACATTATATTTTTAAAAGGGAAAATGCTATTGTGACATATGTTATATATATACATATATACATATATATAAGTTCCTTTAAATGTTTATAAATCGCATGTGATTTGAATATATAACAGTATATAAAAGAATTTCTTTATGTAACGCACGATAATACTCGTGTGTTTTACTTGTAATCCCCCCCTTTGAAAGCATATAAAAGTATTTAGACTAATTAAAAAGGTTGATTTAGGGGTATGAAACTCACTTGAAAGTTTGAAGATAGCGAGATGGAAAACCGAGCAGAGTTTCGTCTCGGGAAACGGATTTTCCTCGGGATTCTCGGAAATCTCGGGAGCAAAATCGACCTTCGGGACTTGAGCCGAAAAGACCAGAGCTTCGGGTTTGAACGGACACGTATAACGAGGAAATGTTGAGAGAGAGAAGAGAAATGAACCCTTTCTTTGGAAACCCTCGCATTCTATTTATAGGAAGGCTGGTCTGCCTCGGTACGCGGGGCGTACGCGCACGTCATGCATGACCGAAGCCTCGACTGCCTCGGTTCGGATGGGACGGGTTGTTGGGTTCTCGGGTCGGATGGGACGGGTTGCTGGGGAGGTGGGTCGGATGGGACGCCGGGTCGGATGGGACGTCGGGTCGGACGGGTCGGACGGGTCGGATGGATCGGATTCCTCGGATATGGCGACGTGGACGATCCGAGGCCAATCCTCTCGGTTACGCGGGGCGTACAGGAGTACGCAGCGCGTACTTCGGAGGAGGATGCTGACTCCCCTTCGGATAATATCCGAATTTTGAATTAAATAAATAAATAATATATTTAATAAACTTCAAAAATCCATATCTTCTTCATACGAACTCCGTTTTCGATGGTCTTTATATCCTTGCGTAGGTGAGACTACGGTCTACAACTTTCGTTTAGACACCGTCGGCAAATTCCAAAATTATATTTTTATTATTTATTAAAAATCCATCGTGTTTAAGGAATTTCTTAGAAAATTCATAACTTCTTTATCTGATGTCGGTTTTTGCCAGACTTTTTACCGCTGGAATACCATTGTCGAGACCTTCGATTCTCGTTTAGGTCATTCCGGCCAAAAGTCGCTCGATCTCCGATTCGAGTTTTTAGCGGTCTGTTGCTAAGCCGAACTTGGAAAAATCACATCTTCGCTATATGAAGTCGGATTTGGGCGTTCTTTTCACATACGATCATGGTTCAAAGACATTTAATCATAGAAGGAAATTAAATAGAACTATTTGTACGTTTTATTATGAAAGTAAATTTTATTACTTAGAAGCGGTTACAATACTTGACCCATTATGGTCGTTACAAAGAGTTGAAATATCGGGTTGTCACAATAAGGGTGGCATCGGTGGAGAGGATGTGAGGGGTGAAGTTGGCGGCTGTCATAGTTCTCTAGGGTTAGGTTTAGGCAACGGTTATATAATCCCGAGCCCCATAACCATTATTTCCATAATGACCGAATTAGCCCCTCCTTCCACCTTTTCTTTCAAAACGAATCCATAACATACCTTTTAAACCCTCATCATTAAAATTTAGTGCAAATCAAGTACAATACTTACCAAATAGCCCTCCGTTCTTGAATATCTTTGCAAAGCCGGTCCAGAAGTTTCCCTTTAAACCCCCAATATCTCAATTATGACATATTTAGCCCTTCCACCTCTTTTGCTTTCAAATTAACTCCAAAATTACTTAAATAGCCCTTAGTCATCAAAATCCTTTCAGGTTAAATCCCAATAATTCACCAAGTAGTCCCTACCTTTATGATTATTACAAAACCAATCCGAAACTTACATTTTTATCCCCCAACTTCTGAATTGTGCCAATTAACTTCTCGAAGCCAACACCCTGCATATATAATTATTTATTTTAGGGCTACCATTCGTTCATTATTTTGTTTATTTATTTAATAAATAAATCGGGTGTTACTACTCTCCTCCACTTACATTAGATTTCATCCTCGAAATCATTCCTTACCATTACTTATGCCCCAAACCACTCTGGTAAGATGGTCAACACCCTGGGCACACCCTAGTCTTCCCAGGGTAGATGTGACCCGTCTTCGCAAAGCCCTAACATCCGCAAATGAACGAATTCCTCACCACAAGATCACATCCACTTCGTCAGAAATCTGTTGTCGTGAGATAGTCTGATTCCCTGACAGACCACCCATACTGAATCATTATCATCGAATCCAGTCCGTTCATCCCACAACTGACTATTCAACTTCTGATCACTCGTGGTTCCCACTATAAAATAGGGTCACAGACCCAATTATCCTTGCATATCACTTAGACTTGGCCGAAGCTGAACTAATTCCACTGCGAGGGACTTAGCATACCCCAAACAATCTGTTATTTCGTCTGAACAAATACTAATACTGCCCAGTCGTTGAAAATGCCCGAACACTGAACTGCCTGAAGCAATATGCTGCCACATGGCTGCTTCCCAAAAGCTATCGAGACCTCCTAAGTCTTAATTCTCTCGCCAATAATCTAAAATATCGGGTTGCGGCCCGGCTACGGAGCCAAAGGACCCCACTTAGTCACCTCAGACAACATCTGAACGAAATCCTTCTCTGGAACTAGTTGCGACTAGTTATCATGCCACTGTGGTTCTAACAACCTCCTGATCTAACTGATCGGGTCCATACGTCGAATCCTATCATCATCAAATCCAAGGCTGAAAGTGATTGCTACCTGACCAATGGTAGCCTTATCTCACACGTCCTTAAGCATTCTGTTGCTTCTCTGATCTCATACTGTAGTGACGTTCCTAACGTCTTGTCACTGGCTTAACCAGATCTAACTCCTCTAGGTAAATCCATAATCCAATCCGTGAATTTCCACATCCTCACCGTTACACCCGAACTGGTGGGTACTCCTGTTCTTCCCGCATCCTTACAACGCGCTCATGCTATCTGCCGGCCTAGTGAATGTTGCGGCTACACCCACAGTCTTACATCACTCTAGCACTATCTGCTAACCTTGTGAATGCTACGGCTACGCCCGCAGACTTTCAACACTTCTATGCTACTAACTGCTAGTGAATGCTACAGCTACCCCCGTAGTCTTACAATACTTTACATACTGGTCGAACACGCACTTGACCCAACACACAACTGAACTCGAGTCCTAACCGAAACTCTAACCTGGTTCCTGGAACCTGCTATCATGTGACCTCATTGTATTAGTACCACACCCATGCCTGTGATCAAGGCGTCACAGTAAACCACAAAATCATCTACACCCATGGCAGGGTGAGAATCGGTGCCTCACACAACCACTGTCTGAGATTCTCGAAGGCTGCTTGCTACTCAGGTCCCCAGCGAAAGGCAATCGATTTCTTGGTCATTCGGGTCAAAGGGAACCTCAATCTCGGAGAAGTCTCGAATAAATCTCCGGTAATAACCCGCTCGACCCAGGAAACTTTGAATCTCGGATGGAGACCTCGGAATGTCCCACTGCATCACTACCTCTTTCTTGGCCGGATATACTAAAATACCCTTGTGGTTGACAAGGTGCCCAAGAGATTGCACCCCATGCAACCAGAAATCACATTTGGAGGATTTTATAAAAAGTCCCTCCCCCACTTAGATTCGACTAAGTCTTCACTATACACGAGAATTGAAGGATTCCCAATCCTTCTTACTTCCTAATAGTCTACTGGCGATAACCTGTACTAACCAGTGCTAGCGATCCATTACCAATCAAACCTTAAGATCGCCAATCCTCTGAAATCTTGGAGAGTACTCTTGAAATCTGGTCCAATCTAACACCTTAATCCACCTCCCATGCTGACAACTGGACGCCTTAATTCTCACTCTAGCTGACGAATCCTCGCCCTCACTTCCAATCTTGCAGCACTACTAAACTCTAACTGAACACAACCCATGCGAAAATACAATTCTCTTGAACATGCGATGACCAACCATTCATGCGTCTAACACCTGCAATGGATTCCACTATCTTTATGCTACAAGTCCTTCTCTAGCAACGGTAGTGCCTGAAACTCCAAAGTTCATCCTTAGACGACCGTCAACCAGACCTGAACCATGATAGAAGCACTGAATGCTGACTTCACTAGAGAACTACCACTCTAAAATTGATCGAATATCCTCTAAATAATAGCCCACACAGATCTCGACAAAGATCCGGAATGATAATGTAACACGCGGAACCCGCTCTGCAAGATGCATCCCTATGTGGGTTCATCAAGGTCTTTCCGGCATGCAGGATGGTATATATGATCCTTGAGAACCCCAAACACTACCAGGAAACCGACCCGAGATCTAACTTATCCAAACTCACTCGTAACTCCAACGCGATAGGTATCCCCAACATCCAACTAAAAGCTATACAAGATGACATACCCGCAACATCTGGAGGAATCCGAGTCACCTCCAGCTAATATGATCAACCTGCCACACATGTAGCATCCTAAACCTTTGGAGCGACAAGCTCCCTCTTGCACTTTCTCGTACGCATTTCACTGACTCCAACCCTGCTGGCCTTTCACCCGATGATCAGAAGTCATGGGTCTCTTCCCGGGACCCTCTACTATACGCACCTGGCACGAACCTCTCCTTCTAGGGTGCTCCAAATCGATCTCGCATCTGCAAATTCTTGGAAATCATATCCTTCAGGGTCTGAAACCCTGTCACATTCACTAGCTCGCTTGCCCATGGCTAAGCTGCAACAACCGGAACATCCTCTGTCCCCAAACCGGGTCACTAACTCTTTCCCGAAGCTTCTCAGATTCTCCAAGATTCTTACTGGTTCGAGTATGGATCTTGTGCTTTCAGTAGTACGGGCCCAATACTACCTTCCACACCTATACATACTTTCCTCAGCAATCCTCCCGAATCCTCCAAGTCACTTCCTTAAACTGGTACTCCCAAGTCTCAATCATCCTCACTACTAACCCACTGAAACATATCCTAGGCTTCCCTAGGTTCCCGAACTCACCCAATCCTCAGCTGCTGAAAGATTTCCAGTAATGTCAACTACCTACCTCATGAATATAGCCACATGAAACAGATATCGGATAATCCTTTGAGTAAAAGACTCATCCCTAGAACGGTTAGACTCAAACGAGAGCTGCGCCAATAGGGTCAAATTTATCACTCTGAGATTATCCAGCCTGTGCCACATGTGACTTACCATATTCACTTAATAGTTAGCTCACATTACTAAGAGTCCCACAAAGCACAAAGCAAGCAGCATTCAGACAATGGAAAATCTAACCATCATATTCCAATCAAATCATTCTACCCTCTAATCAGGTATCTGTACATGCAATTCAAAGGCTCATACAATCAGGCATAACCTAAACATGCTATCCTATTACTCACTCATTAGTACTAGGATAAAATTCTACGAGCACATACAATAGGCATATAAGGCATCCTCCTAGATCCTCAGCCCTAATCTGGCATGCAGTTCTCATAACCAAATCATATCATATCATAACATGTATGGGCATCTTAGGGAAAACTTACTTGAGCTCGGCTGATTGCACGCATCACAAACTTTGTTCTTTTCAAAGTTTTGTTCTCATTTTAAACTTCTTTTTATAAAAATGGTTTTAATTTTGAAAATTTCCATACCAAGTCCTTAGTTTGAGTTCAGACACACCTGAGAGTGTGCCCGAATCTCTTAAACCAAGGCACTAATACCAACTTGTCACACCCCAAAATTCAAGGCCAAAAATTTCATTTTTAAATAAGCTATTACATAAAACCATCAGTATAAAAACTTTCATAATAATATCTAGTGTCAAACCAAAGTATCAGTAATGAAAACATACTATCATAAAACCATATCAAAGTGTAATCCCCAAAGATCTCATGTGTGGAAAATATAGTGTGATGCGTTGCGATCAAGCCGACTCCTTTCCTTTGAAAACAAGTACCTGAAACCAAAACTGTAAACCGTAAGCACGAAGCTTAGTGAGTTCCCCCATCATACCACATAACATACAATATACTGTCAGGCAATTCTGGGGCGCTTGACTTACCCAGGTCAAACCATTCTGGGGTGTTTGACGTACCCAGGTCAAACCATTCTGGGGTGTTTCGACGTACCCAAGTGAAGCCATTATGGGGTGCTTGACGTACCCGTCGGTCGATTTCACCCGACTACCGGGGAATATTTCACCCCCTACTACTACCACATAGCATAATTAATGTACTGTCAGACAATTCGAGGGTGTCTGACTTACCCAAGTCAAGCCATTTTGGGGTGCTTGACGTACCCATCGGTCTATTTCACCCAACTACCTGGGACTATTTCACCCCCTACTGCTACTATCACATATATCATAACATACCATGCCAGCATATAAACATATCATCACATACTGTCAGACATATCTGGGGTGTCTGACGTACCCTTCGGTCCTAACAACCGAACTCAACTATTATCACATATAACATATTATGCTAGCATATAACATATCAGGTAGTAGCAAACCTAGATGATATCACCAAGACAATCATCTAACATACAACTCCTGCTGGTGGGCCGACATTGTGGTCGTAGACCCACCGCTACTGGAAGGTAACTCACCTCACACAGCTGAAGTCCCGTAGAAACAATCCCACACTACTGAAGTCCCGCAGACTCAACCCCAACAGTTGGATGACAGATTCCCGAATTGTCAATCATAAAAATAACACCCAATTAATAATTGGGTTCCACTACACAACCATAGTACATACTTGGATAATTGCTACATTACCGTAGGCTTGGCTTATTTAAGCCCAAGGCCCAATCCATAGGCCCAAAGCCAACCAGGAATCAAAGCCCAACATATGACCCAATTTTCCAAATTGGGCCCAGGCCTATACATGGTCTTATTCTAGGGCCCAACATCATATAATCATTAAGTCCCAAACTATGGCCCAATTTTCCAAATTGGGCCCAAACCCCATACATTGGCCTTACCCTAGGCCCATTTGATTATTCTAGTCTAACTGCTTGATCTTGTATGGCCCATTTAATAACCTGATCATCAAGGCCCAAAAGAAGGGCCCAAAAATAAACCAAAGTGAAATTAGGGTTTCTCATAAAATGACAGTGAAGGTTAAGTTTCCTACATAACTCATTAAGGGTTTCATCCACTAAGGACTTAATCCATTATGTCCAATATTGCTTCGATTATTCTTTGCTAATGATTATTATTTAATATCTCAAGTTATGAAATAATTCCCGTGTGTCCTGATTAATTTCCCAAAATTAGGGTTTTGATTGCATTAGGGTTTTCCAAACCCTAATTAGGGTTTCCAACCTAAATACTAGTCCATTTATTAATTTGTTGCATTTTTAGGTTATTTAGGGCTTTATTGGGCCTATCAAGCCCACTAGAATGTCATAAAGCCCATTAGGGTTTTAATGGGTCTATTAGAGTCCATTAGACTCATTAGGGTTTTCACTAAGCCCATTTGGCTTCATTGGGCCCATTAGGATCAGAAGGCCCATTAGGGTTTCAAGCATCCCTAATCGAGTCAACTCACAAGACGAGCACACCGCCACCCGACACGGCGGCCAGTGGCAGCAGGAGGCGGCAGCCACTACCCTAAGGTGGTGGTTTTCAATTTCCATTCATTATTACATTTTGCAATACACTTTACAATGCTTTAACCAAGAATAAACACACACACACACACACTAACTACATCAACACACACCCATGGCGGCTTATGGTGGCAGCCAGCATCGTGAGCTTTTCCGGCCAACAAGCTATATACAACACATGCTATAGAAAGAATAAAAACCCATACTCTTTTCTTGCTTGGAAAAGGTCCAGCCACCCTCCTGGTGGCGGTTGACGACGAAGGAAGTACAAAACCACAGCGCAGTGGCGACACCGGCATCCCTGGCTCGGAAAACGAACACAACACCCACCTATGTTGGGTGGCGATGGCAGCAGCAACTCATGAAGGCGGCAGCAATGATGTAACCACTGGAAAGAAACGGAGAAAAGAGAAGGTGGTGCGAGACCCACAACCAAACTATGGCTGCCACACGTAGCCGGAGCCTCAACGGTGACAGGTAGACGCCGGAAAACGGTGGCTTCATCTTCTCGTCGGAAGTTACCGCAGCGAGGCGGCAAGGCATCGGCCTAGAACAACAGCGTCTGGTTGTCTTGCTCGATCAAAAACATAAGTTAGATGAGTGGTGATAGCGGCCAGCGGCTAGGAGGTATAGGTGGCAGCATCGACGACGATGACGAAGGAAAGATGGTGGCGCCGTAGGGAGTCATAAGGGTGGCATTGTTGGAGAGGATGTGAGGGGTGAAGTTGGCGGTTGTCATAGTTCTCTAGGGTTAGGTTTAGGCAATAGTTATATACCCCCGAGCCCCATAACCATTATTTCCATAATGACCGAATTAGCCCCTCCTTCCACGTTTTCTTTCAAAACGAATCCGTAACTTACCGTTTAAACCCTCATCATTAAAATTAAGTACAAATCAAGTACAATACATACCAAACAGCCCTCCGTTCTTGAATTTCTTTGCAAAGCCGGTCCAGAAGTTACCCTTTAAACCCCCAGTTTCTCAATTATGACATATTTAGCCTTTCCACCTCAAAACTTACATTTTTAACCCCCAACTTCTGAATTGTGCCAATTAACTCCTCGAAGCCAACACCCTGCATATATAATTATTTATTTTAGGGCTACCATTCGTTCATTATTTTGTTTATTTATTTAATGAATAAATCGGGTGTTACATTCTACATCTTTATCTTCTACATATAGATCTATTCTTAAACACCCCCAGCACTCCAAACACACCCAACTATGTCTCAAGCCATGGTTTAGGAATTTTTTAAAAGGAACACCAATACAACAACAACCACTTTTCAAAAATCAACCATTCCTGTACAAACAAAACTACCCACAACTCAACCCCCACCAATATCAACAAAACCCCAATGCATTCCAACAAAACATGTTTCCACAAATCTGTAAAGTCTAGATATTGTAAAAGACGAAGTGTTTGTTTTCTTTAGTTTCGCATGTTAGTTATTTTACTAAGTCTTCATTTGTGCGAAGCATATAGTTCAGGACTTAGTATATTTTTTGCACACTCAGGTTTCCTATAAATAAGGACTGAGGTTAGAAGTAGAGACATCGAATACACGAGTGATTCAATAATCATTCGCAAGTTCTCTCTGCTTAAGTTTGTAATCAGTTTCTTCATCAATATAAGATCTGATTAATATTAACTTCTTGTGTTCTTACTTTTCATTCATATAATCATTATTGCTTTCTAAATCTCGATTACAATTCTCTTCAATTGGTATCAGAGCAGGATTCAAACTACATTGATATGATTTTCGTTTTAGAATCATTTGCTTTTTGAGTGGTGACTTTACTCAAAAAATTTCCATGCATTTTGGTTATGAAAATCTCTCTTGATCTTCATATTTGAATCGATTATGCATTTGAATTGTTTAGTCGAGTGATCGATTAGCAATCGGTGATCAATTCATTTGATCAATTCACAAATTCATCAAGTTTTTCAAGCTTTCTAAAAATTCTCGTGTTCATCAATGGCGAACATCACCATGAATACCATGACTTCTTTCTCTCACTTACTTCATTCTTCAACCAAAATTCCAATGTTAATCCTTGAATACTATGATCAGTGCGCTGATAGGATGGAGGATTACTTAAATGGAATTGATGAAGAGCTCTGGAATTGTATCAGTGGAAAAGGTCTACTTCCTGATAATGTTCAATCAATTGGACAATCTGCTTCTTCAGAAGAAGTTGCTGATCAACAGAATCGCATGAAGAAAAATGAGAAAAGGTGTGGCATCCCCAAAATCACGGCCAGAAAAGACCGGTTTGTTTATGCTTTGTTTAAAAATCAGAGTAACATTTTAAATAAAAGTGTTGCGGAATTTGTCCCAAAACAAAATATGATAAAGATTTGTCAAAAGTATTTCCATAGAAATGTATTTCATTAAAAGACTTGGGATGTCATGTTCGTACAGATCAAAAGCATAAACAGTACAATATAATCCTTACTACATTATTTCATATCTACAGGCCTATATCAGTAATCCCTCGTCTAAACATCATATCTATGCTTAAGCACCACTACTTGTAATACATAAAACTGAGTGGGTCAGGCTTGGGATCCTGGTGAGCACATAGGGTTTTCAACCCACAATAAATAAGTTTATTAATTTTATCAGTCAACAATAACCCGATTACCTGTTCCCTTTATCCTCACTTTACGTCCCTAAACACCTATCATAAGGGACCTAGCCTAAGGATCATCATCGGGATGGACACTACTGCTAAGGGGATTCCTTAACAATAAATGTCCTAAAGGCAACCATGTGGGGGATGGAGTACACCGGTGAACACATCGTTCACAAACACCTACAGGTTGCGAGCCTGCTAGTGTTCCACTGGACTGGCTAGAAGAGTCTGTGGTCGTCATCCATACTCCGCTAGATGACAGAATCAACAACATCAATATGGAGGCCTCTCATCGTTTTATCACACATCACCTATTACATCTACGCATGTTTTACCCCAACATTTTTGTAGATATAAAATACATATAACGTTTAAATCATTGAAAACATGTATAACAATGTTCATCGAGCATAGATAGCAAGTATTCAGATAATATGCACACATAGCATGTAGTTTATATAAAATACTTCATATCTATGTGTAAGCTGAAAGTAACTATGCACTCACTTGAAAGGTGGTGACTCAGCACTCGGACAGCGCTTTGATACTCTCAAAACGATATTCCTTCGATAAAACCTAGTACCAGTACCACTAGGGTTTAGTCTAACAATAACCACGACTAATTAATAGTCTGACTATTACTATTATTATATAAGCGTTAATAACACTCAATATAACTCATAATAATAGCCCAAATAATTATTTTAAGGACCTAATAACATTCCTATAATTATTTGAAAGTTGTATTAAAAATTGCGTAAGTGTAGCACACCTACAGTGAATTTTATCGAAAACCGGAGCTTAATTGGAGCAGCGTTTTGAAACCGAAAGACTCCTTTTTCTTAGGACTCCGAGAGCCTCGGGGCTTCCTTAGAGTGCTAGGGATTTTACCTAGGGCTTAGGGGTAGTTGGGGAGCTAGAGAGAAAGAAACTAGAGAGAGAAGTGAAAAATGGGTGAAAAATGAAGCTGCCTTTTTATAGCCTGTGAGGCCTCGATATGTTGGGCGTACCTCGGACCTACGCTGGACGTAATGGCTCGGTCGTACTACACGCGTCGCTTCGTTGCTGGGTCATCGCGGCGCTCCTCCGAACCACTCAATCCGAAGTCCGCTGGGCGTAGCCTTCTTCCGACGCGGGGCGTACTCGGACGCGGGGCGTTCCTCTCGTATGCGAGGCGTAGAGAGGCTAGGTGTCCAAATCCGAAGACCAGACCGTGATCCGCAAGCTACGGCCCTGATCGAGCCACGTCATCACCTATTGCACCAGCTTCGTAAATTCGAGTTACAACTTCAAGAATTCGTAACTTTCGCGTACGACCTCCATTTTGACGTACTTTATATCCACGCGAAGGTGGGAATGTACTCTACAACTTTCGTTTAGACTCCGTCAGTTATTTTAGACTCGATTTTCAATTTTATATTATTAATAGGCCGGGATAGGATTGGTCCGTTAAATCCTCATAACTTCTCCATCCGACGTCCGTTTTCGCCCATCTTTTTCTTGTTACGCTAGTTTTAACGAGATCTTCGATTCTCATTTAGGTCGTGTCGGCTAAAAATCACTCGATCTAATATTCGAATTTCAGGCTATACACTACTATTTCGAAACTTTGAAAAATCATTACTTCTTCATACGAAGTCAGATTTGGGCATTCTTTTTATCGATGTTCTTAGTTTAACATATTCTACGACTTTCGTTTAGATCGCTAAGGCTAAATCTCGCTCTATCATAAATTCACTATTTACGCTTCCCGGTATCGTGCCGGTTCTGTCGCGAAACTTCGACGGGTCATAACTTCGTCGTTATAACTCGGATTTCAGTGTTCTTTATATCCCCGGAATCCTTGTTTCGACCTCTACAACTTTATATAAAGATATTGGATTTATCTCACACTTTAATTTTGACGCTCATTTTTATTCTTTATTAATTATACATTTATAATTAAATAGTAAGCACATAAACACACATAATTCACATAATACTCAAATATTTCATCTTTATTACTTCAAATGGAGTTACAACAGTTGACCTAGACTATTACATTGACAAAAATGCTTAGCCCTGAAACCTGAGCGTTACAATTCTCTCCCCCTTAGGATGATTCCGTCCCGGAATCACGCATCAGCAAACAGATGTGGATACCGACTCATCATTTCATCCTCTATTTCCTAAGTGAGATTCGGCCCATTCGAATGTTTCCATCGAACTAGCACTAAGTCGACCATCTTGCGTCGTAACTTCTTAGTCTTACGGTCAATAATTGCCTCAGGCTCTTCGATCAACCTTTTATTCTCATCCATCCTTAACTCTAAGATTGGAATTATGTCGGGAACATCTCCCGTGAATTTCCTCAAATAACACACATGGAAGGTGTTATGAATACCATTGAGTTCTGCGGGCAATTCCAACTTGTAAGCTTGGTTCCCAATCTTCTGAAGAACTTTGAACGGTCCAATAAACCTTGGACTCAACTTTCCTTGTTTCCCAGATCGTATAAGTCCCTTCCACGGTGAGACCTTTAGCAAAACCGAATCCCCATCTTCGAAGGTTATTGGTCGTCTTTTCTTGTCAGCATAGCTCTTCTAACGATCCTGGGCTGCTAACATTCTTTCCCTAATCACCTTCAACTTTTCAGCAGTCTCATGGACTATCTCGGGGCCCATAAACTGCTTCTCTCTGGCTTCAAGCCATCAAGATGGCGTACGACACTTCTATCCATACAATGCATGATAAGGTGTCATCTTGATGCTCGAGTGGAAACTGTTGTTGTAGGAAAATTCTACTAGAGGTAAGTGCTCGTCCCAATTCCCTTGGAACTCGAGGGTACATGCTCTTAGAATATGTTCCAATGTCTGAATCGTTCTTTCGCTCTGACCATCAGTTTGCGGATGGTAAGCCGTACTCAAACAGAATTTCGTACCCAATTCCTCTTGCAGACTCCTCCAAAACCTCGACGTGAAACGACTATCATGATCTGATACAATCGTAAGAGGAACACCGTGAAGTCTTACAATTTCCTTCATGTAAGCATTTGCGAGCTTATCCATAGACCACTTTCTCGTTGGCTGCTATGAAGTGTGCACTCTTGGTGAAAAGATCCACGACTATCCAAATCATGTCGTGTCCGCTCTTCGTCCTGGGCAGTTTGGTCACAAAATCCATGGTGATGTCTTCCCATTTACCCATGGGTATAGGCAAAGGTTCCAAACTCCCATACGGTTTTTGATGTTATGCGTTAACTCTCGCACATGTCACGCACTCGGCCACATACTTCGCAGCATCGAGCTTCATCGCCGGCCACCAGTAATAGGGTTTTAGGTCCCTATACATCTTAGTGCTACCGGGATGAATCGAGTACATGGTCTTGTGGGCTTCTTCCATCAGTAGGTCTCTTATTCCTCCCGTCTTAGGTACCCAAATTCGATCTTGGAATACCTTCAGTCCTCGACTGTTTGTACCGAACACTAACGTTTTGCCCAAACGTTCTTCCTTTCGGTCATTCTTCTTTAAAGCTTCTTCTTGAGCTTTCCTGATACTTTCCACAATCGTCGATACGACTTCAATTCTTAACTCTCTTGGCCTTTTCCTTTCAAGATTGACTTTCCGACTGAGAGCATCAGTAACAACATTTGCTTTACCGGAATGGTAAAGTATCTCACAGTCGTAGTCCTTGAGTAGTTCTAGCCAGCGTCGTTGCCGCATGTTTAATTCATTCTGATTAAAGAGATACTGGAGACTCTTATGATTAGTGAACAACTTGCACTTCGTGCCGTAGAGATAATGCCTCCATATCTTTAGAGCAAATACTACCACCGCCAACTCCAAATCGTGAGTGGGGTAGTTCTTTTCGTGCTCTTTCAATTGTCGAGATGCGTATGCTATCACCTTTTCTCTTTGGTTCAGAACACAACCCAAACCGGCTCCAGATGCATCACTGTAAACCGTGAAATCTTCAACTCCATCGGGCAGATAAAGTATCGGTGCTTCACATAACTTCTTCTTTAGCTTCTCGAATTCTTTAGCGTGCTTCTCACTCCACGTATACGTAGCTCCTTTATGGGTCAAAGCTGTTAACGGAGTAGCTATCGAAGAAAAGCCTTAGATAAATCATCGATAATATCCGGCTAATCCTAGAAAGCTTCGAATCTTTGTGGGACTCTTTGGATGTTCCCACTTCATCACAGCCTAAATCTCTGCGGAGTCAACCATTATTCCCTCCTGGTTAACAACATGACCTAAGAATTGAACTTCTCGGATCAAAAAATCACACTTGGAGAACTTTGCAAAAAGCTTCTCCTTCTTCAACACTTCTAATACTTCTCGTAGATGCTTGCCATGCTCCTCTTGGCTTTTCGAGTAGATGAGAATATCGTCGATGAACACTATCATGGATTTATCAAGGAATGGTTTACAAACCCTATTCATCAAATCCATGAATGCTGCAGGAGCATTGGTTAGTCCAAATGACATAACCAAGAACTCATAGTGTCCATATCTTGTTCTGAATGCAGTCTTCTCAATATCCTGTTCTCTCACCTTTAGCTAATGATATCCTGACCTAAGATCGATCTTTGAGAAGTAGCTCGAACCTTGCAGCTGATCGAATAGGTCATCAATCCTTGGCAATGGGTACTTGTTCTTCACCGTTGCCTTATTCAGCTCTCGATAGTCTATACACATTCTCATACTTCCGTCCTTTTTCTTCACGAATAACACCGGATCTCCCCAGGGTGATGAACTAGGTCGAACGAAACCGTTGTCTAACAGCTCCTAAAGTTGCGTCATGAGCTCCTTCATCTCGGTCGGTGCTAATCCTTCATCTCCGTCGATGCTAATCGGTAAGGTGCTTTTGCTATCGTTGTTGTTCCTGGTAACAAGTCGATACGAAACTCCACTTGCCTATCAGGTGGTAATCCGAGAAGATCTTCGGGAAACACTTCCGAATAATCACACACAACCGGTATATTCTGCACCCCTTTCTTCTCCTTCTTAGCATCGATTACGAATGCCAAGTATGATGCACATCCTTTGGACAAACATTTCCTGGCTTTCATCAGGGAGATGATTCCAAAATTCACTCTGCGTTTGTCTCCATACACCATAAATGATTCCTTTCCAGGTGGGTTCACCCTTACTATCTTCTTTCGGAATTGAATTTCAGCATCGTTGGCGCTAAGCCAATCCATACCCAAAACAATGTCGAAACCGTTTAACTCTATGGGTAATAGCTCTTCGTGGAATTCGTTTCCGTTTAGGTCAATGACGATGTTCCTAATACGATTACTAATAGGTACGAATTTACCACTGGCAACTTCTACAATCAGGGCATCGTCAAGTTTTTCTACAGGCAATGCTAATTTCCCACCAAATTTATGCGACACAAAGGAGTAGTTGGATCCGGAATCAAATAGTATATTTGCAGGCAAACCATTTACAAGAAAGGTACCTGAAGCGACATTTGTTGCCTCCTTTGTAGCCTCGAGCATCATCTGGAAGGCTCTCGCCTTCGGCTTTGGTGGTATGTTGGGTCTTCCTGCCTCCTTCTTCTTCGGGCAATCCTTTGAAATGTTCCCCTCCTCGTTGCACTCATAACAGACCTTCTTAGTGAACGTGCATTTGTTGGCATAGTGCCCAAGCTTTCCGCATTTGAAACAAGTGACCCCTCCGTCACACTTCCCAGAGTGCTTCTTCTTACACTTGTCACACCACTTCGCTTCTGATCCTCCTCCTCTTGAACCAGACTTCGAGAATCTACCCTTCTTACCGGACCTCGAGGATCCATCAAATTTCCTTATCTCTCCCACTTCCGCTCTCTCCAGACCCTTCTCTCGTATCTAGGTCTCCATATTCTTAGCAGCCCAGATGGCGGCTTTCAGAGTGGTAGTTTGCTTAACCATTGGACCGAAGTCCGCTGGTAATCCGAGGGCAAATTTGTTAACCTTGGAGAGTTCAGTTGGAACGAGGTGAGGAACAAGCTTCATTTTCTCAGTAAAGCTTGCAGCGTATTCAGTAACGCTCATTCTTCCCTTCTTCAGATTCTGGAATTCGTTGTTGATCTCTAGAAGATCCTGCTCAGAGTAGTATTGCATCTTCAACTGTACCAGAAAATCCTCCCACGACATCTTGCTTGCTTCACCTTTAGGCATTGAATCAGCTAGTAGCTTCCACCAGCTTAGTACTCCAGATTTCAACAGAGGAACCACGAGAGCGGTCTTCTGCCTGTTACTACACACGCAACTCTTAAACATCGTCTCCATTTCAGAGATCCAGTTCATGGCTTCCATCGGTGTCGGGCTTCCAGATAGACTCGGTGGCTTGGATGCCATGAAATCCTTGTATTTGCATCCACGTCCGTCATTTCCTCCATCCTGGTGGTTTTGCCTAACTATCGGTGGGTTGGCTTGACCAACAGTCCCACTGTAGTTTCCCTCCTTAGTCTGCCCTTCGTTCAACTCGGGATGTTCGATCTGAATAGTCTTTTCCTCTCGATTTTTCTGGAGCAAACATCTGGTTTCCTACATTTGACGATCCAACATCGCATGGATCATCGCTTGCACTTCGACCATCGTGACTGGCTCAGGTGCAACTTCTTCATCAACAGGTATATTCTGAACCATTGGGGGTTGGTTCCTATCTCAATTTGCGTTCATGTTTCCATTGCGGGTCCTTGCCATCTTGATCTATACACCGAATAAGGTGAATTTAGATCTTTATTTAGGATAGACGTTTATATCGTCCTTATCACTCCGAAATGTTTACATGTTATTTCTAATATCGTAGTCGTACGTTTAGAATCCTAAACACATAAGGTTTCCAGATCCGGTCGGCAACAGACCATAGATCCGAACAAATAACAGCATATCATGCACAAAGCATTTAGCACATAAAAGCATTTTAGGCATAATTCCTAAAATAAGCTAGTGCTCACACCTCACAATCATCGCTTAGCATTCTAAGTTTAAGTCTAGAAATCCTACGAATTCCTAGTTCACTTAAACTAATGCTCTGATACCAACTGTGACATCCCCAAAATCACAGTCATAAAAGAGCGGTTTGTTTATGCTTTGTTTAAAAATCAGAGTAACATTTTAAATAAAAGTGTTGCGGAATTTGTCCCAAAACAAAATATGATAAAGATTTATCAACAGCATTTCCATAGAAATGTATTTCATTAAAAGACTTGGGATGTCATGTTCGTACAGATCAAAAGCATAAACAGTACAATATAAGCCTTACTACATTATTTCATATCTACAGGCCTATATCCGTAATCCCTCGTCCAAACATCATATCTATGCTCAAGCGCCAGTACCTGTAATACATAAAACTGAGTGGGTCAGGCTTCGGAGCCTGGTAAGCACATAGGGTTTTCAACCCACAATAAATCATTTTATTAATTTCATCAGTCAACAATAACCCGATTACCCGTTCCCGTTATCCTCACTTTACGTCCCTAAACACCTATCATAAGGGACCTAGCCTAAGGATCATCATCGGGATGGACACTACTGCTAAGGGGATTCCTTAACAATAAATGTCCTAAAGGCAATCATGTGGGGGATGGAGTACACCGGTGAACACATCGTTCATAAACACTTATAGGTTGCGAGCCTACTAGATGACAGAATCAACAACATCAACATCGAGGCCTCTCATCATTTTATCACACATCACCTATTACATCTACTCATGTTTTACCCCAACATTTTTGTAGATATAAAATACATATACATTTTAAATTATTGAAAACATGTATAACAATGTTCATCGAGCATAGATAGCAAGTATTCAGATAATATGCACATATAGCACGTAGTTTATATAAAATACTTCATATCTATATGTAAGCTGAAAGTAACTATGCACTTACTTGAAAGGTGGTGACTCAGCACTCGGACAGCGCTTCGATACTCTCAAAACGATATTCCTTCGATAAAACCTAGTACCAGTACCACTAGGGTTTAGTCTAACGATAACCGCGACAAATTAGTAGTCTGACTATTACTATTATTATATAAGCATTAATAACACTCAATATAACTCATAATAATAGCCCAAATAATTATTTTAAGGACCTAATAACATTCCTATAATTATTTGAAAGCTATATGAAAAATTGCATAAGCGTAGCACACTTACAGCGAATTTTATCGAAAACTAGAGCTTAATTGGAGCCTCGGGGCTTCCTTAGAGTGATAGGGATTTTACCTAGGGATTAGAGGTGGTTGGGGAGCTAGAGAGAGAAAGAAACTAGAGAGAGAAGTGAAAAATGGGTGAAAAATGAAGCTGCATTCGCTGCCTTTTTATAGCCTGCGAGGCTTCGGTATGCTGGGCTTACCTTGGACCTACGCTGGGCGTAATGGCTCGGTCGTACTACACGCGTCGCTTCGCTGTTGGGTCATCGTGGCACTCCTCCGAACCGCTCAATCCGAAGTCCGCTGGGCGTAGCCTTCTTCCGACGCGGGGGGTACTCGGACGCGGGGTGTTCCTCTCGTACGCGAGGCGTAGCGAGGCCAGGTGTCCGAATCCAAAGACCAGACCGTGATCCGCAAGCTACGGCCCTGATCGAGCCGTGTCATCACCCATTGCACCAGCTTCGCAAATTCGAGTTACAACTTCAAAAATTCGTAACTTTAGCGTACGACCTCTGTTTTCGACGCTCTTTATATCCACGCGAAGGTGGGAACGTACTCTACAACTTTCTTTTAGACTCCATCAGCTAATTTTGACTCGATTTTAAATTTTATATTATTAACAGGCCGAGACATGATTGGTCCGTTAAATCCTCATAACTTCTTCAACCGGTGTCCGTTTTCGCCCATCTTTTTCTCGTTACGCTACTTTTAACGATATCTTTGATTCTCGTTTAGGTCGTGTCGGCTAAAAATCACTCTATCTAATATTCGAATTTCAGGCTGTACACTGTTATTCCGAAACTTCGAAAAATCATAACTTCTTCATACGAAGTCAGATTTGGGCATTCTTTTTATCGATGTTCTTAGTTTAACATATTCTACGACTTTCGTTTAGATTGCTAAGGCTAAATATCGCTCTATCATAAATTCACTATTTATGCTTCCCAGTATCGTGTCGGTTCCGTCGCGAAACTTCGATGGGTCATAACTTCTTCGTTATAACTCGGATTTCGGTGTTCTTTATATCCCCGGAATCCTTGTTTCGACCTCTACAACTTTATATAAAGATATCGGGTTTATCTCACACTTTAATTTTGACGCTCATTTTTATTCTTTATTAATTATACATTTATAATTAAATAGTAAGCACATAAACACACATAATTCACATAATACTCAAATATTTCATCTTTATTACTTCAAAAGGAGTTACAACAGTTGACCTAGACTATTACATTGACAAAAATGCTTAGCCCTGAAACCCGGGTGTTACAAAAGGTGTATGAGAGAACTAAGAGGGGCTTTGCCTCTTGTGGTTTACAATTACATTCATAGTTGTAAAACAGCCAAGGACATTTGGATCACACTAAAAGAGAAGTATCGAGGTAGCGAAAAGACGAAGATCAATTCCGTTAAGCAATGTCTAGTTGATCTTAAGGAATTCAGACAAAAGGATGTTGAAACTCTTGAAAACTACTATGATCGTCTGAATGAGCTTGTTTATCATTGCAGCAGGTATGGAATCACAAGATCTCTCATGGAATTCAATCTAACATTCATCATGGGTCTTCGCAAAGAATGGCGTAGTGTGCGTATGATGATAAAGAACCAACAAAGTTTTGATACAACCAGCTTGAATGATCTCTACAACCAGCTGAAAACACACGAAAGCGAAGTTACAGAAATGTTTGAAGAATCAAAACAGAGTCTAGAAGGTCATTTGGCTTTAGTTTCAAAGGTTACTAAAATTGATACTGGTGAAAAGGAAGGATCAGACAATGAAGCTTTCTTAATGAATTCTGATGCTGAAACAGTTGCATTCTATTCAAACAAAAGAGTTAAGAAATTTTTCAAAAAGCCTTTCAATCCAAAAGGAAAGCCAAATGATGCAAAGAGTGGTTTTATAAAAGTTAGAGGTGAGGAAAAGAAGAAATTGGAAAAGGTTGAAGAAAAGCAGAAAGATGCGAAGGCAGAGAAGAAACTAAAAGGTGATTCTGGAATTAATTGTCATTACTGCAATGGTGCAAATCACTTCGCAGCTGATTGTATGCTGAGAAAGAAAGAGGAGAAGAAAAGCAAAATCAAAGATGAAGCCTACTACTCAGAGAAGCTTGAGGAGGTGTGTGCGAAGGCAAAAGGATTGTCATTAGTTGCGAAAGGAGAGTCTGATCAAGAAGAAAGTGGAACTTATCAGATCTGGTCCTCAGGATCTGATGATGAACAAATGAGGCACCCAACTCATGGTGCAATGTTCGCAAGTTATGAAGATAATTGCGAATGTTTCTGGACGATGCTTTGTGTCCAAGTCCAATGATAAATCTCCAATGACCACTAAGGTACGTGCTATTCTTGAATCATTTAATATTCCATTATCTGCTTATGATGCTGAAATAACTGCATTTGATGATATTGTTGCTTATTTTGATTTTGTTATTGTGTCTGCTAGTACAGAAGCACAAAATCTAAAATTGCAACTAGTTGAGACAAGAAGACAATTAGAAATAAAACGAAGCAGAGTAGATAAAGTTGAATTACAAATGAAAAATGTAAATTGTGATAGGAACAATCTAGATAAAGATGTAAGGTTGTTACTAGCACAAAGAAACATTTATTGTAACTCTGCTAAACTTTTATATGCGAAGTTAACAACTTTACATCATTCATCTGAAATAAGCAAAGAACAACATAGGAAACTTTTATCTTTTCTTGAATATGAACGCGAAAAAGTTGATGTTGTTTCTTCTGACTGCGAAAACACAATTGCTCAATTTGACAAAATACCTGATGATAGATTCGCATATGGTATTGTCAAAATTGATGAATTCTTGAATACGGATGAGTTGGTTAGTATTGTTAATGAAAGTTTGACAAAGAATGAACAAGTGAAAATCTTAAAGAAAACTGAAACTTCAACTCTTGATTCTCAACACAATTATGCTGATGTCGATGACAATTCAGATAATGTGAGTGAAATCAGTGAGATAGAAGAGGAAGAAGAGGTCGATTGTTCTAAATTGTCTATCATTAATATCACATCTAAGGTCAAAGGTAAAGAAATTATAGTTGATTCGATAGTAAAGGATGAAAATGATAAACCCTCTACTTCGCAACCTTATGACTTTGATAATGTGGAAGTTGAAAGCTGGAAGACTGATGACACCGATGAAGACAAAGAAGAAGTGAAGGATTCGCATGAAACACCTGAACGAGTTGTTGTTAATCAAGTGTTTGGTGATACAAAAGAATTCGACAAAATTCTTAATGACAAAGGTGCACATTATTTGGAAAATAACACTGTGGTTTATCCAAATTTTACATGTACAGATAACACAATTTTTCCAAATCAAGTCTATGTCACAACTGGAAATGTTGAGAAAATTAAACCTGAATTCAACAAAATGGTTGAAAATGACAATCAAAGGTCAACTACTGAAGGTTTCTTTGCAAATGAAAATACAGTAGAAAACAATTTAACTCAAAATTCTTATGTTTTTCAAGGTCAAAAATCATCACAAAATGGGTGGTTAAAAGTGAAAAAGAAAACAAAATTTTTGAAACAGATGAAAAACCAAAGATGGAAGTGAAATTAAATTCTCATGAATTTAAGTTGATGGTTGAACAGTATTCAACAGAAAACAATGTTTCAAAAAGAAAAGCAAGAAAAGCAATCATTTGGCAAGTTGTGTCTAATGATAAACCAACAGTTGAAAAAGCACAAATTTCAAAGACAAAATCATCAAAATTTCAGAGAATAAACAAACAAAAGGATACAAGTTTTCACAAACCAATATATTCTGTTGATAAATTTTCAATGAAAAATAATGATAAATCTGTTCGGAAATATGACAACATTAGAAAATTTGAGACTTCGCAAAATTTTGTGAATGATCATAAGTTTCAAAATGTTGGAAAATTAACGAATAATTCATCAACTTTGAAAGTCAAAACTCAAGCAAAACCAAAATTTTCACCCAAACAACCAAATTTTCCAAATCCTTCGATCTCAAAACCGACCAAAGTTTTGTATACAAAAGGAAAATCTGATGTATATACGATCAACAATTGGCTTGAAGGGAAAGGAAAACAATACCAACATGGGAAGTTTTCAAAGAAACAAATAAAGACTGCATTTGACAAATTTGTGAATGAGTCTTCTACTGGTAGTTCATCATCTCATGATTCACAAGTTCCTGTACAAAAGTGGAAACCAGTTATGAAAGTTGCGAAAGTTGTGAAGGATGAGATGAAAGTCAATAGAAATCCAAAACTATCGAACAACTATATTTCAATATCTAGATCTGATGATGTTGATTTACTTGATAGTGTCACAGACAAAGTGAAAACATGGTTTTTAAATTCAAAGAATTTGTTCAATACTACTAATGAAGGACCCAATAAGTCTTGGGTTCCTAAATTCTTTCAATAAATGCAGGTGATATGTGACAAGCAATATGATGTGAAATGGTATATTGATAGTGGTTGCTCTCGTCACATGACAGGAAGAAAAGAAAACTTGCGAGATTATAGAAGCTTGGAAAACGCTGGAGTAGTCAAATTTGGAAATACTCACAAGTGTCAAGTGAAAGGCTATGGAAAAGTCACAAATGGACAATTCACAGTTAACAGGGTTGCTTATGTCGAAGGTCTTCAACATAACTTGATTAGTGTTTCACAACTTGTTGTGGGTACTGGAAATCAAGTTGTGTTTAATGAAGAAGGAAGTATCATTTCAAAAACAGAGACAAATGAAGTACTTCTAAAATCCAAAAGATATGGAGACATGTTTACATTAGACATCAAACCAATTGTGGGCAAACCTGCAGTGTGTCTACTGTCAAAGGCCTCTAATGATGTTAGCTGGCTCTTGCATAGAAGATTGTCTCATTTGAACTTTCGCAATATTAACAAGCTTGTCACTGAAGATTTGGTTCGAGGTTTACCTATACTAAAGTTTAACAATGATACTTTGTGTGCAGCTTGCGAACAAGGAAAACAACATAGAAAAGGTCATCCAATTGTGATAGATTCAAAGATCGTGGAACCATTGGAATTTCTTCACATTGACTTATGTGGACCGTCGACTGTTGCTACAATCAATAAAAAGCGGTACATTTTAGTTATTGTTGATGATTTTTCTCGATTTACATGGGTATTTTTTCTCAAGTTAAAATCTGAAGTTGCTCAGACAATGATTGATTTTATCAAAAAGATTGAGATTAGTCTTAAAAAGAGTGTTCGCAGAATTAAAAGTGACAATGGCTCTGAGTTTAAAAATCCAACATTAGATTTATTTCTCACAGCCAAAGGCATTTCACATAACTTCTCATCACCATATACTCCATAACAAAATGGTGTTGTTGAAAGAAGAAATAGGTCTCTATGCGAAGCAGCCAGGACCATGCTAACATATGCGAACTTACCTCAATATCTTTGGGCTGAAGCTGTGTCGACTGCATGTTTTACTCAGAATCGTTCATTCATTCATCGAAGATTCAATGTCACTCCATATGAAATACTCAACAATCGAAAACCTAATGTAAAATTTTTCCATGTTTTTGGTTGCAGGTGTTTTATAATGAATCTAAAAAATAATTTGACCAAGTTTCAAGCTAAAGCTGATGAAGGCATATTCTTAGGATATTCGCAAAATTCAGTTGCATACAGAGTGTTAAACAAGCGAACAAGAAAAGTTGAAGAAACTTTCAACTTAACCTTTGATGATTACTATCTTAAACAAACAAATAGTAAATTTGAAAATAAATCAATTCTTGTTGATTCAGATACTCAAATTGAAAATTCAGAAATCAATGATTTTGATTATGACTTAATTTTTGGAATTCCTGACAAGTCAATTGATACGGAAGTTCATGCTCCTGATAATCAAACATCAGAATCCTCAAAACATACTGATGATTCAACAATAACTACAAAGTCAATATCTTGCAAAAGTATGCCTGAGGTTCGTATGGAGGGGGAGCATACGATCACAAATGTACAGAGAGAGCAAACTTTCGAGGGGGATAATGAAACTATGAATCATCAAGTTGAGGGGGAGCATTCGTAATTTCAACAGGAACATCATTTTGAGGGGGAGCATCAAGATGAAAATTATGTTGAGGGGGAGCATGATGCAACAGAGACAATTAATCTTGATGAAAATGATGAATTTCATGAATTAAATGATAACTAATCTGTTGCAGGATCTGAAAATGAAGATATGTACGAAGATGCACCATTGGAATTTAATCTTGATTTTCCACCACTTGAGAAATGGACAAGGAATCATCCCAAAGAATAGGTGATTGGGAATCCACAAGATGGTGTGTTAACAAGAGCTCAAATTCGTGCGAAAAATGAGGTACTGAATGTGAACCAAGAACTGTGTATGTTTAATGTTTTTATTTCGAAAATAGAGCCAAAGGCAGTAAAGAATGCTATGGAACACTTAGATTGGGTTGTTGCTATGCAATCTGAACTGGTTGAATTTGAATGAAATAAGGTTTGGAGATTAATTCCTAAACCTTCTGATGTTTCGATTGTCGGATTAAAATGGATTTTTAAAAATAAAACCGACAAAGATGGCAATATTATTCGAAATAAAGCTAGACTAGTTGTTAAAGGCTATTCGCAACAAGAAGGAATAGACTATGAAGAAACATTTGCTCCTGTCGCAAGACTCGAAGCAGTTCGCATATTTTTAGCTTATGCAACTCACAAAGACTTCGACGTTTTTCAAATGGATGTTAAGTGTGCATTCTTAAATGGAGAACTAGAAGAAACAGTTTATGTTGAACAACCACCAGGATTTATAAATGAGGAACATCCTGATCATGTCTACATACTAGACAAAGCAGTTTATGGGTTAAAAGAAGCACCAAGAGCCTGGTACGCAACACTTGCAAATTTTTTGAAACAATCTAAATTTAAACAAGGATCAGTTGACCCCACATTATTTCGCAAGAAAGTTGGGAATCATCTTATGCTTGTTCAAATTTATGTTGATGATATTATTTTTGGCTCAACTAACCCAACATTGTCGATTGAATTTGAAAATCTCATGAAGAGTCAATTTGAAATGAGCATGATGGGAAAAATTAATAATTTTCTTGGTTTAAATATAAGACAGAACAGGGATGGAATTTTATTCAAGCAAGAAAAATACACAAAGAACCTGCTTGAAAAGTTTGGAATGACAAACAGCACGAAGCTGAGAGTACCAATGGCAGTGGGAACAAGACTAACTCCTTCATTAGATACTCCTGTAGTTGATTTAACTCTTTATCGAAGCATGATAGGGTCTTTATTGTACTTAACTGCAAGCAGACCTAATATTATGTTTTCAGTATGTAATTGTGCTAGGTATCAAGCTAATCCCAAAGAACCTCATTTAACTGCAGTAAAAAATATTTTTCGCTATCTTAAGGGGTCAATTTCGTTAGGACTTTGGTATCCTTCAAAATCGGGATTCTTCATTCAAGCTTTTTCAAATTCTGATCTAGGAGGATGTACTTTGGATAGAAAAAGTACAAGTGGTGGGTGTCAACTATTGGATGGGAAATTTGTGAGTTGGCAGTCGAAGAAGCAAACTTGTGTTGCTATATCAGCTGCTGAAGTTGAATACATTTCAGTTGCTGCTTGCACTTCACAAATCATTTGGATTCAGAGTCAACTTTGTGATTATGCTATAAATATGAAAATATTCCCTTGTATTGTGATTCTCAAAGTGCAATTCACATTTGTCATAATCCAGTACAACACTCAAAGACAAAACACATTGCTCTTCGATGTCATTTTATCAAAGATCATGTTGAAGATGGGAATATCGAAATACATTTTGTTAAAACCACTGAACAACTTGCTGATAATTTTACTAAACCTCTTGATGAAAAATCATTTGTAAGAATTTTAGCAGGTTTGGGGATGATCGATGCGAATTCAGTGCCAAAATCAATAACTCAAGAATTAAAGGTCCATTCAGCAATTCTGAGTCAGAATCATTCAGAAGTTACTGTGCGTTAAGAGGCTTCGCATTGCTTCGCATTCGCACATTTGGTAACTAAGGCTCAATTTAATATTGTTCTTTTCTGCTTTGCGAAAAACTTGAAAAATCAAAAATATTTTCATTTGTTTGTTTAATTTTTGAAAAGTTTAAAAACAAAAAAAAAAAGATTTTCTTTTCTTTAGTCTTTAATTTTTAATTTTTGAAAAATAAAAAATCACAAAAATATTTTTCTTTTTAACTTTGTTCTTTAAGTTTTGTGTGTTTTTAGTTTTAGTCAAGAGCATAATGCGAAGAGGTAATGCTTATATGTTTCTATGGGAATGTATCATTTCTTTCAACTTTGTACCAGTTAGGATGTCCCTAGAAGCATGCTGCAGCATGTTGACACAAGCCTCATATGACTCTATGTGTGAAAAACAAAAGCCTTAATGAAATAATCTTATGAAAATTTCTTCCCAATCAGGCTTATATTTGCATTAGTCAAAAGAGCTACCTTACTCTTCTCATATGAGTAAATAGTTTTCTGTTTGGTCCACAAATAACAGAGGTACATTCGATCTTATAACCAATCTTTTTCATCACAAAATTTCTTAACACGACGCACACACAAAGACACATGTCCAAGAGATCACTTGATCAAACCAATCGTGATTTAGACATGTCATCATTCTGGGTTAATTATCTTGTTTCATGAGTCCGTGAATTAAGTGAAACCCAAAACCTTCGCAAGTTAAGGAATTGACGGGGAACTATGTTCCAGATTTTTACGAAAACACTTGCTTCTATACCTGATATTTCATATACTCCAAATTGTATTCATTCTTATGAGTGATCCAGATCAAATTTTCGAAACCCACAAAGTTTGTTTCCCAAAAGGATCCGGCACTTAATTTTTCTTTGAATATAGTTTCCGAGTGAGTATATATCTGAAATTCTTGTCACTTTTCAAAATAATCCAAAGCAATCTTGTTCCTGAACACAATGTTCAAACAAGTAATTTTAGTTACAATTACTCACCTTATGTTTAGGATGATATGTAACGAAATTCGCAAACCACCATATTAAGCCTATAAAAGAAGCCCTTCGATACTTTTCTATAAGTATTCGATTGTATGTCACGGGAAAACGCGAAAGCAGTTGATTATCTCTTTTGATAATTAATGAAGTAACCTTTGCCTAGGGTTTTACAGCTTTATGTCAATAAATTTTGACACCACAAAATTCGAATTTTTTTTTCAACTTGCTTATAATCTTATTTCTTTGACTCACATGCACTCACGAAATCCTTGAGGTTCTAAGTAATACCAACTTAGGCTGATGATTTCGCAAGTCTGGCAAATGACTTCGTTTAAAACCCATGAACGAAAGAGCCCAACCTCGATACCGAAGGGTCCTTATTCACACAGCTGTACTCATGAACAGTCTCCAGTAACCGTTGGCCCTAGTTTCAAGGCACTTTATGGGGCATGATCATTACAACGGCTATTGATTGCAAGTTTCCAGGAACACGTAGCCTACTCTATTTTTGGAAACGGTTCATCTTTGAGATTAACATATAAAAGGGATAATCTTTTCTGATAATCATTACTCGATTCAAATTTCTCAGAAGAACAAAAAGCCCTAATTTCTCTTTTAAGAAATTTCTCAGAATAACAATGGCTGCTACTCAATCCAACACCGAAGAAGTTATCTCACAATCTCTTATGAAGATTCAAAGCACAAACTACCAAGTTGATCCTAATGTCTCATCCTACCCAGAAGAATTGAAGATGTTGATCGTTGCACTGAAAAGGTCACCATTATCAACTGCTATGTTTAGTTCTTTTCTTGTTCCTATGAATTGGTTGTCAATGGCGGCATCAACTGCATCATACAACTATGCAACAGATGTCATAACTTTCAATCTGGTGAACAACAAGAGAGTTCGTCTTAACAAGAACATGTTCATTGACTTCCTAAAAATTCCTCATAACCCACCATTCTTTAAACCAACCAATTCACAGATTATCTTCATGTTCAATGAGATGGGACATCAACCCACTCTTGAAAAGATAAGTGATTTCAGGAAATCAAGTTTACCATGTATTTGGAATTTCTTATTTGGCATCTTTCTAAGATGTTTGACCGACAGGAGTGTAGATCTAGATAGGGGACGAATGGAGGTTTATGCCATGGTTATGGGTCTTTACTATGATTTAAGTATCGATTATGGAACTCAACTTTGGAAGGAGTTCAACAAAATCCTAGAAAACACAAGTGTTGATAAGGGGATTTCTTTTGCAAGGTACTGGAGTTTGATTTTAGAAAAAGTATACGCAAAAGAAGGCATTCAAGTTCCTGAAGAAGGAGAAGTTGCATAATTTTCTTTGTACCAGTTTCCCAAAGTTGTTGAAGATGACGAAAATATCTTCACAAGTGTCGCAAGAATTCCTGATGTAATGCTTCGCAAAGTGTCCTCTACTCACAAGGTGTTAGTTCGATACATGAAGACTTTTGATCCTAATGTGCAAACTGGAGTGTTACTTGAAGTTAGTGTTGAGTCATAAAAGAAGAAGAAGAAGACTCAAAAGGAAGAAAAACACGAATCTTCAAAAGTGTCAAAGGCTGAAGAGGTTGAGAAAGATGAGCTTTCTCCTAAAACTGTGAAGGAGATTATACCGATAAAGTCTGGGGTATTGAAGAAGCTTCGCAAATCATCACAACAGACGACTACTTCTCCTACTATTCGCAAAACTGAGGTGAGTTGTAAGGGGGCTGTGTTTAGAGACGTTACGGCTCCTGTTTCTCCTGGTTCAAAGAGAAGAAGAGCTCAAGAGGTTGCGAAGCATATTACTCAAAAGCTCTATAAGAAAAGGAAGATGATTATTCGCAATGAATCATCAGATGATGAAGTGGTTCCAAAGACTCCACCTGTTTCCATTTCCACAATGGTAAATATTTCTCTTCTAATTACTTCGCAAATTTCCACTACCACATCCATTCCACTTGAAGTTGTTACAAACAAATCAGTTCATGAGGAGGAACTTATTTCTGATAAGGTTGTTAACGTATCTGATACGGGGACACCTATCATGAATGTTGAACTTACAGTGCCAATCAACTTATCTACTTCATTTCCACCATTTCCTCTTCCAAATACAAATATAACCACATTATCCATATTTGATCATCCTTTAAAACATCCCTTTACTACATTGTTTCCATCTCAATCACCTGAAACACCACAACCTATACCTTCGCAAGCTCCGTCTGATGAAGAAATAGAAGGAGGAGGTTTTGGAGGAATGTTTGAAGCCTTACACTTTGATTTAGAGGAGGAGGAAATACCTGATCATATGCTTATGTCAGGTAAGCAATTTAAAATCCTGAATCGAAAGTTGAATGCAATTATTCAATCACAAGCTGATTCTGGTACAAAGTCATCTATATCGGGTTTGGAGGTTGAATCCATGATCAAAGCCACAGAGAAATGTATAACTGCCAAAGTTGATGATTTAGATAACAATAATGAGCTTCGCATTCAAGCTCAAGGAAAATCCTTTGATGGCGTTATAAAAGATTTGCAAATTGTTACAAAAGAACGACATGTTCTTTTTGTACAAGATGTGAAGAAGGTCAAGGAGGATGTTAACTTAAAAATTGAGGAGTTAAAGAAAGAAATTACAAAGGAGCTTCAAGAGCTTAATTCGCAAAATTTGGATGTACAAAAACATGTTGATATTGTTGCTGAAGCACTTACCAAGCTTGCTACTGATTATCAACCGTCTACTCAAATTATCGAAGCCAAGCATCAAGAAAATAAGGAGCAGTTTTCAAAATTAATTCAGTTGGTAACTGAATTAAAAAGTTGTGTTTCGCAGCCTTCTCAACAATCAATTCTTACTCTGGAATTTTTAACGCTTAAAGTCAACACTTTCGAGCAAGCTATTCAGAAGGCGTTGGCCCCGATTACTAATTTTACTTCTGTCTTACCGAAGAATGCCCCGCCTGCTTTCATAGGGGTGCAAGGGGGAGAAATAAAAGGAAATAAAGGAGAGGATGCGAAAACTGTTGGGAAGATACATTCAACTCAACTGAAAACAACTTTGCCTGTAATCATGAAACCAATTCCTTTAACAATAGTAACAACATAGCCAATTTCTAAGGGAATTACAATTGGTTCAATAGAAGGAGGGAGTTCAAGTGCGCAACCTCAAACAATGAATACTGAAAAAGGCAAAGAGGTGGTTATTGAAAAGTCAAAAGAAGAAAAGAAAGCTGAGGTTGAAGTTGAAATGGAAAAACAAAGATAAATT
Organism: Lactuca serriola; assembly: GCF_051521515.1. Taxonomy (NCBI): domain Eukaryota; kingdom Viridiplantae; phylum Streptophyta; class Magnoliopsida; order Asterales; family Asteraceae; genus Lactuca; species Lactuca serriola. The sequence continues at coordinate 115,153,660 of NC_136412.1, forward strand.
CAGAGCATACTAAGGCAAAGAGCAAGTGACCCACCAACTTTGAACAAGGGTGATCCTGCGAAGTTGTACTCATTTGAAACCATTGAATCCAAAGTCTTGGGGAATCACTTGTACGAGTTTGAGAAAAATCCTAAAAGAAGTTATGATGTTGCGAATTCAGACAGATGCCAACTTGATTTTCCAATAAACGAAATGATGTTTATTACGGCGTAGTACAAGATCAGTGAAAAATTTGAAAATGCTGATGAATACACTTACTTAAAGATCAGATTTCATGTTGTACTTGCGAAGGATCAAGAGGAAGTTTGGTCTTTAATGAAAATCAAGAAAGTTCTAACAATCAAGAAGGATGTAATGTTCGAGAACATGCTTCAAAACTTTCGATATTTCGTTGTTCGTGCAGATAACAAGGCATTTGATTTTACATTGCTGATTTTCCTTTGATGAATCTAAATGATCTCATTTAAGTGACATTTATCCTTAAAGACATGGAAGAAAACAAGCTAAAAGGATATGATACTGATGTGTTTAGATTTGGTTTTGCACATATCAAGATATTCATAGATAACTACTATGATTGCTTGACATTGACTGATGAAGAACTTGCATCAGGCGTTGGAAGAAAAGTTACAGGCTCTTGGGAATCAACTTTGCCTCAAACAGAATTAAAGAAGTATGCAGATGGAGAAATATGCCTTAAACCTTTTGGCATGGTTTTCGCAGGCAAAGATACGAAAGGGAAGCCTAAGAGGTTTTTGTTTAAAGTCTCAGAGATAGAAAGATACACCACTTCGCAATATACGAATTTCATTGTTCGTATGAATAATTGCACGAAGAATAATGAAGGAGACAGGAAGGAGCGTAAAAAGATAATCACTTGGTATTCAGAAATCCGAAGAACATTGCACTCAGCTGTTCAGAATCTCACAAACTGAATAGCTTCGACTGTTTACAAAGGGGGAGAATGTAGAGTCTAGATATTGTAAAAGCCAAAGTGTTTGTTTTCTTTAGTTTCGCATGTTAGTTATTTTACTAAGTCTTCATTTGTGCGAAGCGTATAGTTCAGGACTTAGTATATTTTTTGTACACTCAGGTTTCCAATAAATAGGGACTGAGGTTAGAAGTAGAGACATCGAATACACGAGTGAATCATTAATCATTCGCAAGTTCTCTCTGCTTAAGTCTGTAATCAGTTTCTTCATCAATATAAGATCTAATTAATAGTTACTTCTTGTATTCTTACTTTTCATTCATATAATCATGATTGCTTTCTAAATCTTGATTACAATTCTCTTCAAAATCCTTATGGCAATAAATTTACCCACAACCCAACCCCAATCAATATCAACAAAAACCATTCCAATACCAACCACAACCTTCTTAACCGCAACATTCTCGACCACAACCTTCTAATACTCAAATTTCTGACGACGATGACATAATTGTTACGTATACTCAAGAGACGAAAAAAACGTACCAAGAAAGAAAAATAAAACGACGGTTCTCAACAGAAGATGACAAAAGTGGAATGAAGAAAGGAAACGACTTTGTCGTAAGCTTGGCTATTGGTCTCCGACAATTCTTAAAAAAAGAAGCAATAAATCTTCAACGACTTTTTGGGAGCAAGTTTTAACACAATTTATTTAATAATATAATGCAAAAATGCATTTACCGGAGCTACGACGACATAAACAGAAAATGACGCAAGTTGAGGCAAGATTGCACAAGCTTTAATGACATATTTAATAATCTTCAAATTATGCATGCTAGTTGTACAAACGATTTCGACATTTTGGGTACGACACTTGAAAGTTATAAAAACACAAAGGGAAACACTTACCCATCAAAAAACATGGAATATATATCATAGGGGCCAAAGTGGGTCCTTAAACTAGATTCGACTTCGCAATCTAGTGAATCGAAATGATCGAGAACAGTATAAACGAATGTCGGTTGAAGAGTCGATGTCAATGAAGAGTATGAGGAGTCTCCACCGGAGGTAACATTGAAGCGACCGATTAGAAGGGATAAGGCTAGATGAGAGGTATCATCATCAACTAAAAACGTCACCGAAATTGTCACGGATAAGCTTGCATCAAAACCCGATATACATTACGAATATGTTAATAAGAATTTCTAACAAAAAGAAAAAATCACTTTGGAATAAAATAAAATGACTATGAATCAACAAATGATGGACGATATGCAAATGTTGAACATGGAGCCGAATCCAAATATTCCGGCAAGAGATCTCGAGGGAGTCAACAAAATGAAAGATAAAATTAACGTAAAACATAACATTTAATATTTCTTATTTAAGTTTCATTTAGATGTTTTTTAATTTTATGTAACTTTTTAGTTATATTAATGTTATTTTTTTAATTAATGCATTTTAAATTTTAGTTTTTATCAATGTAGGTTTTTAAATTAATGTAATTTAACTTTTAATTTTTATGTATTTTTATTTAATTTATTGAAAATAAATTTATATAGATTTTCTGTTAAATTAAATAAATAAAATAATATGATATTGGTGAGGTGGAATAGTGACAATTTCAAAAAAAGAAAAATATAGGAACCGGTATGGAGTGATTGTGATGTGACCATGACTTGTCTGCACTTTTGAAATGGTAGAGTGATTATCACTTGTAATAATAGTCTAACGCCACATTATTGTCATTGTATACATGAGTTAGTTATATTCTGTTAGTCAGTTCTTTCATACACGCTCTTTTGTTTATATGTGTAAATAGTTAAGATTCTTTCTCTCTGAGAGAGGGAGATAACATATTCACATACCTCACTCTGGTCGTTTCTTTACCTCAACAACAAACATGAATGAAAACCAGAAGCTTGTATTAAAATATATACTAAAAAACCAGAAGCTTGTAAAAGTATACTTGTCTTAATTTGTGTTGAACCACCAACAAGTTTTCAGTGATCATACAAGTTCAAGTAAAAAGATGTATACTTGTCGTATTCTATACTAGTTTTGATGAGGGTTCTTTTTGTAAAAAGAAGCATATTGCGGTGCAGTCGTCCCTTTTTGACGAAGGGAACTTTTGTTTCCAGGCAGCAGTTGCTGCAATAACAACTGCTTTTGCGGCTGATTCTTCACTATCTGCTGACCACACGATTGATGCTACTGTGTTGTTGCTAAGCACATCCCACACCTGATAAATGTTTTTTCGGGTCAATAAATTTGTATGGATGTACCAAATAAAATGTATAAAACCACACACGTTTTATTAGTTAGTGGTCCAAAACTACTATGTTTTATTTACACATCATGATGAGACTGGCAACTGGCAAGTATTCAATATGATGAGCACACTTTTATTGAGTTTGGTTTTTGCCTTGAATCAAAATCAAAATGGAAAACATTCAGTTTTTTAATTAGCCTTAAAAACCAATATTTTCAGTTTCCCTTTCCGGTTTCTTGAGTTCATTTGGGTCCTTTTCCGGGGATTTTGAGTTTTCAACTTTTGGGTTGCATAAAGAAATAAATATAACAATTTGTTGAGGCCAAAATCAATGAAAGAATAGTAAAGTGTTGAATTTTGTAATATACAACAGCAAGAAAATTTTAGACATATATATATATATATATATATATATATATATATATATATATATATATATATATATATATATATATATATATAATAATAATAATAATAATAATAATAAAATAACATATTGGCGCGTAATGATATTAAATAAATCATCAAGTAAGGAACTTCAAGTGATGTTCGATTTTTAGTTTAAAACAAAAGAATCAAACCGTAGTTTTTGGGTGTTAGTTAGTTAGTTAGTTCGGTTTTAGCTTCAACATGTGACTTACCCCGTCGCTTGCAAGAACAAGAAACTGATCCTTGGGGGTCAATCGGTGATAAGAGACATCAGGAACCGCAATAATCCCATGACCTTTTAGTACAAAATCCCCGAAAGCGCGAGACATGGCAAGCCCCGGTGAGTCATGATGTGGTAACCACACTCGATCTATATGTGGTTCTTCTCTTAGCGCCATCACCCTACCATTTGACTTCCTTATTCGATCTGCTTCAGCTGCTCAAAAGTTTAATCGTTACTTCATATAAAAACATAATCCAACCCAACCCAACCCAAACCAAACGATCTCAAAATAATCATATAGTATAAACACTTACAAGGTACACTTGGTTTGAGATCAATGGTCAATTGCACAGGCGTAATTCCATTTTCAGCAATTGTTCCTAGCACTGCTCTCGAATCACCAAGATTAGCAATAACCAGATCTTCACCCTGTCAAGTGTCAAACCAAACAGCTCAGTTGGTTCACTGCTAGAAATGGTTCATTAGAGACACAGATTAATTTATTAGAAGATCAACTATATGCATGGATAATAGGAGACATGTGGTACCTGTTTGATAACAATAACAGCGGTTGTGCCGCTACAGGAACAATCTACATGCTCGATAACCTTAATCTCCTTGTCCATGACTTTGAAGGCACCAAAACATGCATCTCTCCAAATCTGGAAATCTTTGGACTCATTCTCATCATCTTCAATTACTGTTTTCCCCTTTGCTATGCTGGAATTCCTTTCGTTAATGATCAATGATGGCAACTTATTTCTCACAAATTTACTCACTATTTGACCATTCCTTCCATGGCCATCAAACACCCCACCAAATGCTCCATCTTCCATTCCATAGTCCTTCATCAACAATCATATCATCATTTAAAATAAAAAATTGAGATCTATATACCCATTGATCAGATTTGGCACATACGATCAATAGAAGGAAAATGGTTGAATCACAAGGAGCGAGATAGCAAACCTGGTAAAGAATGGCAGCATCTTGGTTGAATCCTTTGGATCCTTGATGTGTATGGATGGAGCCAATTCTTTTATCAGAAGGGGTATGTTGGTAATATATGATGTTGTCATGGCCATAGTCAATCTCATGAATCTCTGGAGATGCTCGGGATATGCAGATACCCATTACAGATTTTTATTACCAAAGGCTTCTCAAAATGACCTCTTTATATAAACTCAAATACACAATTATATTCTAGTAATTGTGGGTGGAGGAGTCCCAATCCCATACAACCCATTTGGTTTTTTATATGAAAGCTTATGTAACTGTTTAATTAAGCAATAAAGTCAAATTATTTGTTTTAGTATGCATTGGGTTTATTAGCAAGAAATCGAATCTGAAAAGACAAGCATACGTAGTTAAATATAATATATACGTATACTTATTCAATAATAAAATATTTTATAAAAATTTAAAACAAGGCAAGTTGTGGCCGAAACATCAATTATGCAACATTTCAATATTTAATAATCAATAGAATATACGTTTTACCGAAAAAGTCAAATTCTATGAGTCATTGCCTATCCTTTATTTGTTCATCTATATTAACTTCTAATATAATAATCGTGATTTTAAAAGAGAGTAATGAATGAAAATAGAATATTTTATAAAAGGAAAAGAGTAGCCCAAGACTCGGTTGAAAAGGCATCTTAGTTGTATCACCGAAAGCTTCGGGTCGAAACATTGCTCGTTGTCAACACCTAAGTCGACCACTATAATATGACGATGATCGTGTTGTTTCGATTATATAAATCCTTTAAACCTCCTTACCACACCTGGCGTTGCAAACGGAAAGTTGAAGTATATATAGCCAAAACTAAATGTGTATTTTACGAGTTTATTTAAAAAAAAATTAAATTTAAAAACAATAAGAAAAATGTTGAATTATTAAAATTAAAATGTCTTTTTTCTTTTAAATTTAAACAAATAATTTAGATAAATAAACAAATAAACTAAAGAGACTTTAGGTTAATAATTTGGAAATTAAAAGGATAATATGCATTTCTTATTACATTTAAATATTATGTGAAATTTAATAAAATAGAAAAAACCATAAAATAACATGTGGAAAAAATTAAAATAATAAGAAGAATTCATATTATATAATACATTAGAAGATGACAAGTGATAAAATTGTTTTCATTTATTGACGAGGAAATATTTTTTTTCTTTTATATTTAAACAAATAATTTAGATAAAATAAACAAAGAAAACTAATGAGACTTTAGTTTAATAATTTTGAAATTAAAAGGAAAGTTAATTAATGAAATTAATATGCATTTATTATTACATTTAAATATTCTGTTAAATTTAATAAAATGGAAAAACAAAATGACATGACATGTGGGAAAAAAAAAAAGGAAAATAATAAGAAAAAAAACCATGTGACATAATGTAACACCCAAATTTTCAAAAAAAAAAATTCACAATTTTAAAACATACTTTCATTTATAAAATAATAATAAACATAATGTATCCACTGTCATCATAGAAAAACATATCCCAGAATCATATAACAAAAGCTCCATGAGTGTGTACGGATCAAGCCGGTGCCTTCCCGCGATCATCACTAGTACCTGAAACACATACAAAAAACTCTGAAAGCATAAATACTTAGTGAGTTCCCCAAAATACCACATAAACACATATCAGCCACTCAAGGCTGTAACTCTGATGACCCTCTGGTCGAATATTGTCACACCCCCGAACCAGACGGCGGAAACGTCTGAGCGCTATTGTGACTCAGTTGAATACCATCACAATGAATATACATGAAACATAACATCATTCATCACCATGCATTGAAATATTACAACCGGTATTGTTTACATTTAGTACATTGTTTCAAAACATTACATTTCCAAAACGTAAATTGTTCGATGCTAATTACACAAACCACATGACATCACTGGGTACATTTTTCCTTCGATTTACCTGTTACCTGAGAATACAAGTATTTTGGAAAAACGTCAACATATAAAATGTTGGTGAGTTCATAAGTAAGGTTTGAAAAGAAATGATTTGTATAATGTTGAAAACCACAGAATATCCGATATTTTCTAAAAAGAAATGTTGTATATAAGAAAAAGTGTGAAGATCCGTAAGTATGCTTCTTGATTATTGTGAATGTGAATAATTGTTAAACTTTGTATATATCACATAGTTAAGAGCGTTGAATTTCCCAGGAAAACCCGATGTTTTCCCAATGCATTAAATTACGTGGCTGAGTTAGTATTATTCCGTTACGACGTTGTTTTCGATAATTCCAGGTGACATTGGATTAATTACGGGTTGTGAGTCGTTATAATCACGCATTAATGAAAATCATTAGTTTACAACTATACAAACGATCCCTTAGGCGTCGTTCGTACTACTCACTTAATCCAACCACCCTGACTTCTCATAGCCCCACAATCGAGGAGAAAAGAGGGTGCGAAGCCCCCGTTATTTCCATAAGTCGTTCAAGGCTATCGTGAATGTGAACGGCCCTTGGCCCGGCTCGCATTTGACTTCTTGACTTTGCTAGTAGTACCGAAGGACCCTTGGGGTCCATCAGCACAATAAAGCTATTGAAAGTCCTTTTACACGGAACTAGGTCATATAAGACCCAATAACATGTAAGCGTGTTCCCTTCGGGCCTAAATATCATGTCATTGGGCTAGCTAGGCCCAACAAGCACAATTTGAAACTTTCGAGCCCACAGATGGTGTATTGACTTCTCGTGAATTTTCCGCTTGTGTATTGACGTATCATTGTTTATTGATTTTTGATTCGTTATTGATTCGAGACCGAATCAATTTGTTTGGTAACGATATTGGTGTTGAAAGTGTATTTATTATTACGTTTCGCCGGTAGACGTAGTACTCGTATATTTATCTTACGGGATTTGTTGTTTTAAGAATTAGAGTTTATGTTTTTAAGCCCTTTCTAGGATAAAATTTACACTTTTAATCCTTTGTGTATAAAACAATTTCAAGTTTAGTCCTTAAACTATTTTTCTTGACACTTTAGTATCAAAACTTATTGGAAAGACATTTTTTTAGCACAAATTTACTTAATAAACAGCTTAAGTCCTTCAAAAATGAAATTTTCTCGGTTGAAACCTCCATTTTCACAACTTTTACAATTTTGGCCCAAGATGCAAAATTTTTGCATCTTTGGTCCCTTTTTAAGTTGAAAAGCATTTTTGGCCCTTGAAATGGTTTTAGTACACAAGTAATCCCCTGTTTTACAGAAATGTGCAGTTTCAGCCCCTCTAATTCAAAATTTTCGCAATTTGGGGCTTTGTTGGGCCGAAAAGCCCATTTTGGCCCATTATGTTTAAAATTCACATTTTTAACCCTTCAAAAGTGTTGATATTTAGAAAATACCTATTAGAAACTGTTTAGACTCATCTCAACCTTCAGGATCTATATTTTGTCGTTTTGGGCCCCTTAGTTTTGTATTTTTAGCATTTTGAGCCCAAAAATGGGTTTTAAGTCCAAAAATATTCATATTAACCAACTAGATTATTTTTCTATACTTGATTAGTGTGAAATGGTATAAGTTATACTTGTTTCATTCTTCATATTGTAGATCTCGATTTTTAGGTTCTTTTTGGCTAATATAAACATCACAATCACATAGATCATACATATAAGCATAAAAATCACACAATGCATACATTTACTCATAGATCTACACATTTGCTTGTATTCTCCCCCACAAAACTTATAAAAACCGAAAAAGAGGGGGTATGAAGCTCACCTTTGGGTGTCGTTTCAGTTTTGGGAAGAAAATGAGAAGAAAATTCGGCCTTAGCAACCCTCCTTGGAAGATCTCAAACTTAGATGCTTCTAAGGTGCTAAATCATAAGTTTGAATGGGTTAAGAGGTGATTCTTCAATGGAATGAAATAACTAGCTTATGGATCTAAGCAACATATTACCTTAGATGATGATTTTTATGTAAGAATCCCCTTGAACACTTCTTAGATCTCGAAAATATGAGGAAATGTGAGAGAGTTTTCTTGAGAGATTTGTGAGAGAATTGTGTGTGTGTGCTTGGAATCAACCGAGAGCAAGAGAGAGGGAAAGAGAGAGATCTTGAAGTGATGTATGCATGGCAACATGGCATAAGATGCGTGGAAGATCATAATGTAAAAATGAGGTGGCCATGAGAGGTGAACTCTCCCTTTTTACTTGGGCTTAGGCCGAGAATTAGAGAGGGAGAGAAAAGAATTTGGGCCTTGTATGCTTAAGCCTTTTTCATGGTTATGTTAAGTGATGTTTGGTCCAGTTAACCATAAATATGATTCTTATGACCTATTAGGGCTACATTAGGTTAGTTATGGCCCAAAATGGTTCATATAATTAATTTATTTCATTCTAGGCCCAATATCGCCCAAAATATTGAAATAAATGGAAGTGGGTCCAATTAGAGCTTATTGGAAGTGGCGTATTCAAGAGTTCTAAGCCCAAGATGGTCAAATTGGAAGCTTATTGGTCCATTGGGCCCAATAAGAAATTCCTAGTCCAAAATGGACTTAAACAAGAACTCCTAGGGTTTCCAATTGCTTATTGACTACTTGAAATGCTTGCATGGGGTGTTTGTTTGAGATTTTGTTGTCATAGAGTATGCATCATACATGCTCTTATGTCTTTGATTCATAATTTGACTTAGTTGTTGTAGTTTACAAGGCACAAAAATTTCTAGTTGTGACATCATCCCCCCATTAGAGGGAATTTCGTCCCGAAATTCTTTTTGAAAGCTAGATTTGAGAATGCTAGAATAGATGAGGGTACTTTTGCTTTATTTGGTTTTCGCGTTCCCACATGAATTTTGGCCCACACTTCACGATCCACCGTACTTTCACGATCGGGATGCGACTTTGCTTAGTACGCTTCACCTCCCTGTCCATGATTTCGATTGGTTCTTCAACGAACAGTAGATTCTCGTTGATTTCAATCTCATCAAGGGGAATGACGAGTGTTTCATTTGATAGGCACTTCTTTAGATTGGAGACATGGAACACGGGGTGTACACTGTTTAGCTCCGCGGGTAGTTGCAGTTTGTACGCCACTGGACCTATTCGGGCAACGATCTCAAAAGGTCCAATGTATCATGGGTTCACTTTTCCCCGTTTTCCGAAACGAATGACCCCTTTCCAAGGTGAAACTTTTAACAGCACTCGATCCCCGACCTAAAACTCTAAGGGCTTTCGCCGTTTATCGGCGTAGCTCTTCTGTTGGTCGCGCGATGCTTGTTATCGAGCTCTGATTTGAACTAATTTTTCCTTGGTTTCACGAATGATCTCTTGTCCTGTTAGCGCCTTGTCCGATGCTAGTGTCTATGCTAGCTGGGTGTCGCCCACCTCAGCCCAACACAACGGTGATCTACACTTACGTCCATATAGTGCTTCGAAAGGAGCGACCTTGATGCTCGAATGGTAACTGTTGTTATAAGAGAATTCAACTAAGGGTAAGTGGATGTCCCAAGACTTCCCAAAGTCTATCACACATGTGCAAAGCATGTCTTCGAGCGTCTGAATGGTTCGTTCGCTTTGACCGTCTGTTTGTAGGTGATAAGCGGTGCTCATGTCGAGATGGGTTCCGAGTGCTTTCTGAAGTGATTGCCAAAAACGTGAAGTGAATCTACTGTCTCTATCTGAGATGATAGACACTGGTATTCCATGAAGTCTCACGATTTCTTGAATGTATAAAAGTGTCAGTCTCTCCATCTTGTAGGATTCTTTTATTGGCAGGAAATGGGCGGATTTCGTCAGTCGATCAACTATTACCCATATGGTGTCTAATCCATCTGATGTCTTGGGTAGCTTGGTCACAAAATCCATGGAAATCCCTTCCCATTTCCACTCAGGGATCACCGGTTGCTGTAATAACCCAGAGGGCTTCTGGTACTCCACCTTTACTTTGGCACAAGTAAGGCATTTACTGACATAGGTGGCAATTTCTGCCTTCATGTTAGGTCACCAATAATGTTGTTTAATATCCAAATACTTCTTGTCCGAACTGGGATGGATGGAGTATCGCGTCTTGTGAGCTTCATTCATGACTACCTCGCTAAATCCTCCGAGTTTAGGGACCCAAATACGGTTCATGAAATAGTATACTCCGTTCTCCTTTACCTCTAGATTCTTCTCCATCCCGCGTAATGCTTTGCTTGCTCAGGTTTCCGTCTTCATGGCCTCTGACTGGGCTACCCCGATCTGAGTGGTTAGGTGAGATTGGATGGTTATTGAGAGAGTTTTTGCACGACGATTAGAGTACTCCTTCAGGCTCAAGGCATCAGCCACCACGTTGGCCTTGCCTGGGTGGTACTTGATTTCACACTCGTAATCGTTTAATAGTTCAACCCATCTTCGTTGTCTCATATTCAGCTCTTTCTGATTCAAGATGTGCTGGAGACTTTTGTGGTCCGTGCAGATGGTGCACTTCGTACCATAAAGGTAATGCCTCCAAATTTTCAGAGCAAAGACCACCGCTCCCAATTCCAGATCATGGGTTGTAGAATTCACTTCGTGTGTCTTCAGTTGGCGGGATGCGTAAGCTATCACTCTTCCACGCTGCATGAGAATGCAACCTAAACCCTGATTTGACGCGTCACAGTAGACCATGAAATCTTCTGTTCCCTCTGGTAGAGACAGTACCGGGGCACTGCAGAGCATTTGCTTCAGGGTTCAGAATGCAACTTCTTGTTTGTCCGTCCATTTGAATGGTACGCCCTTTTGTGTAAGCGAGGTAAGTGGCTTGGCGATCTTAGAGAAGTTTTGAATGAACCTCCTATAGTAGCCTACTAGGCCTAAGAATTGACGAATTTCTGTGGGTGTTGTCGGGACTGCCCATCCTTCGACGACTTTGACCTTGGAAGGATCCACATGAATTCCTTCTTGACTAACAACATGACCTAGGAAGTTCACGCTACGGAGCCAGAACTCACACTTGGAGAGTTTTGCGTATAGCTTTTCCATTCGCAGGGTTTTTAGGATTTTCCGGAGATGTTGGCCATGCTCTTCTTCGCTTCGGGAATAGACTAGAATGTCGTCAATGAAGACGATAGCAAAGTTGTCGAGGAATGGCCGACATATTCGGTTCATCAGGTCCATAAATGCGGCAGGGGCATTTGTTAGACCAAAGGGCATTACAACAAATTCATAATGTCCGTAATGAGTTCGAAAAGCGGTTTTAGGAATATCCTCTTCCCGGACCTTGAGTTGATGGTACCCGGACCGTAGATCTATCTTAGAGAAGTAACTAGCTCCTTGGAGCTGGTCAAATAGATCGTCGATTCGTGGGAGTGGATAGCGATTTTTGACGGTGAGTTTATTTAACTCCTTGTAATCGATGCACATTCTAAAGGATCCGTCCTTCTTTTTGAAAAAGTGGACCGGAGCTCCCCATGGCGAGTAGCTGGGTTGGATGAATCCCTTGCCCAGGAGTTCGCTGAGTTGGCTGGACAATTCCTGCATTTCAGCAGGAGCTAGCTGGTAAGGCGATTTAGCGAGAGAGGTTGCTCCTGGAACGAGGTCAATTCGGAACTCAACTTGTCTCTCTGGGGGTACTCTAGGAAGATCTTCAGGAAATACGTCTGGGAATTCACGTGCTACGGGAATGTCTTGAATGTTAATCTCTTCCTTGGTTTTATCCACTATGTGAGCCAGAAACGTCAAATTGTTCTTTCGTAGATGCTTCTGTGCCTGGATGCATGAGATGAGGCGAAGGTTCGTGCTAAGTTTGTCTCCGTAAATAATTAGGGTTTCGTGATTAGGAAGGTGAAGGCGAACGGCCTTCTCATGACACATAATTTCAGCATGGTGGGGGCTTAACCAGTCCATGCCAATAATCACAACGAAACTCCTAATGGAAACAAACATTAAGTCTATTCGAAAGATGTGTTGATTTAAGGTTAGGGTATATCCGGTGTAGATTTCCCCAGTGGATTCGGCTTTCCCATTGGCCATTTCCACCGTAAAGGTTTCATTAAGCTTCTAGGGTTGTTGTTTTAATAAATGTTTAAACTTATAGCTCACAAAACTTCACTTGGCTTCGGTGTCAAATAGGATGCATGCATAAGTGTGGTTTAAGGGAAACATACCGGTAACAACAGCGGGATCCTAAATCGCCTCCCCCTAACCCATGGTCAGCACCCTTCCTGTTCCTCCATTTCCGGGATTGTTGTTGTTAGGGCAATCTCGGCGGAAATGCCCAATCCTCCCACTGTTGGGTTTTGAGCATTCTAACACCCCTAAGTGTACATGCAACCCTAAATACCTTGGATCTATGTTTTCTCTATTATACATGCAAATAAGAATATCCAAGGTATTATCCTAATCTAGCATACAAACACAATGACTATAGCAAGATAGAATACATACCTCTTTGGAGAAGAAAGTCTTCATGAAGCTTGAGTGTCTAGTGCCCCAAGTGTGACACCTCAAATGGAATCACAATCATCAAAACACTTGGAATGACTTGAGAGAATTCTACACTTATCAAAATCGGCTAGCCCTCTCTAGAATAATACTAGTTGCCAATTTTGTCAAGAATAAGATCTTTATATAGTGTTACAATTAGGGTAAACCCTAATTGTCATGACTTTCCATTTCCTTGGATCCATGGGTACAAATACACCATGGAGCATCCATGGACCATCCTATGGGTTTTAGCCCAACTTGATTATCCATGGAGCATTAGCCCACTATACAAGTATGTATGATTTACACAATCAACCCATATATTTAATTAGTCTTCTTTTGATCACTTAATTAATCCTAGATTAATTCTTGATCAATACTAATTAAATAATCTTATTATTCTTATTATTAATATACTAGAACTTATAATATATTAATAACCATAAGTGTCTTATTTCTCTCATCCAAGTGCATGATGGTATGCAACCCAAATGGACCATGCCGGGTCGGGTCAAGTCTTACCAAATATAGTTATGGACTTAGACATTAATCCAACAGTCTCCCACTTGGATAAGTCTAAAACTATTATTGCGTATGACTTCAGGAACCAACTGGCAATCGTAGCTCTCAAAAGCTTCTGTCGAACTCTGACCTTGTAGATGAACTCTGACCTTTGTCAGTGACTTGTCCATTAGATAAGGGATCATATATTCCTCCATTCTAGATATCATATGGACTGAGACATGGATTATAGTCATTCTCTCTGTTCATTTGTTGTTTCCCGATTTCCGATTTATGACGACTGACTAATTGAACAAATCAAATCAGTCCTGGCCCGGCCGAGCACTTCCATTTGTCATCATCAAATCATCGAGGGGCCCACAGATATCGCTTTTATCCCGAAGGTAAAAGGAATGAATAAACTTCGACTCATATGGCTTGTTCTACTACTTGTTGAATCATACACAAAGGCACGTTTTATAGCACAGAGTTACCAAATGCGTTTTCGTGCTATCAATGTACTATCAACTCATAGTAACAACTCATATCTCTAGGTTTGAAGAATATAAGATATTATCGTCTCATGATCACTCGTGATAAAATCCATGAAGTGGTTCCAATGAGCGCGGGTTGAATCCAATACTCAGAACTTATGAGCACTCATGATTGTTGTAGCCTTGTCCAACACCTTAGACCTCTACAACCCATCATGACAGTCTTAATTCATATCTACTTCCAAAATATGACCGACTGTGGATGGTTTGAATAACTTAGTCATTCCGGAGGAATAACCCAGTTTATTCGGGAAGTCAAAACATGCAAAATGAAACAAAATAATAATTGAATCCAATATGGTCTCAGAACTTATGAATATAAATAAAACACCTTTTATTTATCACCATATGATTACACATTATTCATTGTATACTGTTTCAGCTATCAACTTTAATCTTGAATCTAAAACAATAGTTGTCCCATGCTCCAAGCATGTACACTATGTTTTTTCTCAACACTAGTCATGCCATACACCAAGTATACATACTATGTTTGTCTATGAACTTTACTTTGTGAGCTAGATCAATTGAACATTACTTCAATGATTCTCTTTTCACATTCCCAAATCCTTACCGCAAATGCAAGAATTCCAAATTCATGCCATTTACTGAAATCTGTTAGATTCTAAACTTATATGCATTGATTCTCTTGTAATGATTATGCACAAAGTCATAAAGACTTGACAACAACCATTACAGAGTATTCCAAAGGAGATCAGCTCCTTGGAAACATCCTTCTTGCATTAAGTTTCCTTAATCTTACACAGATTGAAAATTCTAACTTTGAAACATTTCCAGATTCCATTTTGACTATCACTTCTGACCAAGAGTTGCCTCCTTACAGAATATGTCAATATGGTCCTTCCAGAATTATCACTATACTTCCAATTGTCCTTGAGTAACCAATCTTTGGTAAACCTTAGATTGTCCTCGACAATTGTTTAATCCTTTTAGTCATATCCAGTTCTAAACCTTTTCCCTTCTTAATGCCCCAGGCATTTTGAAAATTTTAGAACGGATGATTATAGCACATGTAATCGATCCTATATCTGAAGCATATGGGACACGATTCATGATGTCTCACATAAAGACTAAACCAGTCTTTTGCTATAACATTTCCATTTCAATTTGCCAAGTTCTCATAATTCAGATTATGAAAAGGGATGCCGTAATCATAATCGAATTTTAGAACGCAAATAATGGACTCATATACAGAATTTCCTTATGTTGAGCCATTCCAACATGAAATTCATATATATTTCCTTGACTAAATGATTAAAACCTCATGATCTAAGCTTATAGATTTGAGATGAAGTATAATTTCCTCTCCCTTAATTATAGCAAAACAACTTTTTCCCAATTGAAACTTTTGTTTTCTATAATTAACATTGCTAGCTTGCAATACTTAACATAATTATCATGCTCCCACTATCATGATGACTATTAGCATAACACTTATTCTCCCACTAGCTTTGACATGTACTCAGAAATCAGCTGACTTTCTTACCAAAGTTCAGATTTCTGATACTAGATTGTTTTGATAAAACTTTATCAAAAACATACACCTTCCCTTAGATAGCACACTTGTGTGTCTAAACAGTTATGAAGAGGTATGCCGTAATCATAATGGTTAGACCTTTTTGCCACTTCTCACAAGTCCATATTAGTGTGCCGGTTAACCACACGCGCTCCACTAACGACTTTGAGAATGCAAATATCACAATTGCTATCTAGCTAAAATCTACTTAGTGAAAGAGTTTCCTCACCATCATTTTCATGAATCGGAGAGAAACCTTATGACACTTAGATTTAATGGTGTATGAGTTCCTACCCATATGAATTTGTCAAACCATAATCACAAGACAAAGATAATGACAAATCCAAGACCATATGGATTGAACTCAATCTTAACTTCCTGCCACCTGGCAGCTCAAGGGCCTGCCATTGCTTCCAAGTTGTTTATGCAACAAACTGAGAACTCTAAGAACTCATATGCAAAGGAAACTTTAACTGGAATGGGCACAGAATATGTCAACACGATAGGTTATAAACCTCAAGTCGTGTGCTAGTGAAGAACTTCAGGTTTTTATTCTTGATTAGTTCTTGAGACTTTCAAGACCTTTAAGACTCCCACTGTCCTCTTGACCTATAAGACTCCCTTGTCAAATATCCAAGAGATAGTGTGGATTCTAATCAAGACAAACACTTCACACAATTGGCCTAAGTTGGTCTTTGTTTTATCCAAAACATCACAACTTACCAATTTCAAATGTACAAGAGTAGAAAACTTTTACTCTTACATTTGACAAGTGTTTTTAAACCTTCTTTAAGACATGTCACTCAAGTTACAATCTTGGAGTATGACTCTAAGACTTGTATTGGAACGAAGTATGACTCATCTTCTTGATTTAACCATTTCAACAATTCAAGATCCCTCTTCTTAGTCATAAGAATGCACTAAGATTTCCTTAGAGAACTAATTGTGCTATGGTTTCTTAATCATTAAGATGATCACAAAATGATACTAAAGTACTCTCTCATCTTTTCAGATTTGAGAAACTTTTATCCTTCTGCCTAAATTGATTCTTCTTATTCGCTCTGCCATACATTGGAACCTTTTTCCAATGTCTCAGAATTACACTTAAGCTTGTAAGTATAATCATATTTACTGTGCTTTAGTAAACTATGACGAATAGTTTTATCAATCTTTTTGTGGTGGACTTGACCAGTGCACAAGAATGTGTACTCGAACCCTTAGTCCTTTACTTGACTCACACATCCATGTGAACACGTAATTAGTCTTAATTTTCCAAAACTTGAAAGTTCTCATTCATCATGCTATACAAATTGCATGATTCCAAGTTCCGGTCCATTTGAAACTTAGGTGATGAGAGTCTTTCCTTATTTGGTAAATTTAGACATTACCACAAATGAAGGAATCAATTTCATATTTCCACTCTTGCTTTTAATGGAATCATATAAGAAACAATTTTTCCTTAAATGCCATTGTAAGGATATTTTAAAATAAATAAAATCAAAAATTTCCTTTTATTTTAAAACTTTGCGGAAAAAAAACTTATCTTTACAACCCATATGAAAACTTGTTGTTATCTATTCCTAAGCAATATCTCATAACTCCTAAGAAGTAGCTCAGGAATCCGATCTTCAAACTATGCGATAGAAATCCATCTACGCCATCAGATTCAGCATATTCTTTCTTTAAGTTTCTTCACTTTTCTTTGATTCTTAAAACATCACCATGTGACCGAGTCACATCATGTATCAAGAATCTCAGAATAGAAACTTAACAGAGTTAGATAGTGGAATTTACCTGAAGTAGAGTCAAACTTATTGACTTTAACATCCTTAGGTAAATTTGGCAGATTCGTAACCAATGTCCCTTCCTTTGGCAATATAAACATATGGACCCTTTGATAATGGTACACGGGACTATCACAGACTTAGCTTTTCTCTTTACCATTTGGTCAACCGAGTTGACTATGGCCGATCCCTTTCCATTGGGAAGAGAATGCTTTACTGGATATCCAATGTCATCATTGTCAATGTCCATAAAGTTTTAGGAAGTTGATCTTAGCAAATAGATAAGATCGTTAAGGGTCTTGTCATAGTCTGTTTCATAGGTGTCCCAAAGGAACTCACTATGTGACTTAGAAAGTGATTGAACCACCAACTTTCTCAAGACTTTGACACCCAACTCTCCCGGCTTGTCAATATGTGACTACATCTCCAAGATGTGATCACACCTAGACCTTGTCTTGCCAATAGGGCTTGAGTGACCTTAAACTTTTCAAGAACTTGTGGGTTGGGGAGAATAATTGGAGGAGGAGAAAGAAGTATGATATCCCTGGGACATCATCTTCATTAGGAAAGCTTGTTTCAAGAGATTTGGGAAGATCATAAAAGTCTAAACCAGACATCTTTTGGGAGATATTCAAGATAGTTGATCTTAAGTCCTTAATATGACACCCAATATGAAATATTAAGGCTAGGACCCAACAAACTATTTTATAACTTAGAAGAGGTATGCCGTAATCCAAGCTATAAAATATTTGAAGGTAGGTGAATGACGATTCACCAATTTCCACCAAGATAAACGAAATGTATTATTAGGTTTTAATTGGTTTTGAAACTCCTAGATCTTTGAGATTCATTGAACTTTTCAATGGCATGTTTCAATCTCGAGTGTGCCCTTCAGGTTTTGTGACTGGGATGCCGAGGATCACAAAACGAGGTGTGAAGTAACCATGCAAATCACTTGGTACCCTTAATAAATTACCCCTCAATCGATGTGCCGGTTAACCACACACGCTCCATCGACACTATGATAAATATTAAGTCACCCTTTACCTACCTTGTTAAGTCCAAGTTAGTGTGCCGGTTAACCACACACGCTCCACTAACGACTTTGACAAAGTGTAAAGTGTAATTTCATGGATTAGCACCTTATTCACATTTTTCCTAAGTAACTAAGATTGGGTATTATTAAGAGTTTAGTTACTTAGTATTTTTCATTAATACTTTTAATGAAGGGAGAATTCTAGTCCTGTCAAACCCGTTCGGCTAACGACCCTCCACCAGTTAAGCAAGCGGTGGGTGAGAGTGGACACCCATTAAGTTGCCATTTTATAGGCAACAACCTTATACCCACCTTATAGACCGGCTTCGTGAATGAGGCGTACTAGCGGTAAGACTGACTTTACTCTTATACATATATATATTATTAACTTATAATATTATAAAGTATAAGGGTTGAATTTTAACTTTTAAAATTCTAAGGGCTAAGTTGGAATTAAAGTATTCATAAGTGAAAACTTTACAAATTCCAAAACTTGAGGGCAAGTTTTGAAACTATTCAAAACTAATTAATTCCATAACTTATGTGTTTAAAGTAGTTTTAATCCAAAAACTCTTCAAGTTCCATAACTTGAGGACAAGTTATGGAAGACTTTAAACTAATAAAAGAACTAACTTTTTCTTTATTTTATAACTTATGGATTTAATTATGGTTACATATTTTTCTTTAATGAAGTGACTCTTGAACTTCCATAACTTGAGGACAAGTTATGGAGTCATAAAAATTATTCAATGACACAAGACTCTTCATTTTGTAACCATTGCCAACTCTTATGAATTTTATGAGTCTTTAATGTGACTCTTCATGTAACTTGAGGACAAGTTACACAAACACATTTTATACTCAACTCTTAGATTAAAATGGATTGAAAACAACTATTTCACTCAACATTTCTATTAATCTAAGCAACTCATAAGAACAAGATAATTCAAATCAAACTTTTTCATGTAATTAGTCTAAACCTTAAACTAATACAAAACATGAATCTATTGACAATTATCTTTGAAAATGGATTAGCATGAACATTACCACATCAAAAACAAGTTTATAAGTTCAAAAACAACTTAGGGTAATGTTCCTAGTCCATTTCTAGCCAAAAACCTCGAATATATGCTGTCTGGGGCTCCTACTCGGCGAGTGGCATCAACCTACTCGGCGAGTAGGATGATTTTACTCATGTACTCGGCGAGTTCATCAGTGGACTCGGCGAGTACAGTGCCCAGAAAGCCAGAAAATCGAGTTTTTCAGCATTTTTCAGCAATTTGCATCAAGTATAAGAGAAAGCAAGCCTAGGCTCTGATACCACTGTTGGGTTTTGAGCATTCTAACACCCCTAAGTGTACATGCAACCCTAAATACCTTGGATCTATGTTTTCTCTATTATACATGCAAATAATAATATCCAAGGTATTATCCTAATCTAGCATACAAACACAATGACTATAGCAAGATAGAATACATACCTCTTTGGAGAAGAAAGTCTTCATGAAGCTTGAGTGTCTAGTGCCCCAAGTGTGACACCTCAAATGGAATCACAATCATCAAAACACTTGGAATGACTTGAGAGAATTCTACACTTATCAAAATCGGCTAGCCCTCTCTAGAATAATACTAGTTGCCAATTTTGTCAAGAATAAGATCTTTATATAGTGTTACAATTAGGGTAAACCCTAATTGTCATGACTTTCCATTTCCTTGGATCCATGGGTACAAATACACCATGGAGCATCCATGGACCATCCTATGGGTTTTAGCCCAACTTGATTATCCATGGAGCATTAGCCCACTATACAAGTATGGATGATTTACACAATCAACCCATATATTTAATTAGTCTTCTTTTGATCACTTAATTAATCCTAGATTAATTCTTGATCAATACTAATTAAATAATCTTATTATTCTTATTATTAATATACTAGAACTTATAATATATTAATAACCATAAGTGTCTTATTTCTCTCATCCAAGTGCATGATGGTATGCAACCCAAATGGACCATGCCGGGTCGGGTCAAGTCTTACCAAATATAGTTATGGACTTAGACATTAATCCAACAGCCACACCCATAGCAGGTGTGGCTAGGCCCTGTATTGTTGCTGCCGGTGTTGATGTTGTTGTTGTTGCGGTTGTTGTTGTTGTTGTTGTTTCCCTGTTGTTGATTCTGAGGAGGGTAAGTCCTGCAATACCTTGCCGTGTGCCCCTTCCGATTGCAACTGGTGCACTGCAGCTCCTTGCACTCTCCATTATGATGGAAACCGCACTTGTTGCACTTGGGAAGATTACCGGAATAAGGTCTAGGAGCATTCGAAGCAGCTGAGGCTGGAGCATGTGGTGTGGCCGGAACTGGTGCGGTGGCAGCATGAACTGCCATTGTCTGCTGCTTCTTAGAAGTCTCGGGGCTTTGACGCCCCTTCCTTTTGTTGTTCTTCCCCTTCTTGCCATCACCTTCCTTCTTACCTTCAGCCTCTGCTGGCTTCTCACCCTTCTTGTTGTTGTGGTCATACAGCTTCTTTGCCAATCTCTTAGCACTGTCGAAAGTTTCGGGGTTTGCAGCTATCACGTTTCCTTGGATCGGAGAGGTTAGTCCCCAGATGAATCGCTCAATCTTCTTTCCTTCCGAGGTGATCATGCCCGGACATAACAGAGATAGTTCACTAAATCTGCATATGTAGGCATCGATATCAGCATTCCGTACAGTGAGGTTCCACAGCTCTTGCTCCATCTTCTGAATCTCACCACGAGGGCAGTATTCGGCCATCAACATTTCCTTTATTTCTGTCCATGGCATGGAATTGGCTACGGGGAGTGTCATGGCTTCCACGTGCCCGTTCCACCAAGTGAGCGCTTGGTCGACAAAAGTGCATGCAGCAAACTTTACTTTCATCTCTTCAGGGCAGTCACATATCTCGAACACCGATTCCACCTTCTCGATCCATCGTTTTAGGGTGATCACGCCTCCGGTGCCGTTAAAGGTTCGTGGTTTGGCGATTGTGAAGTCCTTGTAGGTACAGGTTTTGGTGGGTCCTTGATTCATTCCATTGTTCGAACTCCCGGCCCTTTGCCCATTGCCTCCTTCATTGTTCCCTTGGTGAATTTGTGCCATAGCTGTGGTGACCGCAGTAGATACAGCTGCCTGGAATGCAGTGGAGTCAACTTCGGGTGGGGTTGGTCCAGGGTTTCCGCGAGTAGGTCGACGAGGCATCTTTCTGTCATGAAACAGAAAGATGTTGAGTGTTTGTGGGTTCTGTGAGGTTGTGATCCTACTGACTAGGTGCATGGTACGAACTTAAGTACTTCTACAAATTAGCATACAATCATGGATTCGCAACACATAGCAATTTGTAATGTCATAATAAAACACGTAAAAGTTCACTAATATTATCCGCATTTGATACATGAAAATTTTGCTCGAAAGAGCATACAAAAGTGATATTAGTTCGGCAGCATAACGGCTCTATGAGTAGTGTAGTCACTTAAACATAGAGACGGGGTGCATATCATAAATCCTAATGGCCTAGTCAGATAAGCCTATCCCTAACACTCTGTGGTGCGTCCTATATAGTGGTGGGGTCATATGCCAAAGTGTTGAGCCAGCAACTGAGCCATCTCAGTCATGTCTCCAATAACCTCATCCCTCTCATGCTCAGCTTGCACTGCATGTGCTTCCATGGCATCCAACTGTTGCCGCAGGGCGGCGATCTCAGCTTCGGGAGAGCGGTTCTCCCTTGGGGGGTTCACTGGTGGGGAGGGGTGGTCCAGTTGCGCCTCATCTACAAACGACGTGGCGTGATCTTTGCCCGGGTCTTGTCCTTCCTCTATGTCATCATCGGTCTCCTCGAACTCGTAGTCGGTGTCTGTGTATTCTTCAGGTCCGACGTCGTGTGCTTCCTCTTGATTCCCTTCTGGTTCATCTTCAAGCATTCTGTGAGCCACTAGGACTTGATGAAACTGGATACCCTGTTGCTCTCCCTCCATGAAGACTGGGGGAAGGTATAAACTATCGTTACTCCTATGACTCTACAACTATGGTATAGACTAAATAGATGTTCTCTTTTTGGTGATAAAGGGGTATGTTTTTAGGTTCCCTAGCTATCACGATCTCCTCAGGACGTGTGGTAGTGATACCTTGGTAAGAATGTAGTTGATCAGGCTACATCCGTTCCTTGTTACAACTAAGAACAGTCCTGGATTAACAAAGATACTAGCATTATCTTGTTTGATTCGGTGTTAGGTTCTCGTTCCCAATACAAACAAGGGTGTTTTATTGTTATGTTTTACTTGTTTTGTTCAGAGTTGTGTTAGTCCCTCTTTTGGTTTATAGTTGCATATCAATGTGTGGCTAGATATGCTAGTTCACTATAAACAGAGCTTTGATACCAACCTGTCACACCCCCGAACCAGACGGCGGAAACGTCTGAGCGCTATTGTGACTCAGTTGAATACCATCACAATGAATATACATGAAACATAACATCATTCATCACCATGCATTGAAATATTACAACCGGTATTGTTTACATTTAGTACATTGTTTCAAAACATTACATTTCCAAAACGTAAATTGTTCGATGCTAATTACACAAACCACATGACATCACTGGGTACATTTTTCCTTCGATTTACCTGTTACCTGAGAATACAAGTATTTTGGAAAAACGTCAACATATAAAATGTTGGTGAGTTCATAAGTAAGGTTTGAAAAGAAATGATTTGTATAATGTTGAAAACCACAGAAAATCCGATATTTTCTAAAAAGAAATGTTGTATATAAGAAAAAGTGTGAAGATCCGTAAGTATGCTTGTTGATTATTGTGAATGTGAATAATTGTTAAACTTTGTATATATCACATAGTTAAGAGCGTTGAATTTCCCAGGAAAACCCGATGTTTTCCCAATGCATTAAATTACGTGGCTGAGTTAGTATTATTCCGTTACGACGTTGTTTTCGATAATTCCAGGTGACATTGGATTAATTACGGGTTGTGAGTCGTTATAATCACGCATTAATGAAAATCATTAGTTTACAACTATACAAACGATCCCTTAGGCGTCGTTCGTACTACTCACTTAATCCAACCACCCTGACTTCTCATAGCCCCACAACCGAGGAGAAAAGAGGGTGCGAAGCCCCCGTTATTTCCGTAAGTCGTTCAACGCTAACGTGAATGCGAAAGGCCCTTGGCTCGGCTCGCATTTGACTTCTTGACTTTGCTAGCAGTACCGAAGGACCCTTGGGGCCCATCAGCACAACAAAGCTATTGAAAGTCCTTTTACACGGAACTAGGTCATATAAGACCCAATAACATGTAAGCGCGTTCCCTTCGGGCCTAAATATCATGTCATTGGGCTAGCTAGGCCCAACAAGCACGATTTGAAACTTTCGAGCCCAAAGATGGTGTATTGACTTCTCGTGAATTTTCCGCGTGTGTATTAACGTATCATTGTTTATTGATTTTTGATTCGTTATTGATTCGAGACCGAATCAATTCGTTTGGTAACGATATTGGTGTTGAAAGTGTATTTATTATTACGTTTCGCAAGTAGACGTAGTACTTGTATTTTTATCTTACGGGATTTGTTGTTTGAAGAGTTAGAGTTTATGTTTTTAAGCCCTTTCTTGGATAAAATTTACACTTTTAATCCTTTGTGTATAAAAGAATTTCCAGTTTAGTCCTTAAACTATATTTCTTGACACTTTAGTATCAAAACTTATTGGAAAGACATTTTTTTAGCACAAATATACTTAATAAACAGCTTAATTCCTTCAAAAATGAAATTTTCTCGGTTAAAACCTCCATTTTCGCAACTTTTACAATTTTGGCCCAAGATGGAAATTTTTTTCATCTTTGGTCGCTTTTTAAGTTGAAAAGAATTTTTGGCCCTTAAAATGGTTTTAGTACACAAGTAATACCCTGTTTTACAGAAATGTGCAGTTTCAGCCCCTCTAATTCAAAGTTTTCGCAATTTGGGGCTTTATTGGGCCGAAAAGCCCATTTTGGCCCATTATGTTTAAAATTCACATTTTTAACCCTTGAAAAGTGTTGATATTTAGAAAATACCTATTTGAAACTGTTTAGACTCATCTCAACCTTCAGGATCTATATTTTGTCATTTTGGGCCCCTTAGTTTTGTATTTTTAGCATTTTGAGCCCAAAAATGGGTTTTAAGTCCAAAAATATTCATATTAACCAACTAGATTATTTTTCTAGACTTGATTAGTGTGAAATGGTATAAGTTATACTTGTTTCATTCTTCATATTGTAGATCTCGATTTTTAGGTTCTTTTTGGCTAGTATAAACATCACAATCACATAAGATCATACATATAAGCATATAAATCACACAAGGCATACATTTACTCATAGATCTACACATTTTCTTGTATTCTCCCCCACAAAACTTATAAAAACCGAAAAAGAGGGGGTATGAAGCTCACCTTTGGGTGTGGTTTCGGTTTTGGGAAGAAAATGAGAAGAAAATTCGGCCTTAGCAACCCTCCTTGGAAGATCTCGAACTTAGATGCTTCTAAGGTGCTAAATCATAAGTTTGAATGGGTTAAGAGGTGATTCTTCAATGGAATGAAATAACTAGCTTATGGATCTAAGCAACATATTACCTTAGATGATGATTTTTATGTAAGAATCCCCTTGAACACTTCTTAGATCTCGAAAATATGAGGAAATGTGAGAGAGTTTTCTTGAGAGATTTGTTAGAGAATTGTGTGTGTGTGTGCTTGGAATCAACCGAGAGCAAGAGAGAGGGAAAGAGAGAGATCTTGAAGTGATGTATGCATGGCAACATGGCATAAGATGCGTGGAAGATCATAATGTAAAAATGAGGTGGCCATGAGAGGTGAACTCTCCCTTTTTACTTGGGCTTAGGCCGAGAATTAGAGAGGGAGAGAAAAGAATTTGGGCCTTGTATGCTTAAGCCTTTTTCATAGTTATGTTAAGTGATGTTTGGTCCAATTAACCATAAATATGATTCTTATGACCTATTAGGGCTACATTAGGTTAGTTATGGCCCAAAATGGTTCATATAATTAATTTATTTCATTCTAGGCCCAATATCGCCCAAAATATTGAAATAAATGGAAGTGGGTCCAATTAGAGCCCATTCAAGAGTTCTAAGGCCAAGATGGTCAAATTGGAAGCTTATTGGTTCATTGGGCCCAATAAGAAATTCCTAGTCCAAAATGGACTTAAACAAGAACTCCTAGGGTTTCCAATTGCTTATTGACTACCTGAAATGTTTGCATGGGGTGTTTGTTTGAGATTTTGTTGTCATAGAGTATGCATCATACATGCTCTTATGTCTTTGATTCACAATTTGACTTAGTTGTTGTAGTTTACAAGGCACAAAAATTTCTAGTTGTGACAAATATCTCTGTGGGACTCTCTTGGTCCCATAACTCTGTGGATCCACTGGTCCTAACTCTTTAAACTCTGAATCATGCATATCAAATATCACATAGAATCACAACACATAAATAGCATACAAGGTACACTGTCACATAGCTCTGATTACCACTCTAGGTAAAGTATGGTGAGAAGACTCACCTCGGGAATCTCGATAAAATCTCGATATCAGAATACTGTCCTAGCCTCCGCCTAGTCACAATAATAAATTTCACTAATTAAATATCTCTTTACCATTTTGGATATTCTCTCATCCAAATCCCTAGAAGGGTAAAAGGCCATTCTACCCCTCTACAGGCCCAAGGCCCATTTGTTGACAAACCCTAAAAGTCAACCCGAAAGTTAACTATCCATTTTGACCAGACTCGCCGAGTGCATACGAAGACTCGACGAGTCCCATCGTCCCCACAGACTCTTCCTTTTCTAAGACTCACTCGACTTACTGAGTCACCCCTCAACTCACTGGGTCACCACTAGAGTTAGACCTCGGGGCAACCCGGTCCGACTCGTCGAGTCTACATATGGACTCGGCGAGTTTCCTCTATTGACTTGCTCAAACAACCTCCTGAGGTCAGATCTGCTTAGCCAAATCATATCATAGATCTAACCCTTAAACACTCAAAAGTCACATAAAGGTGGAACCTTTACATGCATGCAACCCGATTGAAGCCTCAAATGGAGAAATGACACTAGAAATGGCAACCTAGTCTCCAATTGCTTATTTGCTTGCAAAAAGCTAGAAGGTAATGACTCTAGGGACCTCTCATGGTCTAGATCTGATGTCATGATCCCAAATAGGACCTCATACTCACTAGGTCTTCCATAAAATGAGGGTAAAAACCCTAAAATCAAGAAGTCTATCAATATAACACGAATGGAAAGGATTATACCTCCAAAGATGATATCACGAGATGATTGGCTCAGATCCAGTCCCCTTCACACTTTAGATTTGTGCTCCTCACTTCCTTCAAGCAAAACCACACAAAAAGATGAAGAAATGGCCTCCTATTGCCCTCAAACTCACTATCTCAGCTCTCTAGAGGTTCTCTGGAACAAGGTGGCCGAAAATGAAGGCCATAAAGGTCTTTAAATAGGCTCCCAAACCGAGGGATTAGTGTTTTCCTAATCAGCACCGACTCGGCGAGTCAGGTCCCGACTCGTCGAGTCCATTCGCGAAAATGCGCAAATAGATCAGACTCTACACGACGAGTTGAGGCATCAACTCAGCGAGTTCCTCAATAAAACAATAAATAAATAATTAAATTAACATACCCGAACTCAGGATGTTACAATTCTCCCCCACTAGAATTAGACTTCGCCCTCGAAGTCTCGCTCTGCAAATAACTCTGGATACTACTCACACATCTCAATCTCTGGTTCCCATGTCAGCTCGGACCCCTTCCGACGTTGCCACTGAACCTGCACCAAGGACAGCTCCTTGTTTCTGAAAACCTTGATTCTCTGATCCCGAATCGCAATTGGCCTTTCAACATAATTCATGCTCGCATCCACCTGAATATCCTCTAACGGTACCACCACCGATTCATCGACATTACACTTCCACAACTGAGACACGTCGAAGGTATCATGAATCTGACTCAACTCCGCAGGTAACTCCAAACGATACGCTACCCTGCCAACCCTCGCAATCACCTGGAATGGAACAATATACCGAGGCCCCAACTTGCCTCTCTTCCTGAACTGGATCACACCTTTCCAAGGTGACACCTTCAGGAGAACAAAATCACCAACTTGGAACTCGAGCTCTGAGCGACACCTATCTGCGTAGCTCTTCTGACGACTCTGAGTCCTCAGTACCTCTGCCTCACTTGTTGTATCTGCTCAGTCGTCCAAAGCACTATCTCCGTGCTACCCATCACTCGCTGTCCTACCTCTCCCCAATAGATGGGAGTTCGACACTTCCTCCCATACAACAACTCGAAGGGAGGCATACCAATTCTCGAATGGTGGTTGTTGTTATAGGAAAACTCAGCCAACGGCAAATACGTGTCCCAACTCCCTCCGAAATCCAACACACAAGCCCGAAGCATGTTCTTGAGTGTCTGAATCGTCCGCTCACTCTGTCTGTACATCTGTGGGTGGTAAGCGGTACTGAAATGCAGCCTAATACCCAACTCCTCATGGAACTTCTCCCAGAATCTGGAAGTGAAACGCACATCTCGATCTGACACAATCGAGATCGGTACAGCATGCCACGATACCACCTACCTCACATACACCTCTACCACCTCTCCGCAGAAGATCTCTCGCTGATAGCAAGAAAATGTGCGCTCTTTGTCAGCCGCTCGACGATCACCCAAATTGCATCGACGCCTCTCGCAGTCCTCGGCAATTTGGTGATAAAATCCATGGAAATATGTTCCCACTTCCACTGGGAAAACTCAAGCGGCTGCAACTTGCCATGTGGACACTGGTGCTCGGCCTTAACCCTGCGATAGGTCAAGCACCTCTCTACAAACCACGCCACATCCCTCTTCATACAGGGCCACCAATAGTCCCTTTTCAGGTCCGTATACATCTTAGTGGCCTCGGGATTGATTGAAAACTTCGACCTGTGTGCCTCCTCCATCAAAATGGCACGTGCTCCGCCCTCAAATGGCACCCAAATCCGGCCCTGGAAGGTCATAAGCCCCCAGCTATCGTCAATGAACTCAGATATCTGTCCAATCACCTGCTACCGCTTGCGGTTCTCCGGTCTCATGGCCTCTACATAGGCCTCCCGAATGGTGTCCTACACCGGAGTCATCACTGTCAACCTCAGACAAACATCTCACAAAGGGGCACTCTCTGCCCTGCGACTCAAGGCATCAGCTACAACGTTAGCCTTGCCCGGGTGGTACAGGATCTCACACCCATAATCCTTTACCACATCTAACCATATCCTCTGACGCATGTTCAGGTTGGGCTGATCCATCAGATACTTCAAGCTCTTGTGGTCCGTGTATATGGTACACCGAACCCCATACAAATAGTGACGCCAGATCTTGAGGGAGAATAACACATCCCCCTACTCCAGATCCTGAGTAGGATACCTCGTCTCATGAGGCTTCACCTGCCTCGATGCGTATGCTATCACATGCCTTCTCTGCATCAGCACCGCACCCAGTCCCGATATCGACGCGTCACAATATACCACAAAGTCCTCCATTTCCTCCGGAAGAGCCAACACTGGGGCTTCGCATAATCTTTGGCGAAGTGTTTCGAATGAGGCCTGCTGCTCCGGGACCCAACTGAAAGTCACGCCTTTCCGGGTTAGTTTGGTGAGAGGAACAATAATCCTAGAGAAATCCTGGATGAATCTCCGATAATGACCAGCCAACCCCAGGAAACTCCTAATCTCCGAAGGGGATCTCGGCACCCCCCAACTCATCACCGCCTCAATCTTGGCCAGATCGACCAATATCCCATTCTGGTTGACGAGGTGTCCTAGAAACTGGACCTCTCGTAACCAGAAATCGCACTTGGAGAATTTGGCATAAAGCCTCTCCGATCTCAGAACTCCGAGGATCTCCCTCAAATGCTCCTCATGATGCTCTCTAGATCTCGAATACACCAATATATCATCAATGAACACGATCACCGAACGATCAAACATCGGCCTGCACACCCTGTTCGTGAGATCCATGAACGCTGCCAGTGCATTGGTGAGCCCGAAAGGCATCACCAAAAACTCGTAATGCCCATAACGAGTCCTAAACGCTGTCTTTTGGATATCCTCATCATGCACCCTCATATGATGATATCCAGACCTCAAATCAATCTTGGAGAACCAAGACGCTCCCTGCAACTGATCGAACAAATCGTCGATCCTCGGTAAAGGGTAACGGTTTTTGACCGTCAGCTTGTTCAACTCCCGGTAATCAATGCACATCCGGTGTGAACCATCCTTTTTTCATGACAAAAAGGATCGATGCTCCCCACGGCGAGCTACTCGGCCGTATAAACCCCTTTCCTAGTAGCTCCTGAAGCTACAAGGATAACTCCTGCATCACTGGAGGTGCAAGGCGATAGGGTGCCTTGGAGATAGGCGCTGCCCCGGAACCAAATCGATATGGAACTCCACCTGCCTCTCGGGAGGCACACCCGGCAACTCCTCGTGGAAAACATCCAGGAACTCATGCACTATCGGAACCTCATCGACCGACCTCAGTCTCTCTGCACCTACCCTTGTATCCACCACATAAGCCACAAACCCACTACAACCTTGTTGTAGACTCTGCTTCGCCCTCGCGGCTAAACAAAGTGCTGACCCAGAACGGGTACCCTCACCATAAACCGTAAGAACTCCCCTACTAGGGTCTCGTATGGTCACCAGCTGTCATTCGCAGTCGATAACCGCTCCAAATCTGCTCAACCAGTCCATACCCACGATGATACAGACATCTCCCAGAGCAATCGGGACCAAATCAATCGGAAACTCAACGCCTAAGATCTCGAGTACACATCCTCGAATCACATCAGTGGCATACACTGTTCTCTTGTCAGCTATGGAAACTCACAATGGTTGACTCAACGCTTCTCGACGAATACCAATGTGCTGACCAAATGCTAACGACACAAAAGACCGACTCGCACCCGAGTCAAATAACACCAAAGAAGGTACAGAACACACAAGAAATGTAACTACGCATATAACAATATAAGCATAACATCACAAACTCAAAATAAACAGAAGAAAGAATACATACCAGCCACAACATCGGGTGTTGCGCGGACCTCCTCCGCTGTCAACTGGAAGGCTCTCCCGCGAGCCTTCAGCGCCTCGGCCTTCACCGGTCGACTCTCCATAGCTCGAACAGCAGCAGGGATAGATCCCTGAGAAGCTCCTTGAGCTGACCCTCGTAACTGCGGACACATGGACTTCCAGTGTCAGGTCGGGTTGCAATGAAAACAAACTGCAAACCCCTTGGGGTAATCCTTGGCCATGTGCCCCTCCTTGCCACACTTGTAGTAAGACCCTACTCTACACACCCCCTCATGACTCTTGCCGCACTTGCCACATGTGCGGGCCTTCTGGTTCGCTGATCTCGAATTGGCGGGCTTAGCCCGCTTGGCAGCCGGATGGGACTGTGTCGGTCACCGATTCTTCCCCTGAGACTCCGCTTCCTCCCTAGCATGAGTCTCTAGCTCAATCTCCCTCTTTTGGACATTTTCCTGAAGCTTGGAAAATGTCCGGTATGTTGAGTTTGACACCAACTCGCGGATGTATCTCCTCAAAATACTCAAATATCTGCTCATGAGTGCCTGCTCGGAAGACACGTGCTCAGGGCAGAACATCGCCCTCTCATGAAACATCCTGGTGATCACTGTAACAGACTCGGTACCCTGCTTGAGGGTCAGAAACTCCTGGGCCAAACGTTCCCTTTCCACCAGGGGAATGTACTCATCTCGAAACATAGTGGTGAACCTCTCCTAGGTCACCGCAGTGAGCTCTACAGAAGTGAAGTGTGCTGTCACAAACTTCCACCAGTCCTTCGCTCCTAAGCGAAGTTGGTTCAAAGCGAACCGTACCCTCAGATGCTTCGGACATGAACATGTGTAGAAGCACCCCTCAATGTCAGAGATCCACCTCATCACGGCTATTGGATCCTGAGTCCCATCAAACTCTGGTGGCTTTGTGTTGCTGAACTGCTGGTACAGCAACGCGTCACCCCCTGCGGCCTGGCAGCAGCAATGGCTGCAATGGCTGCAGCAACAGCAGCATCAGTAAGAGCAGCATACCGCTCATCAAAAGTATCAATCAATGTGGTCTTGATAGACCCGAACATCTCCGGAATCTCGGCGCGGATGGCCGCAGCCACCTCATCATGAATCATCTGGCGGAGCTCCTCATCGCTCACACCCCCTCGCTTGTCCCTGGCTTGTGGGGTGTCCCAACCATGATGTCTCTCTGAAAATATAACACAAGATATCAGAGACTCACTCGAGTGTACACACACTCGATATCCTATTCCTACTTGATCCCTGGTACCCTAAGGATTCTTACTTAGGTTGCGCACTGATCCGGTGTCTTCGGGAGTACGGGCCCAATACTACCGTCCACACCGCATCAATATTCACCCGAAGTCCTCCTCCTAGGATCCTAAGTCCCAAGTACTCTACTCGCTGCTATCTATTCACTCTTAAGCATCTGCTAGCAGCAAAATCCCTAGGCTAAGGCATCAAAAATCAGGCCACTCTAGTCCTAATAAGAATACCTAGCCTACTCTAGCATGCATATCATAACATATCTCATAACTCATAATGTAAGGGTATTTTGGGAAATCACCGTTCGGGCGTTGGCTGATCGTACACACTGCTCTGCTCTGCTCTTTCAAAAACTTTTTTTACTCTTGAGAAAAAATTTATGAATTTTATTTTGAAAATCCCTCAAATCCTCAGTTTGAGTTCAGATACGCCCGAAGGTGCACTCGAATCCCACAAACCAAGGCTCTGATACCAACTTATAACACCCAAATTTTCAAAAAAAAAAAATTCACAATTTTAAAACATACTTTCATTCATAAAATAATAATAAACATAATGTATCCACTGTCATCATAGAAAAACATATCCCATAATCATATAACAAAAGCTCCATGAGTGTGCACGAATCATGCCGGTGCCTTCCCGCGATCATCACTAGTACCAGAAACACATACATAAAACTCTGTAAGCATAAATGCTTAGTGAGTTCCCTAAAATACCACATAAACACATATCAACCACTCAAGGCTGTAACTCTGATGACCCTCTGGTC
Source organism: Lactuca serriola (assembly GCF_051521515.1). Lineage (NCBI taxonomy): Eukaryota > Viridiplantae > Streptophyta > Magnoliopsida > Asterales > Asteraceae > Lactuca > Lactuca serriola. The sequence continues at coordinate 115,186,546 of NC_136412.1, forward strand.
GAATATCTCTGTGGGACCCTCTTGGTCCCATAACTCTATGGACCCACTGGTTGTAACTCTGTAAACTCTGAATCATGCATATCACATATCACATAGAATCACAAAACATAAATAGCATAAAAGGTACACTGTCACATAGCTCTGATTACAACTCTATGTAAAGTATAGTGAGAAAACTGACCTCGGGAATCACGGTAAAATCTCGATATCAGAATACTGCCCTAGCCTCCGCCTAGTCACAATAATAAATTTCACTAAATAAATGACTCTTCACAATTTGGATATTCTCTCATGCAAATCCCTAGAAGAGTAAAAGACCATTCTACCCCTCTACAGGCCCAAAGCCCATTTATTGACAAACCCTAAACGTCAACCCAAAACTCAACTATCCATTTTGACCGAACTTGGCGAGCGCATACGACAACTCGGCGAGTCCCATCATCCCCACAGACTCTTCCCTTTCTAAGCCGCACTCGACTCACTGAGTCACCCCTCAACTCACCGGGTCACCACTGGAGTCAGACTACGAGGCAACCCGGTCCGACTCGTCGAGTCTACATATGGACTCGACGAGTTTCCTCCATGGACTTGCTCAAACAACCTCCTGAGGTCAGATCTGCTTAGCCAAATCATAGATCTAACCCTTAAACACTCAAAAGTCACGTAAAGGTGCAACCTTTACGTGCATTCAAACCGATTCAAGCCTCAAATGGAGAAATGACACTAGAAATGGCAACCTAGTCTCAAATTGCTTATTTGCTTGCAAAAAGATAAAAGGTAATGATTCCAGCGACCTCTCATGGTCTGGATCTGATGTCATAATCCCAAAGAGGACCTCATACTCACTAGATCTTCCATAAAATGAGAGTAAAAACCCTAAAATCAAGAAGTCAATCAATATAACATGAAATGGAAAGGATTATGGCTCCAAAGATGATATCACGAGATTATTGGCTCAGATCCAATCCCCTTCACACTCTAGATTTGTGCTCCTCACTTCCTTCAAGCAAAACCACACAAAAAGATGAAGAAATGGCCTCCTCTTGCCCTCAAACTCACTATCTCAGGTCTCTAGGGTTTCTCTGGAACAAGGTGGCCGGAAATGAAGGCCATAAAGGTCTTTAAATATGCTCCCAAACCCAGGGATTACGGTTTTCCTAATCAGCACCGACTCGGCGAGTCGGGTCCCGACTTGTCGAGTCCGTTCATGAAAATACGCAAGTAGATCAGACTCTACTCGACAAGTTGAGGCATCAACTCGTCGAGTTCCTCAATAAAACAGTGAATAAATAATTAAATTAACATACCCGAACGCAGGATGTTACACATAATGTATTAGAAGATGATAAGTGACAAATTTATTTTCATTTAATTGGAAAGATTTTAAAAACTTGTTTTTTAATTGAACTAGTAAGGTGGTCAGTTTCTGATTCAACTAGTTTGACCACAAGATCAACCCGGTTTCTAGAATCACTTCAAATAGATTATAAAAACATATAACCATAAGTTTAAAATCAATCTACATATATTTAATAGAGAATAAGATATAACACTTAAACAATATATAATTAAAAATGAATACAAACACAACATACAACTTTAGAACATTCTCATGCATTTTTATTAAATTTAAGAAATGTCTAAATGGATATGTAAAGACAATCAACGTTTATTAATCAAAATACTTCATTCCATGTATTTTTATTCAATTCAACCGGTTCAACCATTCAAAAGATAATCAATTCAACCAAATTTTTGTAAAAATTGACTGGTTCATTCATGTCCTGAAATAGACGTAAAATTGGTGCTAGTTGAACCGCTCACTTTTCCGATTTCTGGTCCAACAAGTTTGAACTAGTTTTTAAAACAATTATATATATCATATACTTATATGAAACCCTTTCAAGTTGGAAGACACGATGGATGTAACACTCGTGGTTCAGGTACATTTTGATAATTGTTTAAATTAAGTTTTGGGAGTAAGGGTTGTGGACTGCGGTATGTTTAGTTTAATGAGACCACAACATAGTGGGCCTCTGAGGCCAAAACCCTAGAGACCTAGAGTCCTGAGCCCTATTTAAGGGCACTTGTAACATCGTAAAATTTCAAACAAAAATTTCATTTTAAAATCACATAATTCTCATAACACATTTCACAAAAAATCCCAATTATTTAATTACAAAACGTAACTTCATAGTTGTTTGATTGATAATCTAGGATCCTCAAAACATAACTCTTTCTCTTTTGTGTACAATCATGTCGGTGCCTTTCTGCGATCCAGAGAAGAACCTGAAACACGTATCACATAACACGGTAAGAACGAAGCTTAGTGAGCTCCCCAAAATACCATAGACACAAATAATAAGCCTCTCATGGCTATAACTCGGCATGGACCCTCCGGTTTCATGCGTCCCAGTGTGGACCCTCCGGTTATGTGTCTCAATAAGGACCCTCTAGTTTCACAGCTTAGTTTGGACCCTCTAGTCCTATCTCAGTGGAAACCCTCGGGTCCCACAACTTGGGTTGGACCCTCCGATCCTGTCTCAGTAGAAACTCTCCAGTCCCACAACTCGGATTGGACCCTACTGTCCTATCTTAGTAAATACAGAATATAACATATATATCACACAGACAAAATGCATTATATCACATAACTCAAGTAAGCACATAAGACCCTCTGGTCACTCATAGATACCACTCATGGTAAGTATAGTGAGAAGACTCACCTCATGTCACACCCCCGAACCAGAATGGAGGAAACGTCCAAAGACGGGTGGCTTCATTTTGTAGTATCATAACAATAGGATATAAATGAAACATAGCAATCCGGACATCACACATCAATAATACAAACTTTCATTGGGTTTACATATTGTTCATGTTATTGAAAATAGACAAAAGAGACAACATAGAATAAATTCCAAATTACAGCAACATAATCGTGAATCCCCTGTCACCGACCTACTTATTCATTTCCTGAGAATACAAGTCATTTGAAAAGCGTCAACATAAAATATGTTGGGGAGTTCATAAGCATTTTGTATAAAAATCTTTGGTAGTTGGTGAAACCAGAAAATCCCATATTTTCTTATCAAGTGGTTATGAGTCCTGTTTCCAATCAAGTGTAGTTGCATGTGTTTTCCGGTTAATTGTTTTTCGAAATCGTATAAAATTGGTTTTCCTCAAAAAATGCTATATTTTCTGCTGTATAAAAAGGTGGTCTTAACACTCTAAGACGGGTATGATAAAAGCTTCGTTTGTAGTATTCAAAACAATAGTTTTCTAAAATCGAAATGTGTGACTTGAGTAATTTTCCAAAACATACTGTTATATTCTTAGTGAGTCATTATAACAATACTAATATGACGGAGTGCCTGTTCTAACGTTCTTCAGGCGTTGATTTTGTTTGAGACATTTGTCACCCTAGACTGGCCGGTCTAGCTATAGTGAACAGCGAAGGTGTGGGGTGTCAACCCCGTATAGATCTATACACAAATTTCCACTCCACCTCTAGGAAACTTTGGTTATAACTCTTATAGGACTATAAGCGTACACTATTATGTACATATATAGGTACTGTGAAGATTCGTCTGACTAGAATACTAACAGATTTTTGAGCTAAACGTTGTAATCTATTATTTATTATATAAATAACAATGGGGTACTTGTTGACTAGATATTTCGTTTTCGTTTATGGAAAATATTCCTTTGTAAATTAGGCTTGTCAAAATGACCCAATATTCTTAATGTTGGCAAAAAATGGTCCTTCATTTTATAATTTTCCAAATAAGACTCATTTTTGTCAAAAGGTGACTCAAAGCTAAGTGGTGTGTTGAAAGTGGTCTCTTTCCCTCAAAATACGAGTTTAAGTAAATTTTGACGTAAATACTTATGGTTTTTGTTACAGAAACTTGTAACTTCTATTTTGTGACATGCTAGTTCTTGTTTCTTTGTATATTTTGGGAAATATGACTCTCACACTTGAAACTTGCCCAAGATTTCAAGTTCTTGATATTTTCATAACTTTAACACATATAATTTAGCATACAAGTATAATAAGCAAGTAAACTAAGATTTAAAACAACTTTTTGACTTGCATCCTCCCCCAAACACAATAAAAATCACGAAAAAGTAGGTGTATGATGCTCACATTGAATTGGTTGATGAGTTGGTTTGAGTGATGGAGTGAAGATCCCAAGCCTAGATTCTTGGGGGAGTTGAGGAACTTCATTGGAAAGAATGATGTCCTAAGAGTTCTTCTCACATATTAGTATGAGTAAAATAATATGGCTTTATCTTGAAAATGATGTAAAATACTAGATCAATGGAGTAACTTACCTAAAAATCTTAAGGAGAACTGGAAGAGTTGAGCCTTACAAAATTCTTGCTTTTGCTCTTGACGGGAGTATTTGAGAGAATATAAGGGGAATGAGAGAAATGGTGAAGATCAAGTTTCTTTTACTTTCGTTGCTTTAAGGGGTAGAAGAAAAAGGGGGGAAAGTGTGCATGGAAATATGAAAGGTCATGCATTGTTATTTGGTGGTTCTTGCATGGATTACTAGGAATTGTATGGGAAATGGAAGATTACATCACATCACAAAGTCAAACCCTATTACACCTATCTTATTTTCATCATGACCTACGGTTGATATCTTTATATATCTTAAGTCTTATTTTATGTAAATAAGTTTTAGATATTCAAATTTAGCATAAAATCGAGGTTTAGGGGGCCTAAGTTATGAAAAGTTCAGATGTAGGCAAAATTCTGGAGTGTGATCCGGAATCTGCGTGGGTCCGAAGGGAAGTAGAGAGTTCCGGAGTCGGATGGGTGAGTTCTGAAGTCAGGCCATGCGTTCTGAAGACAAACCACAAGTTCTGGAGTCAAGGAGCGAATTCTAGAGTCGTCTTCTTAACTCCGGAGTCGATTACGAAGCCAACAGATGCTGACTAGAGGTGCAAAGTTGGCTAGGAATTCCGAAGCGGGTCACGTGATGCCTTTTGGAGCTAAGCTTTCCGGAGTCAGCCCTTTCGGAGCCAGGATGTGCAGTCATTAGGGTCCGAAGCAGCTCTTCTTTTGTGTTGCGAGATCTTCCGAGGTGAAAATGTATGGATCGAAGCAAAGGATTCCGGGGTGGAACATTTTGGATAGGGGAGTGTTCCGAAGCAAAGGGGGTCCGAGGTGCGATTCTTCCCGGTTCCTTAGGAGGTATTCCGGACTAAGAAGGTTCTGTTGGGTTTTCTCCTTCGGTTTTGAGCTGTTTCCGACTAAGGAAGATACATAGAGAGATTTGGGAGATATTTGGGATACATAGAGAGATTTGTATATACTTTGTATTATAATTGTAAACATACACCAGAAAACATAGTCTTAAACCTTAATGTATTATTACAAGTTGAGTTGCCTGGGTTGACTTGTTGTTATTATACCTAGAATTGTCGGTTGGCACATCATTCCCCCGTTAGAGGGAATTTCGTCCCGAAATTCTTTTGAAAGGTAGGATCATGAACGAGAGAATACGTGAGGGTACTTCTGTTGCATATGGTCTTTGCGTTCCCAAGTGAATTCCGGTCCATGTTTAGTGTTCCGTCAAACCTTCACAATCAGAATGCGACTCTGTTTCATACTTCCCTATCCATTATCTAAACTAGTTCTTCAACAAACATGAGGTTCTCGTTTATCTCAAGCTCTTCTAGAGGAATAAAAAGGGTTTCATCTGATAAGCACTTCTTCAAATTTGATACATGGAACATGGGATGTATGTTGCTAAGCTCCGATGGTAGCTATAGTTTATAGGCCACCGGACCAACTCGGGAAAGAATCTCGAACGGTCCGATGTATCGCGGGTTTAATTTTCCTCGTTTCCCAAAACAGATCATCCCTTTCCAGGGAGTGACCTTTAATAGTACTCGATCTCCGACTTGGAACTCCAGGCGCTTTCGTCGTTTGTCAGCATAACTCTTTTGTCGGTCACGTGAGGCTTGGAGTCGAGCTTTGATTTGGATTATCTTCTCCTTCGTTTCTCGGATGATTTCTGGTCCTGTAAGGGTGTTGCTTGATGATTGCCCATTGAACAACTGTGTGTCACCCACTTCAGCCCAACAGAGGGGCGATCTGCACTTCCGGCCATACAGGGCCTCAAAGGGAGCGACTCCTATGCTTGTGTGACAGTTGTTGTTATAGGAAAATTCAACCAGGGGTAGGTGGCTATCCCAGGATTTGCCAAAATGTATTACACATGCTTGAAGCATGTCTTCTAGAGTCTAAATGGTTCGTCCGCTTTGACCATTAATCTGTGGGTGGTAGGCAGTGCTCATATGCAGTCGGGTTCCCAATGCCTTCTGGAGCGACTGCCAAAAACGAGATGTGAATCTACTATCTCGATATGAGATAATAGATATGGAGACTCCATGTAGTCTCACCACCTCCTTCAGGTATATTCGGGTTAGACTTTCCATTTTGTACGTTTCCTTTATTTGCAGGAAATGGGCGGATTTTGTTAATCGGTCAACAATCACCCAGATAGTATCCAGGCCGTCTGCCGTCTTGGGAAATTTGGTTATAAAATCCATTATGATCCTTTCCCATTTCTACTCGGGTATTTCGGGTAGTTGAAGGAGACCTGAGGGCTTCTGATACTCCACTTTAACCTTGGTGCAAGTGAAACACTCACTTACATAAATGGCAATCTCCGCTTTCATATTCGGCCACCAATAATGTTGTTTGATATCCAAGTACATTTTATCTGAACCCGGATGAATAGAGTACCTTGTTTTATGAGCCTCATTCATTATGACGTCTCAGAATCCGCCAAACCTCGGTGTCCAGATTTGGTCCATAAGATAATAGGCTCCGTCTTCTTTGATTGTTAGATTCTTTTCCATTCCGCGCAAGGCCTCATTTGTGATGTTTTCTAGCTTATGCCGAGCCTCCTTGATTTGTGAGGATAGATGGGAATGGACGGTCATTGTCAATGTGTTTATTCAACGACTCGAGTATTCCTTTTGGCTTAAGGCACCAGCTACCACATTCGCTTTGCCTGGATGGTACGTTATTTCGCACTCATAGTCATTTAGCAGTTCGACCCATCTCCGCTCTCTCATGTTTAATTCCTTTTGATTCAGAATGTGCTGGAGGCTCTTGTGGTCCGTGAAAATGCTGCACCTTGTACCATACAGGTAGTGCCTCCAAATCTTTAAAGCAAAGACCATAGCTCCCATCTCAAGGTCGTGGGTGGTGTAGTTTACCTCATGGGTCTTCAGTTGCCTTGATATGTATGCTATCACCTTTCCTCGTTGCATAAGCACACAACTTAACCCTTGAATAGAAGCATCACAATATACTACCAAGTCTTCTGTTCCTTCAGGCAATGACAACACCGGAGTGCTACAGAGGGCTTGTTTCAGGCTTTGGAATGCAGCTTCTTGTTTGTTTTACCAATGGAAAGGTACACCCTTCTGGGTGAGAGTGGTGAGAGGCTTGGCAATTTTGGAAAAAATTTAGATGAACCTTCGGTACTAACCTGCGAGGCCGAAAAATTGTTGGATTTTTGTTGGTAGGTTCCACATTTATTCCCTCTTTACAGACTACATGACCAAAAAATTCCACTCTACGAATCCAAAATTCGCATTTTGAGAATTTTGCGTAAAGATTCTCTACTCTTAGTGTTCCCAAAATCTGTCGTAAGTGCTAGCTGTGCTCCTCCCTGCTCTTAGAGTAAACGAGTATATCATCCATGAAAACAATTACAAAATTATCGAGAGACACCGACAAACTCAGTTCATCAGGTCCATAAAGGCTGTTGGTGTATTTGTGAGACCAAAAGGCATGACTACGAATTCGAAATGCCCATAACGGGTTCAGAAAGCAGTCTTTGGGATATCATCCTCTCAAACTCTTAGTTGATGGTATCTGGACCTCAGATCTATCTTGGAAAAATAACTTTCTCCTTGGAGTTGATCGAATAGATCATCTATTCGGGGAAGTGGGTATCGATTCTTGACGGTGAGCTTGTTTAATGCTCGATAATCTATGCACATTCTGAAAGATCCGTCTTTCTTCTAGACAAACAAAACTGGAGCTCCCCAGGGTGAAAAGCTCAGCCTGATGAACCCTTTTTCGAGAAGCTCGGTTAGTTGACTAGATAACTCTTGCATCTCGGAAGGAGCGAATCCGTAGGGTGATTTGGCGATTCGAGTGGCTCTAGGTACAAGATCGAATAGGAACTCGACCTGGCGCTCGGGAGGGATTCCTGGAAAATCTTTAGGAAATACGCCAGGGAAGTCACGTACTTTGGGAATATCGTTAATCTTTTTCTCCTCCTTTGTTTTATCCACGACATGAGCAAGAAAGGCGCGATTCTTTTTATGCAAGCACTTTTGTGCTTGGACGCAAGAAATGAGTAGGAGGTTTGAGCCAGGATTATCGCTATAAACTATTAGGGTTTCGTCGTTGGGTAGGTGAAGGCGAACGACCTTCTCGTGAAACATAATTTCAGCATGGTGGGGGCTTAACCAATCCATGCCAACAATCACATCAAAGCTCCCAATATTAACATGAATCAAACTGATTGGGAAGGAGTGGTTATTTAACGTTAATGTGCACCCTACGTAGATATCATTGGTGGATTCCATTTTACCATTGGCCATTTCGACTGTATAAGTTTCATTCAACTTGTGAGGATTTTTATTGAGTAAGTGTTTGAATCCGTGACTTACGAAAATTCGCTCCGCACCACTATCAAAAAAGATGTACACATAAGAGTTGTTGAGGGGAAACGTACGAGTCACTACTGTTGGATCTTGCATTGCCTCCCCTTGTCCCATGGTTAAGACACTTTCTGCATTCTGATAGTTGTTCTTGGGACAGTTGCCTTTAAAATGGCCGGTTTCCCCGCATCCGTAACATGCATGGCTAGCTCCGACGTTGTTTTCATTGGGCTGCTTGTTTTGTTGTAAGGGCATCTTGCAATACTGGACAGTGTGTCCTTTTCGATTGTAGTTGGTGCATTCGAAATCCTTGCATGCCTCGTAGTGGTGATAGTTACACTTGTCAAACTCGAGATTTGATCCTGTGTATGGCTTTGTTGGCACGGTTGCAGTTGAGGCTGGGGCGGTTGGGGCTGGTGTGGCTGGAGCGGTAACTGAATGGACTGCTACTGTCTGTGGTTTCTTGGATGACCCTGAATTTTGTCGACCTTTTTTTTTGTTCTCCCAGTTCTTTTTGTTCCCTCGTTCTTGTTTTCTCTCCCCTTCGGTTGTTTTGGTACTTTTCTTGTCACTGTGATCATAAAGTTTCTTGGCCAGGCGCTTTGCACTATCATAGGTCTTGGGTTTTGAGGCAATCACGTTACCTTGAATGGGAGGTGTCAACCGCCAGATGAACCGCTCGACCTTCTTTCCCTCGGACGTAATTATATCAGTATACAAAAGAGATAGTTTGTTAAACCTCGAGATGTACGCATCACTGTCCGAGTTCTGCACCGTAAGGTTCCACAGCTCTTTCTCGAGCTTTTGTACCTCCCCTCGGGGACAGTAGTCGTTGATTAACATTTCCTTGAATTCTTCCCAGGGAATGGCGTTTGCAACAACGAGTGTCATGGCCTTGATGTGGCCGTTCCACCATGACAATGCCTGATTGATGAAGGTGCATGCCGCGAACTTTACTTTACTCCCTTCCGGACATTCTCATATGTCGAACACTGATTCTACCTACTCGATTGATCATTTCAAAGCTATGACTCCTCTAGTCTCGTTGAAAGTGCGGGGTCTCGCATTGGAAAAGTCCATGTAGGTACAGGCCCTTAAAGGGCCTTGATTCATACCTTGATGGGAGCTTCCCATCCCCTGGCCATTTCCACCACCATTATTTCTGTTTTGAATGTGGGCCAGCGCTGCTGTTACTGCTGCCGAAACTGCCACTTGAAAGGCTACAGAGTTCACCTCCGGCGGAGGTAGCGGTGGTGGTGGTGTTGTGTTGTTGTTCTTTCGGATTGGTTTCCTCGACATCTTTCTGTCATGAATCAGAAGGACAATGAGTATCCCGTGTGTTTTTTTTTCATGATTCCTTGATGATAGAATAGTATCGGTGATTTGGTAGTATACAAATAAGAGTGTGCATAAAATCAACATGTAAAAATAGTGATAGAGCACATAAGAGGTAACGCATCATAAGAATATATATCTATATATATATATATATATATATATATGTGTGTGTGTGTGTGTGTGTGTGTTTTCTTTATTGATAATATTATTCTGAGTACATGGAAAATTGCCTTCATAAGGCATACAAATACTTGTAGTGAAATAAAATCTAGCAGTGTCATGACTGCATGAGTAGTGTAATCACTTAATCATGTTGTCGGTAATACATAGGGAACTGCATAGAGGAAAACCGATATGGTAGCAAATAAACAAGTACTAGTCGCGGTGAGTAGAGTCTGGTGGTGCTGATGATGAGGTAGACGCGCCCTGGAGTTTGGTTAACCTGCGTTCGGTGATCCGTACACGCTCCTCCAAAGCGGTGTGTCGCTCCTGGTATTCCCTGACCTCCACTCGTGCAGTGGCAAGATCTCCTATGAGTCGTTCCACTGGATAGAAGTCTTGTTCTAGGTCTCGCATGCGAGCATCCGTAACCTACATAGCCGCTCGCATCAGCATTACCCGGTCGGCAGTCACTTGAGCCTGGTCGCCGATGTCCCTAATACGTTTGACCACGACAAGGAGTGCGCGATCCGCTGGTCCTCCATGTTGGAGGTTGTAGTTACCTCGGTTCATGCCAAATGGTGGTTGTTGTCCCTAGCGTCGGCCCCACCCCTCAATATCGTCAGCCCAAGGAGGTGTAGGGCCATTGTTGTCACACCCCCAAACCAGAACGGTGGAATCGTTCGAGGGCGGATGACTTCATGTAGTATCCTAAAAGTTGAATACATAGTAAAGAAAGTAAAACAACCATCATATATAGAATTTAAAAGTTACATTGCTGAATGATACTTGTTTCAAAACAAGTTACAATATGATGACAAAATGAGTTTTAAACTGACGCCTTAGCGTCACTTCTCCAAAAGCTGAAGTTCACCTATATTACTGGATCTCTGAGAAAATCCCATATTTCCTACTAGTATAAAAGTAGTCTTCTACTAAGACCCGACAGTTTTTGAATGTTTGCTTCTAGAAATCAAATATTTTTCCACAAGTGTGTGGTAGTTTAAAAGTTCCAAAACTGTAATGTAATAGTCTTTTTCATGCCTAGAATAGTAGATTTATGTATTTATAAAATCACTAAGGCATTTGATAAACCCGTAAATCAACGTGGTTTTAATACTCCATGTGAGTTTTATAAGCATGCTATTGACCCAGACTGCCCGTGACAACGTTCTTCAGGCGTTGGAATGTTATGACATTTGTCACCCCAGACCTGCCGGTCTAACTGTAGCTAACAGTTTAGGTGCAGGATTGTCAATCCCGTATAGATCTATACACAAGTATCACGCTCTCCTACAAGAGATTATAGTATATAATACAGGAGTTTAACTGCATCCTTGAAAGTACGTGAAGTTGAATGTCTCACAAAACTTAGTATCAAATAGATTTATGCATGAAAAGTCCAATTATTCTTGTATATGAAAGTATTTCGTTGATATAGTAATTATAGTACGTAAAATCTCATGAATATCTAGTAAACTATATCTATTATAGTTTTTCCAAATGTGTGACTCGTTTGTATGATAAACCCTAGTGTAGTTTCGACTTTGTATGTAAAGTATAACATTTGTAATAACATTATTGAACATTTATACTCAAAATATAAATAAAGTGTTTGATATTTATATAACAACATGTTTCATTCCAAAAAGACAAAGTGTCATCATGATATGTTGTATGACAATGTTTTCATATGATAGTTATAAATCACATATGATTTATTATATAACAAAAGTATAGCAAAAGATTGATGTTTTTCACACGAGGATAACCGTGTGTGTACTTGTATCCCCCCTTAAAAGAGTATAAAATCATTTACAAAACATTTGAAAACGTAGTTATAGGGGTATGAACTCACCTGATAGATTAAAGAAGGTGAGACGAAAACCGAGAAGAACTTAGACTTGAGAAAGCGGATTTCTCGGGATCCTCGGGAATTCTCGACACCCTTGGGAGTGTAGAACTTCTGTCAAGGCTTGAATATGAAACCGGAATGTCGGGATAATCTCGAGAGGTTAGAAGCGCGAAAATCAGGAGCGTTGGTGGTGAATTAGCAACCTTTGCCCGTCACCTCCGCACCCTATATAGGGGCAGGAAAAGATGCGAACGCGGGGCGTTCCTGCTGGGTACGCGAGGCGTTTCCCCTAAACAGGGCGTTCTCCTGAACACAGCGCGCTCCAAAGCTGAAATACGTCATCGCTTACGAACCTCGGATGGGATGTCGAAGGGATAGGTCTGCGACCACGTACGCGGGGCGTTCACTTTGGACCAGCCTCGGAAGTTGTGCCCCGAACTTGTAAAATCTATAACTTTCGCGTACGAGCTTCATTTTCTACGTTCTTTATACGTACGCGAAGGTGAGAATATACTCTACAATTCTCGTTTAGACTCCGTCGGCAAATTTCAGTTTACTTTTAATAATATATTTTTAACAGGTCGGGACTGGAAAAGTTCGTTAAAAATCCATAACTTTTTCATCCGATGTCCATTTTCATCAGTCTTTTTGCCGTTGTACTACTATAGATGAGACCTTCGATTCTCATTTAGGTTGCATCGGCTAAAAGTCGCTCCATCTGTATTTCGAGTTTTTAGCTGTCTACTACTATATTCGAAATTTCGAAAAATCATAACTTCCTCATACGAAGTCAGATTTGGACGCTCTTTTTTATGTTTGTTTACGGTTTAATGATATCTACGACTTTCATTTAGATACCTACGGTTAAAAAGTATTTAATTAAAACTTCGTGTTTTACGTTTAACCGTATTGACGTTTTTGCTGTGAATCTTAGGTTGGTCATAAATTTTTCGTTATAACTCGTATTTTAGTGTTCTTTATATTTATGAAACCCTTGACACGATATCTATGATTTATGAAATCCAGTAGAGACTTTTGAACATTTTATTTTTTGACGATAATTTCATTATATCAAAAGAAATTACAACTCTTGACTTTTTAGGTCAGTACATTGATTCGAAATATCGGGTTGTCACATAATTCCCCCGTTAGAGGGAATTTTGTCCCAAAATTAAATGAAAGGTAAATATTTGTGGATTAGGGAAAGAGATGCGGGTACTTTTCTTTCATATGATCTTCTCGCCCCCAAGTATATTCAGGTCTCTGCTTTGCATTCCAACGGACCTTCACAATGGGTATGCGACTTTGTTTTGTTCTTTTAATTTCCCTATCCATGACCTTAATTTTTTCCTCTACAAAATGGAGACTCGCGTTTATTTCGATTTCGTCTAGAGGGACGACGAGGGTCTCATTGGACAAACATTTCTTCAAGTTTGACACATGAAAGGTAGGATGTACGTTATTGAGTTTGTGCGGTAGTCGAAGTTTGTATGCTACCGAGCCGATCCTTGCATGGATCTCGAATGGTACGATATACCTTGGGTTTAGTTTCCCACGATTTCCGAAACGTATTAACTCTTTCCAGGGCGAGACCTTCAATCGCACTCGGTCCCCAACCTGAAATTCTAAGGGCTTCCGTATTTTGTCCGCATAACTCTTTTGTTTGTCTCTTGATGCCTTTAGTCGTTCCCGAATTTGAACAATCTTCTCAGTTGTTTCTTTTATAATTTCCGGGCCTATGAGAGCGATGTCGGGTACTTGTCGCTTGGCTAGTTGCGTGTCACCCACTTCGGCCCAACACAGTGGTGATCTGCACTTGCGGCCATAGAGGGCTTCGAATGGAGCAACTTTAATGCTAGAGTGATAACTATTGTTGTATGAGAATTCGAATAGTGGTAAATGGGTATCCCATGATTTACCAAAATCGATTACACAATCTCTTAGCATATCTTCCAAGGTTTGTATGGTCCTGTCACTTTGACTGTTGGTTTGTGGATGGTAAGGGGTACTCATGTATAGTCTCGTCCCTAGAGATTTTTGCAGCGACTGCTAGAATTGCGAGGTGAACCTATTATATCTGTCGGAGATAATGGATATTGGTACACCATGCGGTCGTACAATCTCTCGGATGTATGTTCGAGCTAGCTTCTCCATCTTGTCGGTTTCCTTTATTGGTAGGAAGTGTGTGGATTTTGTTAATCTATCGACGATCACCCAGATAGTGTCTAGCCCACCTGCTGTCTTGGGTAATTTGGTTATGAAATCCATGGTTTTCCACTCCCACTTCCACTCAGGTATTTCAGGCTGTTGTAGTAATCCCCAGGGATTTTGGTACTCTACCTTGACTTTGGCAGCGATCTCTGCTTTCATGTCCGACCATCAATACAGTTTCTTGAGATCCAGATACATCTTGTCTGAACCTGGATGCACGGAGTATCGAGTCTTATGAGCCTCATTCATGACCACGTCTCTGAATCCACCAAACTTTGGTGTCCAGATCCGATCAACAAAGTAACGAACTCCGTCACCCTTGACTTCAAGATTCTTATCCATTCCCCTTAAGGCTTCACCCGTCACCTTCTCTGTTTTCAAGGCTTCCCTCTAAGCTTCCTTGATTTGTGTGGACAGGTGTGAATGGATCGTCATGGTTAAGGATTTCATTTGGCGGCCCGAGTATTCCTTTCGACTAAGAGCATCAGCCACCACATTCGCTTTTCCTGGATGATAACGAATTTCATTCGTAGTCATTCAACAGTTCAACCCATCGTCTTTGCCTGATGTTGAGTTCCTTTTGATTGAGGGTGTGTTGAAGGCTCTTATGATTGATAAAGATTGTGCATTTCGTGCCATAGAGATAGTGTCTCCAGATCTTTAGAGTGAAAACGACTGCTCCCAGTTCGAGGTCGTGTGTAGTGTAGTTGACCTCGTGCGTCTTGAGTTGTAACGAGGCATATGTGATGACCTTTCCTCGTTGCATTAAAACACATCCAAGACCTTGATTAGATGCATCATAGTAGACCACGAAGTCTTCTGTTCCTTCAGGCAAGGACAATATAGGTGCGCTGCATAGTGCTTGCTTCAGTGTTTGGAATGCAGCGTCTTGTCTTTCTTCCCAATTGAAAGTTACATTCTTCTGGTTCAAGGTGGTAAGTGTTTTAGTAATCTTCGAGAAGTTTTGTATAAACCTTCGGTAATAGCCTGCAAGGCCCAAGAATTTTCGGATTTCCATTGGGGTTCTGGGAGCTGACCAGTTCTCGATTGCCTTGATTTTGGAAGGGTCCACATGTATCTTGTCTTTGCTAACCACGTGACCTAGGAAATCTACTTTCCGAATCCAAAATTCGCACTTTAAGAATTTTGTGTATAACTTCTCTTTTCTTAGTGTTTCCAACATTTGTTGGAGGTGTTGACCATGTTACTCTTTACTATTCGAATAAATGAGTATATCGTCTATGAACACGATCACAAATTTGTCCAGGAATGAACGACACACTCGGTTCATTAAGTCCATGAACACTGCTAGTGCATTTTTTAATCCAAAGGGCATCACTACATACTCATAGTGACCATAATGAGTTCGAAAGACTGTTTTGGGAACATCTCCTTCCAAGACTCGCAACTAATGATACCCGGATCTCAAATCGATCTTTGAGAAATAACTCGCTCCTTGGAGTTGGTCGAACAACTCGTCAATGCATGGTTGGGGATATCGGTTCTTGATAGTGAGCTTGTTGAGTTCCCGGTAATCGATGCACATGCAGAAAGATCCATCCTTCTTCTTTACGAACATGACTGGTGCTCCCCAAGGTGAGAAGCTCGTTCTAATGAATCCTTTGCTGAGTAGTTCGTTTAATTGGCTGGATAATTCTTGCATCTCAGCTGGCGCTAGACAATACAGTGACTTAGCTATTGGGGTATCTCCGGGAATTAAATTGATTATGAACTCGACTTGTCCTTCTGGTGGGACTCCTGGAAGATCTTCAGGGAAGACATCGGGAAAATCGCAGACTTCTGGAATGTCTTTAAGGTCTTTCGCTTTTTTTTTTCCTTATCTACTATGTGGGCTAAGAAGGCATGGTATTCCTTACGCAGGTATTTATGGGCTTTGACATACGAGATGATTTGTAAATTGGTATCAGGTTTGTCACCATATATGACAAGAGTTTCGCCGTTTGGCAGATTTAGGCGAACGACCCTTTCGTGACAAAGTATATCGGCCTGGTGTAGGCTTAACCAATCCATACCGATGATGACATCAAATCTCTTTATAGTGATCGACATTAGATCGATTTGAAATGAATGTTCGTTTAGAGTTAGTGTGCAGCCTATGTACATATCGTTTGTGCTTTCTGTTCTACCGTTTGCCATTCCTACTGTAAATATCTTATTGAGTGATTGAGGGTTCTGTTTTAGTATGTGTTTGAATTTATGACTCACGAAACTCCTCTCCGCACCACAATCAAAGAGTATGTGTGAATAAGCCTTCTTGAAGAGAAACGTACCCACAACCATCGTGGGATCAGCTATTGCTTCATTCTGCCCTATTGCTAACACTCTTCCTATGCCGCCAGCATTCCTTGCCTTAGGTCAGTCTCTCTTGTAGTGTCCAACCTCACAGCACCCATGACACGCCTGGTCCACACCGACTCCAGGGACTTGGGTGACTGGTCATGTCGGTGCTAGAAACAGGTAGTGTGCCCTTTCTTGTTGCAGTTGTTAAAGTGCATCTCCCGATAATTTCTGTTGTGATGGAAATTGCATTTTCTGCACTTCGGTAGGTTCCCCGGCATATTGCTTTGCTGGTGTAGGGGTAACAGGAGCAACAGTGGGGGTAGTAGCGGCATGGACTGCCACTATCTATTGCTTCTCGGAAGGTTCTTGTGAAAATTGACTCTTCCTCTTGTTCTAAAACTTCTTCTTGCTGTTTTTGTTGGTACTGTTGTTATTGTTGTTGTTTCTGTTGGATTAGTGTCTAAGTCCATAACTATTTTGGTATGTACTTGACCCGATGGTGCATGGTCCTTTTGGGTTGCCTTCACCGAAGCAACTTGATAGGATGAATTATGGAGAGAAAGGATTAAATATGATTTATTAATATATTATGAGAATAATATATTAAAAGAGAAATCATAGTGTTTAATTAATATCAGTCAATAATTAATTGGTAATTAGTTTTGTGACTAAAAGAGATTAATTAAACTTAAGGGACTGGAATTGTAACTATAAGATAATTGCAATTTGGGCTATGGATTGCCTTATATTAAGGAGTGGACAAATTCTATGGGGAAACCCATAAGAAATCGTCCAAGGCCTTAAGGAAAGGGGTCCATGGGTTGCTTAGGGCTTAAGCATCCAAATTAGGGTTTCCTTGTTAGATAACCCTAATAGCCTCACTATATATAGAACCCTTAAGGCTCAAAAACGTCGGGAACTTCACTTCTAGGGTTAGAACAAGTTTTGGGCAGCCTCCATCCTCTCTCCTCCTCATCCTCTTGCTCTTGGTGTTTGTGAACCATTAGAGGAGTGACATTGGTGACTCTAAGCTTTCTAAAGTTAATACAAGAAGGATTTTGTGATTGTTATAACTACATAACAATCAAGGTAACATCTTAAACCCATTCTTATGTTAATATGATTACTTGTATGCTAGAATTAGGGTTTATAGTCTTGGATAACTTGCATGTACAATAGACAAACCTAGATCCAAGCATTAGGGTTTGTGTGAGCACATAGGATGTTCTTGTGGCCAAAACCCATCAGTGGTATCAGAGCCTAGATTGGTTTCTATTGTATTGATGCCTTGTATGTTAAAAAATTCAATTTTTGTGGTTCTGCATGATAGACTCGGCGAGTCCCACTATGGACTCGGCGAGTTGCCCCCTACTCGGCGAGTCCATGGGGTTACTCGGCGAGTTCGAGCGTCAGATGGAGCAATTTTCGGGATTTCTTGCTGTTTATCTTTGAGATACTTGCCTTTATCATATTAGATCAATATAAATCCGATTTTATGATATATATATATATATATATATATATATATATATAACTATATTCTTGATCTACTTGAAGATATTTATCAATTAATAAAATATTTGTTTCCTTATGTGATAATTGATTAATTATTTTGATTAAATTGGTAAATTGTTTTGCAAGAAATCATTAAATAAATCAAATATGGATAATTATGTGATTAAATGTTAATTAAGATTATTTGTTATTTGATCCTTGTGTTATGAAAAGTTTCATATTTTCCCCTTTAGTTTTATAGTTTAAATTTTAACTCAAAAGTTTAGTTTTGAAATTTAAATAGTTGAAACCCTAATGTTTTGAAATGTTTCAAAACTTGCCCTCAAGTTTTGGAATTTAAATTTTGATTAATAGTTTAATTTTGATGTATATTTAAATTCTGAACCTAATGTTTTGAAATGTTTCAAAACTTGCCCTTAAGTTTTGTAATTTAAAAGTTGATTAAAAGTTTAATTAGGAATGTTAAATTCTAAAACCCTAGTATTGTTTTGAAAAAGTTCAAATCACACCCTTATGGTTTTATTAGTTAATGAAGGTGTATAATTAAAAGAGGTTTAATAAATCCATAAAAGTTTTGGTTTACAATTTAATTGAATTAAAAGTATAATTGTTAAATTTGACCACCTAGTATTTTAAAAGTTGTAAAGTACACCCTATACTATATATAACATTGAAAGTCTAACATTATATATATGTATTAGTAAAAGTCAGTCTTACCGTTAGTAGGCCTCATTCACGAAGCTAGTCTATAAGGGGTGTTTAAGGAAATTGCCTATAAAATGGCGACTGAATGGGCATCCACTCTTACCCATCGCACTCTTGACTAGTGGAGGTGATGGGTTTTGGTCCTAAGAACATCCTATGTACTCATACAAACCCTAAAGCTTGGATCTAGGTTTCTCTATTGTACATACAAGTTATCCAAGACTATAAACCCTAATTCTAGCATACAAGTAATCATATTAACATAAGAATGGGTTTAAGATATTACCTTGATTGTTATGTAGCAATAACAATCCCAAATATCCTTGTATTCACTTTAGAAAGCTTAGAGTCACAAATGTCACTCCTCTAATGGTTCACAAACACCATAAGCAAGAGGATGAAGAGGAGAGAGGATGGAGGCTGCCCAAAAACATGTGAAACCCTAGAAGGTTGCTTAGACACGTTTTTAGGTCAAGAGGGTCATATATATAGTGAGGCTATTAGGGTTATCTAACAAGGAAACCCTAATTTGGATGCTTAAGCCCTAAGCAACCCATGGATCCCTTTTCTTAAGGCCTTAGAAGATTTCTTATGGGCTTCCCCATAGAATTCGTTCACTCTTTAATACAAGGCAATCCATGGCCCAAATTGCAATTATCTTATAATTACAATTCAAGTCCCTTAAGTTTAATTAATCTCTTTTAGTCAAAAAAACTAATTACTAATTAATTATTGACTAATATTAATTAAACAATATGATTTCTCCTTTAATATATTATTCTCATAATATATTAATAAATCATATTTAATCCTTTCTCTCCATAATTCATCCTATCAAGTTGCTTTGGTGAAGGCAACCCAAAAGGACCATGCATCATCGGGTCAAGTACATACCAAAATAGTTATGGACTTAGACACTAATCCAATAGTCTCCCACTTGGATAAGTCTAATAACTATTATGCGTATGACTTCAGATCCTGATCTGCAATCGTAGCTTTCCAAAGCCACTGTCAACTCTGATCCTATCAGATACGCGTGTCCTTTGATAAGGGATCATATATTCGTCCATTCTAGATATCGTATGAGACATGATTTCTAATCATTCTCTTTGTACTATTTCTCGATTTCTGATTTATGACGACTGACTAATTGAACAAATCAAATTAGCCCTAGCCCGGCCGAGCATTCACGTTTGTCATCACTAAATCATCGAGGGGCCCAAAGATATCGCTTTTATCCTTCTTTGGATAAAAGGAACGGATAAACTTTGATACAATGCTCGCTTGCACTCACTTATCGAATCTCACACAACAATATGTTTTATAACACCAAGTTACTAGTGCGTTTACATATTATCAATGTGCAACCGATTTGCAAGATACAACTCACACATCTCGGTTTCAAGAATATAAGATGTTATCGTCTCACCAGTCACTCGTGATACAATTCATGGAGTGATCCAAGTGAGCGTGGGTTTAATCCAATGCTCAAATCATATTCGTAAGCACTCATGAACGTTGCAGCTAAAATTTGCTTATGTCTAATGCTCTTTAGACAATCCACACACCAATTCACGACAGTCTTCATTCATACTTACTTCCAACATATGAACGACTGTGGCCCGTTCGAATAATTTGACTGTTCTTAACCAATTATATTATTCAGGAAGTCAAAACATGCAAAGTGAAACACAAGAATAATAATACTAATTCCATATGGCCTCAAACCCTTGAGCATAAATAAAACAACTTTTATTTATCACCATATCGATTACTCATTATTTGTCGTTTCGGGTAATCAACTTCTTACTTGAATTATTACACTTGTCCCATGCTCCTAACATGCACACAATGTTTAGCTATGGTTCTTACTTTGTGAAATAGACCAAATTGAGCACATTCCCAATCATTCTCATTTCACAACTCCAAATCCTTTTTCCATAAGTGAAAGAATATCAAATTCTTGCTACTTATAGGTTATGCTAGATTCTAACATTTTATGCAATGATCCTTTCGTGATATCACTGCACCAAAGTCACAAAGACTATTGCTAATGATATTACAAAGTCCTCTATCGGAGATTGTTACAAGACAAATCCTTAGATATGATGTCTCTCACTCAAAGTACATTCCTTTGAACATCCTTATGCATAAAAGTTTCTAATCTAGACATAGATTTTCAATATTCAATTCTCAATATGGACATGTTTCCATATTTTCCATATGACAACTCATTCTTAATAGAATCGTATCTATTCATAATAATGTCGATATGGTCCATCCAATATGGAAACATTTCCATATTTTCCAATACCATACTTCCAACTACTCACAAGCGACCAATCCTCGGCGAACTTTGGATTGTCCTTTGATAGTTGTTTAATTATATTAGTCAAAACCGATTCTTGTCCTTTTTCCCTCTAAATGCGCTAGACATTTGGAAAATTTTAGAATGGTCAAATATTATAGCATTTGCAATCGATCCTATACCCGAAGCGTATGGGACACAATGCATAATGTCTTACCTAAAAATTTTATACTTTATCAATCTTCCGCCATAATATTTAATTTGCTATGTTCTCAGAATTCGAATTGTGAAGAGGAATGCCGTAATCATAATCGAAATTTAAGAACACACTATGCACCTTTGACTAAATTTATTAACATTCCACAACCTAAGCCTTTAGATTTGAAATGAAGCATAATATTCTCTCCCTTAATTATAGCAAAACAACTATTCCATCCTTACAACTTTGCAAAGAATGACTCTTGTTTTCTATAATTAATATTGCCAACTTGCAATACTTTCCTTAATAATCATACAATCATAACATTTATGCTCCCACTATCATGATGATTATTATAAACATAACACTTATGTTCCCACTAGCTTTGACATGTATTCAGAAACATCTTAACTTTTAGAAAAACAATGTTTATTAAATTTCTTAAGTTCATGTTTCTAATACTTAGTGCTTTGATAATCTTTTATCAAGGCTTATTGAACTTATACACCTTTGCCTTAGATAGTTCATATGTGTGTCTAAACAATTGTCAAACCTCACAATTCAAATTATGGAAAGGGATACCGTAACCATAATCGAATTCGAGAATGCAATTTTACAATCACTATCTTCTTAAAATCTTTCTTAGTGAAAGTATTTCCTCACAATCATTTTCATGATGGAGGAAATCTTATGACACTTAGATTTAAACGGTGTATTTGTTCCTATCCATGTGAATCTGTCAGAACCAAAGTTTACGACAAATTCAAACTCATATGGATCTAACTTTCTTAATCTCGATTTCTTGCCTTATGGTAGCACAGCTGCCCACCATGTCTTCCCAGTAGTTAAGCAGCTCACCTTTTCCTATCAATGTACTTTTCATTGATCAAGGTCCTTGCCTTTTATGCATTCAAATGACAACTCATAGAATTCACATGCATAATTAACTTAATTGGAACAGCACAGAAACAAAATAATGTCAACACGATATGTTGTAAACCTCAACTCGTGTGCTAGTGATGATCGATAAGGTTTCTTTGATTTGTTCTTGAAACCTTTCAAGACCATTAAGACTCCCATTGACTCCTTGACATATAAGATTCTCTTATCAATAACCATTTCTTGACAAAACAAATATTCAAGAGTTAGTGTAGCTTTTATCAAAACACTTCATAAAATGGTCCTAGTTGGTCTTTGTCTTATCCAAGACATCGCAACTTTCAACATTTGATGAATGTTATAAACCTTCTTAATACTTTTTACTCATTGTCACAATCTTAACTTTAAGACTTGTTATTGGAACGAAGTATGATAGACCTTTTGATTTAACCATTTCTTCAATTCTTGATTTCTCTTCTTATACATACAATTGTACTAAGACTCAATTAGAGGATCAATTGAGATATGGTTCTTAATCATTAAGACCTATCATAAAGCATAAAAGGTACTCTCCCTTCTTCTTAGAATGGAGAAACATTTATCTTTCTGCCTACTTGATTCTTCTTATTCGTTCTGCTATTGATTTAAACTTTTTCAATTAATTCAGAATTACACTTAATCTTGTAAGTATAATCATATTTACTAAACCTTTAGTAAATCATGAGGAATATTTTGTTATTCTTATGGTGGACTTGATCAACACGCAACTTTGTGTATTCGATCTCCTAGTCCTTCAATTGACACTTTGTCAATGAATTAGTTTAATTTCCAAATATGAAATTTCTCATTCATTGTGCAACCAAGTTGCATGATTCCAATTGAAACTTGGGTGATGAAAAACTTTCCTTATTTGGTAAATTCTTTGACATTTCCACAAATAACATAATAAGAACCAAATCCTATAACACCCAAGATTTTGAAAGCCAAGAAAGTAAAGGAAACCCTAAATTTAGGAGGGACTCGGCGAGTCCAAGGAGGAACTCGACGAGTCCAAGCGGGATCCGAGTCGAGGAGTAAGTGACCAACTCGGCGAGTCGGCCAAGGCGACTCGGCGAGTCGGTAGGTAGACTCGGCGAGTAGGGTTGACCTGGAAGGTTGAATTTGACCAGGACTTTGACTTGGACTAGAGTTGACTTAGTTGACTGTCGGGGGTCAGTTAGACTAAGTGTTGCATTGATATTGATAGCTCGGGAAGCTAGTAGAGCCGGAGTTCAGTGAGTCGTCGGGCAGCAGCTAGTGGGATCATTAGCAAGTTCAGCCAGTGCAAGTGAGTTTCCCTTTTGTATGAATGGGTCTACGGCCACAATGCCGGACCATGTAGTTATGAGTAGAAGACCTGGGGGTTAGCCCTAGGCACAATATGCTAGTATGATATTCGGACGAGGTCCAATGATAGAGGGCGGGTGCCCAAGAGATGTTTTATGTGATAGTTTATACTTGTTGTCGGTGTGATACTTGTATGTGCCTGGTAGGGAGGTGAGTGTGGGCGAGGTCCCGTATCTCACCAATAGCAGAGTGTGGATGGTGTTCCACATCTCAGTAGCAGCAGCCCAGGGGCGAGGCCCAAGTTAGGAAAGGAGTGAGAGTGGGCTGGGCCCGTATCTCACTATCAGTAGGAGTATGGACGAGGTTCCATGACTCATCAGTAGCAGGACACGGGCGGGGCCCAGAGATAGGCGAGGCCTTAGAGCAAGAGCTGTTAGCATACGTTTAGCTTATGTGATGTTATGTGATATGTGTATGTGCTATTATATGTTAGTGGGCGGGGCCCTGTCACAGGCGAGGCCTAAGTGAAACATATATGTATCCGAGCGGGGCTCGAAGCCAGGCGGGGCCTGGAGCGGCGGGGTCGTTGTAGCGGGCGAGGCCCGAAGTAGGGGGCGAGGCCCCGGATAGCGGGCGTGGCCCAGTGCGTGCAGTATGTGGTCATGCATGGTATGTGGTAAGGTGGGGAACTCACTAAGCTTCATGCTTACGGTTTTAAGTTTTGTTTTCAGGTACTTCCGGTAGCGGAGGGAAGAGCTCGGGGTGATCGCATGGCACACACCATAGATTAGTCAGCTTGGGAATGTTTACTCTGATAATGAACATGTGTTTTCAAAACTTGTACTCAGATTATGTTTTGGAATGATTTCTTTGCTTAAAGTAATGTTTTATTAAAAGAAATTTTTGGTCTTAAATTTTGGGATGTTACAAGTTGGTATCAGAGCCTTGGTTTGAGGGATTCGGGCATACTCTCGGGTGTGCCTGAACTCAAACCGAGGGGTCGGATAAAAGTTTTCAAAAATGAAAAGACAGTTTTGTAAAAAGGAATTTTGAGAACGAAAACAATTTTAGAAAAGCAAAAATGATTCAGAAAGAAAAGAACCTTGAAAAGAGAAAAAGGGGTGTGGTGCATGCAATCAGCCGAGCTCAAGTAAGTACCCCAAACTACCGATACGAGTCTTTGTTATGATTATCAGTTAGTGGAACAGTATGCTAGAAAAGGACTAAGGATCTAGGGATGATGCCTTATGTGCCTGTTATTTGTGCTTTTGAGCTGCATGATAGTGCTGATTAGACAGTAGTAGGATAGCCTGTTTAGGTTATGCCTGAGTTTATGAGTTTGTGTTGCATGCTAGTTCAGATTCTTGTTATGTGGATGCGATTGCTTGAGTATGTTATGGTTAGAGTTTCCCTTGTCCGAATGTTGCTTGCTTTGTGCATTGTGGGATTCTGAGTGATGGGAGTTAGCCATTAGGTGGATACGACACGCCACATGTGACCAGGGTTGAATATTCTCAGAGTGTTGGACTTGGTCCTATTGCACAGCTCTTGTTTGTGTCCAACCGTTGTAGGAACGAGTCTTTTACTGGAAGGATTATCTGAGCCTCGTCGCATGTGATGGTATCCAGGTGATGGCTAATTGGCATTGCAAGGGGACCTTCAGTAGCTGAGGACTGGTTTGAGTTGAGTCAAAAGGTTTCCCTAGGGTAAGCCTAGGATGAGATAGTGCTGGGAGCAGTAGTAGTGGTTAAGGGACCTGGTGGAGTCGAAGCAATTCTTGAGGAAAATACGGATAGATGTGGAAGGTAGTATGGGCCCGTACTACTGAAAGCAAAGGATCCGTACTCGATTCGGGAAAGGCCAAGACAAGACCGGGGACCTGGTAGGGTGTGTTTGGTCTCGTATCAGTGAGGAATATTCTGATAGTGGTTGTATTATATGTTTCAGCATGGTGACATTGCAAGAGAGACCAGCGGGCGGAGCAGGCGCCGGAGAGGGATCGGGCTCGGCTTCAGGGGCCGAGCAGCTCGAGGAGCGGATGAGAGAGTTGATATCAGCTGAGGTTACACGCAGTATTCTAGCTCAGACTCCTATGATCTTTGGCACGGTCAAGGAGGGTATACTGGAGATCTTGGATGAGAGTCTGGGAGCCTTCCGTACCGAGATGATGGCTTTGTTGGGGGCGCGTACCTTGACATTTCGAGAGTTCAGGGCCTGCGGGGCGCCAGATTATCATGGGGCTCGGGACCCCATTGCTAGCAGCAGACGGTTGGCTGATGTTGCCAACACTTTTCATACAAGCAAGTGTCCCGAAGGGGACAAGGTTAGACTCGCCTCCTGTCTTCTGAAGGACAGAGGGAGGGATTGGTGGGAAGAGATTGGTCATGCCCTGGGAGATGATGCCGCGTTGGACGCGATGACTTGGAGTGATTTCTCGGCAAGGTTTAGAGCGGAATTCTCACTGACTATTGAGGTGCAGCAGCTGGCGCGAGAGTTTCAGGATTTGACGCAGACTACTGAGACTGTGGCGGAGATTACCGCCAAGTTCAGGGAGAGGGCTCTTCTTGTACCGCAATATGTCATGGATGAGGAGATGAAGAAGGCCCGATACCATGAGATGTTGAGAGCTGACATCAGGGAGTACGTGAGCAGGTTTGGCTGTAAGATGCTGGAAGATATGATTTCTCGGGCTAGAGAGAGGGAAATTGATTTGGAGCAAATTCGGAAGAGGAAGCCGGACGAGGTTCTGGTAGCTACAGGTTCGGGCAAAAGGCCCAAGGTATCGGATTCGAGATCGAGGGTCGATCAGGACCGCAGTCGATGCGGGAAGTGTGGTAGGACGCACGGGGGCGCATGTAGGAGTGGTAGTGGTGGTGAGTCTGGCTGTTTCAAGTGCGGTCGGACTGGTCATTTCAGTAGGGATTGTACTGCTACCACCGCACAGGGATCCGATTTGTTATGTTTTCATTGCCATCAGCGGGGACACAAGAAGGCCCAGTGTCCCAGTTTGTTTTCGGCAGGACGGGTGATGGCACCTGCCCCTGCAACCTTGAGGATCACGGATGGCCGTTAGGGCCGGGTGGAGGCACCTGCAGCAGGGAGCAGGGCTTTTCAGATGACGACCTTGGAGACGCGAGCGACATCGGATGTTGTAGGTATGCAATTTCCATTTTCAGTTCTTTTATCTTGTGCATGATTATGTTGTTATGGTCCTACATCATTATTGGTATGAGTATTTTGTTTTGAGTGGTTGAGTTATATGCCATCTGCATACCTTTGATATTTGTATGATAGTAGGGGGATGTGCTCTATTGAAGAAGGTTTCAAAGGAAGTAGTAGATGTAGCATGCGTGGAAGGGATTTGGTGCGTCTTGTTAGTTTGGAGTGGTACAGTGATAGAGATGGATTGGTGAAATCCCTAGCTATGGCTGGCTTGGGTTCCTTAGTAGATGGATTATGGAATGGTAGCGATGATCTGGATCTCTTTTGAGTACTGAGCAGCAAGGGGTAAGCAGGATCGAAGTGGGGGAGAATCCTACGAGTGTGCCCAGGGAGGAGCACGCATACCTAAATTGAGTACATGACCTCCGAGGAGGAAAAGAAGTAGTTCAGTGTTTGATGGATTGAGGATTCAGGATTGGGAGTTTGGGAAACTCTTCGGCAGCTAACGCGTGCGATGGTGATGGTTAGTGCGTGGATGGGAATTCAGGTTGTGGATCACCCGAAGGACTCGAGGGAGTCGGAGTGAGGATCTTAAGAACTGATGGCGCATTGGTGCCTTTGTATTAGCAAACAGTGGTAGGAGGTGATGTAAGACTACGGGGCAGCCGTAGCATTCACTAGCAGTAAGCGGTGGAAGTGTTGTAAGACTACGGGGCAGCCGTAGCATTCATTAGCAGTCAGCAATGGATGGTGATGTTAGCCTATGGGTAAGCTGTAGCATTCCTTAGTAGTTCGTTTGCGGAGTTGGGGCGAGGCCCTTATCTCCTAGTGATCAGGTAGGGATCAGGATTGGGTAGTGGATGAGAATGATAGGGAGTCGCCTGTATAGCCCTAGAGAGGTGAGACCCTGGGAGAGGCCGCTCCAGGATATAGTTGGGTGAGACCCGTGGGCAAGGCCCGTATGAGATTAGCAGTGTAGGTGAGACCTGAGGACAAGGTTGCTCAGTAGTATGGTTGGGTGAGACCCGAGCAAGAGAGTGGTTAGACTAGTGGGACTGGGAAGTTAGAGGCAGTTGGGACTCGTGGGCGAGGCCCGAGAGTTTTGGCAGCACAGGTGGGACCTAGTAGGACCTTAGTATCGAGGTAGGGGATCGAGGATCCAGGGATTGTGGCGCCAGAATGGCACGATAGATTGAGCAGTGCTAGGTAGTTGAAGTTCTTTCAGGAGTCGCTGAGAGAGACTAAGGGTTGTGTTGGGTCAGCAATCGGTGGGAGCCGGTAAACCAGATATTGATAGGCTTGGTAAGGACCAGGGTGGTCTCAGTACATCCGGGAGTCAGATGAGGAACAACAGAATTGCCAGTCAGTGTCAGTGCGAGTATGCAGCATATGGTGGGAATTCAGCTGGTTGATCGCGAGGTGCTCGGCACCAAGTTTTGGCAGAGAGGAGTGTCAGTGGTTATTGGCAGTGATGAACCATGTGGGTAGTAGGGGGAGGGATGAAGTTGGCGAAGATTAGGACCTTCTCAGCGGCAGAGGAAATAGTTAGTTTGGAGCATTGCCTTGGGAAGGCAAGGAGCCGCGCAAGGAAAGAGGGGGTGAATCTCTATGGGTTCAGTGCAGTATTCATAGTGTTTCAGAAGGTTTGTCGTTTGAGTAAGCAGAGCTTCCAGGATGTTCAGGGTCGGGGTTGACACAGGATTATTATCCGTAGGGGGTGGTGTTAGTCGGAATGACCAAGATGATGGCCAACGAAAGTAGGCAGCGGGTGTTGGATTAATTGGTGGGATATTAGAGGCAGATCGCAGGCGGTGGGCCATGGTAAACTTCGAGGACGAAGTTTAGTTTAAGTGGGGGAGAGTTGTAACACCCAAGATTTTGAAAGCCAAGAAAGTAAAGGAAACCCTAAATTTAGGAGGGACTCGGCGAGTCCAAGGAGGAACTCAACGAGTCCGAGCGGGATCCGAGTCGAGGAGTAAGTGACCAACTCGGCGAGTCGGCCAAGGCGACTCGGCGAGTAGGGTCTGTGCGAGGAAAACCCTAAATCCGGGGCTTGGAGCCTATTTAATCGCCTCATTCTTCTTCCTAGTGCTCCTTTACTGTCTCTCACACCCAGAACACCGCACCCTAAGCCCCCATTGTGATCATTCATGCTTTTGGCCATTTTTGAGTGATTTAGAGGAAGAAGAAGAAGTGGGAATCTTTGAAGCATCAAGGAGTGGCTTTGGATCTGAAGTTTGGGGATCATTTCAGAGCAATTGAAGGTACTAAGTCATTTCTCTCCTCCAGATTTTCCTTGGTTATGAGTTTTGGGGCTTTTAAGCCATGTTTAAGATCAATCTCGAGCTTGAGGTCCAGATCGGAGGTTGCTACCTCAGATCCATGCTTGTTTTGGTTTAGAATCCCGTAAAGTATCAGTCATGGAGTGGGTTATGGAGCCTCTTGGTCTTAAACCTTAGTTTATAGTGCATTTTGCCTAGATCTCCTTCTCTACACGTAAAGTTTGCAACTTTACGTGAAGAGTAGGCTTGGGAAGGGTAGATCTACGGTTTGGAGTCTCTGCATGACTCGAAAGTCCTCTGCATGTATGTGGAACCGAATAGACTCGGTGAGTCCTTCGAGTGGACTCGGCGAGTAGCTTGAAGATGAGGAGGAACTCGACGAGTGGGATGAACGGCTCGTCGAGTCGGATGAAGATGGACATGAACTCGGCGAGTTGGATGAACAACTCGGCGAGTTGGTTGGAGATTGCCTTGTGTTCGGCGAGTCTGTTATTGGACTCGACGAGTCAGGTCGTGTGGTCCCAAACCCTTCGAGTTAAGACTCGAGTCAGCGAGTCGAGCCAGGACTCAGTGTATTGATCAGGTCAGGATTCGGGAATCAGTAGACTCGGCGAGTCAAGGGCTGACTCGGCGAGTCAAGTCGCGATTTGAAGGACTTTGAGCATAAGAACTCGGCGAGTCAGTAGGTGGACGCGGCGAGTAGGGTTGACCTGGAAGGTTGACTTTGACCAGGACTTTGACTTGGACTAGAGTTGACTTGGTTGACTGTCGGGGGTCAGTTAGACTAAGTGTTGCATTGATATTGATAGCTCGGGAAGCTAGTAGAGCCGGAGTTCAGTGAGTGGTCGGGTAGCAGCTAGTGGGATCATCAACAAGTTCAGCCAGTGCAGGTGAGTTTCCCTTTTGTATGAATGGGTCTACGGCCACAATGCCGGACCATGTAGTTATGAGTAGAAGACCTGGGGGTTAGCCCTAGGCACAATATGCTAGTATGATATTCGGACGAGGTCCAATGATAGAGGGCGGGTGCCCAAGAGATGTTTTATGTGATAGTTTATACTTGTTGTCGGTGTGATACTTGTATGTGCCTGGTAGGGAGGTGAGTGTGGGCGAGGTCCCGTATCTCACCAATAGCAGAGTGTGGATGGTGTTCCACATCTCAGTAGCAGCAGCCCAGGGGCGAGGCCCAAGTTAGGAAAGGAGTGAGAGTGGGCTGGGCCCGTATCTCACTATCAGTAGGAGTATGGACGAGGTTCCATGACTCATCAGTAGCAGGACACGGGCGGGGCCCAGAGATAGGCGAGGCCTTAGAGCAAGAGCTGTTAGCATACGTTTAGCTTATGTGATGTTATGTGATATGTGTATGTGCTATTATATGTTAGTGGGCGGGGCCCTGTCACAGGCGAGGCCTAAGTGAAACATATATGTATCCGAGCGGGGCTCGAAGCCAGGCGGGGCCTGGAGCGGCGGGGTCGTTGTAGCGGGCGAGGCCCGAAGTAGGGGGCGAGGCCCCGGATAGCGGGCGTGGCCCAGTGCGTGCAGTATGTGGTCATGCATGGTATGTGGTAAGGTGGGGAACTCACTAAGCTTCATGCTTACGGTTTTAAGTTTTGTTTTCAGGTACTTCCGGTAGCGGAGGGAAGAGCTCGGGGTGATCGCATGGCACACACCATAGATTAGTCAGCTTGGGAATGTTTACTCTGATAATGAACATGTGTTTTCAAAACTTGTACTCAGATTATGTTTTGGAATGATTTCTTTGCTTAAAGTAATGTTTTATTAAAAGAAATTTTTGGTCTTAAATTTTGGGATGTTACAAGTTGGTATCAGAGCCTTGGTTTGAGGGATTCGGGCATACTCTCGGGTGTGCCTGAACTCAAACCGAGGGGTCGGATAAAAGTTTTCAAAAATGAAAAGACAGTTTTGTAAAAAGGAATTTTGAGAACGAAAACAATTTTAGAAAAGCAAAAATGATTCAGAAAGAAAAGAACCTTGAAAAGAGAAAAAGGGGTGTGGTGCATGCAATCAGCCGAGCTCAAGTAAGTACCCCAAACTACCGATACGAGTCTTTGTTATGATTATCAGTTAGTGGAACAGTATGCTAGAAAAGGACTAAGGATCTAGGGATGATGCCTTATGTGCCTGTTATTTGTGCTTTTGAGCTGCATGATAGTGCTGATTAGACAGTAGTAGGATAGCCTGTTTAGGTTATGCCTGAGTTTATGAGTTTGTGTTGCATGCTAGTTCAGATTCTTGTTATGTGGATGCGATTGCTTGAGTATGTTATGGTTAGAGTTTCCCTTGTCCGAATGTTGCTTGCTTTGTGCATTGTGGGATTCTGAGTGATGGGAGTTAGCCATTAGGTGGATACGACATGCCACATGTGACCAGGGTTGAATATTCTCAGAGTGTTGGACTTGGTCCTATTGCACAGCTCTTGTTTGTGTCCAACCGTTGTAGGAACGAGTCTTTTACTGGAAGGATTATCTGAGCCTCGTCGCATGTGATGGTATCCAGGTGATGGCTAATTGGCATTGCAAGGGGACCTTCAGTAGCTGAGGACTGGTTTGAGTTGAGTCAAAAGGTTTCCCTAGGGTAAGCCTAGGATGAGATAGTGCTGGGAGCAGTAGTAGTGGTTAAGGGACCTGGTGGAGTCGAAGCAATTCTTGAGGAAAATACGGATAGATGTGGAAGGTAGTATGGGCCCGTACTACTGAAAGCAAAGGATCCGTACTCGATTCGGGAAAGGCCAAGACAAGACCGGGGACCTGGTAGGGTGTGTTTGGTCTCGTATCAGTGAGGAATATTCTGATAGTGGTTGTATTATATGTTTCAGCATGGTGACATTGCAAGAGAGACCAGCGGGCGGAGCAGGCGCCGGAGAGGGATCGGGCTCGGCTTCAGGGGCCGAGCAGCTCGAGGAGCGGATGAGAGAGTTGATATCAGCTGAGGTTACACGCAGTATTCTAGCTCAGACTCCTATGATCTTTGGCACGGTCAAGGAGGGTATACTGGAGATCTTGGATGAGAGTCTGGGAGCCTTCCGTACCGAGATGATGGCTTTGTTGGGGGCGCGTACCTTGACATTTCGAGAGTTCAGGGCCTGCGGGGCGCCAGATTATCATGGGGCTCGGGACCCCATTGCTAGCAGCAGACGGTTGGCTGATGTTGCCAACACTTTTCATACAAGCAAGTGTCTCGAAGGGGACAAGGTTAGACTCGCCTCCTGTCTTCTGAAGGACAGAGGGAGGGATTGGTGGGAAGAGATTGGTCATGCCCTGGGAGATGATGCCGCGTTGGACGCGATGACTTGGAGTGATTTCTCGGCAAGGTTTAGAGCGGAATTCTCACTGACTATTGAGGTGCAGCAGCTGGCGCGAGAGTTTCAGGATTTGACGCAGACTACTGAGACTGTGGCGGAGATTACCGCCAAGTTCAGGGAGAGGGCTCTTCTTGTACCGCAATATGTCATGGATGAGGAGATGAAGAAGGCCCGATACCATGAGATGTTGAGAGCTGACATCAGGGAGTACGTGAGCAGGTTTGGCTGTAAGATGCTGGAAGATATGATTTCTCGGGCTAGAGAGAGGGAAATTGATTTGGAGCAAATTCGGAAGAGGAAGCCGGACGAGGTTCTGGTAGCTACAGGTTCGGGCAAAAGGCCCAAGGTATCGGATTCGAGATCGAGGGTCGATCAGGACCGCAGTCGATGCGGGAAGTGTGGTAGGACGCACGGGGGCGCATGTAGGAGTGGTAGTGGTGGTGAGTCTGGCTGTTTCAAGTGCGGTCGGACTGGTCATTTCAGTAGGGATTGTACTGCTACCACCGCACAGGGATCCGATTTGTTATGTTTTCATTGCCATCAGCGGGGACACAAGAAGGCCCAGTGTCCCAGTTTGTTTTCGGCAGGACGGGTGATGGCACCTGCCCCTGCAACCTTGAGGATCACGGATGGCCGTTAGGGCCGGGTGGAGGCACCTGCAGCAGGGAGCAGGGCTTTTCAGATGACGACCTTGGAGACGCGAGCGACATCGGATGTTGTAGGTATGCAATTTCCATTTTCAGTTCTTTTATCTTGTGCATGATTATGTTGTTATGGTCCTACATCATTATTGGTATGAGTATTTTGTTTTGAGTGGTTGAGTTATATGCCATCTGCATACCTTTGATATTTGTATGATAGTAGGGGGATGTGCTCTATTGAAGAAGGTTTCAAAGGAAGTAGTAGATGTAGCATGCGTGGAAGGGATTTGGTGCGTCTTGTTAGTTTGGAGTGGTACAGTGATAGAGATGGATTGGTGAAATCCCTAGCTATGGCTGGCTTGGGTTCCTTAGTAGATGGATTATGGAATGGTAGCGATGATCTGGATCTCTTTTGAGTACTGAGCAGCAAGGGGTAAGCAGGATCGAAGTGGGGGAGAATCCTACGAGTGTGCCCAGGGAGGAGCACGCATACCTAAATTGAGTACATGACCTCCGAGGAGGAAAAGAAGTAGTTCAGTGTTTGATGGATTGAGGATTCAGGATTGGGAGTTTGGGAAACTCTTCGGCAGCTAACGCGTGCGATGGTGATGGTTAGTGCGTGGATGGGAATTCAGGTTGTGGATCACCCGAAGGACTCGAGGGAGTCGGAGTGAGGATCTTAAGAACTGATGGCGCATTGGTGCCTTTGTATTAGCAAACAGTGGTAGGAGGTGATGTAAGACTACGGGGCAGCCGTAGCATTCACTAGCAGTAAGCGGTGGAAGTGTTGTAAGACTACGGGGCAGCCGTAGCATTCATTAGCAGTCAGCAATGGATGGTGATGTTAGCCTATGGGTAAGCTGTAGCATTCCTTAGTAGTTCGTTTGCGGAGTTGGGGCGAGGCCCTTATCTCCTAGTGATCAGGTAGGGATCAGGATTGGGTAGTGGATGAGAATGATAGGGAGTCGCCTGTATAGCCCTAGAGAGGTGAGACCCTGGGAGAGGCCGCTCCAGGATATAGTTGGGTGAGACCCGTGGGCAAGGCCCGTATGAGATTAGCAGTGTAGGTGAGACCTGAGGACAAGGTTGCTCAGTAGTATGGTTGGGTGAGACCCGAGCAAGAGAGTGGTTAGACTAGTGGGACTGGGAAGTTAGAGGCAGTTGGGACTCGTGGGCGAGGCCCGAGAGTTTTGGCAGCACAGGTGGGACCTAGTAGGACCTTAGTATCGAGGTAGGGGATCGAGGATCCAGGGATTGTGGCGCCAGAATGGCACGATAGATTGAGCAGTGCTAGGTAGTTGAAGTTCTTTCAGGAGTCGCTGAGAGAGACTAAGGGTTGTGTTGGGTCAGCAATCGGTGGGAGCCGGTAAACCAGATATTGATAGGCTTGGTAAGGACCAGGGTGGTCTCAGTACATCCGGGAGTCAGATGAGGAACAACAGAATTGCCAGTCAGTGTCAGTGCGAGTATGCAGCATATGGTGGGAATTCAGCTGGTTGATCGCGAGGTGCTCGGCACCAAGTTTTGGCAGAGAGGAGTGTCAGTGGTTATTGGCAGTGATGAACCATGTGGGTAGTAGGGGGAGGGATGAAGTTGGCGAAGATTAGGACCTTCTCAGCGGCAGAGGAAATAGTTAGTTTGGAGCATTGCCTTGGGAAGGCAAGGAGCCGCGCAAGGAAAGAGGGGGTGAATCTCTATGGGTTCAGTGCAGTATTCATAGTGTTTCAGAAGGTTTGTCGTTTGAGTAAGCAGAGCTTCCAGGATGTTCAGGGTCGGGGTTGACACAGGATTATTATCCGTAGGGGGTGGTGTTAGTCGGAATGACCAAGATGATGGCCAACGAAAGTAGGCAGCGGGTGTTGGATTAATTGGTGGGATATTAGAGGCAGATCGCAGGCGGTGGGCCATGGTAAACTTCGAGGACAAAGTTTAGTTTAAGTGGGGGAGAGTTGTAACACCCAAGATTTTGAAAGCCAAGAAAGTAAAGGAAACCCTAAATTTAGGAGGGACTCGGCGAGTCCAAGGAGGAACTCAACGAGTCCGAGCGGGATCCGAGTCGAGGAGTAAGTGACCAACTCGGCGAGTCGGCCAAGGCGACTCGGCGAGTAGGGTCTGTGCGAGGAAAACCCTAAATCCGGGGCTTGGAGCCTATTTAATCGCCTCATTCTTCTTCCTAGTGCTCCTTTACTGTCTCTCACACCCAGAACACCGCACCCTAAGCCCCCATTGTGATCATTCATGCTTTTGGCCATTTTTGAGTGATTTAGAGGAAGAAGAAGAAGTGGGAATCTTTGAAGCATCAAGGAGTGGCTTTGGATCTGAAGTTTGGGGATCATTTCAGAGCAATTGAAGGTACTAAGTCATTTCTCTCCTCCAGATTTTCCTTGGTTATGAGTTTTGGGGCTTTTAAGCCATGTTTAAGATCAATCTCGAGCTTGAGGTCCAGATCGGAGGTTGCTACCTCAGATCCATGCTTGTTTTGGTTTAGAATCCCGTAAAGTATCAGTCATGGAGTGGGTTATGGAGCCTCTTGGTCTTAAACCTTAGTTTATAGTGCATTTTGCCTAGATCTCCTTCTCTACACGTAAAGTTTGCAACTTTACGTGAAGAGTAGGCTTGGGAAGGGTAGATCTACGGTTTGGAGTCTCTGCATGACTCGAAAGTCCTCTGCATGTATGTGGAACCGAATAGACTCGGTGAGTCCTTCGAGTGGACTCGGCGAGTAGCTTGAAGATGAGGAGGAACTCGACGAGTGGGATGAACGGCTCGTCGAGTCGGATGAAGATGGACATGAACTCGGCGAGTTGGATGAACAACTCGGCGAGTTGGTTGGAGATTGCCTTGTGCTCGGCGAGTCTGTTATTGGACTCGACGAGTCAGGTCGTGTGGTCCCAAACCCTTCGAGTTAAGACTCGAGTCAGCGAGTCGAGCCAGGACTCAGTGTATTGATCAGGTCAGGATTCGGGAATCAGTAGACTCGGCGAGTCAAGGGCTGACTCGGCGAGTCAAGTCGCGATTTGAAGGACTTTGAGCATAAGAACTCGGCGAGTCAGTAGGTGGACGCGGCGAGTAGGGTTGACCTGGAAGGTTGACTTTGACCAGGACTTTGACTTGGACTAGAGTTGACTTGGTTGACTGTCGGGGGTCAGTTAGACTAAGTGTTGCATTGATATTGATAGCTCGGGAAGCTAGTAGAGCCGGAGTTCAGTGAGTGGTCGGGTAGCAGCTAGTGGGATCATCAACAAGTTCAGCCAGTGCAGGTGAGTTTCCCTTTTGTATTAATGGGTCTACGACCACAATGCCGGCCCATGTAGTTATGAGTAGAAGACCTGGGGGTTAGCCCTAGGCACAGTATGCTAGTATGATATTCGGACGAGGTCCAATGATAGAGGGCGGGTGCCCAAGAGATGGTTTATGTGATAGTTTATACTTGTTGTCTGTGTGATACTTGTATGTGCCTGGTAGGGAGGTGAGTGTGGGCGAGGTCCCGTATCTCACCAACAGCAGAGTGTGGATGGTGTTCCACATCTCAGTAGCAGCAGCCCAGGGGCGAGGCCCAAGTTAGGAAAGGATTGAGAGTGGTTTGGGCCCGTATCTCACTATTAGCAGGAGTATGGACGAGGTTCCATGACTCATCAGTAATAGGACACGGGCGGGGCCCAGAGATAGGCGAGGCCTTAGAGCAAGAGCTGTTAGCATACATTTACCTTATGTGATGTTATGTGATATGTGTATGTGCTATTATATGTTAATGGGCGGGGCCCTATCACAGGCGAGGCCTAAGTGAAACAGATCTGTATCCGAGCGGGGCTCGAAGCCAGGCGGGGCCTGGAGCGGCGGGGCCGTTGTAGCGGGCGAGGCCCGAAGTAGGGGGAGAGGCCCCAGATAGCGGGCGTGGCCCACTGCATGTAGTATGTGGTTATGCATGGTATGTGGTAAGGTGGGGAACTCACTAAGCTTCGTGCTTACGGTTTTCAGTTTTGTTTTCAGGTACTTCCGGTAGCGGAGGGAGGAGCTCGGGGTGATCGCATGGCACACACCATAGATTAGTCAGCCAGGGAATGTTTACTCTGATAATGAACATGTGTTTTGAAAACTTGTACTCAGATTATGTTTTGGAATGATGTCTTTGCTTAAAGTAATGTTTTATTAAAAGAAATTTTTGGTCTTAAATTTTGGGATGTTACAAATCCATTGTTGCTAATAATAGAAACATTCAAACATCAATTTTTCATATACGCCATTGCAAGGATAAATAAAATGAAAATTTATATTATTGCGGAAAAATTTGTCCTTACAATGCAATTCATTGAAAAACTATGCTAATACATCTTTCTTAGCAATCTAATTCTAACTCTAAGTAGTAGCTCAAGAATCTAATCTTCGAGAAATGCGATCGAAATCCATTCCTTCACGGTTAGATTCTGCTCACTTCTTCCCTTAAGCTTCCTTTCTTTTCTTCGATCCTACAAAAGATCAATTGTAATCTTATCACATTATGTATTAAGAATCTAGAATAGAAGCTTAAAAGAGTTACTTAATGGATTTTACCTATATTAGAGCCATACGTTTCGACTCTCCCATCTCTTAGATCTCTTAGGTAAATGGGGCAGCTTCGTCTCCAATGCCCTTTCTCTTGGCAATAAAAGCAAATTGACTCTTTTGGAACATGACATGGAACTAGTTCAGACATTGCCTTTCTCTTATGATCAAACTTTTCAATCATAGGATGTCTTTCGTTGCCATTATCTATATCCTTAAAGGTCTTGAAGGAAGATTCACCAATCAACTTTGCTTTTCTATTGTGCCAAACCATTGCTGATTCAGCAGCAATAAGCATATAGGTCAGATCTATAAGGGTCACGTCGCGGTTCATCATATAGTACGCTCTTACGAACTCACTATCTGAGTTAGGAAGTGACTGAAGAACCCAATCAACAGCCATTTCCTCACAGACGGCGGATCCCAACATTCTTAACATATCAATGTGTGACTTTATCCCTAGGACGTGTGCATACACTGAGTTTCCTTCTTTATGTTTACTTGCCAAAAGGGCTTGAGTGAGCTTGAACTTTTCAAGTCTTCGAAATTGTGGGTTAGGGAGAATAATTGTAGGAGGTGGAGGAAGTGAAGTATGATTTCTTGTTCCTCGATCGAATCGTGTAATATCATCTTCATGTGGAATGCTCGTTCCACGGGATTTGGGAAGACCATAGTTGTCGAACTTTGACATCTACAAAACGGGAGAAAACGAATTCAAGTTAGTTGATTGATTGAGTCCTTAGTAAATCACCCAAATGAGATACTAACGCTAGGACCCAACACAATGTTCTACAATTCGGGAGAGGGATGCCGTAACCCAAATTGCAGAACATTTGAAGGTAAGTGAATGACGATTCACTAATTTCCACCATGAAAACAAAAAAGAAATTTAAGTTTTAAATCTATGAAAACTCCGAGATCCTTTGAGATTCATTGAACATTTCAATAGAATGTTTAAATCTCGATATGCCCCTCTTGTTTGTGACTGGAATGCCGAGGATCACAAAGCGGGTGTGAATAACCATGCAAACCTACATGGTGCCCTCACATGTTACAGTCACCTATTCGATGTGCCGGTAAACAACACACGCTCCACCTAACTATGACAAACATTGAGTCACCCTTTGCTACCTTTGCTTACAACCATTTAGTGTGCCGGTAAACCACACACGCTCCACTAATGTCTTTGCAAGGGCACAAAGTGTAATTTCATGGAATTGCATCAATTCACTTTTGCCTAAGTAACTAAGATTGGGAATTTTACGAAAACATTTAGTTACTTTTATACTTCATTATACTTATAATGGAAGGTTTTGTCCTATCTTACACGTTCGGCTAACGACCCTCCACTAGTCAAGAGTGCGGTGGGTAACAGTGGATACCCATTCAATCGTTATTTTATAGGCAATTTCCTTAAACACCCCATATAGACCAGCTTTGTGAATGAGGCCTACTAACGGTAAGACTGACTTTTACTCATACATATATATAATGTTAGACTTTTAATGTTATATACAGTATAGGGTGTAGTTTACATTTTTTTTTTTTTAAATACTAGGTGGTCAAATTCAATAATTATACCTTTAATTCAATTAAATTGTAAACCAAAACTTTTATGGATTTATTAAACCTCTTTTAATTATACACCTTAATTAATTAATAAAACCATAAGGGTGTGATTTGAAGTTTTTCAAAACAATACTAGGGTTTTAGAATTTAACATTCCTAATTAAACTTTTAATCAACTTTTTAAATTCCAAAACTTGAGGAAAAGTTTTGAAACATTTCAAAACATTAGGGTTTAGAATTTAAATATACATCAAAATTAAAAAATTTATCAAAATTTAAATTCCAAAACTTGAGGGCAAGTTTTGAAACCTTTTTTCAAAACATTAGGGTTTCAACTATTTAAATTTCAAAACAACAAAACTTTTGAGGTCAAATTTAAACTATAAAACCTAAAGGGGAAAATATGAAACATTTCATAGCGAAAGGATCAAATAACAAATAATCTAAATTAACAATTAATCACATAATTATCCATATTTGATTTAATGATTTCTTGTAAAACAATTTACCAATTTAATCAAAATAATCAATCAATTATCACATAAGGAAACAAATATTTTATTAATTCATAAATCTCTTCAATTAGATCAAGAATATAGTCATATATATCATAAAATCGGATTTATATTGATCTAATATGATAAAGGCAAGTATCTCAAAGATAAACAGCAAGAAATCCCAAAAATAGCTCCATCTGACGCTCGAACTCGTCGAGTACCACACTATACTCACCGAGTTGAGGCCTACTCGCCGAGTACACTGAGGTACTCGCCGACTTCATCAGGCAGATGGCTCAAAAATGGATTTTGCAACTTGAATAAACATATAATGCATCAATACAATAGAAACCAATCAAGGCTCTGATACCACTGATGGATTTTGGTCCTAAGAACATCCTATGTGCTCATACAAACCCTAATGCTTGGATCTAGGTTTCTTTATTGTACATACAAGTTATCCCAGACTATAAACCCTAATTCTAGCATACAAGTAATCATATTAACATAAGAATGGGTTTAAGATATTACCTTGATTGTTATGTAGCAATAACAATCCCAAATCTCCTTGTATTGACTTTAGAAAGCTTAGAGTCACAAATGTCACTCCTCTAATGGTTCACAAACACCATAAGCAAGAGGATGACGAGGAGAGAGGATGGAGGCTGCCCAAAAACGTGTGAAACCCTAGAAGGTTGCTTTGCCACGTTTTTAGGTCATAAGGGTCATATATATAGTGAGGCTATTAGGGTTATCTAACAAGGAAACCCTAATTTGGATGCTTAAGCCCTAAGCAACCCATGGATCCCTTTTCTTAAGGCCTTGGACGATTTCTTATGGGCTTCCCCATAGAATTCGTTCACTCCTTAATACAAGGCAATCCATGGCCCAAATTGCAATTATCTTATAATTACAATTCCAGTCGCTTAAGTTTAATTAATCTCTTTTAGTCAAAAAAAGTAATTACTAACTAATTATTGACTAATATTAATTAAACAATATGATTTCTCCTTTAATATATTATTCTCATAATATATTAATAAATAATATTTAATCCTTTCTCTCCATAATTCATCCTATCAAGTTGCTTTGGTGAAGGCAACCTAAAAGGACCATGCATCATCGGGTCAAGTACATACCAAAATAGTTATGCACTTAGACACTAATCCAACAGGAGGGTCGTTAGCCGAACGGGTAGGATAGGACGAAACCTTCCATTATAAGTATAATGAAGTATAAAAATAACTAAATGTTTTTCAAATTCCCAATCTTAGTTACTTAGGCAAAGTGAATTGATGCAATTCCATGAAATTATTTTTTGTGCCCTTGCAAAGACGTTAGTGGAGCGTGTGTGGTTTACCGGCACACTAAATGGTTCTAAGCAAAGGTAGCAAAGGGTGACTCAATGTTTTTCATAGTTCGGTGGAGCGTGTGTGGTTTACCGGCACATCGAATAGGTGACTGTAACATATGAGGGCACCATGTAAGTTTGCATGGTTATTCACACCCGCTTTGTGATCCTCGGCATCCCAGTCACAAACTAGAGGGGCATATCGAGATTTAAACATGCCATTGAAATGTTCAATGAATCTCAAAGGATCTAGGAGTTTTCATAGATTTAAAACTTAAATTTCTTTTTTCATGGTGAAAATTAGTGAATCGTCATTCACTTACCTTCAAATGTTCTGCAATTTGGGTTACGGCATCCCTCTCCCGAGTTGTAGAATATTGTGTTGTGTCCTAGCCTTAGTATCTCATTTGGGTGATTTACTAAGGAATCAATCAATCAACTAACTTGAATTTGTTTCTCCCGTTTTGTAGATGTCAAAGTTCGACAACTATGGTCTTCCCAAATCCCATGGAACAAGCTTTCCAAATGAAAATGGTATTCCACGATTCGATCGAGGAACAAGAAATCATGCTTCACTTCCTCCACCTCCTCCAATTGTTCTTCCTAACCCACAAGATCGAAGAATTGAAAGGTTCAAGATCACTAAAGCCCTATTGGAAATGGAACATGAAGATGGTAAATCCGTGTGTGCCCACGTTCTAGGAATGAAATCACACATCGATAGGTTGATTATGTTGGGTGTGTCATTCCCCGATGAGTTGGCTGTGAACTGGGTTCTACAGTCACTCCCTGAATCATATAATGAGTTCAAAAGAAAGTATTATACGATGGATCGTGACGATAACCTCAGTGACCTAACTTACATGCTCATTGCTGCTGAATCAGAAATGATTTGGCAAAGCAATGGAGCGTATTTGTTGGGAAAGTCAACCGACCATGCTTCCGAGGGCGTTCTAGGAGAATCGACCTGCGTTTGTTGCCAAGAGAAAGGGCGTTGGATAGAAGTCTGCCCTAAGAGCCTAAAGATTCCAGAAGATGGGAGAGTCAAAGAGTATGGCTATGCTTCAGGTAAAATCCACTATCTAACTCCATTAAGTTCCTATTCGTTGATTCTTAATACATGATGTGATAAGATTGCATTTGAATGTTTTGCAGGATCGGTGAAAAGAAAGGAAGCTTGATGAAAAAGCAAGATGAGTCTAATCACAAAGAAATGGATCTCGATCGCATGGACTTGAAGATTAGATTTTGAGCTTAGATAGTTATGATAGAGTTCTTAGAAATTTTTCTTTTGAAATACATAGTTTTCAATGGATTTTGCATTGTAAGGACAAATGTTTTCCGCTACTTTTATGAATAAAATAAATCTTGTTTTGACTTATTTATTTATTTGTGTATTCCTTGCAATGAAATCATTATGAAAATTGATGTTTGCATATTTCTACAACAAGTGGATATGATTCTTGTTTATGATGTTTATGGAAAAGTCGAGAATTTACCAAATAAGGAGAGTTTCTCATCGCCCAAGTTTCAATTGGACAAAAACTTGGAATCATGCAACTTGGTTGCATGATGAATGAGAAATTTCATATTTGGAAATTAGACTAATTCATTGACAATGTGTCAAGTGAAGAACTAGGAGATTGGGTACACAGTTATGTGTTGATCAAAGTCCACCATAAGAGTAACAAAGATATTCGTCATGATTTACTATAGGTTTAGTAAATATGATTATACTTATAAGATTAAGTGTAATTCTGAATTGATTAAAAAGGTTTAAATCAATAGCAGAACGAATGAGAAGAATCAAGTAGGCAGAAAGATAAAAGTTTCTCCATTCTAAGAAGAAGGGAGAGTACCTTTTATGCTTTATGATAAGTCTTAATGATTAAGAAGCATATCTCAATTGATCCTCTAAGTGAATCTTAGTACAATTGTAAGTCTAAGAAGAGGAATCAAGAATTGAAGAAATGGTTAAATCAAGAAGTCAATCATGCATCGTTCCAAAACAAGTCTTAGAGTTAAGATTGTGACATTGAGTGAATAAGTATTAAGAAGGTTTATCACATTCATCAAATATGGAAAGTTGTGATGTCTTGGATAAGACAAAGACCAACTCGGACCAATTTATGAAGCGTTTTGATAAAATCTACACTAACTCTTGAATATTTGTTTGTCAAGAAATGGTGATTGACAAGAGAATCTTATATGTGAAGGAGTCAGTGGGAGCCTTAATGGTCTTGAAAGGTTTCAAGAACAAATCAAATAAACCTTATCGGTCATCACTAGCGCACGAGTTGAGGTTTACAACCTATCGTGTTGACACTATTTTGTTTATGTGCCATTCCAATTGAGTTAATCATGCATGTGAGTCCTACGACCTCTCATTTGAATGCATAAAAGGCAAGCACCTTGATCGATGAAAGTACATTGATAGGAAAAGGTGAGCTGCTTAACTTCTTGGAAAACATGGTGAGCAGCTGTGCTACCATAAGGCAAGAAATCAAGATTAAGAAAGTTCGGTCCATATGAGCTTGATTTTGTCGTAAACTTTGGTTTGGACAAATTCACATGGATAGGAACACATACACCATTAAAATCTAAGTGTCATAAGATTCCCTCCTTCATGAAAATGACTGTGAGGAAATGCTTTCACTAAGAAAGATTTTAAAAAGATAGTGATTGTGAAAATTGTATTCTCGAATCCGATTATGGTTACGGTATCCCTTTCCATAATTTGAATTGTGAGGTTTGGCAATTAGTCCAAATTGTTTAGACACACATATGAGCCATCTAAGGCAAAGGTGTATAAGTTTAAGAAGCCTTGATAAAAGATTATCAAAGCATTAAGTATTAGAAACATGAACTTAAGAGATTCAATAAGTATTGTTTTTCTGAAAGTAAAGCTGTTTCTGAATACATGTCTGTCACACCCCAAAACCGATAACGGCGGAATACGTTTCGGGGTGGAGGACGTCATGTACAGTATCATCACAATTGCATAATAGTAAAAGCAAGAAACGTGCAACCATTTCATTTCATAGTAAGTTTAATTACTAGTGTGTTCTATAATGTTCAACCAACACCAAAAGCAATACAAAAATAAGAGATGGATCTTGTATGCTCCCCTTCTCCAAAATGCTGCACCTGTACCTGTCTATCTTTGACCTGAGGATACAAGTGATTTTGAAAACAAGTATCAACATAAAGCTGGTGAGTTCATACAAGTTTAGTGTGAGTTTTTGTATAAAACGCATTTGAACGTATACTGTGAAAAGCTGCAATTTACATTAATAAATAGTAGTAAACCCTAGAAAATCCTATATTTTCTAGAAATTACTTCATAAATGGAAACCTTTAAGTTGTGTGAAATTTACATCAGTGCAAACCATTTGTTGTAAAAGTTCACTAGTGAATCTCCCATAGGTAGTATAATAGGAAAAATTATGCCTGTTACAGTAATAGTGGTGCAGACTCCCATTAGTAATAGATACTTATTTACTTTGGGATATTAGCTTATACTTTATTTTTAGTATTTTAGTGTGGAGTTAGTGTATTCCTTGCATGCGACTGATAGTGTGAGTATTAGAGAACCCCATGACCTTCCCGGTCATGCACAGTGTAGTGAAGTAGCGTCATCCCTGGGCTTGCACTGCTCGGACTGAAGTTAACAGTCGGGATGTAATAGTGTCTGGCCCGTATAGATCTATACATGTAGCGTCGTCTTCCTATCGGAAAACCCTGGGCATAGTATGTAGCGAGTAGGGTATCTTGTAGTGAATTAGTGTGTATCTTCCTGATTAGTTCTTCCTCTTGTATTATAGTGTAGTAGTCTTTTATATAGTTCGTAGTGTGTTCTCTTATTAGTGTATCATTTTGTAATAGTATGAATTATAGTATGTTGAGTAGCGACAGTAGCGAGTAGTAGTGGCCTTAACTATACCTATTATAGTCAACTTAGTGTGTATGGTTCTTGTCAATTTAGTAGATTAGGCATCGAATGGAATGAAAATGCTAGTATCCAACACCAATATACATGATATATAACTAAGAAATCAATGACAGTCGGACGGATAACAATTCCCCTATGCCCACAATCAAACAAGAACAGGAAATAAGGCGAGCT
The DNA here is from genome assembly GCF_051521515.1 of Lactuca serriola. Classification (NCBI taxonomy): domain Eukaryota; kingdom Viridiplantae; phylum Streptophyta; class Magnoliopsida; order Asterales; family Asteraceae; genus Lactuca; species Lactuca serriola. The sequence continues at coordinate 115,231,540 of NC_136412.1, forward strand.
ATCGGTCCTAAGTCCTTCAAGTCTTACTTATATAAATATATTAGTGTGGTTACATTTTATAAGAAAATTTATTTAATAAAAATCTTGTCCAAAAAGAACATTTAGAAAATTGTTTATTTATCCAAAATAGTTTTGAAAACGCAAAGTTCTTTTATAAGGCATAGTGGTAAATTGCATGTGATTTGAACTACAAATAGTGAATCACATGTGATTAATTTTTATAAACTTGTATAATTGACTTGTATCCCCCTCCTAAAGCATATGAAAACATTTGAAAGGTTCATTTAAGGGGTATGAACTCACCGTTTACTGTAGGGTTCAAGTTTGCAATTCGTATAGCTGCTGAGTGTCAACGGAGGTTTTGAACGCAAGCAGCCCCTATTAATCATACGGTGACACATATATAAGTTAGGGTTAAGGTGTTTTCATGACTAAACATGAAGGGAAATCCTTCCTAAGGGCATGGAATTACTACGACTAAGTGTCCCATGTCCTATACCCAATGATCTATGCATGTTTAAGGCCAAATATGAGTATTAGGGTGTGTGTATGGCGATAAATATGAGTGTGCGGCTGGGGTATGCGGCCAAACTTGTGAGTGAGGCTGCACACTAGAGTGGGCGGCCGTATAGGGTGTGTGTGCGGCCGTACACAGGGGTGTGCGGCCGTACACTCCTTGTTCGAGCCCCATGTGTCGATTTTGCGGCCTTACTCTCACTTTGGAGGGTATTACGAGTGTGTGCGGCCACCTGATGAAGGTGTGCGGCCGCACTCCTTCATAGGATGAAGAAAATTATGAGTTTGAGGCTTGGATTCAAGTGTTTCACCTCTATGACAAGTAAAATGATGGTGTTCTTCACGTTTTGGGGGTCTTCTAGGTGTTCTTGGGTGGTTTTCTAGAGAGAGAAAGTATAGAGAGAGAAAGGAAGCAGCCAAAAGTGAATGGAAGGGGGTCCTCTACTTTATATAGGGTTGAGTGTGAGGCTGGAGGGGTGTGCTGCTGGCTTGGCCGCACACACTAGTGTGCGGCCGCACACACCTCTCTTGATGTGTGTGGTTGGATTTTGTGATGTCACACCCTTCCTAACCCTTCCTAAGGTCCATATCTAGGTTATATTAAGCCTAAAACACTAGCGCGGTCTCAATATACTATTAAAAGATGCTAAATTCAAGTGAATTATAGAGATATGGATCGATTGCTCAGTGTAAAAGTATCAGGTTGTCACATCCTCCCCCCGTTAGGGGAATTTCGTCCCGAAATTATAGTTCAAGCAACTAAGTTAATACATATTAACTAAGCAAAAAGATGAGGATATTTATTTTTCATTTGATCCTCGCACTCCCAAGTGAATTCCGGTCCCCGCTTGGCGTTCCACCGAACCTTCACGATCGGGATGCGGCTTTGTTTCGTTCGTTTTACTTCTCGATCCATAATCTCCGCAGGCTCTTCCACGAAGTTGAGGCTCTCGTTGATCTTGATTTCATCAAGCGGAATCACCAGAGTCTCGTCGGACAGGCATTTCTTCAGATTTGAGACGTGGAAGGTAGGGTGTATGTTACTTAGCTCGTGGGGTAGGTTGAGTTTGTAAGCTACTGGGCTAATTCTAGCGAGAATTTCAAAAGGTCCTATATACCTTGGGTTCAGCTTTCCATGCTTTCCGAAGCGTATCATGCCCTTCCAGGGTGAGACCTTCAAAAGGACTCGGTCTCCCACCTGGAATTCCAAGGATTTTCTTCATTTGTCTGCGTAGCTTTTCTGTCAATCCCTAGTGGCTTTTAACCGTTCCCGAATCTGAACAATCTTCTCGGTCGTTTCTCGAATGATCTCCGGACCACTGAGAGCGCTATTAGGAACTCGTTCTTTAGCTAACTGAGTGTCACCCACCTCAGCCCAGCACAAAGGGGATCTGCACTTCCGGCCGTAGAGGGCTTCGAATGGAGCTGCCTTGATGCTCGTATGATAACTATTGTTGTAGGAAAACTCCACAAGAGGTAAGTGTGTATCCCATGATTTACCAAGTCGATCACACAAGCTCGCAGCATATCTTCTAATGTTTGGATCGTCCTCTCACTTTTCCCGTCAGTCTGCGGATGGTAGGCTGTACTCATTTCCAGCCTCGTCCCTAGTGCCTTTTATAGCGATTGCCAAAATCTCGAGGTAAACCTACTATCTCTATCTGAGATAATAGATATAGGGACGCCATGCAGCCGTACTATTTCATTAATGGATGTCCTTGTGAGTTTCTCCATCTTGTCCGTTTCTTTGATGGGTAGGAAGTGTGCAGACTTGGTCAATCTATCGACGATGAGCTAAATGGTATCCAACCCACCCGTTGTCTTGGGCAGCTTGGTTATGAAATCCATCGTGATCCACTCCCACTTCCATTCCGGTATCTCTGGTTGTTGGAGGAGTACCGATGGCTTCTGGTATTCAACCTTGACCTTCGCGCAAGTAAGGCACTTACTCACGAAAGTAGCTATCTCTGCCTTCATGTTAGGCCACCAGTATAGCTTTTTGAGATCCAGATACATCTTGTCCGAACCTGGGTGGACGGAGTATCTAGTGTTGTGTGCTTTCTTCATGACCAAATCTCTGAAACCTCCGTGGCGTGGATTCCATATTCGGTTCATGAGATAGTAGGCTCTGTCACCCTTGACCTCCAAACTCTTATCCATTCCGCGCAGGGATTCTCCCGTCACATTCTCAGGCTTTAAGGCTTCCAGCTGAGCCTCCTTGATCTGTGAGGATAGATGCGAACGGATAGTCATTGTTAACGACTTGCTTCTCCGACCAAAATAGCCTTTTCTACTTAGGGCGTCGGCTACCACGTTGGCTTTCCCCGGGTGATATCAAATTTCGAAGTCGTAATCGCTGAGTAGCTCGACCCATCGGCGTTGTCTCATGTTGAGATCTTTCTGGTTCAGTATGTGTTGGAGGCTTTTATGATTAGTGTACACTATGGTCTTCGTGTCGTACATGTAATGTCTCCAGATTTTTAGTGCGAAGACAACTGCTCCTAACTCGAGGTCGTGAGTAGTGTAGTTTACCTCATGCGTCTTTAGCTATCTTGAGGCATAGGCGATGACCTTGCCTCGCTGCATCAAGACACAACCGAGCCCCTGATTCGATGCATCTCACTATACAACAAAATCTTCTATTCCTTCGGGAAGGGATAACACTGGTGCAATGCATAAGGCTCGTTTCAAAGTCTGGAACGCCTTCTCCTGTTTCTCTTCCCAATCGAATGTTACACCCTTCTGTGTTAACATGGTGAGAGGTTTTGCAATCCGAGAGAAGTTTTGGATGAATCTGCGGTAGTAGCCAGCGAGGCCTAGAAATTGACGAATTTATGTAGGCGTGTTCGGTGTTGACCAGTTCTCAATAGCTTTAATTTTGGAGGGATCCACGTGGATTCTGTCTTCACTAACCACGTGTCCTAAGAATTCAACTCTTCGGATCCAAAATTCGCACTTAGAGAACTTCGCATATAACTTCTCTGATCGTAGGGATTCCAGGACTCGTTGTAAATGATCTCTGTGTCCTTCCTCGCTCCCGAGAGTAGATGAGTATATTATCAATAAAGACGATGACGAACTGATCTAGATATGGACGACATACCCTATTCATCAACTCCATGAATACCGCGGGTGCGTTAGTCAGTCCAAAGGGCATCACCACGAACTCGTAGTGCCCGTAACGAGTTCGGAAGGCCGTCTTTGGAACATCCTCCTCAAGTACCCGTAACTGGTGATACCTGGACTTGAGATCAATCTTGGAGAAGTAACTCGCTCCTTGTAGTTGGTCGAATAGGTCGTCGATGCGAGGGAGAGGGTAGCGATTTTTGACCTTGAGTTTGTTGAGTTCCCTATAATCGATGCACATACGGAACGGTCCGTCTTTCTTCTTTACGAACAAGACTGGAGCTCCCAGGGTGAGAAGCTTGGTCTTATAAATCCCTTGCTGAGCAGCTCGTTAAGTTGACCGGACAGTTCTTGCATCTCGGCAGGCGCTAAACGATAGGGCGACTTTGCTATGGGAGTAGCTCCTGGGACTAGGTCAATTATGAACTCAACCTGACGTTTGGGTGGTAGACCAGGAAGATCCTCTGGGAAAACGTCAGGGAAATCGCATACAACAGGGATGTCTTTTGGATTTTTCACTTTCTGACTTGTGTCGACGATGTGAGCAAGAAAGGCGCGATATTCCTTATGCAAGTATTTATGGGCCTGAATACTGGAGATGATACGAAGGCTCGTGTCGGGTTTGTCTCCATAGATCAATAGAGTTTCGTGATTCGGAAGATTCAGGAGAAGGGCTTTGTTGTAACATAGGATGTCAGCGTGATGAAGACTCAACCGGTTCATACCAACAATGACATCGAAAATCTTGATTGAGAGTGGTATGAGATTGATTGGAAACGAGTGATCATCTAACGTGAGGGTACAACCTATGTAGATTTCGTCAGAGCTTTCGGTCTTCCCGTTAGCCATTTCTACGACGAATGTTTCTTTTAGTGGTTGTGGGGATTGTTTGAGTAAGTGTTTAAAGTTTTGATTTATGAAACTTCTTTTTGCACCACTATCGAATAAGACACAGGCATTAGAGTTGTTGAGAAGAAACGTACCCGTGACTACTGTGGGATCCGCTACCGCCTCATTGTGACCATTAGCGAGTAGTCTTCCAGTTCCCCCAGCATTTGCAGTCTTCGGACAGTTCTTCTTGAAATGACCCGCTTCACCGCAGCCATAACACGTCGGGGTCACTCCCGAATCGGGAACTTGTGAGACAGGTTTGGGAGGGGCCTTGCAAAATCGGACAGTATGGCCCTTCCGGCCACAGTTGGAACACTGCAATTCACGGCAGGGGCCGTTGTGGTGGAAAGGGAACTTGGGACACTTGGGAAGATTCCCACTATAAGCTTTTGTTGGTGCAGGAGTGGCTGGAGTAGTGGCAGCATGGACTGCCACAATTTGCTGGTCCTTGGAGGAGGTTTGAGTTTTCTTGCCTTTCTTCTTATCCCATCGCTTCCTCTTTCTGTCAGATGAATCGGGTGGTACAGTGGTAGTTGTGGTTGCTGTTGCTGGAATGGAAGAGACTTCATGGTTGATCAGACTCTGGGCCAATTCCTTGGCGCTGTCGAAGGTGGTAGGGCGTGAGGCTAGAACATTTCCTTGATACGGAGGCATTAGATCCCATATGTATCGTTCGATCTTCTTGCTTTCAGAAGGGATCATGTTGGGACACATAGCCGCCAAGTCGTAGAACCTGGCCGTGTAAGCTGTAATGTCGGTTCCTTTCATCTTGAGGTTCCAGAGTTCCTCCTCAAGTTTCTGAACATCGCCCCTATGGCAGTACTCTCCCCTCATGAGGTCTTTCAGAGTGTCCCAGCCCATGGCATTGGCTGTTACCAAGGAGGGTGCACTGACATGGCCGTTCCACCATGTCAAGGCCCTGTTAGTGAGGGTGGCAGTAGCGAACTTGATTTTGCTCTCTTCAGGGCCAGAGCACATTTCAAAGAAAGCTTTGGTTCTTTCAAACCACTGAGACAATGCTAGAATTCCTTCGGTACCATCAAAGAAAGTGGGTTTGCAGTTCATGAAGTCCTTATAAGTACATCCCTGCACTCTTTGATGGGCTTCACCAAATCTAGAATTGCCACCGCTCGCATCACCAGAGTTCATTTGAGCCATGGCTGATGTCACAGCTACGGTCACAGCCGTTTGGAATAGTACTGGATCGAACTGCGGAGGAGGAGGTGGTGGAGGAGGGGTTTGAGTTGCTGGTCTTCCTCGGCTTGGACGCTTTCAAGGAGGCATCTTTCACTGGAAGACCATAGAAATGATAGCAATAGTTAGAGTCTATTGCGAATATGAATAGAGGGTTTCATGGATTAAATCAACATAATCCAAGATCAGAATGAGAGTCATAGCAATAGTGTAGTTAACTGCCAATGTACTGGTATTAATGATGTAATACAAGCTCATGAAGAATGACCTAACAGTAGGTTTTACATCAAACCATAAGGAAAATATGTTGGCAGTTTAGAGGTCTAGTTAGAGTACTTTTAAGCTAGGAATGTTTACAGACAAGAGATCTACGGAACATAGAGAGGAAAGGCTAGTCCTTTAAACAGAAGAGTGAGTTAACTAAACGTTTTCTATGGGCGACGGTTACTTGTTGGGCGAACCCTCAGATCCGCTAGTCGCATAACTTCCTGAAGGTGACGTTCATGAGTCCTTTGGCGCGCTCGATGTTCCCTAACTTCGGCTCAGGATGCAGCTAGCTGATGCTGCAGAGCCTCGTTGGTGCTCCTTGTCCTCTCCATGGCTTCTTCAAGTTGGCGGATGCGAATAGTGTTGAGATTTGAATTGGCATCCACTTCTACAACTCGACCAATGGCTGCTTGACCCTGCTCGACATTCCTGGCAATCCTTCGGACCATGATGGGCAGAACCCGATCCATTGATCCTCCTTGGCTTAGGTCGTAGAAGCTTCGGTCATTGTAAGGTAAAGGTTGGCCCTGCTCCTCGCTCCATCGGTGCAAGGATATGGCCCACATAGGAGTGGGACCCTGAAATGCTGGACGGGGGTTGGGGTTTGGAGCTTCAGGAAGTTGGGTGTTAACTTCTGGTTCGGAGTTGGAGCTATCCGAGAAGCCTTCAGCATGATGATCATCCAGAGGGATTGGGTGATCATCTTCTGACTCCACATCGAGCCATCCTTCATTGTACTGGTTTGGATAGTACAGATCACCGGGATGGTGGAAGCCGACCATGCTATCTATGCGAGAAAGGGGGAAAGAAAGGTTAATAGACGTACTACTCTAAGCTACTTATAAGATGAATCGTTCTTAGTCGACCCAATACTTGCGTAGTGCATACCAATCACATGCAACCGAAGCAAGATAGTCCTTCGAATAAGCAACCATAACTTCAGATCCCCAATCAAACAAGAACAGGAAATGAAGCAAAGGTCACAGATTCTGAATCTATAGTGCCCTAGACACATGTAATCGTGGTGTATCCACTTAGCAACTATTGTACTACCAGTAACGACCCTTTTTTGTTATCACACATGTAGTTAGTGGTATACAGAATACTCCTATAGTATTCTTGTTCTAATGTTATTGTGGTAGTGTTGGTAAGTTTTAGACTTGTTGCAACACCACAACCAAACTTAGGCACATGCTAGTCACTCCCAGAAAAATGTAGTTGATCAGGCTACATCCCCCAGATGTGAGTATATGTCTCTAACCCAAATTGTGCTGCCCAACAATCTTAATACTTTTGTTATGTTCTAGTGCGATACTGACTTCTATGTTTTATAGAGATGTGTGTATATATATACTTAGTTAAATCTTTTAGATACTTAACAGTATATATATTCTTGGTCAGAGTGTTTTAGTCCCGAAGTGTTTATAGTTCGTATATCTTTTATAGGTTGATATACTTGATTCACTATAAACAATGCTCTGATACCAATCTGTCACACCCCAAAACCGATAACGGCAGAATACGTTTCGGGGTGGAGGACGTCATGTACAGTATCATCACAATTGCATAATAGTAAAAGCAAGAAACGTGCAACCATTTCACTTCATAGTAAGTTTAATTACAAGTGTGTTCTGTAATGTTCAACCAACACCAAAAGCAATACAAAAATAAGAGATGGATCTTGTATGCTCCCCTTCTCCAAAATGCTGCACCTGTACCTGTCTATCTTTGACCTAAGGATACAAGTGATTTTGAAAACGAGTATCAGCATAAAGCTGGTGAGTTCATAAGAGTTTAGTGTGGCTTTTTGTATAAAACACATTTGAACGTATACTGTGAAAAGCTACAATTTACATTAATAAGTAGTAGTAAACCCTAGAAAATCCTATATTTTCCAGAAATTACTTCGTAAATGAAAACCTTTAAGTTGTGTGAAATTTTCATCAGTGCAAACCATTTGTTGTAAAACTACATTAGTGAATCTCCCATAGGTAGTGTAATAGGAAAAATTATGCCTGTTACAGTAATAGTGGTGCAGACTCCCATTAGTAATAGATACTTATTTACTTCGGGATATTAGCTTATACTTTAGTTTTAGTATTTTAGTATGGAGTTAGTGTATTCCTTGTATGTGACTGATAGCGTGAGTATTAGAGAACCCCATGACCTTCCAGGTCATGCACAGTTTAGTGAAGTAGCGTCATCCCTGGGCTTGCACAGCTCGGACTGAAGTTAACAGTCGGGATGTAATAGTGTCTGCCCCGTATAGATCTATACATGTAGCGTCGTCTTCCTACCGGAAAACCCTGGGCATAGTATGTAGTGAGTATGGTATCTTGTAGTGAATTAGTGTGTATCTTCCAGATTAGTGCTTCCTCTTGTATTATAGTGTAGTAGTCTTTTATATAGTTCGTAGTGTGTTCTCTTATTAGTGTATCATTTTGTAATAGTATGAATTATAGTATGTTGAGTAGTGACAGTAGCGAGTAGTAGTGGCCTTAACTATACCTATTATAGTCTACTTAGTGTGTATCGTTATTGTCAATTTAGTAGATTAGGCATCAAATGGAATGAAAATGCTAGTATCCAACACCAATATACATGATATATAACTAGGAAATCAACTTCAGTCGGACGGATAACAATTCCCCTATGCCCACAATAAAAAAAGAACAGGAAATAAGGCGAGCTATCAGTCCTAAGTCCTTCAAGTCTTACTTATATAAATATATTAGTGTGGTTACATTGATAAGAAAATTTATTTAATAAAAATCTTGTTCAAAAAGAACATTTAGAAAATTGTTTATTTATCCAAATTAGTTTTGAAAACGCAAACTTCTTTAATAAGGCATAGTGGTAAATCGCATGTGATTTGAACTACAAATAGTGAATCACATGTGATTAATTTTTATAAACTTGTATAATTGACTTGTATCCCTCCTTAAAACATATGAAAACATTTTAAAGGTTCATTTAAGAGGTATGAACTCACCGTTTACTGTAGGGTTCAAGTTTGCAATTCGTATAGTTGTTGAGTGTCAACGGAGGTTTTGAACGCAAGCAGCCCCTATTAATCATACGGTGACACATATATAAGTTAGGGTTAAGGTGTTTTCATGACTAAACATGAAGGTAAATCCTTCCTAAGGGCATGGAATTACAACGACTAAGTGTCCCATGTCCTATACCCAATGAGCTATGCATGTTTAAGGCCAAATATGAGTATTAGGGTGTGTGTATGGCCATAAAGATGAGTGTGTGGCTGGGGTATGCGGCCAGACTTGTGAGTGAGGCTGGACACTAGAGTGGGAGGTCGTATAGGGTGTGTATGCGGCCGTACACAGGGGTGTGCGGCCGTACACTCCTTGTTCGGGCCCCATGTGTCGATTTTGCGGCCTTACTCTCAATTTGGAGGGTATTACGAGTGTGTGCGGCCACCTGATGAAGGTGTGCGTCCGCACTACTTCATAGGATGAAGAACATTATGTGTTTGAGGCTTGGATTCAAGTGTTTCACCTCTATGACAAGTAAAATGATGGTGTTCTTCATGTTTTGGGGGTCTTCTAGGTGTTCTTGGGTGGTTTTCTAGAGAGAGAAAGTATATAGAGAGAAAGGATGCAGCCAAAAGTGAATGGAAGGGGGTCCTCTACTTTATATAGGGTTGAGTGTGAGGCTGGAGGGGTGTGCTGCTGGGTGTGCGGCTGGCTTGGCCGCACACACTAGTGTGCGGCCGCACACACCTCTCTTGATGTGTATGGTTGGATTTTGTGATGTCACACCGTTCCTAACCCTTCCTAAGGTCCATATCTAGGTTATATTAAGCCTAAAACACTAGCACGGTCTCAATATACTATTAAAAGATGCTAAATTCAAGTGAATTATAGACATATGGATCAATTGCTCAGTGTAAAAGTATCAGGTTGTCACAATGTCAAAGCTAGTGGGAGCATAAGTGTTATGTTTATAATAATCATCATGATAGTGGGAGCATAAATGGCATGATTGTATGATTATTATGGAAGGTATTGCAAGTTAGCAATATTAATTATAGAAAAACAAAAGTTACACCTTACAAAGTCGTAAGAGTTGTAAAGTTGTTTTGCAATAATTAAGGGAGAGAATATTATGCTTCATTTCAAATCTAAAGCCATAGGTTGTGGAATGTTAATAATTTAGTCAAAGGTACATAGTGTGTTCTTAAAATTCGATTATGATTACGGCATTCCTCTTCACAATTCGAATTTTGAGAACATGGCAAATAAAATATTATGGCAGAAGATTGATAAAGTATCAAATCTTTATGTAAGACACTATGCATCATGTCCCATACGCTTCAGGTATACAATCGATTGCAAATGCCATAATATTTGACCATTCTAAAATTTTCCAAATGTCTAGCGCATTTAGAGGGAAAAAGGACAAGAATCGGTTTTGACTAAGATAATTAAACAACTATCAAAGGACAATCCAAAGTTCGCCGAGGATTGGTCGCTTGTGAGTAGTTGGAAGTATAGTATTGGATGGACCATATCGACATTATTATGAATAGAAAAGATTCTATTTAGAATGAGTTGTCATATGGTAAATATGGAAACGTTTCCATATTGGAAATTGAATATTGAAAACCTATGACTAGATTAGAAACTTTTATGCAAAAGGATGTTCAAAGGAATGTTCTTTGAGTGAGAGACATCATATCTAAGGAATTGTATTGTAACAATCTTCGATAGAGGATTTTGTAATATCATTGGCAATAGTCATTGTGACTTTGGTGCAGTGACATTACGTAAGGATCATTGCATAAAATGTTAGAATCTAGCATATTCTATAAGTAGCAAGAATTTGAGATTCTTTCACTTATGGAAAAGGATTTGGAGTTGTGAAATGAGTATGATTGTAAATGTGTTCAATGTGATCTAAAGTAAGAACCATAGGTAAACATTGTGTGCATGCTAAGAGCATGGGACAAGTGTAATAATTCAAGTAAGAAGTTGATTACCCGAAACGACAAATAATGAGTAATCGATATGGTGATAAATAAAAGGTGTTTTATTTATACTCAAACGTTTGAGGCCATATATGATTAGTATTATTCTTGTGTTTCACTTTGCATGTTTTGACTTCCTGAATAATTTAATTGGTTGAGAACAGTCAAATTATTCAAACGGGCCACAATCGTTCATATGTTGGAAGTAGGTATGAATAAAGACTGTCGTGAATTGGTGTGTGGATTGTCTAAAAAAAGTATTAGAAATGTTTGCTACAACGTTCATGAATGCTTAGGAATATGATTTGAGCATTGGATTAAACCCACGCTCACTTGGATCACTCCATGAAATGTATCACGAGTGATTGGTGAGACGATAACATCTTTTATTCTTGAAACCGAGATGTGTGAGTTATATCTTGCAAATCGATTGCACATTGATAATATGTAAACGCACCAGTAACTTGGTGTCATAAAACATATTGTTATGTGTGATTCGGTGAGTAAGTGCAAGCAAGCATTGTATCAAAGTTTATCCGTTACTTTTATCCAAAGTAGGATAAAAGAGATATCTTTGGGCCCCTCGATGATTTAGTGATGACAAACGTAAATGCTCGGCCGGGCTAGGGCTAATTTGATTTGTTCAATTAGTCAGTCGTCGTAAAGTGGAAGTCGAGAAATAGTACAAAGAGAATGATTAGAAATCATGTCTTATACGATATCTAGAATGGAGGAATATATGATCCCTTATCTAAAGGACATGCGTATCTGATAGGATCAGAGTTGACAGCGGCTTTGGAAAGCTACGATTCAAGATCAGGATATGAAGTTATACACATAATAGTTACTGGACTTATCCAAGTGGGAGACTGTTGGATTAGTGTCTAAGTCCATAACTATTTTGGTATGTACTTGACCCGATGGTGCATGGTCCTTTTGGGTTGCCTTCACCAAAGCAACTTGATAGGATGAATTATGGAGAGAAAGGATTAAATATGATTTATTAATATATTATGAGAATAATATATTAAAGGAGAAATCAGATTGTTTAATTAATATTAGTCAATAATTAATTGGTAATTAGTTTTGTGACTAAAAGAGATTAATTAAACTTAAGGGACTGGAATTGTAATTATAAGATAATTAAACTATGGGGAAACCAATAAGAAATCGTCCAAGGCCTTAAGGAAAGGCGTCCATGGGTTGCTTAGGGCTTAAGCATCCAAATTAGGGTTTCCTTGTTAGATAACCCTAATAGCCTCACTATATATAGAACCCTTAAGGCTCAAAAACGTGGGGAACTTCTCTTTTAGGGTTAGAACACGTTTTGGGCAGCCTCCATCCTCTCTCCTCCTCATCCTCTTGCTCTTGGTGTTTGTGAACCATTAGAGTAGTGACATTTGTGACTCTAAGCTTTCTAAAGTCAATACAAGAAGGATTTGTGATTGTTATTGCTACATAACAATCAAGGTAACATATTAAACCCATTCTTATGTTAATATGATTACTTGTATGCTAGAATTAGGGTTTATAGTCTTGGATAACTTGCATGTACAATAGAGAAACCTAGATCCAAGCATTAGGGTTTGTATGAGCACATAGGATGTTCTTGTGGCCAAAACCCATCAGTTTCCTATGATTTGCTCCGGAACAGCAATTGCGAAGCCTTAGCAGACTCCATGGTCAATGAGAGCTTCAGCTAACTGTTTGGCACTATCGAAAGTGACTGGTTTCGAAGCTGGTACACTTCCTTGGATATGGGGTGACAGTCCCCAGATGTACCTCTCGATCTTCTTGCTCTCTAGAGCAACCATCCCTGGGGAAAGGACTGCCAAATCACTAAACCTATTGGTATAGGTTATGATGTCCGAGCCTACCATAGTAAGGCCCCAAAGTTCCTGCTCTAGCTTTTGTACTTCACCCCTTGGACAATACTATTGCATTAACATTTGTTTTAGATTCTCCCAGTCCATGGAATTAGCGACTACCAGAGTTAGTGACTTGACATGGCCATTCCACCACGTTAGAGCTCTCTCGGAGAATGTACAAGCAGCAAACTTTACCTTGCTCTCTTCTAGACATGCACAGATCTTGAAAACCGCTTCTGTTTTCTCTATCCACTGCGATAAAGCCATTATCCCTCTGGATCCATTAAAAGATATGTGCTTGCTATTGGTGAAGTCCTTGAAGGTGCAATCCCCTGAACGACCCTAATGTTGGCCATTCCTAGAGCTATTTATTCCTCCTATGGACCCATTATTACTCATTTATTCCATTGATGTTGTCACTGCAGCTGTTACAACAGCTATTAAGATGACATTATCCATTGATGGAGGTGTTGGTGGTGGAGGTGTTGCGTTGTTGACACGGCGTGTAGATCTAAGGGGTGGCATCGTGTTGCTAAAGAAATAGAATGAAAACCATAAGTCTTTAATGATTGGAAGTTGTGTGTTAATAAATTTGATATATTCATCACTTTATGAATTTGACTGACCTACCCAAGGTTTTAGAGCATGATTCATAATAAAAGTTTGTATAGTGATAGATTAACTAACGAATCTGAGTGGTATTCAATGAATTAACACACAAAGGAATTTCTTCATATATATTAAACATACGTTGAGTTACATTTTGAAGTTAGGAAAGTTTCAACCCTTCAAAGGGTCTCCGATACAGAAGTTAAAGAAAACTAAGACTTTTAGCCAAGTTCCTATTCTATAACAAAATTTTTGGGATTCGGGCAAGTACTACTTGCAACGTAGGTTGCGCTTGGAGCTCGACTCTGTGTCTGATTGCTTTGGTTCCATAAGACACCTATCGAAGGCGGCTTACTGTTCCCTCATTTCCCTTATCTCAGAGATGGGTACAATCAGTTGCTCTTGGAATGTGTCGGTGCGGAGTTGAGCATTATCCTGCAACCTGTCCAGTCGACGGATGTCGAAAGTGTGAACTTTTACTCCCACTTTGACTTCACGAATCCGGTTTGCTTGAACCCCGGATTGATAGGACTGGTTGGATAGTTTTCCCACCATGACTGGGAGTGCTCGATCGGCTGAACCTCCAGCCCTGACATTGTATAAGTCCCGAGACATACCGTAGGGAGGACGTAATCCTTGCTATCGGCTCCAACGGTGACTGTGACTTCCCCAAATACGAGTTGGTCCCTGAAAGTTTCTCCTAAATGCGGGAGGTTGAGTGACTGGTTGATTGATTACTTCTAGCTTTGAGTCTGTCCCAGAGTGCTCCCCTTCCTCCAACTCTATAGCTTCCTCATCTTCTTCGGGGTCCTCCTCTACCCATCCTCCATTGCCCTGATTCGGGTAGTAGGGATCCCTGGGTGGATAGAATCCAGCCATTTCGACTGTACAAGAATAGGGTTATAAAAATTGTCCAAAATTTGAAACATGTAAGTCTAAATATGTAGGTTAAACTATTGCATTTACCAAATACTCCTATAGTATTTAAATTTGTATGTTTGATACTAGTGTTATTTTGGTAAGTTTTGACTTGTTTCTCACTACGACCATTCCTCGACATACATTAGTCCGATCTCGGATAAATATAATTGATCAGACTATATTCGTCCCAAATCCGATTACATATTTCAAGTCCTAGTCGTGGTGTCCAACTTGTCTTAATACTTGTTGTATAGTTCTAACTATGAAAATAAATCATTGCATGCATGTATTTGTGCTTTTTCGTCCCAATAACTTAAGTTAAATGAAACGCAGTTTAGGTGTAACAACGTTTTGTTAGAGAATTTTAGTCCCTATGCATTTATATTTTGTATATCTTATGTGGTTCGATATACTTAGTGTAACATACACGTTCAGTTATCGTGTATTTTAAATTATAGAAGAGAATAATATTATGAAATATTTTGTAAATTTGAATTTTGAGTTTTAACAAATGGTTTTTACTAGAAATAAAGTAAAACTATGGTTAGAATCATTTAGAAAGTATTGGAAGTCTTCTGAGACTCTAATTAAATGTCATATAGTGAAATTTAGCAAAAATATAAAATTTGAAATAAGTAAAATTTTATTATTTAAAGTTGTACATAATTTCGTTAGAATCATTTAGGCGAAAACCTCATCTAAATCTGAGTTATAACGAACAAGTTATGAACAATCGAAGATCCGTGACAAAACCGGCACGGCGTCGAATGACGTAAAAAGTGAGTTTTTGATAAACTACTTTTTAGCCTTGGTGATCTAAATGAAAGTTGTAGTATTTGTTAAACCGAGAATATTGATAAAAAGAACGCCGAAATCTAACATTGTATGAGAAAGTTATGATTTTTCTAAGTTTCAAAATACCAGTAGGCAGCTAAAAACTCGAAATAACGATCGAGCGATATTTAGCCGACACAACCCAAATGAGAATTGAAGGTCTCATCAATAGTAGTATAACGGTAAAAAGTCTGACGAAAACGGACGTCGGATGAAGAAGTTATGAATTTTTAACGGAATTTCCTATCCCGGTCTGTTAAAAATAATAATATTAAAAATAAAGTCAAAATTAACCAATGGAGTCTAAACGAAAGTTGTAGAATATATTCTCGCCTACGCGTTCATATAAAGAACATCAAAACGGAGCCCGTACGCGAAAGTTATGGATTTTAGAAGTTCGGGGCTCAATTTCCGAGGAATCTCGCATGGAAAAGGTCGAATCTCGCATGGATGGTTCGGAATTGGCCACGTCACCTCGTCCGAAGCAGCTGCGTCACCGAGTCATGCCGCGTTTGAGCCGATGACTCGGCGCGATCCGAGCCTCGCTGGCCCATCGCATGCGAAGCCACCGGGAGCCCCTCGTTGCTGCCACGCGCCTCGCTTCTGCTGCTGCCATCTATCCGATCTCGGCCGACCTTCAGACGATATAAAAGGGTGGTTGCGATCCTTCCTGAGTAAAATGATATTTTTGCTATTTTTCACCCAAAAATCAATATTCTTACTATTTTGACATCCCCCGAAGCCCCGATGTCAATTTTAGCTCCCAAAACACGCCCCGAAGTGCTCGAAGACCCCAAGAAATTATATTTTTTCAGTTTTGAAGCCCAACCCTTGTAGTGCCCGATTTTCAATAAAGCTCCCGGTTTTCAACATAGAAAGTCATATTTAAAGCCGAAGTGCTGCCCAATTTACTATTTTAACCCCCGGTAAATTCAAGATGAGTTCAATATATAGGTACAATTGTTTGTTATGTGTTATATATGCTATGTGCTTTTCCGTGTTATCATCTCCTGTTTTTATTTCTGCTATTTTATAGCAAGGCTATACCTCTGACCACGAAGTGTATGACATAGGCATCACTTGGGTATTGGTATATACCATTGACCATGAAGTGTATGACATAGGTATCACTTTGGCTTCGGCAGTATGCTAAGATAAGGCTGAAAGCCTGAATATTCTAGCAAAATGATACTCCTGAGTATTTTCTATGCCAATTGTGCTGATGTTTTATTGATTGTATATCAAGTATGGAAATTCTTATGCCTCATTGTTTGATATGGAAAGCTTTTTTCATGATTCACATATGCCTTTGTTGTTCCTTGTTCCTCCTTGCTTCTGCCATATGGAAATGTATATATTGGGTAACGTTATGTTGTATCTATTATTGAACTCACTAAGCGTCACCGCTTACCCCTCTCAATGTTTAACAATTGCAGGAGATAAATAAGCAGTGGGGTAGTATACTGTTGGAAGATTAGAATAGTTTGTAATAGTACTTTTGTACTTCAGTTTATGTTTGTATTAATTACAATATCCTGGGTTGTTATGTAAAATATTAAAACATAGTCAGTTTGTATCCAATCTTTGTAATCAAACTATCAATGTAAAATATTGTTTTATAAATATTCTTGTAGCATGTTTTGGAGTAACTATATTGTCATGTATGAATGTTTCTGTCTTTCGGAAATACGAAGGTTTAGGGTCTTTCAATGATAGTATCAGAGCAGTGGTTTTAGTGAACTAAATTCCATGGATTGGTATTTAGACTTAAACTATTGGAAGTTCAATATATGAACTGAATCATTGTAAGTATATGGATACAAACCTTAGGAAAGACTTAAGTGAAGTATTAGGTTATAATAAATCCTAATATTCTAAGATGCTATGTTACTCCTAAATTTCAGAGTGATGGCTGAACAAGTGAGTAGCCATACCCTAGAGGTGGGTGGAGGTCCTCAACCTGAGGAAGTAAATACTCTAGTATCTCCTCATGAGGAGCGATTCTTGGGTAAACTTAGCGGTGTTATTCGGCAGACTCTCAAAGAAAATAAAAAGAATAATGATAAAGGCAAAGAGAAAGCCACTGGAAAATCTTCGGGAGAGAAGGCGAGACATCCCTCATTCAAGACTTTCAAAAGGCCCGTATGTCCAATGAAAGGTGTTAGATGCTTTTCATGTGGTGTTACTAGCCACAGGAAGCATTTCTGCCACACTTTATTAGTTAGAGGGCGGAGAGTCAAGCTTCTAATCAACAACCAGCGAGAAATCAAGCTCCTGTTCAACAATCAAAGGGTACTCCAACCAAAAAGGAGGAGGTGCCAAAAGATAAGGGTCTTGCATTCCAAATTACCACAAAGGAGGCATGCGAGGACCTGAATGTTGTGACGGGTACATTTCTTGTCAACTACATACCTGCTCACATCTTATTTGATTCTAGTGCCTTAGATTCTTTTGTGTCTTCTAAATTTGCGCATTCTTTTCAAACTACTTGCTATGCACTCACGCAACCATTTCACATAGATACTGCAGGAAGTATATCATTACTTGTTGATAAAATCTGTAGGGATTGTGTCATAGAAATAGAAGGCTATTATTTTCTTGCTAACCTAATCCCTATCTCCTTACCCAACTTTGATATTCTTCTCGGCATGGATTGGTTGTCAAAGAACCACACAGAGCTCTTGTGTTACGAAAAGATGGTACGCATCCTATTGAAGGGGAAGATCCTATTTATGTCTACGGTGAACAAAGGATCTTAAAAATAATTTCTTTCCTCAAAGCTCGTTAATTTATATCGAAGGGTTGCCCTATCTATCTGGCCTATACAGTTGATATCTCAAGAGAGGAGAATAAAACTGTGAATGATGTTCCCATTGTTAACGAATATCCTAATGTTTTCCCAGATGAATTACATGGACTTCCTCCGGAAAGGCAAGTAGAATTCCAAATCGACCTTGTGCCTGGTGCTGCTCCAATTGCGAAGACTCCTTATCGTCTTGTGCCAACTGAAATGAAGGAAATGATGATCCAACTGCAGGAATTACTTGAAAAAGGTTTTATTCGACCGAGTACCTCTCCCTAGGGAGCTCCGATATTGTTTGTCAAGAAAAATGATGGATCATGATGGGTATTGAGCATTCTAACACTCCTATGGTGTACATGCAACCCTAGAAACCTTGGATCTATGTTTTCTCTAATACACATGCAAATTTGATTTTCTCCAAGGTTTACTTCCTAACTAGCATGGCATGGGGAACATGTAATATAAAACTAGTAGATGTACATACCTTTGTTGTTGCTTCTTTCTTTATGCGTTCTGCTTCTTCAGCTTATCTTGCCACACGAACATTATCATCTTCATCATTGCGTCGACTTTTGCGTTTCAGCAAGTTGGCAATGGTTTCATTGTCTTCTTGTTCATCCTCATCAGCAAGTTTCTTGCCTTTATCCTTCACACCCGAACCAGAGGCTTGACCTACAGGAGGAAGTTCGGTTGTGTGAGTTGCCTTTGAGGAATGAGGTGGTTGCGATCCGGACTCCTTTTCTCCCCCTTGTTTCGGATTGGACATGAAATCGGGTAGCCCTTCAATTTTACTAAGCAGATCCAGGGCAGGAGCGAGCTTCTCTGCAAGGGTACGCCTCACATAATGATTTAGGATCGGATCGTGTGCTTCGAGGATGTTGGATATGGATGAGTGTACATACGAAACACACGTCTTGATGACCTCCCGTTCGGATCGAAGAGCGTCAATTTGTTGTTGAGAATTGGAAAGTTGAGCACTCTTGACCTTTAGGGCAGTGGTCTTCCTTGCCAAGACATCCATCAACGAGTTCTCAGCAGCCAGATCCTCTTGGAGTTTAGAGAGGCGCTCGTCAATAGATGCACGGAAGGCAGAGTTGTCGTCTGTTAGAGATTGACGAAGTGTGGCAAAGGACTTCAACTCTGTAGAGACAAACGTGGCCAACTGTTGAACAATTGGTTCCAACGTAGTCTTGGTAGCAGTAGCACTCTCCTGTAAAGATTGTAACAGGGTAGAGGCATCAGAGAATAGTTTATCGACTTTTGCGGTCGCAGCCTCACAAGCTTTCGTCGAGGCATCAATGGCGGCGGTTGCAGAACCGACCGAATCTTGCTGAGCCCTTGAGAAGGCATCAACAATCTTCTGAAGAGCAGCTTCAGAGAGAGATGATTGAGAGTTGGAGGAAGAAGCAATGAGCAAGTCAACCTTGTCATGTAGCTCCTTAAGATGTTTCTTTGTTACCGGAGCATCCTCATCATCGTCGCTTTGCACTTGAAACGGACTGTAATAGACCGAATCAAATGTCATGTTTTCCCCGCCAAGGAAAGGGTTATCTCCGTCAGAGGCTTGACCGGGAGATGGTGGTGGTGGTGAAGCTGGGGGTGTAGTGGTATGAGTAGGTTCAGGTTGAGTGGTTTCGGGTGTAGGTGTAGGGGTAGGTTCAGGTTGTGTTTGAGTAGGGGTAGGTTCGGGTGCTTTTTGTGTTTCGGTTGTGTGTATGGGTTCGGTTTCTAGTGGAGGTTCGGTTGCATCGGTATGAACCCCCGTATCAGATATGTTGGTTGTAACCTTTGCAGTGGATGTTGTTGTTGCATCTGTGAAGATGGGTGGTGGCATTGGGAATGAGGTTTTTGGAATGTGGGTAAAAGGGTTTATGGTTGGAATGGAGGTAGGAATTGTTTGAGTAGGAGAGGGAATTGGAGAAGTATGGATTTGCATTTCAGGGGTGGGTGATCTGGGTGGTGTGTTGCCTCTTGGAGGTGTGTTGCCTCTTGGAGAGTCGTCAGAATCCGAACTCTCACCCTCCGACTCACTAGAAGAGGAAGCGATAATCAGCTTTCGCTTTGGTTGTGTCTTTCGCATCTTCTGCTGCGGTGACTGAGCAACTTTGGTTGGTTTCCTCTTCTGAGGAGAAGGGCCTTTAGCCCCTTTCGCCACCTGTTTGCCATTGTCTGCCTTTTTGCCTCTCGGAGCAGGCTTATCGGCATCGTGAATTGATTTGAGCATCTCCGGCGTGAGATCCCTCGGACCAGATTTCTTGAACTCTTTGTAGGTCCGGATGATCTTGCTGTCAGCAGGAACATCAGCGTACATGGTTTCCAGAATGGAACCATTGAAAGGGAATTTTGATGCATCGGAGACGATGATCTTCGTGGTGTGGAATGTACCAATCGAAGACATCGGTGCGCCGGCGACAGTGGGAATGCTGTACTTGTCCATGACCCACTTCGTAATCAGGGTCCAAAACCTTGCATACGACACCTCAGAATGCCGTGAATAAGAGGATAAACTCTGGATGAGTTGTTGCCAGAGAACAATCCCATAGTCGACATTAATGCCATTGTAGACACCGTACAAGATGGACAGGAATAGTCGACTGGAGCCATCTGAACCAGAGCTTCTTTCTGAGAGACCCTTGAATAGCACAGTGAACATTTCGTTCCACTGTGGCGGCAAACACGATTTCTTGAACTTGGCGACGGAAGTTAGCGCCTCCGTATATTAGGTTATCGATTGATAGAGTAACGATTGAGTAGACGATAGCTTCACAGAATAATTTCTTCATCGTTCATGTAAACCCTAAATTCTCTACAGTAGAAGTTCTTTATCGAGCTCTGCTGAGGATTGTTGATTAATCATTCGCACTTTTGATCCATTCTTGTGTTCGTATTGTTTTCTGGTTTATTACTTTACCTGTTTTAAAGATCTAATCGATCTTCAAGTTACTTTTTAACTTATCAATTGGTATCAGAGCAGGAGGCTGTGTAATTGATACACTTCTTTTTTGTGAAAAAGGTTTCGATTAGGGTTATTCCGCATTTACTGATATTTATTGAGCCGTCATCTCATAATTGACGTATCTCGATATTTATTGTTTTGCCCTAATTTGATATATTACAAGTCTGATCTTTGAACAGGTTATTCGATCAATTATGGACGAGTCGCAATCCAATCCCATTAATATTTCGAACAACATTGGATCAACAATGAAGATTCCCATCTTGTACACCCATGATTATGAAGTCTGGGCGCATCACTTTGAAGATTTTGTTATAGGATCTGAGGAAAGTGGATACCTCATCTGGGAAGCAATCGTTTCTGGACCCTTTTCTCATTCAGCAACTTCAAGGATTATTAAAACTCAAAATGAGTATAATGATCTTTTGAAAGATGTTAACGATATTGCTCAAGACGAAAAAGATAAATTTCAGTGCAATATCAAAGCGTTAAGATTAATCAGATTCGCTCTTCAATTCGATACTTTTAGGCTGGTGAGTTCATGCACGACTGCAAAAGAAATATGGGACAGGCTATGAGAATTGTACTCTACGGACGAAGATCTTGAACACTCCATTCAAACCTTACTCTTGTCCGAGTTTGGTGAATTCAAGCAAGGAGCCGAAGAAACCGTGACTCAAACATTCGATCGCTTCAATCATCTTCTTAGCAAGATGATTAAACATGACATAGAAAGGAAGCTAATTGAGCAGAAGGTTACATTTTTGAACGGACTCAGATCTGAGTGGAGAGCAGTTGTGTCCACAGTTAAAGCGCACGAGTAATTTAAATCCTACTCTTTGGCGAAACTGGTGGGCATCCTAAAATCTCAAGAAAAGATCGTGCTACAGGAGAAAAATGTGGTTTCAAGCCTGGGTTCGTTGGCCCTCCTGTCCAAAAGCAAAGCGGTGATGGAAGAAGAAGACCTCAACTTGGAGGACTATGACCTCACTTCTGAGGACTATGCTATGATGGTGTGAAACCCCAAGAGGTTCATCAAGAAGAGATTCCCCACCAACAAAAATCGAAATTGGCAGGGGAGTTACAGTTCTGAAAAGGTCAAAGATGAACCGAAGGCTGAAGAATCAAAGAAGGAACCGAAGGCTGAAGGAGATTCGGGAGTGAGCTGCTATTACTGTGGAGGAAAGAACCACTATGCAAAAGACTGCGTCCTCAAGAAAATGGTAGAAGAGGATGATGAAAAGGATGAAGAAGCTTTGTTGCAGAAAAAGCTGGATGAAATCAGGAAGAAGAAATCTACTGCTAACCCTTCTATGAATGCGTTAATTGTGCAGGGTTCGGTAGCTGATGATGAGTTCGGTGGCGTGGAGGTCTGGTCAACCGACTCTGAAGATGATGAAGTAAGGAAACCTTCTCATGGAAAGGCTTATGTGGCGAAAGAAGAGAGCAGTGGAGGAAAGTGCTTGATGGTGTCCGACGTATCTCAGATGAGGGGATACAACACTGATGGTGGGAACGAAGACAAGAAGGAGCAACAGAATTTGTGCTTTACAGCTAAACCGCTCAGCGTGTAGTTCAACGAGCTTGATGAACTGATCAAGAAGGTACAATCCGTTTTTGTTTCATTCAAAGTCCCACAATGCTCATACGAAAAAGAATTAAAAAGTGTTAATTCAAGAATCTCTCATCTAGACAGTAGTTTAACTCAAACTCGAGTCACCAATTCTAACCTAACTGACCAATTAAGCAGGGTGTCTTCGAAGAGTGTGGAACGGCGGATGTGGATCGAACTGAAGGAGTCCGAGTTAATCAAAACAAAAGATGAAAACATTTATTTGCAAAGAGACAATTTAAAGCTTTTAAAACAACGAAATGTTTTTTGTTTGATCGCTAAACGTCTTTACACTAATATTACTCAGCTTCATTTGGATTGTGAAATAGGACGAAAGATTCATCGCATGATTTTACCCTTCCTTGAGTTTAAGGAGGATGAAATTGATGCTGAAGCGTATAATTGTGAAAGTGTTAATTCATCTGAGGATGTTAATCCGACGTATATGTATGGACTGGACAAAATCGAATCTTTCATTAAGTCCAAGGACCATAAGGACATGCTTAAAAACCTTCTGGATGAAAATGATAAACTGAAACTGAGAACCGAAACCATACAAAAATTTGACTCATTGAACGCCAACTTGAGCTTAGAAAATAAAATTGATGTTGAAAATGCATCTGAGCATAATGAGGACGACAATATGAGTGACATTTCTGTAGAGGACACAGTTGACTGTTCAGAATTTGTCAAGAGCGAACCCGAAAACCACAAGAATCTCATTTTAGAAAATTCAGTGGAATTCGCTCGTATGTCCCAACAAAAGTCCCCGATTCTTGCAGAGAAGGCAGTAGTATATCAAAAGGTCAGAACTACTCCAAATCAGGTGTATAAGGTCACAGGCATAACCGAACATCAGACTGCTGAACTCACAGCTATTGTAAACGAAGACAATGTTGATGGCTGTGACGAGTTCTTCTGGTCAGCTCCCATCGACAACGCTGATGAAACGGTAGGTTTGTCTGAAAGGACTTCATGGAAAAGCAAAGGCAGATATGTGCCAGAACCTTTGAATAAACCTGATAGCTTCGATGTGCCAAGTACTAGTGGTACAAAAGATGTTCCTCAAGAAAAAAGAATTCATGCAAAAGAAGTCACACCTCCAAGTGAAACTTCATCAGTTCAGAGTGAACCAACTAAAGAAAAACAGAAACCGAAAGCTAATATCCATCATCAACCGCAACAGATGAGAAATCAAAAACAGCAAAGGAATCAGAGATACAGGAAGAATCTCTCTGAAAGAAAACAGTTTTGGCAATCTCAGAATGCCTATTTCTCACATCAAGACAGGAACTTAAAGTCAGAGAAAAGTCCTGTTGAATCACAAGAGAGCAATACCAACCGAAAGCAGAGGTTCGGTTTAGAGAAAAACATCAACCGAAAGCAAAGGTTCGGTTCTGAGAATGA
Organism: Lactuca serriola; assembly: GCF_051521515.1. Lineage (NCBI taxonomy): Eukaryota > Viridiplantae > Streptophyta > Magnoliopsida > Asterales > Asteraceae > Lactuca > Lactuca serriola. Next base: position 115,255,531 of record NC_136412.1, read on the forward strand.
CTCCAACCGAAAGCAGAAGTTCTGTTCAGAGAACTACATCAACTGAAAGCAAAGGTTCGGTTCTGAAATCAAAAGAGATCAAAATTCTAGGGTCGGTCCCACTGATGATCAAAAGCAAAAGGGTCACCTAGAGTCTCCAACCAAGAAATCATCTCAATCCAAGCTCTCTCATTCTAACTCTTCTAATTCTTCAAACTCTTCTCCACCTCGTTCCAAATTCCATTATGTTCCTTCTCAAAAATCTCAATCATCAGCTGAACAAAAAGGAAAACAGAAGGTTTCGTCAGTTAAACCAGAGTCCAAACCAAAAGCCATGAATCCCAATAAAATTAAGGTTTTCACCATCAAAAAGAAAGATGAAACAACACTAATAAAAAGAACATACCTTGTTGACATCTCTCTTACTATTCCTGTTCCTGTGAAAGGCTCACGTGGACCCAAGAAACTTTGGGTTCCTAAATCTGCTTAATTTTTGTAGGTTATCAGTGACGAGCAGTTTGACGAAGAATGGTACATTGATAGTGGCTGCTCGCGTCACATGACAGGGAATACAGGTCTCTTTCAAACGGTGGAAATGTCAAGTTCGGGAACAACTCCTTCGGCACCATAAAAGGCTATGGAATAATTACAAACGGTGATTTCACGATAAGGAAGGTCGCATATGTGGAAGGACTACAACACAACCTCATCAGTGTATCTCAGCCTGTTGGAGGTACCGGTCTCAAAGTCGCATTCGACGATGAGGGTTCTGAAATAATTGAGAAGAAGACGAAAAGAGTTATTCTCAAATTGGAGCGTAAAGGCGAAATGTTTCCTCTAAACCTTAAACCCATCAAAGGAAATCCAGCTATCTGCCTATTATCCAAAGCACAATCTGACGAAAGCTGGTTGTGGCACCGAAGGCTCTCTCATCTTAACTTTAAGGATATCAACAAACTTGTCACTGGAGGTCATGTTCGAGGTCTTCCATTGCTCAAGTACGATAGAGATCATTTGTGTGCTGCATGTGAAATGGGGAAGCAGAGTCGTCAAAGTCACCCATCTATAATAAACACTAAAGTTGTTGAACCACTAGAATTACTTCATATTGATTTGTGTGGTCCATCATCTATCGAAAGCATTGGTGGTAGCAAGTAAATTCTTATTATTGTCGATGATTTTTCGCATTTTACATGGGTGTTCTTTCTGAAGCTTAAATCTGAAGTGACTCACAAGCTAAAGGTGTTCATCAAGCAGATGGAAGTACAGCTAAAGAAGGTCGTTCGCAACATAAGGAGCGACAATGGATTGGAGTTCAAAAATAAAGAATTCGAAGAATTCTTGGCAGAAAAGGGAATTAGTCACAACTTCTCAGCTCCCTACACACCTCAACAGAACGGAATTGTCGAAAGACGAAACCGATCTTTGTGTGAAGCAGCTCGAACCATGCTAAGTTTCGCTTCCTTACCTTTATATTTTTGGGCTGATGCTATTTCTGCTGCTTGTTTCACATAGAACAGGTCATATCTCAACAAGCGCTTCACTCTCACTCCATATGAGATCCTCAACAATAGGAAACCGAATGTCAAGTTTTTCCATGTGTTTGGTTCACGGTGTTTCATCTTTAATTCTAAAGAACACTGCAACAAGTTCGATGTCAAAGCCGACGAAGGGATATTTCTGGGCTATTCTCTCACTTCTAAAGCGTACAGGGTATTAAACAAGCGTTCGAGGAAAATAGAAGAAACTTATTACGTGACCTTTGACGATAGCTATGTCAAAAAGCTAAAGGCCAACGAAGACACAGCTGGAGAAATCTTTCCTCAAACTGGCCAAGTCACAGCCTCGATCGCTAATCTATTCGAAAAGTTCATGGAGCTATTTGATGAACCAGAGAAAGCCATTCTCTCAGAAGCCAGCGCAGCAGACAACAAGGTAGATCATATGAAGCAAATTGTTGAAGATGCTGCAAGTAGAATGAATGAAGGAGGATCAAGTTCTGACGAACCTCCACCACACAATGCTTCAGTTGAGGGGGAGGATCCGCCATCATCATCTCTGTCGAGCTCACATGTTGAGGGGGAGCTAAGGTCTCAAACTGCTCCCGAAAGCACTCCACCAACCGAAAGTGTCTCACCACCCGAAGGTGCATCAACACCTGAGAGCTCAACACCACAAGAAACCTCTGTAGCTCAAGGTACTCAAGACATTCCTGAAAGCTTATCTGTCGAGGGGGAGCATGCTGATATGTCTTATGACTATGAAAGTCAATCCGAACCAGAAGAGATGATTAACGCTGAATTGGATCCAACCTTTGATCCAAACTACCCTCCTCTCATCAAATGGACCAGAGATCATCCTGTCTCGCAAGTTGTTGGTGATGTATCTGAAAAAGTTCTGACTCGATCACAACTCAAGGTAAAACAGACTTCCTTGTTTTCAAAAGTAGAATTCTGCATGTTTAACTCCTTCGTATCAAAAGTTGAACCAAAGACAGTTAACACTGCTCTTGATCACTCTGATTGGGTTCAAGCTATGCAAGACGAATTGAATGAATTCGAAAGGAACAAAGTTTGGCGACTCATTCCAACTCCTCCAGATGCCTCGGTTTTTGGTCTCAAATGCGTCTTCAGGAACAAAATGGACAAGGAAGGGAACGTGATTCGAAACAAAGCACGTCTTGTAGTGAAAGGATACTGTCAGGAGGAAGGGATTGACTATGAAGAGACTTTTGCTCCTGTAGCTAGGCTGGATTCCGTTAGAATATTTCTCGCCTATGTTGCACACAAAAACTTTGAGGTCTACCAAATGGACGTCAAGTGTGCATTTCTCAATGAAGAACTCGAAGAAACTGTGTACGTGGAGCAACCTCCTGGATTCGTAAATGAAAGGTATCCTAATCATTGTTATATTTTGGATAAAGCCGTGTATGGACTGAAACAAGCTCCGAGAGCCTGGTATGAAACGCTGACAAAGTTTTTAAAGATGTCCAAATTCAAACAAGGTTCGGTTGACCCAACCTTCTTTCGTAAGAAGGAAGGTAACCACCTTACGATTGTTCAAATTTACGTCGATGATATCATCTTTGGCTCAACGAATCCTAGCTTAACAGCTGAATTCAGAAAGCTGATGGAGACTAAATTTGAAATGAGCTCAATGGGTCCTATTAACTTTTTCCTTGGTTTAAATATTAGACAAGGACCCGAAGGCATCTTTATTAATCAGGAAGCTTACACGAAGACTCTCCTTACAAAATTTGGCATGATGGGAGATTCAAAAGTCAAAGTTCCAATGGCGTTCGGCACCAAGCTCACTCCATCCTTGGATAAACCGGCTGTTAATATTACGCTTTATCGCCAGATGATCGGTTCTTTGATGTATCTAACTGCTAGCAGGCCTGACATTATGTTCTCTGTTTGTTACTGTGCTAGATTTCAGGCCAACCCTCGCGAACCTCACATGCTTGTAGTGAAGAACATTCTACGATATCTCAAGCGAACTACCTCTTTAGGTCTATGGTATCCTTCCAACTCAGGCTTCTTCGTTCAAGCCTACTCAGATGCAGACCTTGGAGGTTATCGACTAGACAGAAAAAGCACCACTAGCGGCTGACAATTCCTTGACAGGAAGTTGGTTAGCTGGCAATCAAAGAAACAAACGTGTGTGTCTTTGTCTACAGCTGAAGCAGAATACATAGCAGCTGCATCCTGTACCTCTCAAGTGATTTGGACCCAGAGTCAACTTCGAGACTATGGACTCAATATGAAAAAGATCCCACTATACTGTGACTTTGAAAGTGCAATTAGGATCTGTCATAACCCAGTGCAACACTCTAAGACTAAGCACATAGCACTGAGGTATCACTTCATCAAAGATCATGTGGAAGATGGAAACGTTGAAATTCACTTTGTTAGAGCCACTGATCAACTGGCTGATGTCTTTACCAAAGCTCTTCCTGAAGCGTCATTCAACAAAATTCTACAAGGGCTAGTATGATGGAATCAGAGTCAGTACCACAAACTACCTCTCAAACTCACAAGTAAGAAGCGAAATAGACCGAACGTTCGGCTTCGGTTTTTGTACTCATGTACCGAAATGAACCGAACGCTCGGGTTCGGTTAGATAATCTGCACTTCACTCATCATTCAAAGGTGGTTTTCTTGGTTGTAAATTTCATGTATAAGTGTTTCTATTTCATTCCTTTTTGTCAAAAGTATTTCCTATTTGAAAATCTAATTTCTTCGATAACCGAAACAGACCGAACGTTCGGGTTCGGTTTTTCAAAATTTTTCAAAACCGAAACCAACCGAAGGTTCGGGTTCGGTTTTCCAAAATTTTTCAAAACCGAAACCAACCGAACGCTCGGGTTCGGTTTTCCAAAATTTTTCAAAACCGAAACCAACCGAACGCTTGGGTTTGGTTTTCCAAAATTTTTCAAAACCGAAATCAACCGAACGCTTGGGTTCGGTTTTTCAAAATTTTTCTCAACCGAACGCTCGGGTTTGGTTCCAAAGATTTTCCAAAGTTTTTTTTACGTTTTTTTTATCTTTTTATTTTCTTTCTCAGTCTTATTTTTTTTATCATTTATTTTTTTTTATATATCAAAAACTCCAAAAATATTTTGTTCTTTATTTACTTTTTGTCATTACTTTTACTTTGTGTGTTCGTTCGTTTATGGGGAAATTGTTGAATTAGTTAAGTGTCCCTAGAAGCATGCTGTTGTATGTGTCCAAAGCCTCATCAGATTCTGAATAATAAGCCTTAATGACTTGGTAAACACAAACCTTGTCTTCCCAATTAGGCTACCATATTTATTCTAATCGTGAGATACCTAACTCTCTTCTCACATGAGATAACAGTTTTCTGCTTGGTCCTACTTTTCACAGCAGAGGTACTTTGATTTCTTACACCATCTCTCTTACATTTCTCCATTAAATTCGTTTCACAAATGTAACCCTTGAGACTCTCAGAAATTACCACTGAGGTTTATGGTTACTCAAAAACTGTGTTTATGATCTTAGTTTCGTGTCACTACGAGCTGAGTGAAATCCAAAATTCAATACCAAATCTGAATTGACGGTGAATAATTAATTTGCTCAAGTTTTCTCTAATGAATTGACGGACGTATCTTCATGAAATCTCAAATTTTTATTTTATGTGATTCCTATGAAATTGTTAAACACCATAACATTTCTTCCCTTGGGATCCAGTTTTTAATATTTGTTGAGATTTTATATTTTCCAAGCCATTTTAAAATTATTTCCTACCTACTTGTTCAACAGACTACACCGGTCTTACAAGTACTTTGTTCACTTTCTATCTTATTTCAAGATTAGGAATGTTGAATCAAAGCAAAAGCCATCCTAAGAAGCCTAATTAAAAGAAGCCTTTCAACACTTCTTAATAAGTGTTTGATCGTCATTCAACGGGAAACCACACTAACACTTTAAGGTCTCTCTTGACTTTGAAGGAAGAGATTCGTGCCTAGGATCATTTGTTTTGTGTCTTTATTGAAATCACAATTTTTCCTAAAAAGAATTGCTTTATTTCTTTTCTTTTACACCCTTAGCACGAAAATCTTTGATTTTCCAAAATTCTGGTACTAATAATTACAGGCTTTTTCTTTGGATTGGTGATTGATTATAAGATGTGGTCAATTTTAATCCACGTGGGCGTATTATTCAAAAGATGCCATTACACTTTAAAGGGATAAGATGAAGAGTTGCTGACACAGGCGGGAGTTTAATTGATATGATTTCAAACGGCGGAACAGGGAAAGCGTGCGAATTTGAAGTGTCTAACTAACTGACGTCGCAGACGCGTGTGCGAATTTGAAACGGTTCATCTCTGGCACAGAAAGGGCGCGTGTGAATTTGAAACGGTTTATCAGAAACGACGCTTGATGGGAGGCGTGTTCTTCGGAATCTGACACTCTCTCTCATGCGTGATCATCGGTTCCACAACTGTCACGCATCAGTCACCATTTACCTCTACCATAAACCCACTATAAAAGGCGTGTTCTTTGGGCAGATCTTTCTCTCTCCTTAAACCCACTATAAAAGGCGACATCCTCTACCATTTACCTTTTTACTAGAATCAAAATTCCCAAGAGAGCAAGAATTTCCTGAACCCTAACTGTTCATCATCTTCTTCCCTCTCTTCAACAATGGCAGATTCATCTTCTGTTCACGCTACTTCACACATCCTTCCCATTCGCCCTCAGCAATGTCTCATCATCAACTTAACCCCTCACGCATATGATTCCTACATGTTCCCCATCATCGAGTGCTTAAAGCATTCGCCGATTTCTCCTGCACTTTCAAGGGTGGAATCAGTACCCATGGAGTTCCTCTCACAGATCTACGCGACGGCTCATTACGACAAAGTCGTTGACAGGAACTTCTTCGAAGTTTCTCATCACAAAGCATCCATCTCCAAGCAACGATTTGGCTCACTTCTAGGGTTTGAAGCTGACCCTTCAAGGGTTAACCTAGAAACTATTCCGATGGGCCACCTCTTCAACATGTTCTACAATATGGGGTATACGGAGGCGCTAACTTCCGTCGCCAAGTTCAAGAAATCGTGCTTGCTGCCACAGTGGAACGAAATGTTCACTGTGCTATTCAAGGGTCTCTCAGAAAAAAGCTCTGGTTCAGATGGCTCCAGTCGACTATTCCTGTCCATCTTGTACGGTGTCTACAACGGCATTAATGTCGACTATGGGATTGTTCTCTGGCAACAACTCATCCAGAGTTTATCCTCTTCTTCACGGCATTCTGAGGTGTCGTATGCAAGGTTTTGGACCCTGATTACGAAGTGGGTCATGGAAAAGTACAGCATTCCCACTGTCGCGGTCGCACCGATGTCTTCGATTGGTACATTCCACACCACGAAGATCATCGTCTCCGATGCATCAAAATTCCCTTTCAATGGTTCCATTCCGGAAACCATGTACGCTGATGTTCCAGCTGACAGCAGGATCATCCGGACCTACAAATAGTTCAAGAAATCTGGTCCGAGGGATCTCATGCCGGAGATGCTCAAATCAATTCACGATGCCGATAAGCCTGCTCTGAGAGGCAAAAAGGCAGACAAAGGCAAACAGGTGGCGAAAGGGGCTAAAGCCCTTCTCCTAAGAAGAGGAAACCAACCAAAGCTGCTCAGTCACCGCAGCAGAAGAGGTGAAAGACACAACCAAAGCGAAAGCTGATTATCGCTTCCTCATCTAGTGAGTCGGAGGGTGAGAGTTCGGATTCTAACGACTCTCCAAGAGGCAACACACCACCCAGATCACCCACCCCTGAAATGCAACTCCATACTTCTCCAATTCCCTCTCCTACTCAAAAAATTCCTACCTCCATTCCAACCATAAACCCCTTTACCCACATTCCAAAAACCTCATTCCCAATGCCACCACCCATCTTCACAGATGCAACAACAACATCCACTGCAAAGGTTACAACCAACGTATCTGATACGGGGGTTCATACCGATGCAACCGAACCTCCACCAGCAACCGAACCCATACACACAACCGAAACCCAAAAAGCACCCCAACCTACCCCTACTCAAACACAACCTGAACCTACCCCTACACCTACACCCGAAACCACTCAACCTGAACCTACTCATACCACTACACCCCCAGCTTCACCACCACCACCATCTCTCGGTCCTGCCTCTGACGGAGATAACCCTTTCCTTGGCGGGGAAAACATGACATTTGATTCGGTCTATTACAGTCCGTTTCAAGTGCAAAGCGACGATGATGAGGATGCTCCAGTAACAACGAAACATCTTAAGGAGCTACATGACAAGGTTGACTTGCTCATTGCTTCTTCCTCCAACTCTCAATCATCTCTCTCTGAAGCTGCTCTGCAGAAGATTGTTGATGCCTTCTTAAAGGCTCAGCAAGATTCGGTCGGTTCTGCAACCGCCGCCATTGATGCCTCGACGAAAGCTTGTGAGGCTGCGACCGCAAAAGTCGATAAACTATTCTCTGATGCCTCTACCCTGTTACAATCTTTACAGGAGAGTGCTACTGCTACCAAGACTACGTTGGAACCAATTGTTCAACAGTTGGCCACGTTTGTCTCTACAGAGTTGAAGTCCTTTGCCACACTTCGTCAATCTCTGACAGACGACAACTCTGCCTTTCGTGCATCTATTGACGAGCGCCTCTCTAAACTCTAAGAGGATCTGGCTGCTGAGAACTCGTTGATGGATGTCTTGTCAAGGAAGACCACTGCCCTAAAGGTCAAGAGTGCTCAACTTTCCAATTCTCAACAATAAATTGACGCTCTTCGATCCGAACGGGAGGTCATCAAGACGTGTGTTTCGGATGTACACTCAGCCATATCCAACATCCTCGAAGCGCACGATCCGATCCTAAATCATTCTGTGAGGCGTACCCTTGCAGAGAAGCTCGCTCCTGCCCTGGATCTGTTTAGAAAATTGAAGGGCTACCCGATTTCGTGTCCAATCCGAAACAAGTGGGAGAAAAGGAGTCCGGATCGCAACCACCTCATTCCTCAAAGGCAACTCACACAACCGAACCTCCTCCTGTAGGCCAAGCCTCTGGTTCGGGTGTGAAGGATAAAGGCAAGAAACTTGCTGATGAGGATGAAGAAGAAGACAATGAAACCATTGCCGACTTGCTGAAACGCAAAAGTCGACGCAATGATGAAGATGATAATGTTCGTGTGGCAAGAGAAGCTGAAGAAGCCGAACGCAAAAAGAAAGATGCCCACGACCTTCTCGAGAGTAGGAAGACTCTTTTCCTGCTTGGACTCTCGAGAGGATGATAAAAGAGGCAATCGATACTCCGAGCATCTTATGGCTTGAACCGGTAATCTCTTTTGACTGCTACAACTCCGTCGACTCTCAGTTCGACATGCCCTTAACCCGAAAGGCGTTCATCTTTCACGCCTTCGGCAACGTTGCTGAGTTCCCTCATCCTCATCCGGAGGTTGATCGGGAATTGATTGAATTCTATCTGAAGGCTGCTCAACGTTCGGGTTCTAAAGCCATACACTGAAGGGAGATTTATCAACGTTCGGTTCAAGGTGCTCAGAGGATCTGCAAAAACCGAACATGCCATCTCTTTAGCAGATCTACCGAACCTCAATCCTCATGATTGGATCGTCCTACACAACATCCTACTGACTAATGAAGCTGAATATGGTCCGATCATTGACCATCTCAAGAGGATGTTGGTGTGCTATATCATGGAGGTCGCCCTGATGGATCAGGAGATTGCAAATGTCTTCAAGAAGAAACCGAAGATATCTCCTTTTGGCTCGTCCAGTGATCTAAACCAGATGAAGATGGAAAAAATTGACCCGAGGCGAAACTCCGTCATGTTCACTAGGAGTGAAGGACAGAAATGTCTCTTTGCCTTAGCTGACAAACATCTTTATACCACTGCTTGTCTAGAGCATGTGTTGGGGATCATCCATAGATGCAAAGAAAATACAGCGGATGATATCAAGTATTTTGACGATATGATACAATGGTACATTCGGTTCAGACAGACGATTCTCGCGCTTATCTCTCGTCTGTTTGATACTATACAGAAGAAGGTTCCCGCTGCAGGCCCAAGTAAGAAGACAAAGTGATCTCTCTCCAATTTGACGCAAAGGGGGAGATTGTTGGGTAGCGTAGCGGAGTTATTTTGTATTGCGTCCATTGGGCTCGGTTAATAGTCCAATTTTTGTTACTCCGGTTTGGGCCTGTCCAACCGTGAGCTGATAGGGTTTAGTATATAATAATGTGCTTGCATGCATATTAGGTTATCGATTGATAGAGTAACGATTGAGTAGACGATAGCTTCACAGAATAAGTTTTTCATCGTTCTTGTAAACCCTAAATCCTCTACAGTAGAAGTTCTTTATCGAGCTCTGCTGAGGATTGATGATTAATCATTCGACACTTTTGATCCATTCTTGTGTTCGTATTGTTTTCTGGTTTATTACTTTACATGTTTTAAAGATCTAATCGATCTTCAAGTTAGTTTTTAACTTCTCATTCATGAGGGAAAAAGAGCCTGTAGGGTTTGAGCCAGTAGTAGTGTTGGAAGACATCTGAAATGAAGAAGGATAAGTTTAATTAGATGAAGAATCCTTAATAAGTCACCCAAATTAAATATTAAGGCTAGGATCCAACAAACTATTTATAGTTGGAAGAGGGATGCCATAATCCATACTATAAAATATTTGAAGGTAGGTAAATGACGATTTACCAATTTCCACCATAAGAACGAAATATTTTATTATTAGGTTTTATTGGATTTGAAACTCCTAGATCTTTCTGAGATACATTGAACTTTTCAATGGCATGTTTGAATCTCGATTGTGCCCTCTTAAGTTTGTGACTAGGATACCGAGGATCACAAACAAGGTGTGAATAACCATACAAACTGACTTGGTACCCTTAACTATATTACCTAATCGATGTGCCGATTAACCACACACGCTCCACCGATCTATAATAAAGTCAAGTTACCCTTTTTCCACACTTACTAGTCCATGTTAGCGTGTCAGTTAACCACACATGCTCCACTAACGACTTGGTAAGGTACAAAGTGTAATTTTATGGGCTAGCACCTATTTCACATTTTCCTAAAGTAACTAAGATTGGGAATTAATAATGTATAGTTACGTTATAATTCATTATACTTTTAATGAGAGTTAAAGTCTTATCGTACCCGTTTCGACTAACGACCCTCCACCAGTCAAGGAAGCGGTGGGTGAGAGTGGACACCCATTAAGCTTCCATTTATTAGGCAACAACCTTATACCCCCCTTATAGACCGGCTTTGTGAATGAGGCCTACTTGTGGTAAGATTGACTTATTCTTATACATATCTATATAAATAAGATTATAATAATAGTATAAGTGTTATATTTTTTAAACCTTTAAAAACTAAGGTTTAATTTGGAACTAAAGTATTAAAGTGTAAGACTTTACAAATTCCGAAACTTGAGGGAAAGTTTTGAAACTATTTCAAGACTCTTCAATTTGTAACTTATGAGTTTTAATGGTTTATAAAGTTGAAGACTCTTCATTTTATGAAACCTCCTATTCTTTAATGACAACTTTTAAATAAGTGACCTTTGGTTATCCATAATTTGAGGACAAGTTATGGACACCATCATTAGCATTAGGATCATGAATTAAACAAGCATGTAGGTTACACACAATTCCTATGATCTTCTAAAACTCATAAGAACAAATATTCATATCAAACAATTTCAAGAAATCATATTAACACATATAAAACTTGAAAATTGATAATAGTCATTTGAAATGGGTTAACATAATCATTATCACTTAAAAAATAGATTTTACAAGTCCAAAACAGTTTTGGATAATGATTCTAGCCCATTTCCAGCAACAAAACTCGGAAAACTGCCCAGCATGCACCTACTCGTCGAGTGCATGATCCTAATCGACGAGTAGGATGAATTTTGTCTTAGACTCGTCGAGTTCTCCCCTTGCACTCGACGTCGAACAGTGAACCGTTTTTTCGATTTTTCAAGCAGTTTGCATCAAATATACAGAAAACAATCCTACGCTCTGATACCACTAATAGGTTTTGAGCATTCTAACACTCCTATGGTGTACATTCAACCCTAGAAACCTTGGATCTATTTTTTTCTCTAATACACATGCAAATTTGATTTTTCCAAGGTTTACTTCCTAACTAGCATGGCATGGGGAAAATGTAATATAAAAGTAGTAGAAGTACGTACCTTTGTTGTGGCTTGGATTCCTTGAAGACTTTGTGAGCCTAGCACCCCAATTATTGTGCCTAAAATGCTTCACACAACACTACAAGACATGGAATAACTTGATAGAATACACTTGCACTCAAAATCGGTTATGCCCTCTTAGAACTCACTAGTAGTCCAATTTTGCTAGCTATTGGGCTCCTTTTATAATGTTGTCACAATTAGGGTTTTCACATGAATACCCTTAATTGTCATGACTCTTTATTTCTAATGATCCATGGGTTTGTAACTCCCATGAACTATCCATGGAGCTCCAAATGGTTATAACCCAACTCCATAAACCATGGATCATAAATCCACCATAAAAGATTAGAAGATTGTCATAATCAACCCTATATATTAAATTAGTTTCCTTTTGATCACCAAATTAATTCTAAATTAATACTTGATCAACACTAATTAAATAATACTATTATTAATTTATTAGAACTTATAATATTTTAATAATCACAAGTTTCCTTTCTCTGATTTAGTCTATCCAAGTATTGCAATGCCATGCAACCCAAATGGACCATGCAGGGTCGGGTCAAGTACATACCAAATAAAGTTATGGACTTAGACACTATATCCAACAGATCGATACGGATGTGCATTGATTACCATGAGCTGAATAAGGTGACTATCAAGAACAAGTACCCACTACCTCGAATTGATGATTTATTTGATCAACTTTAGGGTGTTAGCTATTTGTCAAAGATTGATTTAAGATCTGACTATCATCACTAGAAAGTACAAGTGCAGGATGTACCGAAGACTGCTTTTCGTACTTGATATGGGCATCTTGAATTCCTTGTCATGCCATTCGGCTTGACAAATGCTCCTGCTGTATTCATGGATATGATGAATCGAGTATGCCGCCCAATGCTCAATAAGTCTGTCATCGTATTCATTGATGATCTTCTAATTTATTCCAAGTCTGAATCTGATCATGCCATTCATATTTTTGAAATCATAGAACTTCTTCAAAATGAGAAACTATATGCTAAATTATCGAAATGTGAATTTTGGCTTCGCCATGTTCAATTTCTCGGTCATGTGATTTCTGGTGACGGTGTATCCTTAGATCCTACCAAAATCGAAGCCATTTAAAATTGGGAACCGCCTCGTAATGCTTCTGAAATTTGCAGTTTCTTAGGTCTCTCGGGTTATTACCGGAGATTCATTAAAGACTTTTCTCGTATAGCCGTACCTCTCACGAGTCTTACATGGAAGGAAGTGAAGTTAAGCCTAAGAAAAAGCTTTCTCACCCTAAAAGATCTTTTGACTCATGCTCCAATCTTATCGCTTCCAGAAGGTGATAATGATTTCTCCGTATATACTGATGCTTCTGGGTTGGGACTCGGTTGGTTGTTGATGAAAGATGGTAAAGTGATAGCCTATGCCTCAAGACAACTAAAAGATTATGAAAAGAATTATCCTACCCATGATCTCGAAATCGATGTCGTGGTATTTGCCTTAAAACTTTTGAGGCATTACCGTTTTGGTACAAAATGCCAACTGTTTACCGACCACAAGAGTCTCAAGTATATATTCAGTCAACAAACTCTGAATATGAGACTGCAAAGAGCCATGGAGCTGATCAAAGATTATGACTATGAAATTTTGTACCATCCTGAAAAGGCCAATGCTGTTGCCGATGCACTTAGCAGAAAGGTTTATCGTAATTGTATGTGTTATACTATTACCCACACTACAGTGAAGTTCACTATCCTAGATGAACTAGAGAAGTGGCAAGTTGAGGCCTTAAAGCCAGAAAATGTGAAGAAGGAAGGGATGGTACATTATGATGATGTTTTACTTGATGATCCACGAGGATTAAAAGTATTTAAGAATCGGCTATGGATTCCAAAGATTAGAGGACTAAGACAACATATTTATATGAAGCTCATAAGTCTAAGCTGTCAATAAATCCTAGTACAAATAAAATGTACTATGATGTAAGAGCTGATTATTGGTGGCTTGGATTAAAGAGAGCATTGTAAGATATGTACAGGAATGCTTAGTATGCTTACAAGTCAAAAGAGAGCACCAAAAGCCTTACGGAACTCCAGAAAGTCTTAGTGTTCCTGTGTGGAAATAGGAAGTGTCACACCCCAAAACCAGGAACGGCGGAAACGTTCTGGGGTGGAGGACGTCATGTACAGTATCGCAACAATGAATAGTAGTAAACAAGCAACAACATCATCCATTGCATTAATAATATAATTTTAATACAAGTGTGTTCTGACATGTTTAATAGACATTAAAGTATAAATCAAAATGAAAGATGAGTCTTGAACGAGCTCCATCTTCTCTAAACCTTGCATCGGTACCTGTCTACCGTTGACCTGAGGATACAAGTTATTTTGAAAGAGAGTATTAGCTATAAAGCTGGTGAGTTCATAAGTATTTTAGTGTCTGAATTTGTAAGAAAGTATTTGTACGTATGTGAAGTGTAAGTATGTAAAAGTTTTGAACCTCCTAGAAAACCCTATGTTTCCTACTAAAGTAGCCTTCTACCAAGGCAGCTAGTATCTGTGTGTCTCTTGTAAGAGTGTGTATTTTCCCAAATCCGACTATCATTAACCAAAAGCATAGCTTTTACATTAGCGTGCATTGTGTGAATGTTCACGAAGTAAATGTAATGGGAAAATATTATAGTACTGTAGTATTGTAATAAGTAACTACTGCTGTACTAACTACCTTAAACCAATTTTAATTTAAAGTAACATGTGATCGGCCTATATCCTACTACCGACTCTAGTACGCAACAATGTAAGATGTCAGAAGAAAAATGACATTTGGCACCCATAGACAATTAAGTCTTACTGTAGCTAGCAGCAAGGTGTAGGATAATCAATCCAGTATATATATATATATATATATATATATATATATATATATATATATATATATATATATATATGCAAACTCACACGCTCCCCGATTAAGGAGATTGTGGATACATGAATAGCCATAGCAGGTAAGGCCATACCCCGGAACATGGCTCAGATAACTGCAAAACTGTATATGTAATGAATGTGCTAGCCGTATTGTATGTTCTCCCTCTGTCTAGCCTGTATGTATTGTAATGCTCTTCGTGGACTAGTTGTAATGTGTATTCTCTCTCTCTCTCTCTCTCTCTCTCTCTCTCTCTCTATCTATCTAGCAAGTATTGAAATGTATTGTGTGTACTAGCTGTAATGTGCGTTCTCTCTCTATCTAGCAAGTATTGACTCACGTATGAACTGACTCATTGTATGATTCATTGCTCTAGTAATAGAATTTGTAACTTCCTAAACTACGCCTATTGTAGTTTACTAGCAATATGACTTGTACTTATGAACGTGAACGTATACCCTTGCTACCTAAGGGTATTGAATTGACTGATAGAACTTTTATGTTTATATGTGTATACATAATATATAACTGATATTTAGACGACCTTCGGATGGATAACCGATGCTCTAAAGCCACATCCCAACGAGGAAAAGGAGATAAAGCGAACTAGCCTTCCTAAGTCCTTTAAACATTAATTATATAACTATACGTATATAGGCGTGCAATTGACGATATAAAAGTATAGAAGAATTTTTTTAAAACCATTGAAACATTTAGTAACTAAGAAACGATGACTTGATGTCAGTTTATAAAACGATTTGATGGTAGTTTGTTTCATAAGAATCGTTTAAAGTATAAGGAAAACCTTTTTTTTGAAACACAATTGTAACATGGTTTGAAAAGAAACATTCAGTATGTAAGACAGTTTAACAAAGAGTTTTAAACGAGTAAAAATATTTCGGAAAGTCATTTCAAGTAATCTTTTTGGTAAAACAGCTAAAAGAGTAGTAAATCCATTTGTATGCTACTTATTAATCACATGTGATTGATATAATAACTAGCATGATTCAACTTCTATCCCCCCATAAAAGCATTTAAAAACATTTAAAATATTGATTAAGGGGGTATGAACTCACTTATAGCATGTGGTTTGACTGAACTGACTGAATAGGATGCTAAGTGTCAACTGAAGATTTGAGCACACACAAGGATCCTAATTAACATATATTAACACATATATGTAACCAATTAGTCCTTAAACAACTAATTAACCAAGATTAGACATCCTAAGACATGTAAAACACTTGATCTAAGTGCTATAAATCCTAAGGATTGTATCTAAGGGTTGTAGGACCTTGCTATTTGGTTTGGGGTTCAAGGGTAAACTCTGTTGGAGTTTACAGTTTTGTGACCATAAACCCATGGGTTTACGGTCGTAAACACATGAGTTTATAGCCGTAAACTCATGTTCTTTTTACCATTTGTTGCTTTGAAGCTCTACAAGCCATTAGAAGTAATTCTACTTGAAGCATAGGTCTATGTAAGTGTTTGTGGCAACAAATCACTCCTATATGTAGTTTACGGCCCATGGACCACTATTCCATGTGTTTACGGTCATAAACACATATGATCTAAAGTCTTTTGACGTTTTCAAGTCCTAAACACATCAAGGAAGGGGTCTAAACTAGTTTCCAAAGCTTGAGAAGGGACTAGGGCCACTTTGGCACACTTTTTAGGGTTTACGGTCCAAGAACATCTTGGACCGTAAACACCTTTGATCTTCACTTTCTTGGGTGTTTTCTTGATATATGGAAGTATAAGAAGCCTTAAGATACTCTAGGATAGAAGTACTTACAAGATAGAGGCTCGAAATGGTACCAAAAGGCCAAGAACACTAGTGTGTGTTCTTGGTGTTCTTGAAGATCTAACCTTTTGGAACATTTTTACGGATGTAAGTGTGTTAAAACACTAGATTAAGTGATATACTAACTTAAAAGGGTTAGAAACACTTACTAGGTTGAAGATCTAGGAGGAAAAATCGGATGCTACTTGAGAGGATTTGAGTTCTAACTTTGAAATGGTGAAAAAGTGTGAAAAATGGCTAAGTGCCATATTTATACCACTAGGGTTTACGGTCCAAATACCATTTGGGCCGTAAACTCCAAACTCCTGAAGTTTTTGGAACTTTATTCTTGCACAACAAACCCTAGGGCAGCCTCTCTCCTGATATCTCATAAAGGGTTAATCCTAACATACTCAAACTTATTCCAAAAAGTTTGAAAGTTTGCAGAAACTGTTCTGACTTCTATTGAAGTGAAGGGTTGTACATAATAGAAATTTCGGGTTGTCACAGGAAGAAATATCCATGGATTTTGTTACCAAATTGCCAAGACTGCTAGACAGCATGACAACATTTGGGTAATCCTCGACCGCCTGACTAAGAGTGCACATTTTCTCGCCATGCATGAAACAACTCCAATGGAGAAATACGCACAAGTATACTTGGAAGAAATTGTTGTGATACATGGTGTACCACTAAAGATCATTTCCGATCATGATACTTGCTTCACTTCTCACTTTTGGGCGAGTATGTAACGTGAATTAGGATCTCGAGTTCCTCTCAACACTGCTTATCATTCCTAGACAGATGGTGAAACAGAGAGAACAATCCAAATAGTGGAAGATATGCTTCGTGCATGTGTCTTGGAGTTCGGTGGTAATTGGGATAAATACTTACCTCTTGTCGAATTTTCGTATAATAACAGTTACCACACTTCAATCAAAAGGCCACCATATGAAGCATTATATGATCGCACATGTCGTACGCCATTATGTTGGCGTGATGTAGGATAGAAGATCCTTGGAGGCCCTGAATTGATTCAAGACACCAACGACAAGATTCAAATCGTACGAGAAGTAATGAAAGCGGCCCAGTATCGACATAAGTCCTATACAGAAAAGAGGAGGCGACCCATAGAATTTCAAGTGGGTGATTTTGTAATACTGAAGGTATCCCCATGGAAAGGCCTTATGAGATTTGGGAAGAAAGGGAAGTTGAGTCCCAAATTTGTTTGACCTTTCAAAATCATCCAGAAAATTAGAAAGCAAGCATATCGCTTGGAATTGCCTCAAGATGTGGCAGGTATTCATGATGTGTTTCATGAGAGTTATCTACGCAAATGCTTGATCAGATATGATGAAACGGTTCTGTTATCCGAGGTGAAATTGGATAATAAATTAATATACGTAGAAGAGCCTGACGATATCGTAAATGAAAGAACGACTAAATTACATAATAAAGAATTAGAGTTGGTGCTTGTCAAATGGAAACACCATCGAGGCCCAAATTATACTTGGGAAAATAAGAATGAGATAAAAGCAAAATATCCCATTTGTTTTAATCGCTGTAATTTCGGGGACGAAATCCTCAAAAGGAGGAGGTATTTGTAACATACACGTTCAGTTATCATGTATTTTAAATTATATAAGTGAATAATATTATGAAATATTATCTAAATTTGAATGTTGAATTTTAACAGATGGTTTTTACTAGAAATAAAGTAAAACTATGCTTAAAATCATTTAGAAAGTATTAGAAGTCTTATGAGATTCCAATCAAATGCCATATAGTGAAATTTAGAGAAAATATAAAATTTGAAATAAGTAAAATTTTATTATTTAAAGTTGTAGATAATTTCGTTAGAAACATTTAGGCGAAAATCTCATCTAAATCCGAGTTATAACGAAGAAGTTATGACCAATCGAAGATCCGTGACAAAACCAACACGACGCTGAATGACGTAAAAAGTGAGTTTTTGATAAACTACTTTTTAGCCTTGGTGATCTAAATGAAAGTCGTAGTATTTGCTAAACCGAGAATATTGATAAAAAGAACGTCAAAATTTGACTTCGTATAAGAATGTTATGATTTTTCTATGTTTCGGAATAGCAGTAGACAACTAAAAATTCGAAATAAAGATCGAGCAATATTTAGCCGACACAACCTAAATGAGAATTGAAGGTCTTGTCAATAGTAGTATAACGGTAAAAAGTCTGACGAAAACGGAGATCGGATGAAGAAGTTATGAATTTTTAACGGATTTTCCTTTCCCGGTCTGTTAAAAATAATAATATTAAATAAAGTCAAAATTAGCCAACGAAGTCTAAACAAAAGTTGTAGAATATATTCTCGCCTATGCGTGCATATAAAGAACGTAAAAAACGGAGCCTGTAGGCGAAAGTTATTGATTTTAGAAGTTCGGGGCTTAATTTCTGAGGAATCTCACATGGATAAGGTCCAATCTCGCATGGATGGTCCGGAATTGGCCACGTCACCTCATCCGAAGCAGCTGTGTCACCAAGTCGTGCCGCGTCCGAGGTGCGACGCGTGTTGCGTCCGAGCCGATGACTCGGCGCCTTCCGAGCCTCGCTGGCCCCTCGCATGCGAAGCCACCCGGAGCCCCTCGCTGCTACCACGCGCCTCGCTACTACTGCTGCCATCGTTCCAATCTTGTCCGACCTTCACACCCTATGAAAGGGAGGCTACGAGCCTTCCAAGGTAAAATGAGATTTTACTATTTTTCACCCAAAAATCAATATTCTTACTATTTTTGACATCCCTTGAAGCCCCGGTGTCAATTTTATCACCCGAAACACGCCCTGAAGTGCCTGAAGAACCCAATAAATTATATTTTCGGTTTTGAAGCCCAACCCTCGTAGGGCCCGGTTTTCAATAAAGCTCCTAGTTTTCAACATAGAAAGTCATATTCAAAGCCGAAGTGCTGCCCAATTTACTATTTTAACCCCCAGTAAATTCAAGGTGAGATCAATATATAGGAACAACTGTATGTTATGTGTTATAAATGCTATGTGCTTTTTGATGTTATCATATCGTGTTATTATTTCTTCTATTTTATAGCAAGGCTATACCTATGAGCACGAAGTGTATGACATAGGCCTCACTTGGGTATTGGTATGTACCGTTGACCATGAATTGTATGACATAGGCATCACTTTGGCTTCGACAATATGCTAAGATAAGGCTGAAAGCCTGAATATTCTAGCAAAATGATATTCCTGAGTATTTTCTATGCCAATTGTGCTGATGTTTTATTGATTGTATATCATGTATGGAAATTCTTATGCCTCATTCTTTGATATGGAAAGCTTTTTGCATGATTCACAAATGCATTTGTTGTTCCTTGTTCCTCCTTGCTTCTGCCATATTGAAGTGTATATATGGCGCAACGTTATATTGTATCTTATTGAACTCACTAAGCGTCACTGCTTACCCCTCTTAATGTTTAACAATTGCAGGAGATAAATAAGCAGTATGGTAGTATACTGTTGGAAGATTAGAATATTTTGTAATAGTACTTTTGTACTTCAGTTTATGTTTGTATAAATTACAATATTCTGGGTAGTTATGTAAAATATTAAAACTTAATCGGTTTGTATCCAGTCTTTGTAATCAAACTATCAATGTAAAAAATTGTTTTATAAATATTCTTGTAGCATGTTTTGGAGTAACTATATTCTCAAGTACGAAAGTTTGGGTCTTTCAGAAATACGAAAGTTTAGGGTCTTTCACTTAGTTCACTATAAACAATGCTTTGATACCAATCTGTCACACCCCTAAACCAGAATGGCGGAATCGTTCGAGGGCGGATGACTTCATGTAGTATCGTAATAGTTGAGTACATAGTAAAGAAAGTAAAACAACCATCATATATATATATAATTTAAAAGTTACATTGTTGAATGATACTTGTTTCAAAACAAATTACAATATGATGACAAAATGAGTTTTAAACTGACGCCTTAGCATTACTTCTCCAAAAGCTGAAGTTTACCTGTATTACTGAATCCCTGAGAAATACAAGTAAATTTCAAAGAATAGATCAGCATTTAAGCTGGTGAGTTCGTAAGTATTTAATGTCAATGTTTGTATAAATTTGAATGAAATTGTTTGTAGATGTTTGAAAACTCCTAGAAAATCCCATATTTCCTACTAGTATAAAAGTAGTTTTCTACCAGGACCCGACTGTTTTTCAATGTTTGCTTCTAGAAATCTAATATTTTTCCATAAGTGTGTAGTAGTTACAAAGTTCCAAAACTGTAATGCAATAGTCTTTTTCATTCCTAGAATAGTAGATTTATGTATGTATAAAATCACTAAGGCATTTGATAACCCCGTAAATCAACGTGTTTTTAATACTCCATGTGAGTTTTATAACCATGCTATTTACCCAGACTGCCTGTGACAACGTTCTTCAGGCGTTGGAATGTTATGACATTTGTCTCCCCAGACCTGCCGGTCTAACTGTGGCTAACAGTTTAGGTGCAGGATTGTCAATCCCGTATAGATCTATACACAAGTATCACGCTATCCCTACAAGAGATTATAGTATATAATACAGGACTTTAACTGCATACTTGAAAGTACGTGAAGTTGAATATCTCACAAAACTTAGTATCAAATAGATTTACGTATGAAAAGTCCAATTATTCTTGTATATGAAAGTATTTCTTTGATATAGTACTTATAGTACTTAAAATCTCATGAATATCTAGTAAACTATATCTATTATAGTTTTTCCAAATGTGTGATTCATTTGTATGATAAACCCTAGTGTAGTGTCAACTTTGTATGTAAAGCAGTGTTCTAAAAGACGCGCCATGGCATGAGGCATGGCTCCGTCGTTACGAAAAGGCTAATAACGTTGTTGTTAGGCGTGGCACGTGGCAAGGTGTGATATGACGCGCCAAGGCGCGTTATGGCATGTTATGGTGTGTGCTTTTTTGTTTGAGACATGGTTTTTTGCTCTTTGTTATGTCTTTTCCAATCGGAGATACAGGTATTGTGGTTTTCGTTAAATTTTTGTTACTAGCTATTGATCTAACACTGCTAAAAAGTGGTTATATTTAATATAAATTTATATTTATGTGGTAATATAATTTTAAATTAATACAAAATCGCCGCCTTATATCACGCCTTGAAAAACGCCATGGCTCGTCGTGGCTCGTTAAGCTTGAGGCTTGACCTTGCCGCCATGCCACGCCTCACGCCATTTAGAACCTTGATGTAAAGTATAACATTTGTAATATCATTATTGAACATTTATACTCAAGATATAAATAACGTGTTTGATATTTATATAACATGTTTCATTCCAAAAAGACAGTGTTATCATGATATGTTGTATGAGAACATTTTCATATGATAGTTATAAATCACATATGATTTATTATATAACAAATGTATAGCAAAAGATTGATGTTTTCACACGAGGATAACCGTGTGTGTACTTGTATCCCCCTCTTAAAAGAGTATAAAAGCATTTACAAAACATTTGAAAACGTAGTTATAGGGGTATGAACTCACCTGATAGATTGAAGAAGGTTAGACGAAAACCGAGCAGAACTTCGACTTGAGAAAGCGGATTTCTCAGGATTCTCGGGAATTCTCGTGACCATCGGGAGCATAGAACTTCCGTCAAGGCTTGAATATGAAACCGGAATGTCAGGATAATCTCGAGAGGTTAGAAGCGCGAAAATCGGGAGCGTTGGTGGTGAATTAGCAACCTTTGCCCTTCACCCTCGCACCCTTTATATAGGGGCTGGAAAACATGCGAACATGGGGCGTTCCTGCTGGGTACGCGGGGCATTTTCCCTATGCAGGGCGTTCCCCTGAACGTACCGCGCTCCGAAGCTGAAATTCGGCATCGCTTACCAACCTCGGATGGGATGGCAAAGGGACAGGTGTACGAGCACCAACGCGGGGCGTTCCCTTAGGCAGCGAAGGGCGTTCCCTTCGGACCAGCCTCGGAATTTGTGCCCCGAACTAGTAAAATCTGTAACTTTCGCGTACTAGATCCATTTTCGACGTTCTTTGTATGCACGCGAAGATGCGAATATACTCTACAACTCTTGTTTAGAATCCGTCGACAAATTTTTAGTTTATTTCTAATAATATATTTTTAACAGGCCGGGACTGGAAAAGTCCGTTAAAAATTCATAACTATTTCATTTGATGTCCGTTTTCGTTAGTCTTTTTACTGTTGTACTACTATTGACGAGACCTTCGATTCTCCTTTAGGTTGCGTCGGCTAAAATTCGCTCGATCTCTATTTTGAGTTTTTAGCTGTCTACTGCTATATCCGAAACTTCGAAAAATCTTAACTTCCTCATACGAAGTCAGATTTGGACATTCTTTTTATGTTTTTTTACGGTTTAATGATACCTACGACTTTTATTTTGATACCTAAAGTTAAAAAGTGTTTATTAAAACTTCGTGTTTTACGTTTAACCGTATTGACGGTTTTGCTGTGTATTTATCAAATCTATTCCTACCTAACGGAACACTATTGGATCAAATGACAAAGGCATTTTTGAGAAAAAGATGGCTTTTCTCGGAAGAAATGCAAATTGGATTCATGGAACAGGATAAGGATTTCCCATTCCTTAGCCAGAAAGATATGTGGCCATGAAAGGCGAAGGAATGGAATGCCAACAGGCGTCTATTATTGAATTCACCCGACCCGACAGTACCCATTTGGGGAACGTCCAGTACCAAAGTCACTGAATGGGTAAGTCGCCAATCCCTAAAACGGATTATGTAATGCTACGTTTTCCCCAAAGCGAGTTCGCCACCAACTGTAGCAGCACCATACGCTAAAATTTGTCTCTTTTTAATGCATTTACCCCGCTGAACCTGGGGTTTTTGATGCATACAAGTATTTTTGTTGGAACGTTGATACATAACTAATGGAATCCTTAGAGTATCCCCATTACCTGATAAAAGGATCTTGTCAGTATCGGTACAGCGCCCGAACGGTAAAATCCCCAAAATACCCTTAAAATATGTGTTATAAGATATTTTGCGATATGTTATGCATGCTAGAGTAGACTAGGTATTCATATTAGGACTAGAGTGGCCTGATTTGTGATGCCTTAGTCTAGGGGAAACCTGCTGCTATGAGATGCTTTGAGAGTGAGTAGGTAATCAGTGCATAGCAAGAATAGAGTACTCGTGATCCGGGGTCCAAGGAGGAGGACTTGGGGTGAACGTTGATGCGGTGTAGTCAGTAGTATAGGGCCCGTACTACTGAAGACACCGGATCAGTGGGCAGTCCAAGTAAGAATCCTTTGGGTATCGGAGGTCGAGTAGGGTTGCGTTATCGAGTGCGAGTATGCTCGATTGGGTCTCTGATATTTTTATGTTGTATTTCAGAGGCATCATGGTTGGGACATGCCACAGACCTGAGACGAGCGGTGTGAGTGACGAGGAGATTCGTCAGATGATCCACGATGAGGTGGCTGCAGCAAACTGGGCCGAGATTCCGGAGATGTTTGGGTCTATCCAGACCACGCTGTTGGAGACTTTTGATGAGCGGTACGCCACGGTGACTGAGGCCGCAACCGCTGCAGCTACGGCAGCTGTGGCTGCTGCCAGGCCTCAGGGAGGTGACTCGTTGCTGTTCCGAAAGTTCAGCAACACGAAGCCACCCGAGTTTGATGGGATGCAGGATCCGATCGATGCAATGAGATGGATTGCTGACATTGAGGGATGCTTATATACTTGTTCATGTACGGAGCATCTGAGGGTACGGTTTGCTTTGAAGCAGCTCCGCTTGGGAGCGAAGGATTGGTGGAAGTTCATGACAGCAAACTTCACTCTTGTAGAGATTTCAACGATGACCTGGGAGAGGTTCACCACCATGTTCAGAGACGAGTACGTAACCCCGGTGGAGAGGGAACGGTTGGTTCAGGAGTTCTTGACCCTCAAGCAGGGTAATGATTCAGTTACTGTGGTCACCCGGAAGTCTCATGAGAGGGCGATGTTCTGCCCTGAGCAGGTGGCTACTGAGCAGGCTCGGATGAGCCGGTATCTGGGTATTCTAAGGAGGGACATCCGCAAGTTCGTGTCAAACTCGACGTACCAGACATTTTCTGAGCTCCAGGAAAATGCCAGGAAGAAGGAGATTGAGTTGGAGACTCAGGCCAGGGAGGAGGCCGAGTCTCTGAGGATGGATCGGCGGCCGGCTCAGTCTCAGCCGGCAGCCAAGCGGACCAAGTCCGCTGATTCGAGGACTGGAGGCCAGAAGGGTCGCACTTGCGGGAAGTGCGGCAAGGGTCATGAGGGGACCTGTCGATTGGGTGCTTGCTACAAATGTGGCAAGGAGGGGCACATCGCCAAGGATTGCCCCAAGGGATTTATGGTTTTCTTCCATTGCAACCAGAACGGCCATCGGAAGGCCGAGTGCTCTCAGCTACACCAGGGATCAACGCAGGGATTTGCGCCGGCTGCTAAGATTACCGAGGCTCGACTGACGAAGGCCGAGGCTCCGAAGGCTCGTGGGAGAGCTTTTCAGTTGACTGCGGAGGAGGTCCGCATGGAGTTCCGTATTGACTTGATTCCGGGAGCAGCACCTATCGCCAAGGTGCCTTATCGCCTCGCACTGCCGGAGATGCAGGAGTTATCCTCGCAGCTTCAGGAGCTGTTGGGGAAGGGGTTTATTCGACCGAGTAGCTCGCCTTGGGGAGCACCGATCCTTTTTGTCAAGAATAAAGATGGTTCACACCGGATGTGTATCGATTACCGGGAGTTAAACAAGTTGACGGTCAAGAACCGGTATCCGTTACCTAGGATCGATGATATGTTCGATCAGTTGCAGGGGGCATCTTGGTTCTCCAAGATAGACTTGAGGTCGGGTGATCATCAGATGAGGGTTCGAGATGAGGATATCTAGAAGACTGCATTCAGAACTCATTATGGACATTACGATGAGTTTGTGGTGATGCGTTTTGGGCTCACCAATGCCCCAGCTGCGTTCATGGATCTCATGATCTGGGTGTGCAGGCTGATGCTGGATCGGTCGGTGATCGTATTCATTGATGATATTTTAGTATATTCGAGGTCTAGAGAGCAGCATGAGGAGCATTTGAGGGAGATCCTTGGAATTCTGAGATCGGAGAGGCTGTATGCCAAATTCTCCAAGTGTGAGTTCTGGTTACGAGAGGTCCAGTTCCTAGGATACCTTGTTAACCAGAAAGGGATATTGGTCGATCCAGCCAAGATTGAGGCAGTCATGAGATGGGAGGTGCCGAGATCACCCACTGAGATCAGGAGCTTTCTGGGATTGGCCGGCTATTATCGGAGGTTTATTAGGGATTTCTCCAAGATCGTCATGCCACTTACCAAGATGACCCGGAAGGGTGTTGCATTTTCTTGGGGTCCGGAGCAGCAGTCCTCATTTGAGACCCTTCCTCAGAAGTTGTGCGAGGCCCCGGTTCTCACACTCCCAGAAGGGATGGAGGATTTTGTGGTATATTGTGATGCATCTATATCTAGGTTAGGGGCAGTGCTTATGTAGAGGGGGCACGTTATAGCGTATGCATCGAGGCAACTGAAGCCTCATGAGTCGAGATATCCCACCCACGATCTGGAGTTGGGGGCTGTGGTGTTTGCCCTCAAGATTTGGCGGCACTATCTATATGGGGTTCGGTGTACCACATACATGGACCACAAGGGTCTGAAGTACCTGATGGATCAGCCAAACCTGAATATGCGCCAGAGGAGATGGTTGGATGTGGTGAAGGATTATGATTGCGAGACCCTGTACCACCCGGGCAAGGCTAATGTCGTAGCCGATGCTTTCAGCTGTAGGTTGGAGAGCGCCCCGATCCGAGACATTTGTATGAGGTTGACAGTGATGACTCCGGTATTAGACACCATCCGAGGGGCCCAGGTTGAGGCTGCAAGACCAGAGAACCGAAAGCGGGAGCGGGTCGTTGGGCAGGTGTCGGAGTTCGTTACCGATAGTCGGGGACTTATGACATTTCAGGGTCGGATTTGGGTACCATTTGTGGGCGGGACGCGTACCATTTTGATGGAGGAGGTACATCGATCAAAGTTCTCGATCCATCCCGGGGCCACTAAGATGTATTTGGACTTAAAGAAGGAGTATTGGTGGCCCTGTATGAAGAGGGATGTTGCATGGTTTGTCGAGAGGTGCCTAACCTGTCGCCAGGTTAAGGCCGAGCACCAGTGTGCGCATGGTAAGCTGCAGCCACTGGAGATTCCCGAGTGGAAGTAGGAACAGATTACCATGGACTTTATCACCAAATTGCCAAGGACTGCGAGAGGAGTTAATGCAATTTGGGTGATTGTGGATAGGTTGACGAAGAGCGCTCATTTTCTTGCTATCAGCGAGAGCTCTTCTACTGAGAGGTTGGCAGAGTTGTATATGAGGGTGCTGGTATCGCGGCATGGAGTTCCGATGTCGATTGTTTTAGATCGAGACGTGCGATTTACTTCCAGATTTTGGAAGAAGTTTCACGAGGAATTGGATACGAGGCTGCATTTCAGTACCGCATACCACCCACAGACGGACGGGCAGAGTGAGCGGACGATTCAGACGCTCGAGGATATGCTCCGAGCGTGTGTTTTTGATTTTGGAGGGAGTTGGGACACCTATTTACCCTTGGCAGAGTTTTCGTACAACAACAACCATCATTCGAGCATTAGTATGCCACCCTTTGAGCTGTTGTATGGGAGGAGGTGTCGGACCCCCATCTGTTGGGGAAAGGTGGGGCATCGGGTAATGGGTAGTACGGAGATTGTGCTTCAGACGACAGAGCAGATACAGTAGGTCAGGCAGAGATTGTTGAACGCTCAGAGTCGCCAGAAGAGTTATGCGAACAGGCGTGGGTCCGAGCTCGAGTTTCAGGTTGGTGACCTTGTAGTCTTACAGGTCTCTCCTTGGAAAGGAGTGATTCGATTCAGGAAGAGGGGCAAATTGGGGCCTCAATATATTGGACCTTTCGGGGTAATCGCGAGGATAGGCAGGGGCAAATTGGGGCCTCGATATATTGGACCATGTGTCGCAGTTGAGGAAGTGTATTGTCGACGAGTCGGCAGTGGTACCATTAGAGGATATTCAGGTGGATGCGGGCCTGAACTATATTGAGAGGCCGGTGGCAATTAGGGATCGAAAGGTTAAGGTTCTGAGGAACAAGGAAGTGCCCTTGGTGCAAGTGCAGTGGCAGTATCGGAAGGGGTCCGAGTTGACATGGGAGCCCGAGTCGGAGATGTGGGAGCAGTATCCGGGACTGTTTTCGGTATACGACTTCAGGGACGAAGTCTGGTTCTAGTGGGGGAGAATTGTAACAGCCCGGAATTCAGGTATAACCTTTTAGCCCTTCATCTTTTCATATATGTCATGTTAACCCTTTTGTGTTGGGGCGAGTACGCTGCACGTACTCGCGCGATTAAATTGAATGCGTTGTCACCCGGGTACGCTGGGTGTACCTAAGGCTACGCTGGGCGTAACTGGTCCAGACCCAAAACCCTAATTTGAGTTGTTGGCTATAAAAGGAATGAGATGGCTCGGTTCCTCAGCCACCATCCTTCAGAAAGAAACCCTAAGATAGTTGTTCCTTCGTTCATAGCTTGTTTGTGAGTGTTCTAAGCTTTGAGGTGTAATTTCAAGGTAGCTAAAGGAAAGAGAAGTCCATTGTGGAGGATAGAAGTTGGTGGACTAGTGTAGATCCGAGGATAACAAAGGTTGGAGCTTCTTCCTGAGGTAAAAAGTTCAGATCTTGCCTTGTAGTTCTTATGGTATGCTTCATGGACCAATTTTTAGGGTTTTGGTCCCAAAGATGGAGACTTTATGAGCAAGTAGTCTCCATTGGCTTAAATCTACCATATTCCAGGTCCATTTGAGTTGTAGGTTCATAAAAAATATGATCTTGGACGTATTTATTTAGCCATGCATGAGATCTAGATATTTGGAGTTGAAAAGGAAGGTATTAGAGAGTGTAGGAGCCTTTACAGCCATGCCAACGCTTAAAGGTTCCGACTTTATGGATTAGGAGGCTTAATGAGAGCCAGATCTAGAAGTTGAAGGAGTGTCTTAACCATTTAAGACAAGAAATATGGCATGGTTGAATCTGGGATTTACGCTGGGTGTAACTCCTAGTACGCGCAGCGTAAGGGGTTGCGACCCCCGACTGCGACTCATCGATGTACGCCCCGCGTACAGAAGCTGGTACGCCCCGTGTATTGTGGTCAATTGACTTTCGTTGACATTTAGGGTTTGGTCAACATGAGTCAAGGAAGGGTAAAATGGTCTTTTACCCCTCTATGGGATAATGATAAGGGTGTAGCCTGGTCTCGAAAGTTTATATTAATTAGAATGATATTTCATTATGATTAGGCGGGGTTGGGTCTTCGTTTCGAGATTTGGAGATAGCGAGCACGTGAGATTCTAGACTTCCTGCGTGGTGAGTCTTCTCGCTATACTGTACCTGGAAAGGTACCTATGTGTGACCGGAAGGTCGGGTATGTTATGAGTTGTATGCATTGTATGTGATTAAGTTAGCCGTTTATATGTGCTATGTATGCTATGCTGGATGTGGGCCGAAAGGCATTATGTTATGGGCCGGAAGGCATTTATGTTATGGGCCGGAAGGCATTGTGATGTGGACCGGAAGGTTGACGCGAGTAAGACCGGAAGGATTACTGGGTTGGGACGGAAGTCCCCTGAGACACGTGGACCGGAAGGTCATGGCCTGGAAAGGCGTATGTGTGTAAGTAGTATTTTGGGGAACTCACTAAGCATTTATGCTTACAGTCGTAGTGTTATGTGTTTCAGGTACTAGCGAGGACCGTGGGAAGGCGCCGACGTGATCTGTACACACTGATGGAGGATTTATGATCTTGGAATTTATATGATTTGTATTATGATATGATACATTGGATCTTTATGACTCATTTTGGATGAAAACATGTTTTTAAGAAATGAAAATTTTGTTTTGAAAATTTACGTTGTTACATCTTTCCCTCGGACATAATCATACCAGGACACAAAAGGGATAGTTCGTTAAACCTCGAGATGTACGCGTCAATGTCCGATTTATGCACAGTAAGATTCCACAGTTCTTTCTCGGGCTTTTTTACCTCCCCTCGGGGACAGT
This sequence comes from Lactuca serriola, assembly GCF_051521515.1. Taxonomy (NCBI): domain Eukaryota; kingdom Viridiplantae; phylum Streptophyta; class Magnoliopsida; order Asterales; family Asteraceae; genus Lactuca; species Lactuca serriola. The sequence goes on from NC_136412.1 coordinate 115,285,101, forward strand.
ACTCGGTGATTAACATTTCTTTGAATTCTTCCCAAGGCATGCCGTTTGCAACGGGGAGTGTCATGGCCTTGATGTGGTCGTTCCACCATGACAATGACTGATTGATGAAGGTGCAGGTCGCAAACTTGACTTTACTCCCTTCTGTACATTCGCATATGTGGGGTCTCGCATTGGTAAAGTCCTTATAGGTACAGGCCCTTGATTCATCCCTTGATGCTAGCTCCCCGTCCCTGGCCATTTCTGCCACCATTATTTCCATTTTGAATGTGGGCTAGCGTTGTTGTTACAGCTGTCGAAGCTGCCACTTGAAAGGCAGCAGAGTTCACCTTCGGCGGAGGTGGCAGTGGTGGTGGTTTTGCGCTGTTGTTCTTTCGGATTAGTGTCCTCGACATCCTTCTGTCATGAATCAGAAGGGCAATGAGTATCCCATTTGTTTTGTTTCACGATTTCTTGATCATAGAAGAGTATCGGTGATTTTTTTGTATACAAATAAGTGTGTGCATAAAATCAACATGTAAAAATAGTGATAGAGCACATAAGAGGTAACACATCATAAGAAAATATATATCCGTTTTTTTTATTGATCATAATCTTCTAAGTACATGGAAAATTGCCTTCATAAGGCACACAATACTTGTAGTGAAATAAAATCTAGCAGAGTCACGACTCCTTGAGTAGTGTAATCACTTAATCATGTCGTCGGTAATACATAGGGAAGTGCATAGAGGAAAACCGATATGGTAGCAAATAAACAGGTACTAGTCACGACGAGTAGAGTCTGGTGGTGCTGTCGATGAGGTAGACGCGCTTTGGAGTTTGGCTAACCTGCGTTCGGTGATCCATACACGCTCCTCCGGAGCGGTGTATCGGTCCTGGTATTCCATGACCTCCACTCATGCAGTGGAAACATCTTCTATGAGTCGTTCCACTGGATAGAAGTCTCATTCTAGGTCTCGCATGCGAACATCCGTAACCTGCATAGCCTACTGCATCTGCATTACCCGATCGACGGTCACCTGAGCCTGGTCGCCGATGTCCCTAATACGTCTGACCATGATAGGGAGTGGGTGATCCACTAGTCCTCCATGCTGGAGGTTGTAGTAACCTCGGTTTATCCCAAATGGTGGTTGTTGACCCTGGCGTCGGCTCCACATCTTAATATCATCAGCCCAAGGAGGTGTAAGGGTTATTGTAGCCCAACCTATGATGTGGTACTCTAGCCATCTAGGGAGGGTTGATAACTTCAGACTCTGCGTTCGATTCCTCGTCATCCTCAACCTCCTCCTCGTCATCTTCCTCGATTTCTTCATCGATGTCGTCTTCTTCAAAGTCTACCAGTTCTTCGGGGTCCTCCATAGGTACCTCAGGGTCTTCTTCTAGGTCTTCCTCGATCCAACCCCCATTAACCTGATTGGGAAAGTAAGGGTCTCTAGGGTGTTGAAAGCCTTCCATGTCGTACGTGCAAGAATATATGAGTACGAGAAAATAGATAGAATGTCAAAATACTCCTATAGTATTTTAATTATTTTAAGTTTGGTCCTTCGGACTTTTGGATAGCGAGTTGGGAAGTTTTAGACTTGTTGCAACACCACTACCACTCCTAAACACATGTTAGCCATATCTCAAATCAATATAGTTGATTAGGCTATATTTATCCCAGATATGATTACATAAATGCCCAGGTTTGACTGTAGTGTTCAACCCTTAAGTTATCTCGTTTGTTCTTGTTATGATATGGTCCTAGCAAGAATATATACTTTTAGTCAGAGTGTTTCATTCCCATTGTATTTATAGTTGTATATCTTGATGGCTACATATACTAGTTCACTTTAATCATTGCTCTGATACCAATCTGTCACACCCCCGAACCAGAACGGCAGAAATGTCCGGAGGCGGGTGACTTCATTGTGCAGTATCATAACAATCGGATATAAATGAAACATAGCAATCCAAACATCACACGTCAATAATACAAACTTACATTGGGTTTACATATTGTTCATGTTCTTGAAGATACACAAAACAGACAACATTGAATAACTTCCAAATTACGACAACATAATCGTGAATCCCCCTGTCACCGACCTGCTTATTGATTTCTTGAGAATACAAGTCATTTGAAAAGCATCAACATAAAATATGTTGGTGAGTTCATAAGCATTTTGTATAAAAATATTTGGTAGTTGGTGAAACCAGGAAATCCCATATTTTCTTATCAAGTGATTACGAGTCCTGTTTCCAGTCAAGTGTAGTTGCATGTGTTTTCTGGTTAATCGTTTTTCGAAATCGTATAAAATTGTTTTTCCCTAAAAACTCCTATATTTGCTGCTGTATAAGATGGTGGTCTTAAGAATCTAAGACGGGTGTGATAAATGCTTCGTTTGTAGTATTCAAAACAATAGTTGCCTATAATCGAAAGGTGTAACTCGAGTAATTTTCCAAAACATACAGTTATTTTCTTAGTTAGTCGTTATAACCATAATAATAGGACAGAGTGCCTATTCTGATGTTCTTTAGGCGTCGGTTTTGGTTGAGACATTTGTCACCCCAGATTGGCTGGTCTATCTGTAGCGAACAATGAAGGTGCAGGGTGTCAACCCCGTCTAGATCTATACACAAATTTCCGCTCCCCCTCCAGGAGACTCTGGTTTTAACTCTTACAGGACTATAAGCATACATTATATATATATATATATATATATATATATATATATATATATATATATATATAGGTACTGTGAAGATTTGTCTGACCAGAATACTAATAGATTTTTTAGTTAAACGTTGTAATCTATTATTAATTACATAAATAACAATGGGGTATTTGTTGGCTAGATATTTCGTTTTCATTTATAGAAAATATTCCTTTGTAAATCAGGCTTGTCAAAATGACCCAGTATTCTTAATGTTGGCAAAATGGTCCTTCATTTTATAATTTTCCAAATAAGACTCATTTTTGTCAAAAGGTGACTCAAAGCTAGGTGGTGTGTTAAAAGTGGTCTCGTTCCCTCAAAATACAAGTTTAAGTAAATTTTGACGTAAATACTTATGGTTTTTGTTATAAAAACTTGTAACTTCTATTTTGTGACATGCTAGTTCTTGTTTCTTTGTATATTTTGGGAATTATGACTCTCATACTTGAGACTTGCCCAAAATTTCGAGTTCTTGATGTTTTCATAACTTTAACACATATAATTTAGCATACAACCATAAAAAGCAAGTAAAGTAAGATTTAAAACAAGGTTTTGACTTGCATCCTCCCCCAGAAACAATAAAAATCTCGAAAAAATTAGGGTATGAAGCTCTCCTTGAGTTGGTTTGAGTGATGTAGTGAAGATCACAAGCCTAAATTCTTGGGCGAGTTGAGGAACTTCCTTGGAAGGAATGTTGTCCTAAGAGCTTTTCTCACATATTAATATGAGTAAAATAATATGGCTTTATCTTGAAAATGATGTAAAATACTAGATCAGTGGAGTAACTTACCTAAAAATCTTAAAGAGAACTAGAAGAGTTGAGCCTTACAAAATTTTTGCTTTTGCTCTTGAGGGGAGTATTTGAGAGACTATGAGGGAAATGAGAGAAATGGTGGAGTTCAAGTTTATTTTACTGTCCTTGCTTTAAGGGGTAAAAGAAAAAAGGGAAAAATTGTGCATGGAAATCTGAATGGTGATGCATTGTTATTTGGTGGTTCTTGCATGGATTACAAGGAATTGTATGGGAAATGGAAGATTACATCACATCACAAAGTCAAACCCTATTACCCTTATCACATTTTCATCATGACCTATAATTGATATCTTTATATACCTTAAGGCTTATTTTATGTAAATAAGTTTTAAATACTCAAATTTAGCATAAATAGAGGTTTATGGGCTCTAAGTTATGAAAAATACGAGTTTGGTGAGATTACCGACGTTAAAATACCAAGAAATGAATTAAAGTTCCGAATTAGGCAAAATTCCGGAGTGTGATCCGGAATCTATGAGGGTCCGAAAGGTAGTAGAGAGTTCCGAAGTCGGATGGGTGAGTTCCAAAGTCAGTCCATGCATTTTGAAGATAAACCACAAGTTCCGGAGTCAAGGAGCGTATTTCGGAGTCATCTTCTTAATTCCAGAGTCGATTACAAAGCCAACAGATCCAGACCAGAGGTGCGAAGTTGGCTAGGAATTCCAAAGCGGGTCATGTGCCTTCCGGAGCTAAATTTTCCGGATTCAGCCCTTCCAGAGCCAGGATGCGGAGTTAGTAGGGTCCGAAGCAGCTCTTCTTTTGGGTTGTGAGATCTTCCAAAGCGAAAATGTCCAAATCGTAGCTAAGGCTTCCGGGGTGGAACCTTCCAGAGAGGGGGTGTGTTATGGATCAAGGTTGATCTGACATGCGATTCTTCCTGGTTCCTTAGGCGGTGTTCGTGACTAATTTGGGTTTTCTCCTTCGGTTTTGAGGTGTTTTTGACTAAGGATAATACATAGAGTGATTTGGGAGAGATTTGGGATACGTGGAGAGATTTGGGATACATGGACAGATTTGGGAGGCATAGAGAGATTTGTATATACTTTGTATTATAATTGTAAACATACACTAGGAAACATAGTCTTAAACCTTAATGTATTAGTACAAGTTGAGTTGTCTGGGTTGACTTATTGACTTTATTAGACCTAGAATTGTCGGTTGTCACACCTCAGATGATGAACAGCTCCTATAGATGCTGCTGCAGCACACCAACCTCTAACACTGGACCAAAAGCCACAATTACCGAATTAACTTGCTTATCAATAACCTAAAACTCATTTGGCCCGGCAAGGCCATAATACTTATAATTCATATACATATAAATTCTTACATACAAATTAAGACACTATAATACTTATGATCTCACCAGCTTCAAAGCTGATACTCGCTTTCAAAATTACTTGTATCCTCAGGTCATCATTGACAGGTACCGATGCAAGGATTAGGGAAGATGGAGCTTGTTCAAGACTCATCTTTCATTTTGATTTATGCTTTATAGTTTGTCAAAATTTGAAAGAACAAACTTGTATAATAATTATATTATTAATGCAATGGATGATGTTGTTACTTGTTTACTACTTTACATTGTTGTGATACTGTACATGACGTCCTCCGCCCTAGAATGTTTCCGCCGTTCTTGGTTTTGGGGTGTGACAGATTGGTATCAGAGCATTGTTTATAGTGAATTAAGTATATCAACCCATAAAAGATATACTAACTATAAATACTTAAGGGATTAAAAATACTCTGACCAAGAGTTTATACTTTAAATAATAAAATATTTAATTAAGTATACATGCTGCATTCATACTAAAATCAGTGTCACTAGGACAGTACAAAAGAATTACGGTTGTTGGGCAACACAAGAGAACTTAGAGACATATGGTCAAAACTGGGAAGATATAGCCTGATCACCTATATTATCCGAGGGTTGACTAGCATGTGCTTAAGTTTAATTATGTGGTTGCAACAAGTCTAAAATATTACCAACCCTACCACAATGAGAACAGTAGAACATAACATTAAACTTAAAATACTATAGGAGTATTTGGTGTTACTATAAGCACGTTATACCTGAGAACTAAAACGGGATCTTCATAACTAAGTTGATAGTTGCTAAGTGGATACACTAAGGATATATGTAATTAGGATGTTATAGACTTAGAATCTGTGAAAATTTTACTTCACCCCTATTCTGTGTAAATATAGAGTTAAGATCACTTATTCGAAGGCCTATCCTGTTTCAATTACATATAACTGGTATGCACTTCACATATAGCGATGTAACTGATGAAGATTTTCTAAATAATTATCTAGATGGTTCGTCTAATAATTATTTTCTTACCCCAATTCTCGCATAAATAACATGGCTGGACTCCATCCCCACATTAACCAGTACCTCCCGAATGAGGTCATTGTTGGATGGTTTGAAGAAGAACCAGAGAATGATCATCCTATCCCTTTGAATGATCACCATGATGAAGACCTTTCGAACGATGCTAACTCCGAACCCGAGGTTGAGAACCTACCCCAGGCAGCTCCCGTTCCAATTCCTAACCCTCATCCGACTTCATGGCCCAACGCCTGAGTGGGTGGAATGCTTGGAAACATGGTGCCAAGGACAAGATCAGCCCACGCCATTTAATGGTGACCGAATCTTTTACGACCTGAGCAATGGGGGCTCAGCAAACAGAATCTTGCCAATCTTGGTCCGCAGAGTGGCCCGAAATAAGATTCAAGGCAGGACAGCCCTACATCAGATTACCGAAGTTGTCGCCGATGCGAGAATGCATACCCTGTGCACCATTCGTCTAGAAGATGCTCCCGAGAGATCTGATAGAAACCATGAAACCCTGCTACAAGCACTGGCTGAGTCACGAGCCGAAGTCATAGAGCTCCGCGTACGCCAGAGGGTGTACGAAAGACACCTACTTGACATGGAACGTCAACTGGATGAACTGAGAGTTCACCATAGGGATGATCGTCGCTAGTAGTAGATGTTTTACTTTATTGTCCTTGTTATATGGAATCGTTTTTCTGTCTTTGCCCGATGTGCCATTTTCTATGAAGTTATCTTGTATTGTAAGTACTTTTGGTTAGGTCCTTATGCTGTCAAGAACTATCTTCTCTAGATATGATGTAAGACCTTTTGCAAGGTCATTTTCTCAAACTCTTACTCACGAATATCAAAGATATTGATAGTCGGCTAACTTCTGTGTCATTTCCGTTATTCAAGTACTCTTATCATACTTTCATTTGAGTCCATCTGAACATGCTTTAGTCAAGTCATTGGACTATAGTAATTTAACTCCAGAGACATTTCCAAGTCTCTTTCAATGGTTGGATCATGTTATTCACCAACCTACGATACCTCGGCATGAACGTCAAACGTCTTGAGACCATTTTACGAACTTACTCCCACTCAGTACTAGGACTGCATCATAGGGATGTAGGTTAAACCTTCGACAACACACTTCCATTCCGTACTAGGACTGCATCATAGGGATGTTATGAACTCATCGTTTGCTCATATACATAGAAACTTGTTTATTAACTATAGCAATGAGCTTTGTTTCTCATTATATCAATGGACTTTGTTTCTCAATGTAGCAATCAACTTTGTTTCTCATTATAGCAATGAGCTTTGTTTCTCATTATAGCAATGTACTTGTATTTATGGAAAATTTTGTACCAAATCATGATTTAATAAACCTATGAGCTCACCAACTATTTTCATAGTTGACGCTCGTTTTACATGCTTTTCAGGAAATAATTAGTAAGTGGATATTAAGATTCATCATCATAGAGTATGCTGCATCATGTGGAAGTTATTTTTTGACGTTAACTTTTGAACAATGTTATTTTGGGAAACTTGTATTTTGTTTTGTTGAAATTATGGGTTGTAAACTTCTAACTACTATTATGGTGATGTATCGTTATCTTTTGCAATGAAGCCTTTATCGTTGTCATATCTTGCGTTTCGTCTTTAGCGGGGTGTGATAGAAATGGTATCAGAGTTAAAGTTATAGAGAACGTCAATTTTCTTTTGGGAAAACACATCCTATAACCAAAATTTATAAATGTTCTTTTTACATTGAACATACTACTAAGTAATTAGGTTAGGAGTTGTATTATTGGACCTCGATTAAACATAGCCTGATCACCTATGTTTAATTAAGGAAAAATTTTACAAGACTTGAGCTAATTATAATGGGAATATGTTCAACCAAATTTTCATGAAAACTTTATTTCAAAAATTCAAAGGTGAATTTTGGTGTGTGTAAGAATTTCATATTATAGGCACTCATTGTTATTTATTTCATGACTTGTTAAAAACTATGTCTCAGTCCATTATGTCGACATCGTCATCCTATCACGCTACCCCTTCGGCTAATGAGTCCGGATGTGTCACTGTTGTCGCTCGACGTGATCCCCCTCGCCTATATGGAAGAAGACCCCTCAATAGACACGGATGACTCAGTTGAGATTAGCAGCGATAACGACCCAAGTCAACAACACGAGGTGTCGCCTGCATCGCTGTTGCCACAGCCACCACCTTACGGGCTTCTTATTCAGAGGATCGCAAAGAAGAGTGTTCCTGTCCCGGGAAGGATAGCAGCCAGTACAGTAGGACTTTTCATCGCAGGACCCAGTAGGGTAGGACCCAACATGGCAGGACCGAGAGCACCCCCACCACATTGAGTCGAGGGATACCTGTCAGGAAGGAAGGTATGACCCACAAGGAGTCCCGAAGAATGAAGTGGATGACAGCAAACCTACGATAGAGTCTCGTAGTGATAGTTGGGCATCAGGAGGTTTTATATGAGATTATTACAGGAATAGGTATCCTGTTTTAGCATGTGATGGAGGCTACCGATACTGGTAGAGCTACCAGACGAGTGGCGGGTCGTGTAGTTACCGCATGTTATGTGTTCCGAGGGATGTTACTGATTATGGTGTGGATGTTTCTTGTTGGGATAGTGATTAATATTTGGGTATGATTTCAGTATTTTATTTTATCATGTATTAAAGATCCATGTGGGGTGTGTTTTGGGAGAAACATTAAAACTTTATTTTGGGAATGATGTATAGTTTTGATATTAAAACTATTTCACATGATCATGAAAAAGATAACTTTACGTTTGAAAACTTTTACTATGAGATCAAACCCTAGATTTTATTTAGTCAATGGTTGAATAAAAAGATTTTTCTTTTTCTTTCTTTTCTCAAATCTCTATGCATAGTAATAATGCAAACCATTAATTTGACAACACTGATGGTTTTCAAAATGATAGTGAACCAAATATTATACATTATTTTAAATATTTATACGTATTCTTCTCTTGTGTCTTAGAACCATGTTAGGGAGGCCTACTCGCGGACGCCCATAGAACGAAACACCTGATGTTGCTCAGTTAGTAGCACAACAACTCATGGTAGCAATCCCGAACATTGTTACTCAAGTAACTGCAGGTCTTAATGCTAACCAAGGAGCTAGAGGAGGAAATCAGGGAAACAATGAAAGAGAATGTAACTACAAGTCCCTTTATGGCCTATAAACCTAGGGAGTTCCATGGAAAGGAAGGTGCGGTCGGGTTGCTAAAATGGATCGACAACATGGAGTCGATCCTTCACATTAGCAAATGTCTTAAATGTAATAAAGTGGAGTATGCATCTTCTCTACTCCAGGATAAGGCATTGACTTGGTGGAACACCCTAGTGCAAACCGGAGGTCGTGAAGCGGCATATCAACTAACTTGGGAAGACCTGAAGAAGTTGCTAATAGAGGAATATTGTCCCACGGATGAAATTCTGACGCTTGAATCTGAGTTCTTGAACTATTCAATGGTTGGAAAACAAATAGCGAAGTACACAGTCCAATTCCATGAACTAGCAAAAATGGCACCTCACATGCTCACTCCTGAGGAGAAGCGGATTGACTGCTACCTTTGGGGTTTGGCACTTGAGATTCAGGCAATGGTTACTGTAGCTAACCCAAACACCATTCATAGTGCAATATGTCTAGAAAACTGACTGACCGATGATGTGATTCGAACGGGAGCCTCGAAACAGGAAAATTCTAGTAGCAAGAGGAAGCCAACAAATCAATGAGAGAAGAAATTTGAAGGCAAGACAAGGAGGAAGCAGAAAGTTTGAAGAAACTTTATGGTAAGAGACCAGGAGCAAGTACGGGTGAAAACTCAGGAACAGAGAGTCGGGGAAACTTGGGAATGAAGGCAGTACACATGACCGCATCCGAAGTGCAACAAGTGTAACTTCCATCACGAAGGACCTTGCCCTGTATGTTGAATATGTAACCAGACAGGCCATTAACCGAAGTACTGTAAGCTGAATAAGGATAGAAAAAGGGCCTGTTATGAGTGTAGGAGTACTGATCACCACCGTAATGCTTGTCCCAAACTAATCATGGGGCCTGGTAACAAAGGCCAGGACCAGGCTAGGAAAATTTTCCAAGGAAATCAAGGTGGTTGGGAAAGAGGTGTAGCCTTTGTGATTGTTGTAGAAGAAGCTCGTCAAAACCCTGAAGTTATTACATGTACGTTCCTCCTAAATAATCACTTTGCATCAGTAATATTCAATGTAAGAGCATATATGAGTTTCGTTTCTTTAGTATTTAGACCATTAATTGACTTGAAATTGAGAAAGATGAGGAATACTTATGCTATTGACTAGGGCTAATGAAATAATTACAGGTTGTACTTTGAACTTAGCTGATAAACTCTTTAGCATTGACCTAATTCCCATAGAGTTAGGTAGTTTTGATGTAATAGTAGGAATGGATTGGTTATCCAAGAATAAGGCGGACATCGGTTGTTATGAGAGAGTCATTAGAGTACCTCTCCCTAATGACGAAACACTTATCATACATGGTGAGAAGTCGGGAAGAAGTTGAAAAATTGTGTCAAGCATGAAGATCCACAAGCACCTGAAGAAGGATTGTATTGCATTCATGGCCCATGTGGTAGAAAGAGAACCTGTAGCTAAGCAAATCAAAGAGATCCCGATGGTTCAAGACTATCCTGAAGTGTTTCCGGAGGATTTACCCAGTCTACCCCTAAACAAACAAGTCAAATTTCGGATCGACTTAATTCCTGGAGCAGCACCAATAGCAAAAGCACCATATCGCCTCGCGCCATCCGAGATGCAAGAATTGTCCAGACAACTTCAAGAACTTCTACACAAGGGGTTTATACAACCAAGTTCTTCTCCTTGGAGATCCCCGGTGTTGTTCGTCAAAAAGAAAGATGGGTCATTCCGAATGTGTATTGCTTACAGAGAACTAAACATGTTGACAATCAAGAATCAATATCCTCTTCGTCGAATTGATGACTTGTTCGATCAGTTGCAGGGCGCTTCATACTTCTCAAAGATCGACCTCCGATTAGGATATCATCAAATAAGAGTTCACGATGAAAACATTCATAAAATAGCATTTAGAACTCGTTATGGACATTATTAGTTCTTTGTCACTCCTTTTGGACTAACGAACGTGTCGACTGTTTTTGTCACACCCCGAAAACCAAAGGCGGAAACGTTTCCGGGGTTGACTCCATGTTGTGTATCAAATCCAATGTACATAGTAATCACAGTAAACAACCATTACATTACATATATTTGAAAGTTTACATTTGGTTCAAAAGTAAATTGTACAAAAGTTATACATATATCATATGAACAAAAGAGACGAGTCTTCGGAGCACTCCGTCTTCACCAAAAGATATCACCGGGTACCTGTCTAACTTGGACCTGAGAATACAAGCAGTTTGAAAATCAGCATAAAGCTGGTGAGTTCATAAGCGGTTTTGTTTTGTGAAAATGTATCGATTTCCTTTAGTTTTCTGAAAAGATTTGATATCCAATAAAATCCCATATTTTCTTATGTAAAGTAGTTAATTTATCTTTCATTACAGTTCTGTTATAGATATAAGTTAACCCCAGGAAAATCCCATATTTTCCTAAATGCAAGATTGATTGAATAACACATAGTATAGTTTAATAAACAAAACTATAATTTAGACGAACTGTAAATAGAAAGTATTTTGAAAACCTTGGGACTAACATCCCGAACCAGTTATAAGATAATTCGATAAAGATCATGGGATCACTATCCCGAAAGTAGATATAAGATAGTTTGATAAACCATGGGATCACTAACCCGAAACTAGATATAAGATAGCTTAATAAAATCATAGGTTTATCATCCCGTATAAGATTTAGTTTCAAAACCATGGGATTGCCATCCCGAACGAAATATAGACTCAAGATCATGGGATTATCATCCCGAACGAGATATAGACATAAAACCATGGGATTACCATCCCGAACAAGATATAGATTACAAGACCATGGGATTACCATCCCGAACGAGATATAGATTCTAAACAGATCCTAGATGTGAATAGGTTTATATTAATACGTATTGTGAGTCGGGTAACCATACTGATACGACAACGAGACCTCCTTGACGTTAGTCAGACGTCGAATGATATCCAGAATTTGTCACCCCAGGCATGCCCGCCTAACTGTAGCTAGCAGTTAAGGTGTGGGATTGTCAGTCCCGAATAGATCTATTCACAAATTCCTCGCTCTCCCTCCAGGAGACTCTGGTTATACTTTCGGAGAGGATTTACTTGATCATCCATAAAGGGTAGTGACTATCTCACAAGCTAGTATTAAACTATTCACAGGATTCTCATACGATAACAAACATACAAAGACTTTAAGACATGATACAGTGAAAAATAGATACATACAATGAAACTATCTTGCAAAACATTCGAATGATACGGAGATAAACTGAATCAGACATAGTTTATCTAATAACTTAATACAAATATTAGTACATGATATAAAGAGAAACATAGAACCCCAAATTATTCCCATAATAATTTGATTAGTTTGGTTATTTTCTTAACTAAAATCCATTTAGTTGTAATTGATAAATCATTCCTTATGCTCAACATAATACATAAGGAGTAAAAGAGTTTATAAGATTGCCAGATATTATTTGAAACACATAAATGTTATGATTTGAAAACAGTTTTGGTTTGCTTGTATTCCCCCCCTGAAAACAGTTAAAAACAGTGAAAAAAGCGTAGGGGTATGAACTCACCGGACGAGAAATATGACGATTTGGATGCTAAGAGTGGATCCGGGGCTTGTAAATACACGAGGTTCCTAATTATAATGAAAAGATACACATTTGTATCTAATTAGGACTTAGTTTATTCATTTGATAGGGACACTTGCTTCAAGTCGCGAAAACACTCCGATACGAGTGTTTGGAGGGACCCGGGTGGCGTTTAGGGATGAGAAATGACACTAGGGACTTGGGACTTGAGTTTACTCCCCATGAGTAAACTTATACAAGAGTTTACAATCATAAAACACACACATACATGAGTTTACGGCCGTAAACTCATGTGGGTGTGGTTTTGGGTGTTTAAATGGCTTAAATGGCTTACATGGACATGGGAAATGATTCTAGGCTTTGATCTAAATGCATGGAATGGATTAAAATCACCAAAATGATTAATTTATGGGAGTTTACGGCCTAGCATAGGCTCCTGGCCGTAAACTCCTTAATCCATATGAAAATGATGCTAAATGGTGCTAGAACAAATCACATGTGATTGGTAAAATTAATCCAAGGCCTAACATGAGTTTGTATGGGATTTTTGGGGGATTTATGGAGTTTACGGCCCATGAAACCCCTTTCATGGCCGTAAACTCTTGTGTGTGGTGTTCTAAGGTGTTTCAAGGCCTAGAACATGCATGAAAGGACTTCTAAAATTCATTTAAGGGCCTTAGGGGTGTGTAGTTTGCATTCTAACACCAAAAATTTTGGAGTTTACGGCCCAAGAACATGTCTTGGCCGTAAACCCTTAGAAACCCCATAAATGTTGTGTTTAAGGTCCTCAAAGTATTTTTGGTTGGTCCCTTGATTTATTCCAAGGCTTTTGGTGGTGTTGGATGGCTTTCTAACACCTTAGAATGAGATTTATGCCAAGTTTTGTGGAGTTTACGGCCCAAGCACTATCCTTGGCCATAAACTCTTCTAAATCTCTCAAAATTAATGTTTCAAGTGTCCAAATGCAAGAATCAAAGTCCTATAATTCATATCTAAGTTGTAGGGGTGATTTGGAAGGGTTTAAAGACATGAAAAACACCATTTTCATGAGTTTACGGCCCAAGCTTATGCCTTAGCCGTAAACTCCTTCAAAGTCCACAAAATTATAGTTTTACGTGTTCTAAGTCCATATCTTGAAGTCCCTTAGCCATATCTAAAGTCCAATTGAGTCTAGGAAGGAGTTTAAGGGCTAAAAACCCTTCAAAATGGTGTTTACGGCCTAGGCTGCTTCCTGGGCCGTAAACTCACATATATTGTCCAATTTCCTGCTTAAGTGTCTAATTTGGAAGCTAAACATGCTATAGATTAAGGCTAGGAAGGTACCTTAAGGATTTGAAGCCTTAAATTTGAGTTTTGGACACTTAATCTTTGGATTTAGGAGAGAGGTTAGAGAAAGAGTAGAGAGAGAAGGAAAAAGCTTCAAATGAGTGTTTAAACATGTTTATATAGTCCCTAAAACTTGGACACGGTGGAATTCTACCCGATACCGGCCTTAAACGATGCTTTGGGTTGCACCCGATTAAGTTTTCGTCACCCGACGAGGATATTTCTAAAACTTATAAAATACATGTCTTGGGCTAATTTCATGAGTTCCTAAATGATTTGGACCCTCATTGAATGATAGTAACCATATAACTTTTAGTTAACTAAACCCAAAAACGATATCGGGACATTTCGATTTCCGACGAGTTATTCGGGCAGAACGGGTTTTCGGCGATGAACAACTTCGGGTTGTTACATTATCCCCCCGTTAGAGGGAATTTCGTCCCGAAATTCAAGGAATAAGATACTGATCATGGATTGGAATGATATACGAATGGATTTGTTGCTTCGGATCTTCACTTTCTCAAGTGGAATCAGGTCTCTACTGGGCGTTCTAACGAATTCTCATTATCGGGACATGTCTTGGTTTCGCTTCTTGACTCTCTCTCAATCTATGATATCAATCTGCTTTCTCGTGGAAGTTCCAACCCTAAACGACTTCGGTTTCTTCAAGGAATCACTAGGGTTTCGTTGGGCAGACGCTTCTAAGGATTTGAGACGTGATGGTCTAGATAGATATTACCAAGCTCTAAGGGCTTCCGAAACCTGAAGGTTGCAGAATTGATCTCTACGAAGATCTCGAAAGGTCTGATGTGAGACTAAACTGGACGCTCGAAAGAAACTCTCGGGAATCCTTCGGGATAGACATTTAGAGGGAAAGGCTGCTAACTTCCCGTTTCTCAATAATCACAGAAACGAGGGATGCATGATCATTTACATTGGGAAAACTTTTGAGTTCTAAAGCATAAAATGATACGGAAGTTTGATGCCGAAGATCACGAGAACCGGGTCGAGAAAGAAATCTAGACGAGCGTCCCTTTCGAAAGTAAGGATAACAATATGAATGAGACTCGGTCATTTCTGGTTAAACATGGCATCAAAGTATTTTCATGGAAAGTTTTCCCCCTTTATAAATCGAATGGAATAGAATAGTCCTCCGGACCGAGGATTCAATCTATAGGTACGAAGTTAGTGTTCTCTATCTCACTAGTTAGTCGTCTCGACGGTATATATTTCGATTACATGCGAAGGATTGAGTTTAGATTACGTTCGAATAGATAGATAACAGGTTTCCCTTTTGCACCCAAAATCGAAAAGAGTTGCAAGCATAAGAATTATCAAAGAGAGATATACCTACGGCAGCAGAGGGATTTGTGGTTGTAGCTGTCTTGGGACAATTCCTTTTGAAATGCCCGGCTTCACCACAATTGTAGCAGGCCTGACTAATTCCCGCTCCGGACGACTGGTTTGTTGGCTTGGCTGGTTTTCTACAGGTTCGCGCAAGATGGCCCTTATTGCCACAATTGTCGCAGATCCTTTCGCGACATGGACCAGGAATGCGGTGGTGGTAATTACACTTACTACACCAAGGAAGGGTACCAGTGTATCCACTGGCGGGAGTTTGGGCTGTGGAACCTACAACTGAAACAGCAACAGGGGCAGTAGCAGCATGGACTGCTACCGTTTGCTGTTTCTTAGAAGACCCTTGCGTACTCTGGGCCTTACGCTTGTTCCAGGATTTCCTTTTACTTCCGCCTCCACTAGTGACTGGCTCGGGGGTAGTAGCATCTTCATCAGAGTTGTCTTCGTGACCTATCAGGATTTTCGCAAGACATTTGGCACTGTCATAAGTGTCTGGCTTCGCAGCCAAGACATTCCCCTTTGTTGGCTGGGTTAACCCCCAGATGAATCTCTCTATCTTTTTACTTTCCGGGGTAACCATTCCCGGACAAAGTAACGCCAGATCGTCGAATCTTGAGGTATAAGCAGCTATGTCGGAACCCTTCATCTTAAGGTTCCAAAGTTCGTGTTCTAGCTTCTGAAGTTCGCCCCGAGGGCAATACTCTGCGAGAAGAAGCTCCTTCATAGCTTCCCAACCCATAGCATTGGCTACAGGTAAAGTTAAGGATTTTACTCGGCCATTCCACCAAGTCAGGGCTTTGTCTAGGAAGGTACAGGCGGCAAACTTGACTTTATCGGACTCCGAACAGCCACATATTTCAAAGATTGATTCGATTCTCTCGAACCATCGGGTTAAGGCAATGACACCCCCTGTGCCATCGAAGAATGTCGGTTTTGCGTTCATGAAATCCTTATAGGAACCCCCTTTTTGGTGTCCCTGGCTATCTTCTGGGTTTTGGTGTTGGGGATCACCTCCTGAATTTCTAGAGTTCATTTGCGACATGGCTGCTACCATTGCAGCAGTCAGAACTGTCTGAAGTGATGCAAGATCAAGTTGAAAAGGAGGATTGTTGTTGTTCGTTGAGCTGGGTCTCTTTCTTGGAGGCATCGTGATCTAACAAGATCAGGAAAGAGAGGATCATAAGTCCTCTGAATTGAATCAAGAGATATGGGACATGAGATATCTCATCAAGGCGAATATAGCATCATACTAAGCGATAAAGCATAAAGAAGTTATAAAGATAGAACATTTTATCGCTAGAGGAATGATCAAAGAATAACGCGTATACGAGGATTTTCTACAAAGGATCGGCTCGAGAAATACTCCCATAGTATTTCATGGTTCACTGCAGCGACGATTCGTTGTTTGAGATATTGGGTAAGTTTTAGGTATGCCGCATGCCACAGTCACTCCCAAGCACATGTTGGCCGTGTCTCGAATGAATATAGTTGGCCAGGCTATATTGACCCTAGACACGACTACATAACTGCCTAGGTTTAACCGCAGTGTACAACACCCATTTACTTATGTTTTGTTCTACTTGTAGTTACGGATTTCGACGGCTCGGCATACTTAAATACTTTTGAAAATACTTATATCTTGTAGGATACTTTTAGTTCAGAGCACTTAGGCCCCTTAGTGTTTATAGTTTTATACCATGTAAGGTTTGGTATACTCTGTTCACTATAAATAAGGGCTCTGATACCAATCTGTCACACCCCGAAAACCAAAGGCGGAAACGTTTACGGGGTTGACTCCATGTTGTGTATCAAATCCAATGTACATAGTAATCACAGTAAACAACCATTACATTACATATATTTGAAAGTTTACATTTGGTTCAAAAGTAAATTGTACAAAAGTTATACATATATCATATGAACAAAAGAGACGAGTCTTCGGAGCACTCCGTCTTCACCAAAAGATATCACCGGGTACCTGTCTGACTTGGACCTGAGAATACAAGCAGTTTGAAAATCAGCATAAAGCTGGTGAGTTCATAAGCGGTTTTGTTTTGTGAAAATGTATCGATTTACTTTAGTTTTCTGAAAAGATTTGATATCCAAGAAAATCCCATATTTTCTTATGTAAAGTAGTTAATTTATCTTTCATTACAGTTCTGTTATAGATATAAGTTAACCCCAGGAAAATCCCATATTTTCCTAAATGCAAGATTGATTGAATAACACATAGTATAGTTTAATAAACAAAACTATAATTTAGACGAACTGTAAATAGAAAGTATTTTGAAAACCTTGGGACTAACATCCCGAACCAGTTATAAGATAATTCGATAAAGATCATGGGATCACTATCCCGAAAGTAGATATAAGATAGTTTGATAAACCATGGGATCACTAACCCGAAACTAGATATAAGATAGCTTAATAAAATCATAGGTTTATCATCTCGTATAAGATTTACTTTCAAAACCATGGGATTGCCATCCCGAACGAAATATAGACTCAAGATCATGGGATTATCATCCCGAACGAGATATAGACATAAAACCATGGGATTATCATCCCGAACAAGATATAGATTACAAGACCATGGGATTACCATCCCGAACGAGATATAGATTCTAAACAGATCCTAGATGTGAATAGGTTTATATTAATACGTATTGTGAGTCGGGTAACCATACTGATACGACAACGAGACCTCCTTGACGTTAGTCAGACGTCGAATGATATCCAGAATTTGTCACCCCAGGCGTGCCCGCCTAACTGTAGCTAGCAGTTAAGGTGTGGGATTGTCAGTCCCGAATAGATCTATTCACAAATTCCTCGCTCTCCCTCCAGGAGACTCTGGTTACACTTCCGGAGAGGATTTACTTGATCATCCATAAAGGGTAGTGACTATCTCACAAGCTAGTATTAAACTATGCACAGGATTCTCATACGATAACAAACATACAAAGACTTTAAGACATGATACAGTGAAAAATAGATACATACAATGAAACTATCTGGCAAAACATTCGAATGATACGGAGATAAACTGAGTCAGACATAGTTTATCTAATAACTTAATACAAATATTAGTACATGATATAAAGAGAAACATAGAACCCCAAATTATTCCCATAATAATTTGATTAGTTTGGTTATTTTCTTAACTAAAATCCATTTAGTTGTAATTGATAAATCATTCCTTATGCTCAACATAATACATAAGGAGTAAAAGAGTTTATAAGATTGCCAGATATTATTTGAAACACATAAATGTTATGATTTGAAAACAGTTTTGGTTTGCTTGTATTCCCCCCCTGAAAACAGTTAAAAACAGTGAAAAAGGCGTAGGGGTATGAACTCACCGGACGAGAAATATGACGATTTGGATGCTAAGAGTGGATCCGGGGCTTGTAAATACATGAGGTTCCTAATTATAATGAAAAGATACACATTTGTATCTAATTAGGACTTAGTTTATTCATTTGATAGGGACACTTGCTTCAAGTCGCGAAAACACTCCGATACGAGTGTTTGGAGGGACCCGGGTGGCGTTTAGGGATGAGAAATGACACTAGGGACTTGGGACTTGAGTTTACTCCCCATGAGTAAACTTATAAAAGAGTTTACAATCATAAAACACACACATACATGAGTTTACGGCCGTAAACTCATGTGGGTGTGGTTTTGGGTGTTTAAATGGCTTAAATGGCTTACATGGACATGGGAAATGATTCTAGGCTTTGATCTAAATGCATTGAATGGATTAAAATCACCAAAATGATTAATTTATGGGAGTTTACGGCCTAGCATAGGCTCCTGGCCGTAAACTCCTTAATCCATATGAAAATGATGCTAAATGGTGCTAGAACAAATCACATGTGATTGGTAAAATTAATCCAAGGCCTAACATGAGTTTGTATGGGATTTTTGGGGGATTTATGGAGTTTACGGCCCATGAAACCCCTTTCATGGCCGTAAACTCTTGTGTGTGGTGTTCTAAGGTGTTTCAAGGCCTAGAACATGCATGAAAGGACTTCTAAAATTCATTTAAGGGCCTTAGGGGTGTGTAGTTTGCATTCTAACACCAAAAATTTTGGAGTTTACGGCCCAAGAACATGTCTTGGCCGTAAACCCTTAGAAACCCCATAAATGTTGTGTTTTAGGTCCTCAAAGTATTTTTGGTTGGTCCCTTGATTTATTCCAAGGCTTTTGGTGGTGTTGGATGGCTTTCTAACACCTTAGAATGAGATT
The DNA here is from genome assembly GCF_051521515.1 of Lactuca serriola. Classification (NCBI taxonomy): domain Eukaryota; kingdom Viridiplantae; phylum Streptophyta; class Magnoliopsida; order Asterales; family Asteraceae; genus Lactuca; species Lactuca serriola. The sequence goes on from NC_136412.1 coordinate 115,304,692, forward strand.
TATGCCAAGTTTTGTGGAGTTTACGGCCCAAGCACTATCCTTGGCCGTAAGCTCTTCTAAATCTCTCAAAATTAATGTTTCAAGTGTCCAAATGCAAGAATCAAAGTCCTATAATTCATATCTAAGCTGTAGGGGTGATTTGGAAGGGTTTAAAGACATGATAAACACCATTTTCATGAGTTTACGACCCAAGCTTATGCCTTAGCCGTAAACTCCTTCAAAGTCCACAAAATTATAGTTTTAGGTGTTCTAAGTCCATATCTTGAAGTCCCTTAGCCATATCTAAAGTCCAATTGAGTCTAGGAAGGAGTTTAAGGGCTAAAAACCCTTCAAAATGGTGTTTACGGCCTAGGCTGCTTCCTGGGCCGTAAACTCACATATATTGTCCAATTTCCTGCTTAATTGTCTAATTTGGAAGCTAAACATGCTATAGATTAAGGCTAGGAAGGTACCTTAAGGATTTGAAGCCTTAAATTTGAGTTTTGGACACTTAATCTTTGGATTTAGGAGAGAGGTTAGAGAGAGAGTAGAGAGAGAAGGAAAAAGCTTCAAATGAGTGTTTAAACATGTTTATATAGTCCCTAAAACTTGGACACGGTGGAATTCTACCCGATACCGGCCTTAAACGATGCTTTGGGTTGCACCCGATTGAGTTTTCGTCACCCGACGAGGATATTTCTAAAACTTATAAAATACATGTCTTGGGCTAATTTCATGAGTTCCTAAATGATTTGGACCCTCATTGAATGATAGTAACCATATAACTTTTAGTTAACTAAACCCAAAAATGATATCGGGACATTTCGATTTCCGACGAGTTATTCGGGCAGAACGGGTTTTCGGCGATGAACAACTTCGGGTTGTTACAGTTTTCATGGATCTGATGAACATGGTCTGTAGACCATACCTAGGCAAGTTCATAATCATATTTATTGATGACATACTTGTTTACTCATAAACAAAAGAAGATCACAAATGACATTTGATGCTAATGTTGGAGTTATTGAAGGAGCAGAAATTATATGCCAAGTTCACTAAGTGTGAATTTTGGATTCGGGAAGCACATTTCCTTGGTCATGTGGTCGGCGAAAAAGGAATTCATTTAGATCCATCTAAGATTGAGGCAATCAAAAAATAGGAAGCCCCTAAAACCATGACATAAATACGACAAATTCTAGGATTAGTTGGGTACTATAGACGCTTCATTGAGAATTTCTCAAGGATTGCTCAACCATTAACATCTTTGACCCAAAAGGACAGAAAATTTCTCTGGGAAGAGAAACATGAAGAAGCTTTCCAAATCCTGAAAAACAAATTATGCAATGCACCAATTTTGGCCTTACCAAAGGGATCTGAAAATTTTGTAGTGTATTGTGATGCATCTTATCAGGGTTTAGGATGTGTGTTAATGAAAAATGATAAGTTTATTGCGTATGCCTCCGGACAACTCAAACCACATGAGAAGAATTATACAACCCACGATCTAGAACTAGTAGCAATAGTTTTTGCTCTTAAGATATGGAGGCATTATTTATACGGAACCAAGTGCGTCATTTATACCAACCATAAAAGCCTTCAGCATATCCTAGATAAGAAAATGTTAAACATGCAGCAGACGAGATGGGTAGAGTTGTTTAGTAATTATGACTATGAAATACGATACCACCCAGGCAAGGTTAACATACTAGCCAACGCTTTGAGTAGAAAAGAAAGACTAAAACCTTCCCGTGTGAGAGATTTGGGAATGGTAATTCAGAAAAGCTTGAAATCTCAAATCATTGATGCCTAGGAAAAAGCCTTGATCAAAGAAAATCTTCTAGGTGAAACTTTACATGGTTTAGAAGTGAGATTTGAAACCAAACCCGATGGAGTACATTATTTTAAGGTTGGAGTTTGGATTCCAAGGGTTAACAATCTGAGACACATAGTACTAGAGGAGTCTCATCGATCTAAATATTCAATCCACCCTAGAGTGGATAAGATCTACAAAGATCTTAAAGAGTACTATTTGTGGCCTGGAATGAAAAAGGGTATCGCCTTGTATGTTGGGAAGTGTTTGACATGCACAATAGTCAAAGATGAACATAAAAAACCATCCGGCTTACTGCAACAGCCTAAAATTCCACAATGGAAATAGGAGCAGATATCCATGGATTTCGTTACCAAACTCCCTAGGGCATCTAAAGGTCATGATTAAATCTGGGTCAGAGTGGATAGACTGACGAAATCTGCTCATTTTCTCCCTATTCGGGAAGACTTCAAGATGGAAAAATTGGCCCAAGTCTACATCGACAAAAAAATTTCTCTGCTTGGTGTACCTCTATCTATCATTTTTGATAGAGATAGTCGTATCACATCACAATTTTGATGGATGTTACAAAAGTCTCTAGGAACCCATATAAATTTAAGCACAACTTACCACGCTCAGACAGATGGGCAGACGGAGAGAACAATATCAAACTTGGAAGATACGCTATGGGTATGTGCCATTCAATTCAAAGGAAATTGGGATACTCATTTGCCACTAATCAAGTTTTCGTACAGTAACAGTTACCACACGAGTATCTACTATGCTCCATATGAAGCATTGTATGGACGCAAGTGTCATTCTCAAGTGTGTTGAACAGAAATCGAAGATCGACAAGTGACTAGACTCGACCTTATTCAGGAAACAACTGACAAGATTATTATCATCAAATTTGTGACAACCCTATTTTTCCCAAAAGCATTGTAAACACTCGAAAGCTAAAAACAACGAAATTAACCACGAAAATAAAGTGTTCAAGTATCTAAGTTGGGATGCATCAAATATTAGATATCATGCCAAGGTTTCCAAAAACATAAAGAACGCTCAAAACCGGGTTATATAGAAGAAATTATAACCACTCGTATATTTACGACACGACGTTAAAACATTATTTGACGTAAAAAGTAGAATCTCAATAAAATTCATTTTAGCCTTAAGTATCTAAACAAAAGTCGTAGATCTCGTTGAAAGGTGAGCGTACATAAAAAGATCGCCCAAATTGGACCTCGTATGAAGAAGTTACGGATTTTCAAAGTTTTGTAACAGTAGTAGAGGGCTAAAAACTCAAATTGAAGATCGAGTGTTATTTAGCTATCGCCACCTAAACGGAAGTTGAAGATCTCCATAGTAGTAATAAAACGATAAAAAGACAAACGAAAACCGACGTCGAATAAAGAACCTATGAAATTTTAACGAACTTTAGGAGGCCCGGCCTATTAAAATTATATCATTAAAAATAAATTCAAAACTAGCCGACAGAGTCTAAATGAAAATTGTAGAGCATAATCTCACCTACACGTGGATATAAAGAACGCGAAAAACGGAGCTCGTACGCGAAAGTTACGGAATTTAGAAGTCGGAAGCCAGGATTACACCCCGCGTAATATGGGAGTACGCCCCGCGTACTAGACCCAGAGTCGAGTCCCATCGGCCATCCCAAGCTACGCTTAGCTAGACTCGAGTCGTAAGCCATGACGCATTATTACGCCCCGCGTAACCGAGTACGCCCCGCGTAACCGAGTACGCCCAGCGTACTTCGGAGGTACGCGCCGCGTACGAGGGTTTCCAGCCCTATAAATAGATGGCATGAGCTTCGATTTTTGGCACACCTTCACCATTTCTCATCCATTCTCCCAGCTCCAGAGACCATTTTCTTACCTTGGTTTCCGCACTCGAGCCCCGAAGAAAGATTTACGCTGCTGAGATCCCCGAAGAGCCCGACGACGCAACCATCCGCAGTCGAAGTTCTGCTCAACCCTAGCCTCTCTCTTCAAACTTAACGAGTGAGTTCATACCCCTACTTTTCAATTCTTTTTAAGTTTTAGGGGGGGAAATACAAGTACATTACAAATCAAAGTATCATTTTTATAATATCGTTCTTATAGAGTTTTGATACCAAAATAACTTTATGTTTAAAGGGCTATTATATCACCAAGTTGTTATTACCAAATGGGAACATACTTTTGAGAAACTATAATGAGTGTAGTATTCAAGTGATTCATACATTTTACATATACATCTCGACAAATGAAATGCTTTCAAAAGAAGTAAAGTCTTTACTATCGTAAATCTGTTTATACCAAGTAATGTGAGACAGCTTCACGTACGTTCGAGTATGCATTATTAAGTCCTGTATTATATACCATAATCCCTTGTAGGGGGAGCGTGATACTTGTGTATAGATCTATACGGGATTGACAATCCCACACCTAAGTTGTTAGCTACAGCTAGGCCGGCAGGCCTGGGGTGACAAATGTCATAACAGTTCCAACGCCTGAAGAACATTGTTACAGGCCATCAGTGTCAATAGCATGGTTATAAAACTCACATAAAAGTATAAAAACAAGTTTGATTTATGAGATTCATATATGCATTTCAGTTTTCCATTTTATTGTTAACACAAATTTTATCACTATTATTCAAGTATGGAAAACACAAACGCACTCCAACACGGGAAACTTTTCAAATCATTTATAGAAAATATTGGATTTTCTGAAAACCTCGTTCATCGATTTACTATCAAAAAAGGACATACTTTTCAATGCAAAACACTTATGAACTCACCAACTTAATTGTTGACACTTTTTCGAAACCACTTGTATTTCTCAGGGAATCAGTAATACAGGTAACCACCAGCTTTTGGCGAAGGGAACACTAAGGATGTTTTATTATTGAACATTTATCATCTCATTGTAATATTCTTTTGCTAATATGTATAACTCAACAACAAACGTTTTCTTTATATATGTGATGGTTGTGTTACTTTCTTTACAATATTCAATGGTTGTGATACTACGTGAAGTCATCCACCCCCGAATGTTTCCGCCATTCTGGTTTGGGGGTGTGACAAAATTTAGGCTTAAAGCTACCAAAGATCGTCAGAAAAGTTATGCGGACAATCGTCGGAAACCTTTAGAATTCCAAGTTGGAGACAAGGTGCTTCCAAAGGTGTCTCCTTGGAAAGGGATTGTATGTTTTGGTAAGAAAAGAAAACTAAACCCAAGTTATGTTGGACTCTTTGAGATCACTGAAAGGATCGGTCCGGTGGCATATAAACTCCAATTACCCCAAGAGTTAAGTGTCATTCATGACACATTCCATGTCTCCAATCTTAAGAAATGTTTAGCCGACGAATCATTGATAGTACCTTTCGAGGAAATCAAGATCAATGATAAGCTGAATTTTGTTAAGGAACCAATAGAAGTCCTTGATAGAGAGGTGAAACAACTCAAGCGGAGTAAGATTTCGATTGTAACAGTTCGATGGAATTCAAAACGAGGGCCAGAGTACACCTGGGAGCTTGAGGACCTCATGAAGGAAAAGTATCCACAACATTTTCATTGCAATGATAAATGATGACATAGAATGAATTTCGGGACGAAATTCATTTTGAGTGGGGATACTGTGACAACTATCAAATTCAGGTCATTCTCGGACTCATGCAACTTTTTATAAACCATATATACACATCATGCCATGGCCTAGTAGTATAAATTAGGTCATAATCTTGTAGAAACTAGGATCTAACAAAAATATGGGACTAATATACTTGACTCTTATGATTTTAGTAAGTTGTCTAGTTACTATAGGAAATGCCAATGCCCGAATTAGAAAAAACTTCAAACATTGTTACAATTGAAAAAGGGTATAAAACCCTAAACATAAATTAAAATCTTCTAATTTCATTTCAATATTCTAGGGTTATTCTTCAAGGTAATCATGAAAATTCTTCAATCCCCCTCACTTTTCTTTCTAGTTTTAAAGATTTTTCTTACACTTCTCCTTTTCCTACTCCATTCTTTATGAATATTCATGAGCATAGCCATGAATGTCGAGTTTGATGATGATGGTAGTGGGCTTTCACCCAAGAACAACATGCATGTTGTTTGATGGTGAAATCCAAGGACCAAAACTTATGTCAAACACTAAAATACGTATTTTTACAAGTTTTAAAGGTTCATCTACCTTATGCATTCAAGTTTTTCCTTTGAAAAAATCACTATGAACAAAATATATCCGTGGGTGATCTTCAAACCGTGATGCATGTGATGAACATCAAGTTAAAGAGCTTGATGATCAAATACACTGTTAATAGTGCATGTAAATGATTTTATTCATAAAAAAAATCTGAATATCCTTTTCTGTTTAAAACAAAATTTCTCATAATGCCAGTAAGATAATAAGTGGATCCAAAAAATTCCAAGAGTTTTTCTCATTTCTTTGATTTATTAAAATTGCTACAAGAAAAAAGGCCATAAATCATTTAAAATACATTATGAGGTCTATAAATCCTAGATAAATTCTTGGATGACCCCTAAAGTAAATAATGGCCTCTCATGAAGTTTTATCAAATTTTGTTATTGTTTAGTATGATCTTGAGTTTTCTTTTTGCTTTGTTCCAATAAATCATAAAACCACTTTAGGGAATGTGAAAAGGTTATCGATATTTTTTTCAGGTCTTATCTAATGCGGAATACTAAGAAAAAAAAATTTCAAATTTTTCATAATGCATACCTATTTTTCCATGATTTTTGTATTTATAATGGACTAATAACGGGAAAAATAGTTCTACTCATCCAGAATTCATCATAGATTACTAGAATATCGTATGATATATTAGGATGAGAAATAAAAATTCGAATGATTTTTCTCTTCTGTATTCTATTTTTCTTCTAGTTTTTAAGATTAATGCACTTAAATCCACAAAATCAGACTCTAGTATATAAAAATATCCTTTGGTATTTTTCCCAGGTTATGTATAATGTAAATGAAGTTTACAAAAATTTTGGTAATTTACTTTAACTTTTTAATAATTATTCACCGATTAATGATTATTTAGGATAATAAAACTAAGAAAAATAGCCAAACTAATTGAAAAATATCTTTTATATTTTTCAAAGTGTCTACATGTTTTATAACAGTGTTGCAAAAAATATGGGTAATTTTGGAAACTGTTTTCTATTTATCTTCATTTTGTTAGAATAAATGCACCAAGAATTATAAAATCAGCTTAAACAGTCTTGAAATCCATTTTTATATTTTTACTAGCTTAAATATGTTTAATAGGTTGTACTATAAAAAGTTAGGAAATTTTTATCATCTGAATGCTATTTTTCACGAATTTACATTGATATGAAGGCTTAAAAATTTGGAATAATAGCTAATCACATCAAAAGTTCAAGGGATTTTTTCTGGAAGATCTCTACTGTATTTGGAATGAAAATGTGAAGTTTGAGAAATTTTGAAAACTGTTTGATAATATTTTGGATTTTCAGAGTTTAAGACACCTTTAAATGTGTTGAAAGACCCTCAATTAATATTACCAAAAATCTGGAAAACTGATATCATAAATTATCTTAATCACATGAGTTATAAAATTTCACAGTTTCAGATAAATTGTTTCCAATTAATATAAAACCAATATTAGAAAATTTTTTTGGCATTTATCTATAAGTAGAATTTAGTATATTAGCATTAGATTTTGATATAGAAACACACTAGCGTGTGTTTGATGTCGTAGGATCTCGGTAGTAAGGTGTTGGTGTATTTCGAGGCACCACATGTAGCGACTTGAAACATTGTGAGTATTTACTACTCACCCTATTTTGGGTTTTTATGTTTTGGGGTGGAAAAACATGTCTGAAAAGCTATTTATTATTCATTGCATTTAAATTGAGTTGTATCAAACTTGATTGCCACATTTTGCTATGTATGTTTATGCAATATGAAACATGAGGCCTTATCATCTAAAGTCCCTTCCCGTACACTTTACTCCAACCATTAACTCTTTGAGACAATGGTCATTATGGATAGCGCTATTAGGAATTCACAACTCCTCACTGGCCTGATTGTTGGAGCGCATGATACACTATAATCAATGGAACGATAAGCATACATCTTGATATGATATCATTATTAGGCTTGGTTGTGAACTCATCGTTTTCTCATACACATAGAAACTTGTTTAATAATTATAGCAATGAACTTTGTTTCTCATTATCGCAATGAACTTTGTTTCTCATTATAGCAATGAACTTTGTTTCTAAATGTAGCAATGAACTTTGTTTCTGTGACAACCCGAAATTTCCATTTGTACGAACATTATCTATTCAATAGAAGCTAGTCCAGTTTCAGTAATTTTCATACTTTTCCAAACAAGTTTGTGTACATTAGGGTTTATGTTTAAGGAAATATCAGGAGAGTGGATGCTCCTGGACTTGTGAAATTTGAACATTCCAGGTTTCATAATGTTACAGTCCAATATCCGGAAAAAAAATATTTTCTGCCAAAATATTCTAGGACTATAAATAGTTTTCTAAATTAAATTAATTCATTATTCACAATTCCAATTAGAGAAAAGCCATTTTCTCTCTGACGGATCTTCGGGTTTTCATCCCAGATTGTGAGTTTACTTTCCTAGATGTGTTTCATTACTTGTTATATGCTTTATAACATCAATTACATGTTTAAAATGCAAGATCCGGGAGTTTACCGCCCAAGAACATTCTTGGGGAGTAAACTCCAAAATGGAGCTTTAAGGCTACCTAGTCCCATTTTCTTGTTAAGCAACTTGTTAAGGACTTAGTGTATGATCATAAGAGACTAGAAAGCATCCAAGAACAACAAGTAATAGGAGTTTACGGCCAAGCACTTTTCTTGGGCCGTAAACCCCTTTTCAAGGGCTTTTAGTGCCCTAAAGCACCCCTAAAGCTTAAGGACATTAACCCTCATATGCTTGTAACCATTTTAGACATCAAAACACTTCAAAATCATAGGTTTATAGGAGTTTATGGCCAAGAACATCTCTTGGGCCGTAAACCCCTTTTCCAAGGGTAAAATGCACCACAAACACCCCTAAGGCCATAAGACAATTACCCTTGAATACCTAGGACTTGAATGGGGAGTAAAAGACATCAAGAACATCCCTTAAAGGGAGTTTACGGCCAAGGAACATTACTTGGTCCGTAAACTCCAAGTGAAGGCACAAATGTGTGCCTCATGTCCCCTTTAGCCTTAGATAAAAACATGGAAGCTATCCTACATGTGCAAGGGCCTCAAATGAATTAAAAACCATCACCCCATAGGAGTTTACAGCCGTAAACTCTAGGGGACATGGACATTAGGCCGTAAACTCCCCTATGGAGCATTTTAGGGCCTCAAACTACTTCAAGGTTCATTCCAACAAAGCTAGGTTAATTCTAGGATCAAGATAACACCTTAGAACACCCAAAACCACCAAGTGAGGAGTTCACGGCCATAAACCCATGAGTTTACGGCCGTAAACTCCAAAGGTGGGGTTTGTTGGGTGGTGAACTCTTATACAAGGCCATTTGATGCTTCAAACCCTTTTGCCTTGTCCCGTAGCAACTTAGATGCAACCATTAGGACCTTTAACACTTATGAAAAGTGTTTACATGTTCCTAAGTGTCTTAACTTATTTTTCAAGTTGTTATTTGGCTAATTAGTTATATATATGCTTATTATATGATAACTAGGCTCGTGCGTGTAAACAAGTCTCCGTTTGCCACCTAGCACGGTATCCGACACTACAATTCGTACAACTCACCACAAGTGAGTTCATACCCCTTTAATCAACCTTTGAAATGATTTTAATGTTTTAAATACTTTATGGGGGGGGAATATAAGTCAAATACTTATAGTTATTGCTTCAATCACATGTGATTGCATTTAATCACATGTGATTAATAACTAGGAAAACAATGATTTTTACCACTGTTCATACTGTTTATCAAACTGCTTTACTTTGAAATGTTTTACAAACTCTTCTACTTTCCAAACTTATTTACAAATGTGATTCAAACAAATGTTTCTTATACCTAAATTGTTTTATCAACTTATGCCTTCAAATTGTTTTATAGATTGACATCAAGTCGATCTTCTCTTGAAATTATATTTATGTTTCAAATGTCTTATGAAAACTTATTTATGCCTTTATATATTCAATTGCATGCCCATATATGTATAGATGTATAAATAATGTTTAAAGGGCTTAGGAAGGCCATCCGCCCTATTTCCTTTTTCTCGATTTGGATGTGGTCTGGTGGGATTTCGGGTGACCATCCGAAGGTCGTTTCAATATTAGTTATATATCATATATACATATATAGACATAAAAGTACTTCCATATTCATACTTATCAGTACATCAATAGTTAGTTACCATCCGGGTAACACAGGAACATATACAGCTATACTAGAAACATGTACATATACAGCTATACTAGAACATGAACATATACAGCTATACTAGAAACATGAACATATACAGCTATACTACAAGAACATATACAACTATACTAGAACTAGAAACATTACATTACATATACAAAAATACGTTAACAATTGTGATCCACTGTATCGGAGCATGCCTTAAATGTCATGTCCCGAGTTGTAGCCAGAATTCTCTTGGAGGGAGAGCGTGAGTTTGCGTATAGATCTATACTGGATTGACTATCCTACACCTTGCTGCTAGCTACAGCCGGACCTGCAGGTCTGCGGGTGCCAAACGTCATTCCGTTATTACGACCATTCATATGTCGTTGTTACCAGTCGATAGCATGGTGCAATTTATCACATTTTACCTTAATATAAATCCGGTTTAAGGTAGTTAGTACAACAGTAGTTCCTATTATACAAAACTACATTACTACAATGATTTACCCATTACATATTTTAGTGATAATCTCACTTAAACATTAATGTACAAACTATATTTTATTAAATGATAGTTACACTTGGTAAATTGCACACATTTACAACAAGCGAGTATACAAAACAGTTAGGCCTTGGTAGAAGGTTACTTTAATAGAAAATATAGGTTTTTCTGAGAGATTTAACCCATTACAAACACTTTCAAATACTTACTTACATTTTTACAAACTTATACATTGAGACAGGTTCAAACGTTTTTGACAACAAACATTGACACTAAAATACTTATGAACTCACCAGCTTAATGCTGATAAACTCTTTCAAAATAAATTGTATTAAAATTATATATTTAATGCAATGGATGATGTTGTTTGCTTATTTGGATGGACAGGCCCAATCCGGAGACTAAATGGACTAAATAGCAAGCCCAAGACGCAACACCTTCCAAACCCTAAAAATATATACTAGTAAATTGCTTCGATTAAAGGATTGCATCTAATCTATAAGCAATGAACTATAAGCCATACGTATTAAACACCACGTTATACCCTATAAGCCGTAAGCCCTAAGCCATCAGGCATGATGAAGGTTAGTATCGATCGGATACTCTTCAAGTAAAATAAATAAAGAACAAGCAAATTAAATTAAGAAAATAAAGAACAAAAAAAGTAAAGAACACTAGATATTCACAAAGTAGTATTTCATCAAGAAAGGGTTTGTGTTCACCAAGAAAACGGGTTGTGACAAACACACTTACCAAGCCTTACATTAGGGTTTCACCCTAATGTTGTATATAAATTAATATATATTCATATATTACTTCAATTAAGGTATTGTATTTAATCTTCAAGCCATGAACTATATAAGCTATAAGTATTAAACCCAACGTCATACCCTATAAACCCTAAGACCTAAGCCAAAAGGCATGATGAAGGTTAGTATCGACCGAATACACTTCATGTAAAAAACTTAAAGAACAAGAAAATTAAATTAAGCAATCAAAAAACCGAAAAAGTAAAGAACACAAGAAATTTACAAAGTTGTCATTCACTAAGAAAAGGTTTGTTTTCACCAAGATAACAGGTTGTCACAAAGATGGTCACCAAACATTACAGAATGGTTTCACCCTCAAGTTGTATATATATATATATATATATATATATATATATATATATATATATATGCACTAATGTATATTGTATATCCCATCAATTAAGGGATTGTATCTAATCTATATGCCATGAACTAGGGGCCATAAGTATTAAACCCTACGTCAATTCATGTAAGCCCTAAGCCCTTAGCCATAAGGCATGATGAAGGTTAGTAATGATTAGATACACTTCAAGAAAAATAAATAAAGCACAAGAAAATTAAATTATACAAATAAAGAACTAAAAAAGGTAATGAACACGGAATCTACAAAAAGTTGTATTTTACAAAAAAAAAAAAAAAAAAAAAAAAAAAAAAAAAAATTGTTTCACTAATAAAACAGGTTGTCACAAAGACTGTCACAAAGCCTTACAATATTGTTTCACCCTAATGTTGTATGTATACTAATGTATACTAGTATATCCCTTAAATTAAGGGATTGTATATATAATCAATAACCATGAACCATAAGCCATTAGTATTAAACCCTACGTTATGCTATATAAGCCCTAAGTTGTAAGGCTTAAGGCATGATGAAGGTTTGTATCGATCAGATACACTTCAATTAAAACTAATCAAGACCAAGAAAATTCACTTAGGCAAACAATGAACGTAAAAAGTAAAGAACATGATATATTCAAAAAGTTGTATTTCACCAAAAATGGGTTTGTTTTCACCAAGAAAACGTGTCGTCACAAAGATGGTCACCAAACCTTAATTGTGTATATATACTAATATATACTAGTATATCCCTTTAATTAAGGGATTGTATCTAATCTATAAGCGATGGACTATAAGCCACTAATATTAAACCCTATGTCGTACCCTGTAAGCCCCTAGCCCTAAGCCATAAGGTATAATGAAGGTTAGTATCGATTGGATACACTTCAAGTAAAATAAATAGAGAACAAGCAAATTAAATTCAGCAAAAACCAAACATAAAAAGTAAGAACATGAGATATTTACAAATTTTTCTTTCAACAAGAAAGGGTTTGTTTTCACCAAGAAAACAGGTAGTCGCAAAGACGGTCACCAAGCCTTACAATAGGGTTTCACCCTAATGTTGTATATATACTAGTGTATACTCGTAATTTAGGGGTGAGCAAAAACCGCACCGCAACTAAAATTAACCGCAAAAACCGCATAAACCGCAACCAAAAAACCGCAACCGCAACAAAAACCGATAGTGAGGTTTTCTGTTTTTCAAAAACCGCAAATTTGCGGTGTGGTGCGGTTATTTGTTTTCAAAAACTGCAAAAAAACCGCACCGCACCGCATATATTATATACAGTTTTTTTATCAATTATTAGTTTATTAAATATTAAAAATAAGACAAGTTTCATGACTGAAAGACGGATAAAACACTAGAAAACAAAAGTGTTAGTTTTTTTCTTGTGTTTAACTTTGAAAAATAATGAAACTAGACAATTTTAAGACATTTATTGTTAGTTACTATTGATTTGACGTTTTTAAGATAATAGTTGTTTGTGGTTTTAGTTAAATAGTTAATTGTCTTATACCTTATGATTTTTTTATTATTATTACAAGTAATATGTTTGAAGTTTTAAAACTATTTGAGCTCTAAATTGTGGTTAAAAACCACATAAAATAACCGCACCAAATCCATGCGGTTAATAACCGCAACACAAAAAAAAAAAAAAAAAAACCGCACCGCAAAAATAACCGCCTAACCGCACCGCAAAAATAACCGCACCATGCGGTTTTGAAAATGGATTAACCGCATTTGCAGTTAGTGGTGAGGTTTTGGCTAATAACCGCACCGAACCGCACCGCGCTCACCCCTAACTCGTATATCCCTTCAATTAAGGAATTTTGTTTAATCTTCAAGCCATGAACTATATAAGATATAATTATTAAACCCAACGACATACCCTATAAGCCTTAAGCCCTAAGCCTTATGTCACACCCCCAAACAGGAACGGCGGAATTGTTCGGGGTGGATGACGTCATGTACAGTATCATAACAATTGCATAATAGTAATCAAATCAACATAACCATTATAGTGAAAATATATAATTTACATTCTATTCAAAACATTGATTGTTTAACATCAAACTATAGCAAAAGATAAGACGTGACACTACTATGTTCCATCTTCATGACAGCTGTTGGGGTACCTATCTATTAATTTCCAGAGAATACAAGTGGTTTGAAAAAGTGTCGTTGTTTTCACCATGTGAGTTCTTATAACCATATTGTAACCTAAGATGGTCTGATAGCGACGTTCTTCAGGCGTCGAAATGTTAACGACATTTGTCACCCCAGGCCTGCTGGCCTAACTGTAGCTAATAGTTAAGGTGCAGGATTGTTAGTCACGTATAGATCTATACACAAATATATCGCTCTCCTTACAAGAGACTTCGGTTATAAGTTAGGACTTTTGCTGGCACTTAGATAAGTACTTGAAGGCGTCTCACAAAATTGCTTCAACGAGTTAACGAGTAATAAACTAAGAACTCTTCTAGTAAATGAAACGTAATTCCCTTTAGATATAAAAATGTAATACCCTTTAGCAACTAAAGTGAAAACCCTCTTTGTAATGAATAAATCTATGTGTATCTCATAAACTATACCAATTATAGTTTATATGTTTGTTTTCCGTATTTTGATATGAACTTGTTAATATGATATGTAACTTCTATAAACTATATGTGTTATAGTTTATAGTGTGTGCTCTACTAAAATGAAAACCTTTGTGTTTTAACATGTTTGGTAAATGTGTGTAAATTTAACAGCAACGTTGTTTCGCATATTTAGTAAATTCACGTAAAAATGTATATGAATGGTAAGAAAACATAATAAGTGATTTATATTTTTAAACACAATGTTCTTGTGTTTTACTTGTATTCCCCTAAAACAATCGAAAATCATGAAAACGTAGGGGTAAGAACTCACATCGAGTGTGTGTGCTTGTTTGGATACAAAGTGATTGCGAATGATCCTCGAGTTAGAATACGTGAAAGTAGTCGTATCATAATAATATTTATACACAATATTGTATTTAAATTAGCGAAATAATTTAAATAATAATTTAAAGTGTTAGATAACTCTGAATTATGTAAGAAATACATAAAAAACAATTCTTAAAATTGTTTGAAGTGTTCTTGGTGTTCTTGGGTGGAAATATGAAGTTTTGAAGATTGCTCTTGGTGTTCTTGGTGAAATTATGATGATCTGGGCAAGAATAATATGAAGATATGATGATTTCGTATGAGTTTTAAGAGCAAAAACTAAAGCATTTCGGTGTGGGAAGTAGGAAATGAGGTTTGATTTCTGTTGAATATATATATATATATATATATATATATATATATATATATATATATATATATATATATATATCAATGTGTTTATGGTCCTTGATGGGCCTTAGACTTTGGGTTTTAGGTCCTAAAGGTGATGGTTTCAGTCATCAACAACTGAAAACCCTTTTTGATTTCATTTCCAAACCGAAATCACCATTTGGATTAGATTCCTTGAACCGAAAACACTATATTTTAGATCTTTGAAACTGAAAATCCTTATATAGGGTGTTTACTTATGGTTTAACTCTTAAGCTTTTGACCTATGTTCACATATATTAGCTTAAATTAATTTGGGTTTCAATCCATACTTATTTACTAGCTCATAAACATACTCCTATGGCTATAGATGATACATTGCAACAAGGATTGCAATATGGTTTAACTTATAAATGGTTAGGGTTTACACCTTGTTGGATCTAAAATTTTCTGGTTGTGACACCATAAGGCATGATGAAGGTTAGTATCGATCAGATTCACTTCAAGTAAAATAAATAAAGAACAAGAAAATTAACTTGAGCAATCAAAGAACAGAAAAAGTAAAGAACACGAGAATTTACAAAGTTGTCTATCACTAAGAAAAGTTTTGTTTTCACCAAGAAAACGGGTTTCCATAAAGATGGTCACCAAAACTTACAAAATGGTTTCACCTTAAAGTTCTATATATACCAATGTATAATAGTGTATCCCTTAAATTAAGGGATTGTATCTAATGTTGTTTATATACTAATCTATATTATTATATCCCTTCAACTAAAGTATTATATCTAATCTATATGCGATGATCTACAAGTTATAAGTATTAAACCTACGCGTACCCTATAAGCCCTAAGCCCTAAGCCATAAGGCATGATCAGAGATATTTCAAGTAAAATAAATAAAGAACAAAAAACATAATTTAATCAAACAAAGAACAAAAAAATTAAAGAACACGAGACATTCACAAAGTTGTCGCTCACCAAGAAAGGGTTTGTTTTCACCAATAAAACTGGTTGTCATAAAGACGGTCACCCAGCCATACATTACAGTTTCACCCTAATGTTGTATATATATATATATATATATATATATATATATATATATATATATATATATATACTAATCTATACTAGTATATCCCTTCAATTAAGGGATTGTATTTTATATATAAGCCATGAACTATAAGCCATAAGTATTAAACCCTACGTCATGCCATATAAGCCCTAAGCCCTAAGCCATAAGGCATGGTGAAGGTTTGTATCGATCTGATACACTTCAATTAAAATTAATAAAGACCAAGCAAATTAACTTAAGCAAAGAATTAACGTAAAAAGTAAAGAGCACGATATATTCACAAAGTTATATTTCCCCAAAAAATGGTTTATTTTCACCAAGAAAACGTGTTGTCACAAAGGCAGTCACCATGCCTTACATTAGGGTTTCACCATAATGTTGTATATATACAAATCTATACTACTATATCCCTTCAGTTAAGGTATTGTACGTATCTAATCTGTAAGCCATAAATATTAAACCCTATGTCATACCCAATAAACCCTAAGCCCTAAGCCATAAGGTATGATGGAGGTTAGTATCGATTGGATATACTTCAAGTAAAATAAATAAAGAACAAGCAAACTAAGGGGCTGTTTGGCAGTATCTGAATTTTTAAGATCTGTATATTTAAGAGGTTTGAATTTCTAAGAGGGTCTGGATTTTTAAGATCTGAACGTTAACATGTTGTTTGGTTGGAACCTCTGAATTGCTATGATAAATGATTAAAATGACTATTTTACCCTTCTGTTTAAAAATAACAATCAATACCCAATAAAACTATCAAAAATTTAAGAAGTCCACATTTACGTACATTCATTTTACCAACATTTAAACCATTCTATATGTTCACAAATTTAAAATACAAATTTAACAAACATGTCACAATTAAAACATCATAGTACAACAAGAAACGAAAAGCTAATTCATATTATTAAAATTAATTCCCATGTTATAAAAACGACATTATTACAGCTACATATTTACCATTAACACCCAACATCCTATTACCCTCCTCATCACATGCAACCATCATCCCCACCTCATACAATCGTCATCATAGACCATCACCAAGCACACACCTGTCATTGACCTTCATGCATACCTGTCATTGATATTTATCATTAATAAATAGAAAAATCTAGAATGGGGACATTCATCACAGTGATAAACTGATAGAATCAAGTTAACTAATAAGTTTTTGTTATTTCTTCATTCCAACAAGTAACGAAACATAACGGCAAATCTGTCCCAAATGATAGCTATAACATATTTCAACAAATGAAGATATCAAGGAAAAGAGTTTTTAGAAAAGAATTGTGGGTATTTCTCACCAAGACCAAAGAAACATTGTAAAATCTTACAATTGATAACGCCAAAGCTTAGTATTCCTGATGGTCGAATTCTAAAGCATATGTCTATAACATATTTCAATAAACAGAAAAATTAACAAAGATCATTCACGTTACCTAGAACCATCCCAAAATGATCTGATAGTTAATTTTTAGGGTTCTAATTTCATAACAACCGATACCAACTTCTGATAGTCAATTTTTAGGGTTCTAATTTCATAACAATTCCAAATTAACCGATTTTTAGGGAAAGAAAGAAAAAACGTTACCTAGAACGATTCCAAAATTATCTGATTTCATAACCCTACCGAGGTAGGTGGATGCACAGTGGCGTAGGAGCAAGGGTGGAGCCGGCATTTTCAGAGCATAGCATTAGAGGTCGTCGCTTGTCAAGGCGACGATAAGGGCGGTGGTGCTACTGTGCGAGGTCGACGATGGGAGGAGGTAGGAGGCATTGACATTGTTCGGAGGACAGAGGAGACCAGAATTAAACGTGGGTGTGTTTTTGAAGGAAACGATTGTATGAGGGCAAAAGAGGAAGCGACGTCTCTTCTTTTTATTCAGATACTCATTTAAGTCTGAAAGTTTAGGAGGCTTTTAAAAAATTAAGAGGCTTTTAAAAAATTAAGAGGCTTTTATTCATAGGTAACCAAACACACCGAATCTGAAAAATTAAGAGGTTGCCTCTTAATTTTACAATTAAGAGGCCACCAAACAGCCCCTAACTTGAGCAAACAACGAACAAAAAAAGTAAAGAACACTAGATATTAACAAAGTTGTGTTTCGCCAAGAAAGGGTTTGTTTTCACCAAGAAAACAGGTTGTCACAAAGACGGTCACCAAACCTTACATTATAGTTTCGCCCTACCATTGTATATATACCAAGCTATACTAATATATCCCTTCAATTAAGGGATTTAATCTAATCTATCAGCCATGAAGGAAAAGCTATAAGTGTTAAATCCTACGTCATACCCTATAAGCCCTTAGCTCTAATCCATAAGGCATGATGAAGGTTAGTACCGATCGGATACAATTCAAGTAGAATAAATAAAGAACAAGCAAATTAATTTAAACAAAAAAAATATAAAAAAGTAAATAACATAAGATATTCACAAAGTTGTCTTTCACCAGGAAAGGGTTTGTTTTCACCAATAAAATGTGTTGTCACAAAGACGGTCACCAAACCTTACATTGGGGTTTCACCCTAATGTATATATACTAATCTATACTCGTATATCCCTTTAATTAAGGGATTGTATCTAATCTATAAGCCACGAACTATATGCTATAAGTATTAAACCCAACGTCATACCCTATAAGCCCTAAGCGCTAATCCATAAGGCATGATAAAGGTTAGTATTGATCAAATACACTTCAAGTAAAATAAATAAAGAACAAATAAATTAACTTAAACAAACAAAGAACAGAAAAACTAAAGAACACGAGAAATTTACAAAGTTGTCTTTCACTATGAAAGGGTTTGTTTTCACCAAGAAAATGGGTAGTCACAAAGATGGTCACCAAAACATACATTATTGTTTCACCCTGAAGTTGTATATATACTAATTTGTCACACCCCAAAAACTTGAACCACGGAAACGTTCTGGGACGGAGGATGTCATGTCCAGTATCACAACAATGCATAATAGTAAACAAGCAACAACATCATCCATTGCATTAATAATATAATTTTAATAAAAGCGTTTTCTGTATAGTTTATAAGACACCAAAAATGAATAATAAAAATAAAGACAAATCTTGAAAGATCCGTCTTCTCAAAACTTATTCATCGGTACCTAACTACTGATGACCTGAGAATACAAGTTATTTTGAAAGAGTAGATCAGCATTAAAGCTGGTGAGTTCATAAGTATTTTAGTATCATTACTTATATGAAAGTGTTTGTAAATGTTTAATGTAAATGTTTGTTAGTGTTTGTAGTAAATGTTTGTATCTCCTAGAAAATCGTATATTTTCTACTAAATAGTAGCCTTCTACCAAGGCCCAAATGTTCTGTGTGTTGTTTTGTTTGTAAAAGTGTGTATCTTTTCCAAGTATGACTATCATTTCCAAAATATAGTTTACATTACCGTTTGTGTGAGACGATCACAATGGGAACGCAATGGGAAAATAACGATGCATAGTAGTATTGTATGCAAGTAACTACTAATGTAGTAACTACCTTAAACATGTTTTTTAATTAAGGTAAAATGTGATATAATTCTAACCATACTTGATCGACTAGTATAACACGACACTCTAAGGCATCGAAATGGTATGATATTAGTCACCCGTAGACCTGTAGGTCCCACTATAGCTAGCAACAAGGTGTAGGATACTTAATCTCGTATAGATCTATACACCAATTCACGCTCTCCCTCCAGGAGACTCTGGTTGCAAAACATGACATAGCTGTAGGTTGCCACGCCATGAAGTAGTGGCTCACAATAATGTTTTAGTGTTCTAGTGTTTGTATAGTATGTTCTAGTGTATTATATGATCTCTCTGTACTAGTGTATTGTATGTTCTCTCTGTATAGTGTAGTGTATGTTCTCTTTGTTTCTCATCATAGTATGTTCTCTTTGTTTCTCATCATAGTATGTTCTTTCTCTTTCTCATAATAGTATGTTCTTTCTCTTTCTCATAATAGTATGTTCTCTTTGTTTCTCATCATAGTATGTTCTCTTTGTTTCTCATCATAGTATGTTCTTTCTGTTTCTCATAATAGTATGTTTGTATTGACTCATGAACGAACTGAGTCTTGTATGTTTCATTGTTCTAGTAATATAAAGTACTAACTTCCTAAACTATACCTATTATAGTTTACTAGTAATGTTGTTTGTATGAATGAACATGTTTGCACACCTTTACTACCCAAAGGTATTGAACTGAATGATGATCTTTAATATCTATATGCATACACATAATATATAACTAAGATTCAAACGACCTTCGGACAAACAACTAATACCCTAAGTCCACAACCAAACAAGGAACAAGAAATAAGGCGAGTTATCAGTCCTAAGTCTTTTCAATCCTACTTATATAACTATATCTATATAGACATGATATGGAAAAATATAAGTTTAAAAGAGTTTAAATAAAGTATTTAATATTTAAAAGAGTTTATAAAACGATTTGAAGCAGTTTGCTTGATATCATAGTTATCAAATATAAGAAATCCATTTGCTTGATAGTCATTAATCACATGTTATTGATATAATAACCATAATGTTTGTACTTGTACCCCCCATAAAAGTATTTGAAATCATTTAAAAGATAAGTTAAGGGGTATGAACTCACCTGCAGTGAGTGATATGAATGAAAGATTGTTTTGTAGGAAGCTATGTGTCAAGTGAAGACTTGAGCACAATGGATCCTAATAAGCATATAATGACACATATATGTATATAATTAGTGTTTATACAACTAATCATGTAAGGAAAACACCCTAGGACATAGGTAACATTTAGATTGAAGTGTTAGAAGTACAAAGGGTTGCATAAAATGGGGTGTTTGAAGTGGTACTTAGGTTATAGAAGCCTTTAGGGGTGTTTGAGGTCCAAGAACTAAGTAGGTGTTTTTGGTGTCCTTGAAGAACACTTGAACATCTACCAAAATGAAGTGCTTTCATGGATGAAATTAATGATCCATACTAGATAGTGAAAGGAATCAACAATTCAAGGGAAGAAACACTTACAACTTGTAGATCTATATGAAAAATCGGATGATACTTGAGAGATAAGTCGATTTCTTGGCTTATGAGTGTGAAAAGAGGTAAATGAAGGCTAAGTCTCTCATTTATACATGAGAGTCTATGGCTAGAAGGGGGTATACGGCCATACACTCTTTATATTGAAGTGTTTGGCCACTTTGGGAAGTGGTGAACTTGTGGAACCCAATTCTAAACCCTAACTTTGAAGGTACTAGAGTTAGAACTCTCTAATTGACTCTAAACAATGCTAGAAGATAGCAAAAACGAGTCTGACATTGATTGATTTGAATACCTTACAAGATAGAAATTTTAGGTTGTCCCATCATCCCCATGTTAGAGAGAATTTCGTCCTGAAATTAGAGTTTAAACAATTAATCTATTACAGATAACTAAGCGAAAAGATGAGGATATTTCAGTTTCAACTGATCCTCGCGCTCCCAAGTGAATTCAGGTCCTCGCTTGGCATTCCAGCGAACCTTCACTAGCAGGGTACGACTTTCCTTCATTTTCTTGACAACTCAGTCAATGATCTCTATAGGTTCTTCCACGAAGTTGAAGCTCTCATTGATCTCGATCTCGTCAAGTGGGATTACAAAAGTCTCGTCGGACAGACAGTTTTTCAAGTTCGAGACATGGAACATAGAATGTACGTTACTGAGTTCATGAGGTAGATTAAGTTTGTAAGCTACAGGGCCGATTCTAGCAAGAATCTCGAAAGGCCTTACGTATCTTGGCTTTAGCTTTCCATGCTTTCCGAAGCGTATCAAGACCTTCCAGGGTGACACCTTCAATAGAACACGATCTTCAACCTAGAATTCCAACGATTTCCTTCTCTTGTCCGCGTAGTTTTTCTTTCGGTCTCTAGAGGCTATCAATCGTTCACGAATTTGAACGATCTTCTTTGTCGTTTCCTGAATGATCTTCAGACCTATGAGAGTGCTGTCAGGAATGTGTCCTTTCGCTAACTGGCTATCACCCACCTTAGCCCAACACATAGGGGATCTGCACTTTCGGCCATAGAGAGCTTCACATGGAGCAGCCTTTATGCTCATGTGATAACTGTTATTGTAGGAGAACTCGACAGGGGGTAGATGAATATCCCATGCCTTTCCAAATTCTATCACATATGCTCGCAACATATCTTCCATAGTTTGAATAGTCCTCTCACTTTGTCCGTTCGTTTGCGGATGGTAGGCTGTACTCATGTCCAGCCTAGTTCCTAGGGAACTTTGTAGCGACTGCCAGAACCATGAGGTGAATCCATAATCTCTATCAGAGATAGTGGATATGGGAGCACCATGCAGTCATGCTATCTCCCTGATGTAGGTTATAGTTAGCTTCTCCATCTTGTCAGTTTCTTTGATAGGAAGGAAGTGTACGGACTTGGTTAACCTATCTACGATCACCCATATGGTACCGAGACCACGCGTAGTCTTGGGCAACTTGGTTATGAAGTCCATCATGATCCGCTCCCACTTCCATTCAGGTATCTCCGGTTGTTGAAGTAAACCTGATGGTTTCTGGTGTTCGACCTTAACCTTTGCACAAGTAAGGCATTTACTCACGAAGGAAGCAATCTATGCTTTCATGTTACGCGACCAGTATAACTTTTTAAGATCTAGATACATCTTATCTGAACCTGGGTGGACAGAATATTGAGTGTTGTGCGCTTCGGTCATAATCAAGTCTCTGAAACCACCGTGTTTCGGTGTCCAGATCCGATCCATCAAATTTAAAGCTCCGCCACCCTTGACTTCCAAGTTCTTATCCATCCTTTTCAGGGATTCAACCACCACATTTTTAGGTTTCAAGGCTTCGAGCTGAGCCTCCTTTAATTTGTGTGGACAAGTGTGAATGGATAGTCATAGTTAATAATTTAACTCTATGACCAGAGTATTCTTTCTGACTCAGGGCGTCAGCTATTACGTTGGCCTTGTCGGGATGATAATGAATTTTGCATTCGTAATCACTGAATAGCTCGACCCACCCTCGTTGTCTCATTTTCAGCTCCTTCTGTTCGAATATGTGTTTTTGGCTTTTGTCATCTGTGAAGATAGTGCTTTTCGTACCATACAGGTAGTGTCTCCAGATCTTCAGAGCAAACACTACCGCTCCTAACTCAAGATCATGTGTGGTGTAGTTAACCTCATGTGTCTTTAGCTGCCTAGAGGCATAGGCGATGACCTTACTGTTGAGTTTTGAGCATTCTAACACTCCTAAGTGTACATGCAACCCTAAATACCTTGGATCTATGTTTTCTCTATTATACATGCAAATAAGAACTTCCAAGGTATTATCCTAATCTAGCATACAAAACAATGACTATAGCAAGATAGAATACATACCTCTTTGGTGTAGAAAGTCTTCATGAAGCTTGAGTGCCTAGTGCCCCAAGTGTGACACCTCAAATGGAATCACAATCATCAAAACACTTGGAATGACTTGAGAGAATTCTACACTCATCAAAATCGGCTAGCCCTTTCACTTCACACACTAGTGTGATTCTAGTCACCGATTTTGCCAAGAATAATATCTTTATATAGTGTTACAATTAGGGCAAACCCTAATTGTCATGACTTTCCATTTCCTTGGATCCATGGGTTCAAATACACCATGGAGCATCCATGAACCATCCTATGGGTTTTAGCCCAACTTGATTATCCATGGAGCATTAGCCCACTATACAAGTATGGAGGATTTACACAATCAACCCATATATTTAATTAGTCTTCTTTTGATCACTTAATTAATCCTAGATTAATTCTTGATCAATACTAATTAAATAATCTTATTATTCTTATTATTAATATACTAGAACTTATAATATATTAATAACCATAAGTGTCTTATTTCTCTCATCCAAGTGCATGATGGTATGCAACCCAAATGGACCATGCCGGGTCGGGTCAAGTCTTACCAAATATAGTTATGGACTTAGACATTAATCCAACAGTCTCCCACTTGGATAAGTCTAAAACTATTATTGCGTATGACTTCAGGAACCAACTGGCAATCGTAGCTCTCAAAAGCTTCCGTCGAACTCTGACCTTGTCGATGAACTCTGACCTTTGTCAGTGACTTGTCCATTAGATAAGGGATCATATATTCCTCCATTCTAGATATCATATGGACTGAGACATGGATTATAATCAATCTCTCTGTCCATTTGTTGTTTCCCGATTTCCGATTTATGACGACTGACTAATTGAACAAATCAAATCAGTCCTGGCCCGGCCGAGCACTTCCATTTGTCATCATCAAATCATCGAGGGGCCCACAGATATCGCTTTTATCCCGAAGGTAAAAGGAATGGATAAACTTCGACTCATATGGCTTGTTCTACTACTTGTTGAATCATACACAAAGGCACGTTTTATAGCACCGGGTTACCAAATGCGTTTTCGTGCTATCAATGTACTATCAACTCATAGTAACAACTCATATCTCTAGGTTTGAAGAATATAAGATATTATCGTCTCATGATCACTCGTGATAAAATCCATGAAGTGATTCCAATGAGCGCGGGTTGAATCCAATACTCAGAACTTATGAGCACTCATGATTGTTGTAGCCTTGTCCAACACCTTAGACCTCTACAACCCATCATGACAGTCTTAATTCATATCTACTTCCAACATATGACCGACTGTGGATGGTTTGAATAACTTAGTCATTCCGGAAGAATAACCTAGTTTATTCGGGAAGTCAAAACATGCAAAATGAAACACAATAATAATCGAATCCAATATGGTCTCAGAACTTATGAATATAAATAAAACACCTTTTATTTATCACCATATGATTACACATTATTCATTGTATACTGTTTCAGCTATCAACTTTATTCTTGAATTTAAAACAATAGTTGTCCCATGCTCCAAGCATGTACACTATGTTTTTCTAAACACTAGTCATGTCACACACGAAGTATGCATACTATGTTTGTCTATGATCTTTACTTTGTGAACTAGATCAATTGAACATAACTTCAATGATTCTTTTTTCACACTCCCAAATCTATACTGCAAATGCAAGAATTCCAAATTCATGCCATTTACTGGAATATGTTAGATTCTAAACTTATATGCATTGATCTTCTTGTAATGATTATGTACAAAGTCATAGAGACTTGACAACAACCATTACAGAGTATTCCAAAGGAGATCAGCTCCTTGGAAACATCCTTCTTGCATTAAGTTTCCTTAATCTTACACAGATTGAAAATTCTAACTTTGAAACATTTCCAGATTCCATTTTGACTATCACTTCTGAACAAGAGTTGCCTCCTTACAGATTATGTCAATATGGTCCTTCCAGAATTATGACTATACTTCCCACTGTCCTTGAGCAACCAATCTTTGGTAAACCTTAGATTGTCCTCGACAATTGTTTAAACCTTTCAGTCATATCCAGTTCTAAACCTTTTCCCTTCTTAATGCACCAGGCATTTAGAAAATTTTAGAACGGATGATTATAGCACATGTAATCGATCCTATATCCGAAGCATATGGGACACGATTCATGATGTCTCACATAAAGACTAAACCAGTCTTTTGCTATAACATTTCCATTTCAATTTGCCAAGTTCTCATAATTCAGATTATGAAAAGGGATGCCGTAATCATAATCGAATTTTAGAACGCAAATAATGGACCCATATACAGAATTTCCTTATGTTGAGCCATTCCAACATGAAATTCATATATATATATCCTTGACTAAATGATTAAAACCTCACGATCTAAGCTTATAGATTTGAGATGAAGTATAATTTCCTCTCCCTTAATTATAGCAAAACAACTTTTTCCCAATTGAAACTTTTGTTTTCTATAATTAACATTGCTAGCTTGCAATACTTAACATAATTATCATGCTCCCACTAACATGATGATTATTAGCATAACACTTATGCTCCCACTAGCTTTGACATGTACTCAGAAATCAGCTGGACTTCTAGAAATCAATACTTCATTGACTTTCTTACCAAAGTTCAGATTTCTGATACTAGATTGTTTTGATAAAACTTTATCAAAAATTATACACCTTCCCTTACATAGCACACTTGTGTGTCTAAACAGTTATGAAGAGGTATGCCGTAATCATAATGGTTAGACCTTTTTGCCACTTCTCACAAGTCCATATTAGTGTGCCGGTTAACCACACGCGCTCCACTAACGACTTTGAGAATGCAAATATCACAATTGCTATTTAGCTAAAATCTACTTAGTAAAAGTGTTTCCTCACCATCATTTTCATGAATCGGAGAGAAACCTTATGACACTTAGATTTATATGGTGTATGTGTCCTTATCCATGTGAATTGTCAAAACCATAGTCACTAGACAACGATAATGACAAATCCAAACTAATATGGATTGAACTCAATCTTAATTTCTTGCCACCTGGCAGCTCAAGGGCCTGCCATTGCTTCCAAGTTGTTGTGCAACCAATTGAGGACTCTAAGAACTCATATGCAAAGCCAACTTTAACTGGAATGGGCACAGAATATGTCAACACGATAGGTTATAAACCTCGAGTCGTGTGCTAGTGAAGAACTTCAGGTTCTATTCTTGATTAGTTCTTGAGACTTTCAAGACCTTTAAGACTCCCACTGTCCTCTTGACATATAAGACTCCCTTGTCAAACATCCAAGAGACAGTGTGGATTCTAATCAAGACAACCACTTCACACAATTGGCCTAAGTTGGTCTTTATTTTATCCAAAACATCACAACTTACCAATTTCAAATGTACAAGAGTAGAAAACTTTTACTCTTACATTTGACAAGTGTTTTAAACCTTCTTTAAGACATGTCACCTAAGTTACAGTCTTTGAGTATGACTCTAAGACTTGTATTGGAACGAAGTATGACTCATCTTCTTGATTTAACCATTTCAACAATTCAAGATCCCTCTTCTTAGTCATAAGAATGCACTAAGATTTCCTTAGAGAACTAATTGTGCTATGGTTTCTTAATCATTAAGATGATCACAAAAGCTGATACTAAAGTACTCTCCCATCTTTTCAGATTTGAGAAACTTTTATCCTTCTGCCTAAATTGATTCTTCTTATTCGCTCTGCCATACATTGGAACCTTTTTCCAATGTCTCAGAGTTACACTTAAGCTTGTAAGTATAATCATATTTACTGAAGTTAAGTAAATCATGACGAATAGTCTTATCAAACTTTTGTGGTGGACTTAATCAGTGCACAAGAATGTGTACTCGATCCCTTAGTCCTTTACTTGACTCACACATCCATGTGAACAAGTAATTAGTCTTAATTTTCCAATACTTGAAAGTTCTCATTCATCATGCTATACAACTTGCATGATTCCAAGTTACGGTCCAAATGAAACTTGGGTGATGAGAATCTTTCCTTATTTGGTAACCTAGACATTACCACAAATGAAAGAATCAATTTCATATTTCCACTTTTGCTCTTAATGGAATCACATAAGCAACAATTTTTTCCTCAAATGCCATTGTAAGGATATTTTTAAAATAAATAAAATCAAAAATTTTTCTTTTATTTTAAAACTTTGCGGAAAAACTTATCCTTACAATCCATATGAAAACTTGTTGTTATCTATTCCTAAGCAATATCTCATAACTCCTAAGAAATTGCTCAAGAATCTGATCTTCAAACTATGCGATAGAAATCCATCTACGCCATCAGATTCAGCATATTCTTTCTTTAAGTTTCTTCACTTTTCTTTGATTCTTAAACATCACCATGTGACCCAGTCACATCATGTATCAAGAATCTCAGAATAGAAACTTAACAGAGTTAGATAGTGGACTTTATCTGAAGTAGAGTCAAGCTTATTGACTTTAACATCCTTAGGTAAATTTGGCAGCTTCGCAACCAATGCCCCTTCCTTTGGCAATATAAACATATGGAGCCTTTGATAATGGTACACGAGACTATCATAGACTTAGCTTTTCTCTTTACCATTTGGTCAACCGAGTTGACTATGGCTGATCCCTTTTCATTGGGAAGAGAATGCTTTCTGGGATTTCCTGTGTCACTATTGTCAATGTCCATCAAGTTTTAAGGAAGTTGATCTTAACAAATAGATAAGATCATTAAGGGTCTTGTCATAGTCGGTTTCATAGGTGTTCCAAAAGAACTCACTATGTAACTTAGAAAGTGATTGAACCACCAACTTTCTCAAGACTTTGACACCCAACTCTCCCGGCTTGTCAACATGTGACTACATCTCCAAGATGTGATCACACCTAGACCTTGCCTTGCCAATAGGGCCTGAGTGACCTTAAACTTTTCAAGAACTTGTGGGTTAGGGAGAATAGTTGGAGGAGGAGAAAGAAGTATGATTTCCAAGGGACATCATCTTCATTTAGGAAAGCTTGTTTCAAGAGATTTGGGAAGATCATAAGTGTCTATTACAGACATCTTTCGGGAGATATTCAAGATAGTTGATTTAAAGTCCTTAATATGACACCCAATATGAAATATTAAGGCTAGGACCCAACAAACTATTTTATAACTTAGAAGAGGTATGCCGTAATCCAAGTTATAAAATATTTGAAGGTAGGTGAATGACGATTCACCAATTTCCACCAAGATAAACGAAATGTATTATTAGGTTTTAATTGGTTTTGAAACTCCTAGATCTTTGAGATTCATTGAACTTTTCAAAGGCATGTTTCAATCTCGAGTGTGCCCTTCAGGTTTTGTGACTGGGATGCCGAGGATCACAAAACAAGGTGTGAAGTAACCATGCAAATCACTTGGTACCCTTAATAAATTACCCCTCAATCGATGTACCGGTTAACCACACACGCTCCATCGATACTATGATAAATATTAAGTCACCCTTTACCTACCTTGTTAAGTCCAAGTTAGTGTGCCGGTTAACCACACACGCTCCACTAACGACTTTGACAAAGTGTAAAGTGTAATTTCATGGGTTAGCACCTTATTCACATTTTCCTAAGTACCTAAGATTGGGTATTATTATGAGTTTAGTTACTTAGTATTATCATTAATACTTTTAATGAAGGGAGAATTCTAGTCCTGTCAAACCCGTTCGGCTAACGTCCCTCCACCAGCGAAGCAAGCGGTGGGTGAGAGTGGACACCCATTAAGTTGCCATTTTATAGGCAACAACCTTATACCCACCTTATAGACCGGCTTCGTGAATGAGGCGTACTAGCGGTAAGACTGACTTTACTCTTATACATATATATATTATTAACTTATAATATTATAAAGTATAAGGGTTGAATTTTAACTTTTAAAATTCTAAGGGCTAACTTGGAATTAAAGTATTCATACTTGAAAACTTTTTCAAATTCCAAAACTTGAGGGCAAGTTTTGAAACTATTCAAAACTAATTAATTCCATAACTTATGTGTTTAAGGTAGTTTTAATCCAAAAACTCTTCAAGTTCCATAACTTGAGGACAAGTTATGGAAGACTTTAAACTAATAAAAGAAGTAACTTTTCCTTTATTTTATGTGACATCCCCAAAATCTCGGCCAGAAAAGACCGATTTCATTTATGCTTTTTAAAACATTTTCAGAGTAAATCCGTTTGATTTTAAAAGAGATGCGGAATTTGTTCCCAAAAACAAAACATGATAAAATAGATATTTATCAAAACATTTCACATAGAAATATGATTTCATTTCATAATCAAAATTCGGGATGTCATGTTCCGATATAGATCATAAAGCATAAACGATGATATTACAAGTCGTTCAACAAATATATACATATACAGACTTGTAAACAAAAACAACTTGATGATTCGCCCATCTTAAGCTCTTGCGCCACTTCCTGTAATACAAATCAACTGAGTGGGTCAGGCTTGGGAGCCTGGTGAGCATATAGGGTTTTCAAACCCACAATAATTATATTTAATTTCATCAATCAACAATAAACCCGATTACCCATTCCCGTTATCCTCACCTTACGTTCCTAAAAATAACGTCTATTATAAGGAACTTATATTCAGGATTTTCATCGGGACGGACATTACTGCAGAGGGGCTTCCTCATCAATAAGTGTCCTAAAGGCAACCATGTGGGGGATAGAGTACACCGGTGAACACGTCGTTCACAACACCTACAGGTAATGAGCCTGCTAGTGTTCCACAGGACAGTCTAGAATAGTCCGTGGTCGTCATCCATACTCTGCTGAATGACTAGAATAACACCAATAACACCGAGGCCTCTCATCTGTTTATTTCACACCAATTATCTACCCATGTTCTACCCAACATATTAGTAGATAAAAATATACATTTTTATACATTGTTTAAAAACCTGTATAGCATGCTTTAATCAGTACATATTCCACATAACAGATGAGGCATACACACATAACACGTATTTCATAGAGAATATATCAGGTCTATGAGATAGAAGAGAGTGAATATACATTCACACATATAACCACAAAATATATACACGTAGCACGTATTTTATATTAAATACTTCATAATATTGCGTTTTGAAAAGGGACTATACACTCACTTGATCAGAAGATGATCCGACAGCACTACGGCTTATAGAAGTAGTATCTCTCCGTAGATCTGGAAGATCTTCACAAAAACCGGGCTCCTCGCGGGCAGGGCTTCGGCTCGGGAATAACGCTCTTCGGGATCCTCGGGGCTTCGGATCTTACTTCGGGGCTCGGGAATAATACCGGGGCTTCGGGATATGATTGGCACGCAAATCGAGGCAAAACTTAGAGAGAGAGAGAGAAGAGTTTGAACAAGAGAAAATGGCTGATTTCGAGTTCTATTTATAGGCTGAGGGTCTGGGATTACGCGGGGCGTAATCTCAAATTACGCAGGGCGTACTCAGTACGCGGGGCGTACTCGGTTACGTGGGGCGTACTTTGACGTCACTGCATGCGTCGATCTGTGGCACTCGAGTATTGGTCAGACAAGTTGCATCCGACTGAGTACGCGGGGCGTACTCAATTACGCAGGGCGTAATTGACTCGTCGAACTTCTAAATTGCGTAACTTTCGCATACGAGCTCCGTTTTCGACGTTCTTTATATCCACGTGAAGGTCAGACCATACTCTACAACTTTCATTTAGACTCCGTTGGCTAATTTTGACTTTTATTTTTATTATTTATTTTTAGAAGGCCCGGACAGGAAAACTTTGTTTTAAAATCATAACTCCTTCGTCCGATGTCCGTTCTCGCCTATCTTTCCGTCGTTTCGCTACTAACAACGAGATCTTCGATTCTCATTTAGATTGTTTTGGCTAAAAGCTGCTCGATCTCAAATCGAGTATTCGGGCTGCATACTGCTAAGTCAAAACTTAGAAAAATCATAACTTCCTCATACGAAGTCAGATTTGGGCGTTCCTTTTATGCACGCTCTCGGTTTAACGAAATCTACGACTTTCGTTTAGATCGCTAAGGCTAAATATCGCTCTATCTTAAATTCATATTTTACGTCACTCGACGTCGTGCCGGTTCTGTCGCGCAACTTCGACAGGTCATAACTTCTTCGTTATAACTCGGATTTTGGCATCCCTTATATCTCCGGAATCCTTGTTTCAACCACTACAACTTTATGCAAAGATATCGGGCTTATCTCACACTTTAATTTTGACGCTTATTTTATTCTTAATTCATTAAATTATAATAATTAAGAAAATAAACACATAAATCACATAATTCACATAATTCACAAATAATACATTTTTATTATTTCAAATTGGGGTTACAAAGGTTAACCTAGACTATTACATTGCTAACATGGCAAGCCTAGAAACACGGGCGTTACAATTCTCTCCACCTTAGAATGATTCCGTCCCCGGAATCACACACCAGCAAACAAATGCGGATAGCGACTCATCATGTCACTCTCCGTCTCCCAGGTGAGATTCGGCCCATTCGTGTGTTTCCATCGGACAAGCACTAACTCAACCATCTTACGTCGCAACTTCTTAGTCTTTCGGTCAACGATTGCCTCCGGTTCCTCAATCAACCTTTTGTTCTCATCGATCCTCAACTCCGAAAGTGGAATTATGTCGGGAACTTCTCCCATGAACTTCCTCAAGTAACACACATGAAAAGTGTTATGAATTCCATTTAGTTCTTCTGGTAGTTCGAGTTTGTAAGCTTGGTTCCCAATCCTCTGAAGAACTTTAAACGGTCCAATAAACCTTGGACTTAGCTTTCCCCTTTTACCAAATCTTATAAGTCCCTTCCACGGCGAGACTTTAAGTAAAACCGAATCTCCAACTTCAAAAGTCATCGGTCTTCGCTTTTTGTCAGCATAGCTCTTTTGACGGTCCTGAGCTGCTAACATTCTTTCCCTAATTATTTTCAACTTTTCAGCAGTTTGATGAACCAACTCCGGTCCCATAAACTGCTTTTCCCCAGCCTCAAGCCAACAAGACGGCGTACGACACTTCTGTCCATACAATGCTTGATAAGGTGCCATCTTTATGCTCGAGTGAAAACTATTATTATAGGAAAATTCTACCAAAGGTAAATGTTCATCCCAATTACCTAGGAATTCCAAGGTACACGCTCTCAGCATATCTTCAAGTGTTTGTATCGTTCTTTCACTCTGACCATCAGTCTGCGGATGGTAAGCTGTACTTAAACACAACTTGGTACCCAATTTCTCTTGTAGACTTTTCCAAAATCGTGAGGTGAAACGACTGTCACGATCCGACACAATTGTTAACGGAACACCGTGAAGCCTCACAATTTCCTTCACGTAAGAATTCGCAAGCTTTTCCATAGTCCATTTCTCCTTTGCTGCTATGAAATGCGCACTCTTAGTGAATCGATCGACGACCACCCAAATCATGTCGTGACCACTTTTTGTGCCTTGACTCTTGCACAGGTCACACACTCGGCCACATACTTCGCAATGTCGAGCTTCATCGTCGGCCACCAATAATAGGGTTTCAGGTCCCTATACATTTTTGTGCTACCGGGATGAATCGAGTACATGGTTTTGTGAGCTTCTTCCATCAGAAGATCTCTGACTCCTCCTGTCTTAGGTATCCAAATCCGATCTTGGAACACCTTCAGTCCGTGACTGTTTACACCGAACACCAACGTTTTGCCCAAACGTTCCTCCTTTCGGTTATTCTTCTCAGAAGCTTCGCTTTGAGCTTTCTTTATACTTTCCAAAATAGTCGAGACAACTTCAATTCTCAACGCTCTTGGCCTTTTCTTTTCAAGATTGACCTTCCGACTGAGAGCATCAGCAACAATATTGGCCTTACCGGGGTGGTAAAGTATCTCACAGTCGTAGTCTTTAAGTAATTCCAGCCAGCGTCGTTGCCTCATATTCAATTCTTTCTGACTAAAGAGATATTGGAGACTCTTATGATCAGTGAAAAGTTTGCACTTTGTGCCATAGAGGTAATGCCTCCATATTTTCAGTGCGAAAACTACCGTTGCCAACTCCAAATCATGAGTCGGGTAGTTCTTTTCGTGCTCTTTCAGCTGTCGAGACGCATATGCTATCACCTTTTCTCTTTGGGTCAAAACACAACCCAATCCAACCCCAGACGCATCGCTATAAACCGCGAAGTCTTCAACTCCATCGGGTAGAGAAAGTATCGGTGCCTCGCATAGTTTCTTCTTTAGTCTCTCGAATGCTTCTTTATGCTTATCACTCCAAGCATAAGTAGCTCCTTTGTGGGTCAAAGCTGTTAATGGACTAGCGATCGAAGAAAATCCTTGGATAAACCTTCGGTAATATCCGGCTAATCCCAAAAAGCTTCGGATTTCCGTGGGGCTTTTCGGTTGTTCCCACTTCATCACAGCTTCGATCTTCGCTGGATCAACCATTATCCCTTCTTGGTTGACCACGTGACCCAAAAATTGGACTTCTCGAATCCAGAAATCACATTTGGAGAATTTCGCATACAACTTCTCCTTCTTCAAGACTTCTAAAACTTCTCGCAAGTGTCTGCCATGCTCCTCTTGGCTTTTCGAATAAATCAGAATGTCATCAATGAACACTATCACAGATTTATCAAGGAACGGATTACAAACTCTGTTCATTAAATCCATGAATGCTGCTGGAGCATTGGTTAGTCCAAACGACATAACCAAAAACTCATAGTGTCCATATCGCGTTCTGAATGCAGTCTTCTCTATATCCTGCTCTCTTACTTTTAACTGATGATATCCTGACCTTAGGTCGATCTTTGAAAAATAACTGGAACCTTGTAGTTGATCGAATAGGTCATCAATCCTCGGCAACGGATATCTATTCTTTATTGTTGCCTTATTCAGCTCTCGGTAATCAATGCACATCCTCATGCTTCCATCTTTCTTCTTTACGAATAACACCGGAGCTCCCCAGGGTGATGAACTAGGTCTAATGAAACCTTTGTCCAATAACTCCTGAAGTTGCATCATTAGCTCCTTCATCTCCGTTGGTGCTAATCGATAAGGTGCTTTTGCAATTGGCGTTGTTTCGGGCAACAAGTCGATACGAAATTCTACTTGTCGATCGGGCGGTAATCCAGGAAGATCTTCGGGAAATACTTCCGGATAATCACACACAACAGGAATATTTTGCATCACCTTCTTTTCCTTCTTAGCGTCGATCACGAACGCTATGTATGATGTACACCCCTTTGTCAAACATTTTTTGGCTTTCATTAGAGAAATGATTCCAGAATTTACTCTGCGTTTATCTCCGTACACCATAAACGATTCCTTCCCAGGTGGATTCACTTTCACTATTTTCTTCTTGCATAAAATTTCAGCATCATTGGCGCTAAGCCAATCCATTCCCAAAACGATGTCGAAACCGTTAAGTTCAATAGGCAATAATTCCTCGTGGAACTTATTTCCATTCAGATCAATTAAGATGTTTTTCATACGATGGCTAACAGGTACAAACTTGCCACTAGCAACTTCGACTAATAAAGCATTATCTAGTCTATCAACAGGCAAAGCTAGTTTTCTACCAAATTCATGCGATATAAAGGAGTAGTTGGCTCCAGAATCAAATAAAATTTGGGCAGGCAATTTGTTAACGAGAAAGGTACCTGAAGCGACATCAGCTTCATCTTTAGCAGCTTCCAGTGTCATCTGGAATGCTCTCGCCTTTGGCTTTGGCGGAATGTTGGGTCTTGCTGCTTCCTTCTTCTTCGGACAATCCCTTGAGATGTGCCCCTCTTCACCACAACCATAACAAACATTCTTGGTGAAGGTGCAGTCGTTGGCATAATGCCCTAGCTTTCCACATTTAAAGCATGTGGTTTCCCCGCCACACTTCCCATAATGCTTCTTCTTGCACTTGTTGCACCATTTCGCCTCTACCTTTCCTCCACTTCCTCTCGAACTAGACTTCGAGAATTTACTTTTCTTGCTGGACCCTGAAAATCCATCGATTTTCCTTTTCTCGCCAACCTCTGACCTTTCCAGACCTTTTTCCCTGATCTGGGTCTCAACATTTCTAGCAGCCCAGATGGCGGCTTTCAATGTGGTTGCTTGCTTAACCATTGGACCATAGTCCGCTGGTAGTCCAAGGGCAAACTTGTTGACCTTAGAGAGTTCTGTAGGCACCAAATGTGGGATAAACTTCATCTTTTCTGTGAAACTTGCAGCGTATTCAGTAACGCTCAATTTCCCTTTCTTCAAATTTTGAAACTCATTACTGATTTCCAGAAGGTCCTGCTCGGAGCAGTATTGTAGTTTTAGTTGTTCCACAAAGTCTTCCCAAGACATTTTGCTTGCTTCTCCCTTGGGCATAGAGTCAGCTAACAGCTTCCACCAACTCAACACGCCAGATTTTAGCAGAGGGATCGCAAGAGCGGTCTTCTGCCTGTTGCTGCATTCGCAACTTTCAAACATAGTCTCCATTTCGGAGTCCCAGTCCATAACTTGTACCGGCGTCGGGCTTCCGGATAGACATGGTGGTTTGGATGCCATGAAATCCTTATACTTGCACCCACGACCATCATTTCCTCCATACTGGTTATTGCGTCTAACCACTGGTTGTTCGTCTTGACCAATGATCCCACTAAAGTTTTCTCCTTCAGACTGCCCTCCATTCTCCTCGGGCTCTTCCGCTTGAATTGACGGTTCTTCATGATTCTGCCTAAGCAGGCGTCTGGTTTCTTCCATCTGACGATCCAACATCATTTGAATCATCATTTGTACACCAGCCATTGTTATCGGCTCAGGTGCATCAGCTACGACAGGTACTTGTTGATTTACAGGCGGTTGATTCCTGTTTTCATCAGCATTTCCAACTCCGCTTCTTGTTCTCACCATTTTTGATCTACACACCGAATAATTTCACCTTATTACTCCAAACGATTACATGCTAGTTCTAATATCGTATACATACGCTTAGAATCCTAAACACATAAACCTTCAGATCCGGTTGGCAACAAACCGTAGATCCGAACAAACAATATCATATATGGCAACATATAACATTTAGCACATAAAAGCATTTTAGGCAACCTTCCTAAAATAAACTAGTGCTCGTGACTAAAATTTATCAGACACACATCTCACAATCTCCACTTAGCATACTAAGTTTAAGTTTAGAAATCCTACAAATTGCTAGTTCGCTTAAACTAATGCTCTGATACCAACTGTGACATCCCCAAAATCTCGGCCAGAAAAGACCGATTTCATTTATGCTTTTTAAAACATTTTTAGAGTAAATCCGTTTGATTTTAAAAGAGATGCGGAATTTGTTCCCAAAAACAAAACATGATAAAATAGATATTTATCAAAACATTTCACATAGAAATATGATTTCATTTCATAATCAAAAGTCGGGATGTCATGTTCCGATATAGATCATAAAGCATAAACGATGATATTACAAGTCGTTCAACAAATATATACATATACAGACTTGTAAACAAAAACAACTTGATGATTCGCCCATCTTAAGCTCTTGCGCCACTTCCTGTAATACAAATCAACTGAGTGGGTCACGCTTGGGCGCCTGGTGAGCATATAGGGTTTTCAAACCCACAATAATTATATTTAATTTCATCAATCAACAATAAACCCGATTACCCATTCCCGTTATCCTCACCTTACGTTCCTAAAAATAACGTCTATTATAAGGAACTTATATTCAGGATTTTCATCGGGACGGACATTACTGCAGAGGGGCTTCCTCATCAATAAGTGTCCTAAAGGCAACCATGTGGGGGATAGAGTACACCGGTGAACACGTCGTTCACAACACCTACAGGTAATGAGCCTGCTAGTGTTCCACAGGACAGTCTAGAATAGTCCGTGGTCGTCATCCATACTCTGCTGAATGACTAGAATAACACCAATAACACCGAGGCCTCTCATCTGTTTATTTCACACCAATTATCTACCCATGTTCTACCCAACATATTAGTAGATAAAAATATACATTTTTATACATTGTTTAAAAACCTGTATAGCATGCTTTAATCAATACATATTCCACATAACAGATGAGGCATACACACATAACACGTATTTCATAGAGAATATATCAGGTCTATGAGATAGAAGAGAGTGAATATACATTCACACATATAACCACAAAATATATACACGTAGCACGTATTTTATATTAAATACTTCATAATATTGCGTTTTGAAAAGGGACTATACACTCACTTGATCAGAAGATGATCCGACAACACTACGGCTTATAGAAGTAGTATCTCTCCGTAGATCTGGAAGATCTTCACAAAAACCGGGCTCCTCGCGGGCAGGGCTTCGGCTCGGGAATAACGCTCTTCGGGATCCTCGGGGCTTCGGATCTTGCTTCGGGGCTCGGGAATAATACCGGGGCTTTGGGATATGATTGGCACGCAAATCGAGGCAAAACTTAGAGAGAGAGAAGAGTTTGAACAAGAGAAAATGGCTGATTTCGAGTTCTATTTATAGGCTGAGGGTCTGGGATTACGCGGGGCGTAATCTCAAATTACGCAGGGCGTACTCAGTACGCGGGGCGTACTCGGTTATGTGGGGCGTACTTTGACGTCACTGCATGCGTCGATCTGTGGCACTCGAGTATTGGTCAGACAAGTTGCATCCGACTGAGTACGCGGGGCGTACTCAATTACGCGGGGCGTAATTGACTCGTCGAACTTCTAAATTGCGTAACTTTCGCATACGAGCTCCGTTTTCGACGTTCTTTATATCCACGCGAAGGTCAGACCATACTCTACAACTTTCATTTAGACTCCGTTGGCTAATTTTGACTTTTATTTTTATTATTTATTTTTAGAAGGCCCGGACAGGAAAACTTTGTTATAAAATCATAACTCCTTCGTCCGATATCCGTTCTCGCCTATCTTTCCGTCGTTTCGCTACTAACAACGAGATCTTCGATTCTCATTTAGATTGTTTTGGCTAAAAGCTGCTCGATCTCAAATCGAGTATTCGGGCTGCATACTGCTAAGTCAAAACTTAGAAAAATCATAACTTCCTCATACGAAGTCAGATTTGGGCGTTCCTTTTATGCACGCTCTCGGTTTAACGAAATCTACAACTTTTGTTTAGATCGCTAAGGCTAAATATCGCTCTAACTTAAATTCATATTTTACGTCACTCGACGTCATGCCGGTTCTGTCGCGAAACTTCGACAGGTCATAACTTCTTCGTTATAACTCGGATTTTGGCATCCCTTATATCTCCGGAATCCTTGTTTCAACCACTACAACTTTATGCAAAGATATCGGGCTTATCTCACACTTTAATTTTGACGCTTATTTTATTCTTAATTCATTAAATTATAATAATTAAGAAAATAAACACATAAATCACATAATTCACATAATTCACAAATAATACATTTTTATTATTTCAAATTGGGGTTACAAAGGTTAACCTAGACTATTACATTGCTAACATGGCAAGCCTAGAAACACGGGCGTTACATTTTATAACTTATGGATTTAATTATGGTTACATATTTTTCTTTAATGAAGTGACTCTTGAATTTCCATAACTTGAGGACAAGTTATGGAGTCATAAAAAATTATTCAATGACACAAGACTCTTCATTTTGTAACCATTGCCAACTCTTATGAATTTTATGAGTCTTTAATGTGACTCTTCATGTAACTTGAGGACAAGTTACACAAACACATTTTATACTCAACTCTTAGATTAAAATGGATTGAAAACAACTATTTCACTCAACATTTCTATTAATCTAAGCAACTCATAAGAACAAGATAATTCAAATCAAACTTTTTCATGTAATTAGTCTAAACCTTAAACTAATACAAAACATGAATCTATTGACAATTATCTTTGAAAATGGATTAGCATGAACATTACCACATCAAAAACAAGTTTATAAGTTCAAAAACAACTTAGGGTAATGTTCCTAGTCCATTTCTAGCCAAAAAACTCGAAAATATGCTGTCTGGGGGTCCAACTCATCGAGTGCATGAACAAACTCCGCGAGTTGGATCGAATTGATCACTTTTAAGGCATGGACTCGCCGAGTCTCCTGATGGACTCGCCGAGTCTGATGGCCAGACAGCACCAAATTCGTTTTTTCAGCTTCTATTGCAGGTATAACAAGAAAACAAGCCTAGGCTCTGATACCACTGTTGAGTTTTGAGCATTCTAACACTCCTAAGTGTACATGCAACCCTAAATACCTTGGATCTATGTTTTCTCTATTATACATGCAAATAAGAACTTCCAAGGTATTATCCTAATCTAGCATACAAAACAATGACTATAGCAAGATAGAATACATACCTCTTTGGTGTAGAAAGTCTTCATGAAGCTTGAGTGCCTAGTGCCCCAAGTGTGACACCTCAAATGGAATCACAATCATCAAAACACTTGGAATGACTTGAGAGAATTCTACACTCATCAAAATCGGCTAGCCCTTTCACTTCACACACTAGTGTGATTCTAGTCACCGATTTTGCCAAGAATAATATCTTTATATAGTGTTACAATTAGGGCAAACCCTAATTGTCATGACTTTCCATTTCCTTGGATCCATGGGTTCAAATACACCATGGAGCATCCATGAACCATCCTATGGGTTTTAGCCCAACTTGATTATCCATGGAGCATTAGCCCACTATACAAGTATGGATGATTTACACAATCAACCCATATATTTAATTAGTCTTCTTTTGATCACTTAATTAATCCTAGATTAATTCTTGATCAATACTAATTAAATAATCTTATTATTCTTATTATTAATATACTAGAACTTATAATATATTAATAACCATAAGTGTCTTATTTCTCTCATCCAAGTGCATGATGGTATGCAACCCAAATGGACCATGCCGGGTCGGGTCAAGTCTTACCAAATATAGTTATGGACTTAGACATTAATCCAACACTTACCTCGTTGCTTCAGAACACAGCCGAGCCCATGATTAGATGCATCACAATAGACCACGAAGTCTTCTATCCCTTCGGGGAGGGATAGTATCCGTGCGGTGCATAAGCCTCGTTTTAGCGTTTGGAATGCTATCTCTTGTTTCTCTTCCCAGTCAAAGGCCACGCCCTTCTAGGTCAATGTTGTAAGCGGTTTCACAATATGCAAGAAGTTCTAAATGAACATATGATAGTAGCCAGCAAGGCCTAGAAATTAACAAATTTATGTAGGCGTCTTCGGTGCTGACCAGTTCTTAATGGCTTTAATTTTGGAAGGGTCAACATGAATTCCCTCTTCACGAATAACGTGACCCAGGAATTTGACTCTTCGAATCCAAAACTCGCATTTAGAGAACTTCGCGTAGAGCTTCTCTGGTCGTAATGTTTCCAAGATCTTATGTAGATGCTTACTATACTCTTCCTTACTACGAGAGTAGATAAGTATGTCCTTAATGAACACGATAACGAACTAATGCAAGTAAGGATGGCATAACCTATTCATTAAGTCCATGAATACTGCGGGCACATTAGTCAATCCGAATGGCATCAATACGAACTTGTAGTGTCCATAACGGGTTCGGAAGGCTGTCTTCGGAACATCCTCCTCTAGAACTCGTAACTGGTGATACCTGGATCTCAGATCTATCTTTGAAAAGTAATTTGCCCCTTGTAGTTGGTCGAATAAATCGTCTATGCGAGGCAGGGGATAATGATTTTTAACGATAAGCTTGTTTAGCTCTCTGTAGTCGATGCATATACGAAATGATCTGTCTTTCTTCTTCACAAACAAGACCAGAGCTCCCTAGGGTGAGAAGCTTGGTCTAATAAAGCCCTTGTTGAGCAGTTTGTTAAGTTGACTGGATAGTTCCTGCATCTCAGCTGGTGCTAGACGATAAGGCTATTTGGCTACTGGGGTAGCAC
This sequence comes from Lactuca serriola, assembly GCF_051521515.1. Lineage (NCBI taxonomy): Eukaryota > Viridiplantae > Streptophyta > Magnoliopsida > Asterales > Asteraceae > Lactuca > Lactuca serriola. The sequence continues at coordinate 115,346,236 of NC_136412.1, forward strand.
CTGGAACTAAGTCGATACTGAACTCGACTTGACGTTGTGGAGGTAATCCTGGGAGTTCTTCTGGAAAGATGTCGGGAGAGTTACGTACTACTGGATTGTTCTTTATGTCTTTCGTCTCTTGGCTCACATCGACAACATGAGCAAGGAATGCGCGGCATTCCTTTCGCAAGTTATTCTGGGCTTGAATAATCAAGATGATACGAAGGTTCATGTCGGGTTCGTCGCTGTATATAACTAGAGTTTCTCTAGACGGCAGATTAAGGCGAACAACCTTTTTGTAACACATGATGTCGGCATGATGCAGACTCAACCAATCCATGCCAATAACGACATCGAAACCTTTAATTGAGACCGACATGACGTTGATTGAGAATGAATGGCTATCTAGAGTTAAAGTACATCCTAAGTATTTACTGCTACTGCTCTCTGTCTTTCTGTTAGTCATTTCTATAGTGAACGGTTCTTTAAGTGTTCGCGATTTTTGCTTAAGTAAGTGAGCAATTTTTTTCTTTACGAAACTCGTCTTCGCTCCACTATCAAACAAAATGCATGCATAAGAGTTATCGAGGAGAAACGTACCAGTGACCACTGTGGGTTCGACGATTGCTTCCTCGTGGCCTATAGCCAAAACCCTTCCTACTCCACCAGCATTTCCTACCTTCGGGCAGTTCCTTTTGTAGTGGACCACCTCGCCACAACCGTAGCAAGCCTGGCCCACACCAGTGCCAAGGACTTGGTTGATTGGCCTTGCTGGAGCTTTGCAGAAACGGGCTGTGTGCCCCTTCCTATTGCAGTTAGAGCACTGCATTTCCCCGCTATATCCAGTGCGGTGGAAGTTGCATTTGTTTCACTTTGGAAAACTCCCCGCGTACTGCTTCAGCGACGCAACAGCGGCAGATGCTATCGTAGCATGAACCGCTTCGACCTACTTCTTTTTGGTAGCTTTTTGCGCAGCGTTCTTCTTTTTGTCATCCCAAAATTTCCGCTTGTTATCAGCAGCATTGGAGGGCTCTGACATGGCTAGGGTTGTTGTCATCCCTGAAATGGAGGCACCAGCCCCCGGATATACCCTTCCACCTTCTTTACTTCAGAGGGGACCATTCCCAGACATAGTGCTACCAGATCGTTGAATCTGGTAGTGTAGGAGACTATGTCGGAGCCTTTCATGTTTAGGCTCCAGAGCTCCTGCTCTAGTTTTTGAACTTTGCCCCTCGGGCAGTACTCTTCGATCATGAGCTCTCTCAGAGCTTCCCAGCCGATAGCATTTGCCACAATAAGAGATAGTGACTTGACATGGCTATTCCACCATGTCAGAGCTTAGTCTGCGAAGGTGCAGGTGGAAAATTTTACCTTGCTCCCTTCCGGACAGGAGCAGATCTCAAAGATCGACTCTGTTTTCTAGAACCATTTTAAGAGGGCAATGATTCCTCCAGTTCCATTGAAGGCCCTGGGTTTGCAGCTGGTGAAGTCCTTGTACGAGCACTCTCTAGAGCACACTAGAGTTTCGACAATAGTGGGAGGCACATTAGTTCCACTCCCACTAGTACCGGTCGAGGTGAATTGTGCTAGAGCTGCCATAACAGCCACATTCACAACAACTTGGATAGCTTCTGGGTTGTATTGAGGAGGAGGAGGTGGAGTTTGATTCAAAGTTGTTGGAGTAGTGCACCTCACTGATCGACGTGGAGGCATCTTGTAGCTATAAGATCACAAAGATGAAGATATTAATAAGAATTTAATAGAGAGAATGATAAGAGTGACTCATGAACTAACTCTCCATAGTCCAACAACACAATTAAAAGTATCATTGAATGTAGATATAGTACTAGAAAGAAGAAAGCATTTGGATATTAATTTCCATGAGATTAGATATCTATCAATAATATTGGTATTACAGACGTAGAAAGTTTGGGGGAAATGACCTAGGAGTAGGTCCTACATCACACCAGGATAGGAAAATTTTGACAGACTAAGACCTAGCAAGCCTTAACAAGTTCAAAGTCTTATCATAGACAGGAAACTAAAGCTAGAGCTTTTACATAAACCAAAGTAATATCCAAAAGAGAAAGTTGATACTGCCAGGCGATGCTCCATATCCCTCATGCGTCTTTCATACGTTGTCTGCCGAGCTCGAACTTCCCTAACTTCAGCTTGGATTGCAGTAAGATCTATCTATAGGGCCACATTCTGGTTCTGAGTTCTTTCATAAGCAGACTCCAGATGGAGAATGCGAACGATATTCACTCCTGCATCGGCATCAACTTTTATGATTCGGTTGATGGCCGCCTACCCTACTCATCATTACGAGCAATCTTGCAGATCAAAATAGGCAGGACTCTGTCTGTTGAGCCTCCCTTGCTCAAGTTATCCAAGCTTCGATCTCCGTTGTAAGGTAAGGGTTGACCCTGTTCATGACTCCATTTGTTCAAGTTTGTTGCCTACAGAGGGGTGGGGCCTTGAAATGATATACAGGAGTTAGGATTTGGGATTTGAGCAATTGGGGGTCGGTTGTTGACTTTGGGTTCGGATTCAGAATCCTCCAAAAAGTTCTCTGCAAAGTCGTCATCCAGAGAGATTCGATGATTCCCTTCTAGCTCTGCATCGATCCATCCTCTGTTACCTTGGTTGGGAAAGTACGGGTCATCGTGGGGATGGTATCCAGCCATGTTATCTACGTGAGAATAGGGATAAAAGAAATAATTAATGGACGTACTAATTAAGATAATTATAGGATGATCTTTATCAGTTACTTCCATACTTTCATAGTGCGTAGCAGTTACATGTAATCAAAACATGATAGACCTTCAAATAAGTGACCCTAACTCCAAATCCACAACCAAACAAGGAACAAGAAATAAAGCAAAGATCATAGATTCTAAGTCTATGACACCTTAGTCACATATAACAGTTCCCAAGCCAGTAGTAACAGGGGTATTGATCTATGACATGGCAGCTGCTACAACTGCGGTGACTGCTGTTTGGAACATGGCAGCATCAAATTGAAGAGCTGGAGGCGGTGGTGGTATAGGTGCTTCCCCACCGTTTTTTCGTCTCGGGTTTCTACGCGGAGGCATCCTTCAACTATAGGTTGAAAATATAAAGATAAGAATTCCATAGCATAGAAAATGATTGTGTCTCATGAACTAAATCGTTATAGTTCAACAACAGATGATAGTATGAGTGACAAAGATAGAAGAATGAAAGTTATTTGTAAGATTGAAATACGAAACAAGCATATGGTTTCTCCATAACATTTTAAGGATTGAACGAAATACTCAACGTAGTAATAATAGTGCCACTTATATTAATATAATAGTTGATACAACGATCACGAAAATTTGACCCCTATAAGGGTCTCCGGTTACAAAGTTTAAGGAAAATAAAAACTTTTAGCCAAGGTCCTAACCTATAACAAAATTTGGGATTTTGGCAAGTACTACTTGCGACGTAGGTTGCGCTTGGAGCTTGACTCCGCATCCGATTGCTTCGATTCCATAAGACGCCTATCGAAGGCGGCTTGTTGTTCCCTCAATTCGGCGAGGGCTGCAATCATTTGCGCTTGGAATGCCTCGGTTTGGAGTTGGGCATTGTCCTGAGCTCTGTCCAGCCTACGGATGTCGGAAGTGTGAACCTGTACTTCCACGTTAACTTCCCGAATCTGGCTAGGATGAACCCCGGATTGGTAGGACTGGTTGGCTAGTTTGCCCACCATGACTGGGAGTGCCCGATCGGCTGAACCTCCGCCACGGACATCGTAAAAGTCTCGGCACATGTCGTAGGGAGGGCGTAGACTCTGTTGTTGGCTCCAATGGTGGAGGTGACTTCCCCAAACGGGAGTCGGTCCTTGAAAGTTCCTTACGAAGGCGGGAGGTTGTGCCGGTGGTGGGTTGATCACTTCCGGCTCTGAGTCGGTACCGGAGTCATCCTCTTCGTCCAATTTTATGGGTTCTTCTTCCTCCTCGGGATCCTCTTCGATCCATCCCCCGTTGCCTTGGTTGGGATGGTAGGGGTCGCCGGGGTGGTGAAATCCATCCATTTGACTGTACGAGAATAGGGTTATAAGAATCGAATAATGTTTGGAACATGTAAGACTAAACATGTATGATAAGCTACTCTATGTAATAAATACTCCTATAGTGTTTAAATTCGTGTGTTTGATTCTCGTGATGTTTTGGTAAGTTTTGACTTGTTGCTCACTACGAGCATTCCTCGATATACATTGGTCCGATCTCGGACAAATATAGTTGATCAAGCTATATTTGTCCCAAATCTGATTACATATATCGAGTCTTAATCGTAGTGTCCAACTTGTCTAAATACTTCTTGTCTAGTTATAATCATGAAAATAAGTTGTTGTATGCATGTTTTTGTACTTAAATGAACTAACAATTTAAGTTAAACGAAACACGGCTTAGTCGTAAAAAAAAATGTTTTGTCAGAGAGTATTAGTCCCTTAAGCATTTATAGTTTGTATATCTTATGTGGTTCGATATACTTAGTTCACTATAAACATTGCTCTGATACCAATTTGTCACACCCCCAAACTGGAACGGCGGAAACGTTCGGGGGCGGATGACTTCATGTGGTAGCGTAACAAATGAATACATAGTAAAGAAAGCAATACAACCATCATATATATAATTGAAAGTTTACATTGTTAAAAGGTACATGTTCAAAACCAATTACAATATGATGCCAAAATATGAATTTAAACTGGCGCCGTAGCGTCCCTTCTTCAAAAGCCGTTTGTTACTTGTAATTACTGAATCCCTGGGACATACAAGTAGTTTTGAAAGAGTAGATCAGCATTTAAGCTGGTGAGTTTCATAAGTATTAAATGACAATGTTTGTATGAAATGAAATGTTTTGTTTTTGTTTGTTTGTTCCTGGAAAATCCCATATTTTCTACTAGCATAAATGTAGCCTTCTATCAAGACCAATGTTTTGGTTGACCCGACCAAGGTGGAGGCCATGATGAGATGGGAGGTTCTGAAGTCTCCATCTGAGATTCATAGTTTCCTAGTGTTGGGCTTATAGTTTTGCATCTTGGGCACGGTTATTAGTCCAATTTTATCACCTGTTTGGGCCTATGATGGTCTTAATTCATATCTACTTCCAACATATGACCTAGTTTATTCTGGAAGGAAAAACATGCAAAATGAAACACAAGAATAATTGAATCGAATATGGTATCAAAACCTATGAACATAAATAAAACTCCTTTTATTTATCACCATATGATTACACATTATTTGTTGTATACTGTTTCAGCTATCAACTTTATTCTTGAATTTAAAACAATAGTTGTCCCATGCTCCAAGCATGTACACTATGTTTTCTAAACACTAGTCATGCCATACACCAAGTATGCATACTATGTTTGTCTATGATCTTTACTTTGTGAAATAGATCAATTGAACATAACTCCAATGACCTCAAGAACTGCTTCGACTCCACCAGGTCCCTTTTCTACTACTACTGCTCCCAGCACTATCTCATCCTAGGCTTACCCTAGGGAAACCTCTAACTCTAACCAAACCAGTCCTCAGCCGCTGAAGGCCTCCTTGTGATGCCCATTAGCCATCACCTGAATACCATCATATGTGACGAGGCTCAGATAATCCTTTGAGTAAACGACTCGTCCCTACAACGGTTGGACTCAGACAAGAGCTGCGCAATAGGGCCAAATCTAGTACTCTAAGATTATTCAACCATGATCATATGTGACGTGACGTATTCACCTAATAGCTAACTCCCATCACTTAGAATCCCATAATGCACAAAGCAAGCAGCATTCAGACATGGGAAAATCTAACCATAACATACTCAAGCAATCATAATATCATATCAAGAATCTGTACTAGCACGCAACACAAAGTCATAAACTCGGGCATAACCTAAACAGGCTATCCTACTACTGTCTAAACAGCACTATCATGCAACTCAAAAGCACATATAACAGGCACATAAGGCATCCTCCCTAGATCCATAGTCCTAATCTGGCATGCTGTTCTATTAATTGATAATCATAACAAAACTTGTATGGGTATTTTGGGGTACTTACTTGAGCTTGGCTGATTGCATGCACCACACCCCTTTTTTCTTTTCAAAATTCTTTTCTTTCTGAATTCTTTTTGCTTTTCTAAAACTCTTTTTTTTTACAAAACTGTCTTTTCATTTTGAAAATTTCCATACTAATTCCTTAGTTTGAGTTCAGACACACCCGAGAGTACGTCCGAATCCCTCAAACCAAGGCTCTGATACCAACTTGTAACGTCCCAAAATTTAAGACTAAAAATTTCTTTTAATAAATCATTACTTAAAGCATAATCATCAATCCAATATGTAATCAGAGTATTGATTTCCAAAACGTATGTTCATTATTAGAGTAAAACATTCCCAGGCTGTCTAATCTATGGTGTGTGCCATGCGATCACCCCGAGCTCTTCCCTCCGCTACCGAAAGTACTAGAAGCCAAAATTGAAAACCATAAGCACAAAGCTTAGTGAATTCCCCAGCCTACCACAAACCATGCATAACTACATACTGCACATACTGGACCACGCCCGCTATTCTGGGCCTCGCCCCCTACTTCGGGCCTCGCCCGCTACAACGACGCCACCGCTCCAGGCCTCGCCTGGCTTCGAGCCCCGCTCGGATACAGATCTGTATTACTTAGGCCTTGCCTATCACTGGGCCTCACCCTATAACATATAATAGTACATAAGCATATCACAACACATAAGCTAAACATCTACTAATGGATCCTGTCCTAAGGCCTCGCCTATCCTGCTACTGCTGAGTCGTGGAACCCCGTCCACGCTCCGACTGATAGTGAGATACGGGCCCAGCCCACACTCACTCTTTCCCTAACTTGGGCCTCGCCCCTGTTCTGCTGCTAATGAGATGTGGAACACCATCCACACTCTGCTATTGGTGAGATACGAGGCCTCATCCACACTCGCCTCCCTACCAGGCATATACATGTATCACACAGACAACAAGTATAAACTATCATATAAACCACTCCTTGGGCACCCACCCGCTGTCATTGGACCTAGTCTTGAATATCATACTAGCATACTATGCCAAGGGCTAACACCCGGGTCTTCTACTCATAACTACATGGGCCGGTATTGTGACCTTAGACCCATTCACACAAAGGGAAACTCACCGGCACTTGCTGAACTTGCTGATAACCCCTCTAGCTGCTGGCTGGCAACTCCCTGAACTCCTGCTCCACTAGCTCCCTGAGCTACCAACATCAATGCAAAACTTAGTCTAACTGTCCCCCGAAAGTCAACTCTGGTCAAAGTCAAAGTCCTGGTCAAGGTCAACCTTCCAGGTCAACCATACTTGCTGAGTCAACCTACTGACTCGCCGAGTTCATATGTTCAGAGTCCTTCCATTCACGACTCGACTCGCCGAGTCAGTCCATGACCCGCCGAGTGGCTTCACCAACTACTCAATATTTGATGCTTTACGACATATTGGACCATCCCAACACTAGATCTGAAGTGGCAACCACATATCTAAGCCCCAAACCCGAATTGGGTCTCAAACAACCATAAAACCCCCAAATCTCATAACAAAATAGATCTAGATGCAAAGGAGGGAAGATAGCAGCTTATTACCTTCAAGATGAACACAAACTGAAGTAGATCTCGGATCTACACCTCTCCTTTGAAGCAACTCTCTTAATCTTCAAGTTCCTTTCAAAGTTTTCTTCCTCCAAAGCTATTTCTCTCAAATGATGGAAGCTCACACAGAATCTAGGGTTTACAGGCTCTCTAGGATGATATGGAAGCTGAGGAAGGGACATAACACCCGTTATATAGGATACAACTCCCGGGTTTAGGGTTTTCCTTATTCAGACCAGACTCGTCGAGTCCCCTTAGCCGACTTGCCGAGTCGGTCACTTACTCCTCGACCCGGATCCCGCTCGGACTCACCGAGTTCCTCCTTGGACTCGACGAGTCGGCCCTTAAACTTAGGGTTTCCTTTCCTTTCTTGGCCTTCTTGATTTTGGGTGATACACACTGTCTGCTTCATTCAAAATCGAAGTATCATCAATCAACACCTGAAATGACATCATATGAAGCCATGAATGGTTGCAAATCGAGTGTCTCATTCCTACATGTCTTTGGCTACAGGTGCTTTGTCAAAAACAACCATGATCAACTCAAGTAGTTTCAACCCAAAGTCGACGAAGCGATCTTCGTGGGGATACTCAACAAAATCCAAAGCATACCGAGTTCTAAATCGTCAGACTCGTGTTCTTGAAGAAAGCTTTGATGTCACATTCGATGACAACTATGTTTAGAATTCTAGCGTAACCCACATTACAACCCATATCATGGAGTCCAATGCTCCATCTCCAAGATGTCCAAATTCTCAAATTATCCTTGAAGTTGACTTTGAAACCCAATTCAGACCATCCGAAACAGCTCTTGATACGGAATCTAGATCAAGAATGTCCTCATCAACCGCAACTCCAATTTCCCAAAATGTTTCTGGTCTGACCCCCACTTTTCCTCCATTTGATTCTGGTCAGATTCAACCTTCTCAGGTTGAGGGGGAGAATGCTCTTCCCTCTTTTGAATTAAATGTCGAAGGATTGCAAGATGCAGCAGATCAATTCCCTGAATTGCATCCTATTCCGAACAACAACGAAGGCAATGCCAACTTATTTGACTTTCTGAATGAAGACGACGAAGATATCTCTAGTTCAAAATTTCATGGGAGCATCAACCTCAAATTCAAACTGTTCAAGGGGAGCAACATAACCCCATTGTTGATGTCGTATCGTCCGCTGCACAAGAGCTTCTGAGATTACATATCTGGATAAAGGATCATCCTCCAAACCAGGTCATCGGAAATCTCAATGTTGGTGTTCAAACTTATTGTGCTACTAACATCCAAAACAAATGTCATTTCATGGCATCTATCTCAATGGTTGAACCAAAATCCATCAAGGAAGCATTAGATCAGGCTGACTAGATTACATCCATGCAAGAAGGGTTAGCAGAATTTGATTGAAATGAAGTGTGACTCTCGTCCATCCTCCTCAGGATCACCCTATTGTTGGTATGAGATGGATTTTCCGAAACAAGCTAGACGACACTGGAGTTATAATCCCAAACAAAGCAAGATTGGTGGCCAAATGATTCACTCAGATTGAAGGACTTGATTATGACGAGACCTTTGCTCTTGTTGCTCGTTTTGAAGCCATCAAAATATTTCATGCTTATGAAGCTCACAAAGGCTTTAAGGTTTACCAAATGGATGGTAAAAGTGCTTTTCTTAATCATGAACTACATACCGATGTGTATCTCCAACAACCCCCTAGTTTTGTCAATCTTTATTATCCGAACTACTGCTACAAACTCCGAAAAGCTGTTGTCACACCCCAAAACCATGAATGGCGGAAACATTCTGGGGCGGAGGATGTCATGTACAGTATCACAAAATTGAATAATAGTAAACAAGCAGCAACATCATCCATTTCATTAATAATATAATTTCATACATGTGTGTTCTGTCAAAGTTATAGACACCAAAATATACATATCGAAATAAAAGACGAGTCTTGAACGAACTCCATCTTCTCAAAAGCCTGGCACCTATACCTGTCTATTAGTGACCTGAGAATACAAGTTATTTTGAAAGCGAGTATCAGCTTAAAGCTGGTGAGATCATAAGTATATTAATGTCAATGTTTGTATGAAAGCATTTGTAAGATGTTTCGTAAGATGTTTTGTTGTAAAATGTTTGAACTCTCCTAGAAAACCCTGTGTTTCCTACTAACTGTAGCCTTCTACCAAGGCATCTAGTGTCTGCGCGTGTGTCTCTTGTTAGAGTGTGTGTATTCCCAAGTATGACTATCATTTAACAAAAATATAGTTTTTACATTACCGTGCATCGTGTGAATATTCACGAAGTGAATGTTATGGGAAAATATCAAGTACCGTAGTATTTGTAATAAGTGACTACCGCTGTACTAACTACCTTAAAACAAAAGGTGTTCAAAGTAACATGTGATCGACCTGTATCCTGCTACCAACTGTAGTAAAACGACGATGTAAGACGTCGTAAGAAATGACATTTGGCACCCGTAGACTTGCAAGTCCCACTATAGCGAGCAGTAAGGTGTAGGATAGTCAATCTAGTATAGATCTATATGTAAACTCATACACTCCCATATTAAGGAGGTTCGGGATACAAAAACAGTCATGGCAAGAAGTGCCATGACCCGCTTAATGGTTCACAGAACTGCATAAATGTACATGTGATAAATGTGCTAACTGTAAGTGTACTCTTTCTCTGTGTGCTAGCTGTAATGTATTTTATCTCTCTATCTAGCATGTATAGTAATGTACTGTATGTGTTACTCGTACTGACTCATGAATGAACTGACTCATTATATGTTTCATTGTTCTAGTAATAGTAATTGTATCTTCCTGTGCTACCCCTATGGTAGCTTATTAGTAATGTAAGTGGTACGTATGAACATGGAAGTATACCCTTGCTACCCATGGGTATTGAACTGACTCGAAGAACCTTTATGACTATATATGTACACATGATATATAACTAATATTTAAACGATCTTCGGACGGATACCCTATACCTTACCAGACCACATTCCAACGGGGAAAAGGAAATAAAGCGGGCAGGCCTTCCTAAGCCTTTTAAACATTGCTTATATAACTATACATACATATCCATGCATTTGATAATAAGTATAAAAGAGCTTAAGTAGAAGTATTTGATTTGTAAAACAGTTTGAAGCAAAACAGTTTGAACAGTAAGAAAACCATTGGTTTTGTAGTTATTAATCACATGTGATTGATGTAATAACTATAAGTATTTAACTTGTATCCCCCCCCATAAAAGCATTTAAAAACATTTAAACCATTGATTAAGGGGTATAAACTCACCTGTAGTGAGTGGTACGGATGAACTGGAGATGTAGGATAGCTAGGTGTCAAGTGAAGCCTTGAACACACTCTATGATCCTAGTTAACATATAATGTCACATATATGTATCCAATTAGTCTTTAAACAACTAATAAACAAAGTTAAGACACCCTAGGACATTCTAAACACCTTATACAAGTGTTATAAGTCTCAAGGATTGCATCTAAGTGTTGTAGGGAAAGGCTAGTGTGCTTGGGGTTCAAGGAAAACTCCATTAGGGAGTTTACGGTTTTGTGGTCACAACCACAAGAGTTTACGGTCATAAACCCTTGAGTTTTACGGTCGTAAACTCACCCACTTGTTGACCATTTGATGTTTAAAGCTTTAAGAGTCCCTAGAAGCTTTTCTACTTGATGTATGTGACCATGGAAGGTAGTAGGGCACCATTTCACTCCTAATTGGAGTTTACGTTCCCTAAACCATTTTCCTTTGAGTTTACTATCGGAAACTCATAAGGTTTATGGTATTTGGGGGTTTTCAAGTCCTTAGCTCATCAATGTAATAGTCTAGGTTAGATTCTAGGCATAAGGAATAAACATGGGCCATTTATACACTCTAAGGGGTGTTTATGATTTTGGGAGATCCCCAAACCATAAACACATATAAATGAGTGTGTATTTTTGTGCTTTTTGTGTGATAAACTCATCAAGGAAGGATCTAGACAAGTCCCTAAGGCATTGTGAAGCATCTTTACACTCTAAGGCACCCTTTGGCACCTTACTTGGTGTTTACGGTTTTAGGAGCCTCCTAAAACCGTGAACACCTTGTTCTTGGTGTTCTTGGGACATTTCCTTGATGTAATGATGTATAGCAAGCTTTAAAAGACTCTAGGATAGAAGTACTTACTTTGTGGAAGCTTGAAATGAACTCTAAGTCCAAGAACACTAGTGTGTGTTCTTGGTGTTCTTGGTGTTTTGGAAATCTAATCAAAACATGAAATTCAATGGATTAAAAGATGTATAATCACTAGTTGTTATGATATAACAACAAATCAAGCCAAGAAGTACTTACGTTTTTGGGAAATCGGGTGAAAACCAGGATGATAGTTGAGAGTGTTTGGAGTCTACTCTTGAGTTTGCAAGAAACAAATGAGGCACTTTGGGGAGTAAACTCTTGCTTAAGGCATGATTTTACGGTTTTTGGGGAATTTTACGGCCCAAATATAAAAGTTTGGCCGTGAACTTCTAAGCTACGTGGTATTCGTGGTTTGGAAATTTCAAGACTCGAGACGGCATTTCCTTTCACCCGTTCATTTAAAGATTAATTATTAAAATAATCAAATCAACCTTAAATTTTCTAAAAACTAATAGAAGTGAACTTGACTTATATTTTGCAATGATTGACTTTAAGGTTTTACCAAAAGAAGAATTCGGGTTGTCACATCATCCCCTCCTTAGAAGGAATTCCGTCCCGAAATTAGAATTTAAGCAAATAAGTAGTTACAAATAACTAAGCGAATAGATGAGGATATTTCAATTTCATTTGATCCTCGCGCTCCCATGTGAATGTCGGTCCCCGTTTGGCATTCCAGCGAACCTTCACAATCGAGATGCGGCTTTGTTTCATTTGCTTGACCTCTCGGTCCATGATCTCTACTGGTTCTTCCACAAAGTTGAGGCTCTCGTTGATCTCGATCTCGTCGAGTGGGATAATATGAGTCTCGTCGGACAGACACTTTTTCAAGTTCGATACGTGGAAGGTAGAATGTACGTTACTGAGTTCGCACGGTAAGTTAACTTTGTAAGCTACAGGGCTGATTCTGGCGAGAATCTCGAAAGGCCCAATGTACCTTGGATTTAGCTTTCCACGCTTTCCGAAGCGTATCAAACCCTTCCAGGGTGAGACCTTCAATAGAACATGGTCACCCACCTGGAATTCCAGCGGTTTCCTACGTTTATCAGTGTAGCTTTTCTGTCGGTCTCTAGAGGCTTTCAATCGTTCGCGAATCTGAATGATCTTCTCCGTCATTTCCCATATGATTTCCGGACCTGTGAGAGTGCTGTCAGGAACTCATTCTTTAGCTAACTGGGTATCACCCACCCCAGCCCAGCACAGAGGGGATCTGCACTTTCGGCCATAGAGGGCCTCGAATGGAGCAGCCTTTATGCTCGTGTGATAACTGTTGTTGTAGGAAAATTCGACAAGGGGTAAATGAGTATCCCATGCTTTCCCAAATTTGATCACACATGCTCACAACACATCTTCCAAGGTTTGGATAGTTCTCTCACTTTTTCCGTCGGTCTGTGGATGGTAGGCTGTACTCATGTCCAGCCTAGTTCCTAAGGAACTTTGTAGCGACTGCCAGAACCTACAAGTGAATCTACTATCTCTATCTGAGATAATGGGTATGGGAACACTGTGCAGTCGTACAATCTCCCTAATGTAGGTTCTCGTAAGTTTCTCCATTTTGTCGGTTTCTTTGATGGGTAGGAAGTGTGCAGACTTGGTCAATCTGTAGACGATGACCCATATGGTATCAAGTCCACCCGTTGTCTTGGGAAACTTGGTTACGAAATCCATAGTTATCCGCTCCCACTTCCATTCCGGTATCTCAGGCCGTTGTAGTAGGCCGGAGGGTTTCCGGTATTCGACCTTCACCTTTGCCCTAGTAAGGCATTTACTCACGAAGGTAGCAATCTCTGCTTTCATGTTAGGCCACCAATATAACTTTTTGAGATCTAGATACATCTTATCTGATCCCGGGTGCATGGAATAGCGAGTGTTGTGCGCCTCGTTCATGACCAAGTCTCTGAAACCACCGAGTTTCGGGGTCCAGATCCGGTCCATGAAATAATAAGCTCTGCCACCCTTAACCTCTAAGTTCTTATCTATCCCTCTTAGGGATTCAGCAGCCAAATTTTCAGGCTTCAAAGCGTCAAGCTGAGCTACCTTAATTTGTGTGGACAAGTGTGAATGGATAGTCATAGTCATGATTTGACTCTACGACCAGAATATTCCTTCCGACTCAGGGCGTCAACTACTACGTTGGCTTTACCCGGATGATAACGAATTTCGCATTCGTAATCACTGAGTAGCTCGACCCACCGTCGTTGTCTCATGTTGAGCTCCTTCTGGTCGAATATGTGTTGTAAGCTCTTGTGGTCTGTAAACATAGTGCTTTTCGTTCCGTACAAGTAATTGATGAGTTTTGAGCATTCTAACACTTCCTAAGTGTACATGCAACCCTAATAACCGTGGATCTATGTTTGTCTAATTATCATGCAAGGTTGAATTCCAAGGTTGTATTCCTATCTAGCATACATGGGGAACAATTTTTAACTTGAATGAAAGATAGAATAACTTACCTTGTTGTTGCTTATGTTCCTTGAAACCTTGTGAGCCTAGCACCCCAAGTGTGATGCCTTAAATGCTTCACACAACACCAAATTCTCTTGTAAAGACTTTTGAGAGAATACTCACTTCTTAAAATCGGCCTAGCCCTCTTGTTTCATATGTGTAGCCAATTTTGGTGGAGTATGAGACTCTTATATAGTGTTGACACATCTAGGGTTACACCATGTAAACCCTAATGTGTCATGACTCTTCATTTCCATGACCCATGGGTTTGTAACTCCCATGGAGCATCGATGGAGCATCCTATGGGTGGAACCCAACTTGATAATCCATGGAGCCTCTTAGTCCACTATACAAGATATGGATGATTTACATAATCAACCCATATATTTAATTAGTTATCTTTTGATCACTTAATTAATTCTAAATTAATTCTTGATCAAACTAATCAAATAATACTATTAATATATTAGAACTTATAATATATTAATAATCTCCAAGTGTTATTTCTCTCATTTAGTCTATCCAATTGCATGGTGCCATGCAACCTAAATGGACCATGCCGGGTCGGGTCAAGTACTTACCAGAAATAGTTATGGACTTAGACACCTTATCCAACAGTCTCCCACGTGGATAAGTCTAATAACTATAACTCTAGTACTTCAGGAACCGATCGACAATCATAGCTCTTTCAAGGTCTCTCGGAACTGAGAAGATGATGATACGCCATTTAAGATAAGTGATCATATAACCCTCTATTCTAGATATCAGTCAGACAAATACATGGAACAATGTCTTACTTATTGTCCAACAGTTTGTTTCCCGAATTCCGATTTGTTTGACAAAGAACTTAATTGAACACATCAACTTAGTTCTGATCGGGCCCGGTACATAGGTTAAAACAAAATCATCGAGGGGCCAGATATCAGCTTCTAATCCAAGAAGGAACAGATAAACTTCGACTCATATGTTTGTTCTACCACTCATTGAATTATACACAAAAGCACATTTTATAACATCGAGTTACCAATGCGTTTTCGTACAATCAATGCATAACCAACTCGTAAGTAACAAATCATATCTCTAGGTTTGAAGACTTATATGATATTACCGTCTCACGATCACTCGAGATAAATTCCATGAAGTGATTCTAGTGAGCGTGGGTTGAGTCCAATGCTCAGAACTTATGAGCACTCATGATTATTGTAGCCATGTCCAACACCTTAGACCTCTGCAACCAATCATGACAGTCTTGATTCATACCTACTTCCGATAGATGACCGACTGTGGAGGTTTGAATAATATGATATACCAAACATAATTATTCTGTATGTCAAAACATGCAAAATAAATATAGTAAACGATCGACAAGAGATAGCAACACTTTAATCATAAATAAAACACCTTTTATTCATCATTTAATGTCAATTACACTTTACAAATTTCAAGGTTATCTAACTACTAAATCTAATATCATCCTTCAACCCTATTCTCCGAGCATGCTGGAGATGCTTAACCCGAGTCAGTCCCTTCGTGAGGGGATCTGCCGGATTCTCATCCGATGATACTCTCTTTGCCACGAGGAGTCCTTCTTCTATTCGATGTCTGATAAAATGGTATTTTCTGTCGATGTGTCTGGATCTCCCGTGATCCCTTGGTTCCTTGGCTAAGGCAACAGTACTTTCACTATCACAGAAAATTTCCATTGGCCCTTTAATAGCTGGTACAACTCCAAGGTCTCCAATGAAGTTCTTCAGGCATATCGCCTCCTTTCCTGCCTCGCTAGCTGCAATATACTATGATTCACAAGTTGAATCAGCCACTGTTTCTTGCTTGGAACTCTTCCAATAAATTGCTCCTCCGTTTAAGGTAAAGACCCAACCTGACTGAGAGCAGAAATTATCCCTATCAGTCTGAAAGCTAGCATCACTATACCCTACAACCCACAAGTCATCACTCCCACCGAAGGTAAGGACCCAGTCCTTAGTTCTCCGTAGGTACTTGAAGATATTCTTTACCGCAGTCCAGTGTGCCTTGCCAGGGTTCCCCTGATACCTGCTAACCATGCTCAGGGCAAAGGCTACATCAGGTCGAGTACACGTCATAGCATACATGATCGATCCTATAGCCGAAGCATAAGGTATTCGACTCATTTCTGCTATCTCAGCCTCAGTACTAGGGCTTTGTGTCTTTCTCAATCTAGCGTTACTCTGGATGGGTAACTCTCCTTTCTTGGAGTCCTACATGCTGAATCTCTTTAGCACCTTATCCAGGTAGGTACTCTGACTAAGTCCAATTAGTCTTTTACTCCGGTCTCTCAAGATCCTTATCCCTAGAATATAGGCAGCTTCTCCTAGGTCCTTCATAGAGAAACACTTCCCAAGCCAGGACTTAACTTCCTGCAAAGTTGGGATGTCATTTCCTATGAGTAGTATGTCATCCACATACAATACCAAAAAGCTAACTATACTCCTACTAGCCTTGACATACACCCAAGATTCATCTTCACTCCTAGAAAAGCCAAATTCCTTGACTTTCTCATCAAAGCAAAGAGTCCATCTGCGAGGTGCTTGCTTTAATCCATAAATGGATTTCTCAAGCTTACACACTCTATTAGGGTACTCGTTGCTGACAAAACCTTCTGGCTGACTCATGTAAACATCTTTAGCCAACTTTCCATTAAGGAAAGTGGTTTTGACATTCTCAACCAAGTTCCAAACTTGATTGTCATACATGGACTGTATCTCGCTGTCCATTGCCTCTTTCCACTTGGCTGACTCAGGGCCTGCCATGGCTTCCGCGTAACTGTTAGGTTAATCCAGACCTATCAGTGTCTCATCACTGATAAGTGTATCACCTTCTGCAGTAATATCGAATCCATAGTAATGCTCAGGTGCATTCCTAACCCTTGTGGAACGCCTCAGAGGTACAAACTTGTCAATTGGATCAACATGAGTTTCTTCCTCAAGTTGAGTGCAAGGGTTTGAAGTTCCTTCACCGCTTGACTCTTGAATTTCTTCAAGATCAACTTGCCTTCCACTATCTCCTTGGCTTATAAATTCTCTCTCTCTAAAGAAAGCCCTCCTAGCTACAAAGACCACATTTTCACTAGGTCTGTAGAAGAGGTAACCAAAGGATTGTTGTGGGTAGCCAATGAAAATACACCTCTCGCTTCGAGGTTCGAGCTTATCATGAGTCTCGCGTCTCACGAAAGCCTCGCAACCCCAAATCTTGATGTGGTCTAGTTTGGGTACTTTACCAGTCCACATCTCATGAGGAGTTTTGGCAACTTTCTTTGTAGGGACTAGATTAAGGATATGGGCGGCAGTCTCAAAGGCATACCCCCAGAATGATATTGGTAGCGAAGCTCAACTCATCATGGAACAAACCATATCCAAAAAGGTTCGATTACGCCCCTCAGCCACACCATTCAACTGCGGTGTCCTGGGAGGTGTCAATTGTGAGACAATCCCACATTCCCTAAGATAGTCGAGGAACTCTGAACTAAGATACTCACCACCTCGATCGGATCGAAGCATCTTAATGTTCCTGCCCAATTGATTCTCGACTTCCTGTTTAAATTCCTTAAACTTTTCGAAAGTCTCTGACTTATGCTTGATTAAGTAGACATATCCATATCTATTGTAATCATCAGTGTTGGGTTGAAGATTCGTTCAAGATTGCGTCATTTGGGCTCAGCTGTTAGTTCATTTATTTTGTGCTCCGGTTTTGGGCCTGTCCAACCGTGAGCTTATTAGGTTTATTATATAAAGATATGCTTGCATGCATATTAGGTTAACAATTTAGAAGTAACGATTACGATAGTATTTCAGATTTCTTTTATCGTTCTTGTAAACCTCCAACCCTCTACAGTTGATGTTCTTGATCGAGCTCTTCTGAGGGTTTATTTTATAATCATTCGACACGTTTGATTCACACTTGAGTTGTTCTTTGTTTTGCGTTCGTTCTTGCTGTTTAATATTTATTTACTTGTTCAAGATCTAATCGATCTTATAGATTATGTTTTAATCTCATCAATTAGTATCAAACCCATGTCTGGGGTAGGTGATCGGGGTGGGGTGTTGCCTCTGGGAGGGGTTTCGCCTCTTTGAGAGCCGTCCGAACCCAAACTCTCATTTTCTGAGTCACTCGAAGAGGAAGCAATTACAAGCTTTCGCCTTGGTTGAGTCTTCCTTCTCTTCGGTTGCGGGGACTGTGCAGGTTTTGTTTGTTTCCTCTTCAAGGGAGAAGGACCTTTAGGAGCTTTGGTCACTTGTTTCCTTTTTTCCGCCTTTTTGCCCCTATTAAGAGGCTTGTCAGCATCATGGATTGACTTGAGCATTTCCGGTGAAAGTACCCTAGGACCAGACGCCTTGAATTCCTTAATCGTCCTGATGATCCTGCTGTCAGAAGGAACATCGCCATACATTGTCTCCGGGATGGAGCCAATGAAAGAAAACTTCGATGCATCAGAAACGATGATCTTCGTGGTATGAAAAGTATTGATCGAAGACATCGATGCACCAGCAGCAGTGGGAATATCGAATTTTTCCATCGCCCATTTTGTGATGAGAGTCCAAAACCGGGCATACGACACCTCAGAGTGTCGGGATGAAGAAGAAAGGCTCTGGATGAGTTGTTGCCAGAGAACCAACCCATAGTCCAGATTTACGCCGTTGTAGACGCCATACATAATCGACAGGAACAGTCGACTTGAACCATCGGATCCTGAGCTCCGTTCAGATAAGCCCTTGAAGAGGACTGTAAACATGCCGTTCTACTGTGGCGGCAAGCAGGATTTCTTGAACTTCGTGACGGAGGTGAGCGCCTCCGTGTACCCCATGTTATAGAACATGTTGTAAAGATGCCCAATAGGAATCGTCTCCGGATTAATTCTAGATGGGTCAGCAGCCAACCCTAGCAGAGTACCAAATCGTTGTCGAGAAATGGAGGTCTTGTGATCAGCAACCTCGAAGAACACCCGCTCGACTGCTTTGTCGTAATGAGCAGTCGCATACACCTGCGAGAGAATCTCCATGGGCACAGACTCAACCCTAGTAAGTGCTGGAGCGATCTGGGAGTATTTCAGGCACTCGATGATCGGTGTCATATAAGAATCGTACGACAGAGGAGTGAGGTCGATCACCAAGCATTGTTGTGGGCGAATGGGAAGGATGTGTGAGGTAGCATGGACTGAAGATGATTCTGCCATTGTTCAAGGTTGGAAGAAGAAGATGAACAGTAAAGCTTTTGGGAGTTTTTGCTCTCTTGAAATTTCGGATGCAGTAAAGAGGTAAATGGGAGGGTAGACCGCCTTTTATAGTGGGTGAATGGAGAGAGAAAAATCGTTTCAAATCTTCTATGGAAATACGAAAAGGTTTCCGGAATGACAGATGCGTGATAGTTAAGGCATGCGATGATCACGTAGGAGAGAGAGTGTCAGATTCCTAGGAACACGCCGCCCAATAAGCGCCGTTTCAGAACAAAACGTTTCAAATCCACACGCGCCTTTAAGTGCCAGAGAGGAGCCGCTTGAAATTCGCACACGCGTCCATGATGTCAGTAAAAGAATGGGCGTTTCAAATTCACACGCGTCCCCTTTTTAACTGCCGTTTGAATTTTAATCCTTTGATCTCCCGCCTGAGTCAGCAACCCTTCGTCTTATCTTGTAAATGGCATCTTTTGAATTAATTGCCCACGTGGATGATTTTTGACCACATCTTGATAATTAACCACCAAAGCAATAATACAGCCTGTAATTATTAGTAACGGAATTTTGGAAAATCACAAATTTTCGTGCTAAGAGTGTAAAAAAGAAAAGAATTAAAGAAACTCTTTTTAGGAATAAATGTGATATCAATAATGACACGAAACAATGATCCAATGGTACATCAGATTCAGGCAGACGATACTTGCTCTGATTTCTCGTCTGTTTCAGACCGTGAAGAAGAAGGTACCTGGTGCTGCTGCTGGCCCAAGTAACAAGTGAAGATCTCGCTCCAATTGACGCAAAGGGGGAGATTGTTGGGTTGAAGATTCGTTCAAGATTGCGTCGATTGGGCTCAACTGTTAGTTCATTTATTTTGTGCTTCGGTTTTGGGCCTGTCCAACCGTGAGCTTATTAGGTTTATTATATAAAGATATGCTTGCATGCATATTAGGTTAACAATTCAGAAGTAACGATTACGATAGTATTTCAGATTTCTTTTATCGTTCTTGTAAACCTCCAACCCTCTACAGTTGATGTTCTGGATCGAGCTCTTCTGAGGGTTTATTTTATAATCATTCGACACGTTTGATTCACACTTGAGTTGTTCTTTGTTTTGCGTTCGTTCTTGTTGTTTAATATTTATTTACTTGTTCAAGATCTAATCGATCTTATAGATTATGTTTTAATCTCATCAATCAGTAAAAGTCAAATAATAACGATTAGCATCCCTTTTGGCATGTTTGAAGGGCCCACACACATCTATATGTATAAGATCCAACAAACCTTCACCCCTCTCACAAGAACCTGTGAAGGGTGACTTTGTAATTTTTCCAAGTAAGCATGATTCGCAACTATCATCTAACTTTAGGTCAAATGACTCTAAGACTCCATCCTTTTGGAGTTGGCCTATGTGTTTCTTGCTTATATGTCCAAGACGACAATGCCATAATGATGCTTTATCCAAGTTATTATTATTAGGACAATTAATACACAAAACATTATTTCCTAAGTTATCTACCACAGATACTGTTTCATACATGCCATCACAAGGTAATGCTTTAAAATAAAGAACATTATTAAAGAAAGCATTAATTGAACCAACTTCATTATCAAATGAAAAAGTGAAACCTTGTTTGTACAATGCATGAAGGGAAATAATATTTCTTGCCATTTCTGGCAAATAACAACACTTATTCAAATCTAAACTAAACCTACTACATAGCGATAAAGAGTAAACTCCAATCTTGGTGACAGGTAAAGCTTTCCTATTCCCCATGATTAAGTTTGTTCTTCCTTGCTCCACATTCTCACTTCTTCTTAGTCCCTGCAAATCAGAACATATATGAATACTACAACCGGTATCAAGGACCCAAGAGTTAGAATGGGGTGAGTTATTAGATAAGATAGTGTAAATACCTGCATGGTTGGGTTTAACTTTCCCATCCTTCACATCTTGCTGGTATTTTGGGCAGTTTCGCTTCCAATGTGATTTTTCATGGCAATAGAAGCATTCAGCCTCTTTTGGGTCAGAAGAAGGAGTGACGAAACCTTTCTTGGTTCCACTTGAAGAAGAGCCATCAAGGTTCCTAGCCTTGGTACCCTTCGAAGAGCTCTTTCTCTTCTTCCCTAGACTTTTCCCGATTGCCAAAACCGGAGCGGAGTTTGGAGTAGGAGTGTTAACAACCGACTTCCCCTTAAGACCTATTTCTGCGGTCTTGAGAAGACCCTGAAGTTTGCTGAGTGTGACCTCTTCCTTCTTCATGTGATATTTCATGCAGAATTGATCATAGCATGATGGTAAGGAGTGCAAAATGATATCTATTGCAAGCTCCTCAAGGAAGTTCACATTAAGCTTCAACAACCGATCCACATACCTTTGCATTTTCTGCATGTGGCTCGTGACGGATTCCCCGTCCTTCATCATGGTTGTTATCATGGAGCAGATGATTTCATACCTCTCTTGTCGTGCACTTTGATGGTATCTTTCTATCAGATCTTGGTGCATTTCAAAAGGGTAGAAATCCTCATAGGACTTTCGAAGTTCCGCTGTCATCATGGCCATCATGATGCATGCCACTTTGGTAGCATCCCTTTCATGTGCCTGAAAGTCAGCGATCTCCTGGGGAGTTGCAGTGGTCTCATCAATCTCCTTAAGCTCCTTGTCGAGGACATATTCTTTGTCCTCATAGCGGGTAATCATCCTGATGTTTCTGATCCCTTCATTGAAGTTGGATCCACCAAAAGTGACTTTCCCACACAAGTTCATAAGGGTAAAGGAGCCATTAGGATTAGAGCTAGAAGCAGCATTGTTTGAAGACATCTGAAGGAAGAGGACAAGATTAGTTTAGATATTAAGAGAGTCCTTAATAAAACACCCAAATGTAATATTAAAGCTAGGATCCAATCACAATATATTATAACTTAGAAGAGGTATGTCATAATCCAAGCTATAACATATTTGAAAGGTAGGTGAATGACGATTCACCAATTTCCACCACGAAAACCGAAATATTAAATATTAGGTTTTTGATTGGTTCTTAGAAATTCCTAGGTTCTTTTAAGATTCAATGAACTTTTCAAAGGCATGTTCCAATCTCGAGTGTGCCCTCCAAGTTTTGTGACTGGGATACCGAGGATCACAAAACGAGGTGTGAAGTAACCATGCAAATCACTTGGTACCCTTAAAGTTTATCACTCAATCGATGTGCCGGTAAACCACACACGCTCCACTGATACTATGATAAACCTTAAGTCACCCTTTACCTACCTTGTTAAGTCCAAGTTAGTGTGCCGGTTAACCACACACGCTCCACCAACGACTTAAACAAAGTGTAAAGTGTAATTTCATGGATTAGCACCTTATTCACATTTTTCCTAAAGTAACTAAGATTGGGAATTTAAAAAAAAAACATTTAGTTACTTTATAATATTCATCAAACTTTTAATGAGAATTTATAAGTCCTTGTCCTACCCGTTCGGCGAACGACCCTCCACCAGTCAAGCAAGCGATGGGTGAGAGTGGACACCAATTAAGTTGCAATTTTATAGGCAACAACCTTATACCCACCTTATAGACCGGCTTCGTCAATGAGGCGTACTAGCGGTAAGACGACTTTGATCTTATACATATATATAAATTATTATTAACTTATAATATTATAAGTATAATGGTAGAATTTTAACTTTTAAAATTCTAAGGGTTGGAAATAAAGTTTTAACATGACTTTACTTGTTTCAAAACTTGAGGGCAAGTTTTGTAAACTTTCAAAATTTTTCATTTCTTGTAACTTATGAGTTAATTAGGGTATTAAAAATGAAGACTCTTCATTTTTATAACCCATGTGTCTTTTAATGGTTTTAAAGCAAAGTGACTTTTGGTTTTCCATAGCTTGAGGACAAGTTATGGACTCCATTAAAACACATAATGGTCAAGAATTAATCTACCACATAGGTTACAAACAATTACTGTGATCATCTAAACATCATAAGATCAAGAACATGAACATGAACACATTCATGAATCAAAATTACACTTAAAACTTTGTAATTTTGATAACTTGTTGTTGTAAATGGATTAGCAAAGACATTACACCATCTAAACCAAGTTTTCAAGTACCAAAACAGTTTAGGGTAATGTTTCTAGTCCATTTCCAACAACTAAAGTCGAAAATCTGCATTCTGCGGCTCCTACTTGCCGAGTGCATGAACCTACTCGGCGAGTAGGTTGAAGATACACATGAACTCGGTGAGTCCCCCCATGGACTCGGTGAGTTCATCTGGCAGATTGCACAAAATCGACTTTTTCCAACCATTTAGCACAAATAACAAACAAACAAGCCTAGGCTCTGATACCACTGATGGGTTTTGAGCATTCTAACACTTCCTAAGTATACATGCAACCCTAATAACCTTGGATCTATGTTTGTCTAATTATCATGCAAGGATGAATTCCAAGGTTATATTCCTATCTAGCATACATGGGGAACAATTTTTAACTTGAATGAAAGATAGAATAACTTACCTTGTTGTTGCTTATGTTCCTTGAAACCTTGTGAGCCTAGCACCCCAAGTGTGATGCCTTAAATGCTTCACACAACACCAAATTCTCTTGTAAAGACTTTTGAGAGAATACTCACTTCTTAAAATCGGCCTAGCCCTCTTGTTTCATATGTGTAGCCAATTTTGGTGGAGTATGAGACTCTTATATAGTGTTGACACATCTAGGGTTACACCATGTAAACCCTAATGTGTCATGACTCTTCATTTCCATGACCCATGGGTTTGTAACTCCCATGGAGCATCGATGGAGCATCCTATGGGTGGAACCCAACTTGATAATCCATGGAGCCTCTTAGTCCACTATACAAGATATGGATGATTTACATAATCAACCCATATATTTAATTAGTTATCTTTTGATCACTTAATTAATTCTAAATTAATTCTTGATCAAACTAATCAAATAATACTATTAATATATTAGAACTTATAATATATTAATAATCTCCAAGTGTTATTTCTCTCATTTAGTCTATCCAATTGCATGGTGCCATGCAACCTAAATGGACCATGTCGGGTCGGGTCAAGTACTTACCAGAAATAGTTATGGACTTAGACACCTTATCCAACAGTAATGTCTCCAGATCTTCAGAGCAAACACAACTGCTCCTAGTTCAAGATCGTGGGTCGTGTAGTTGACCTCATGTGTCTTTAGCTGTCTCGAGGCATAGGAGATGACCTTACCTCCCTGCATCAGAACACATCCGAGTCCTTGATTTCATGCATCGCTATAGACAACGAAGTCTTCTATTCCTTCGGGAAGGGATAGTATTGGTGCGGTGCACAAGGCTCGTTTGAGTGTTTGAAACGCTCTTTCCTATTTCTCTTCCCGGTCAAAGGCCATGCCCTTCTGGGTCAGTGTTGTAAGAGGTTTTGCTATGCGGAAGAAGTTCTGAATAAACCTGCGATAGTAGCCAGCGAGGCCTAGAAATTGACGAATTTCTGTTGGAGTCTTCGGTGCTGACCAGTTCTCAATGGCCTTGATTTTGGAAGGGTCCACGTGTATACCTTCTTCGCTAAGCATGTGCCCTAAGAATTCGACTCATCGAATCCAAAATTCGCATTTCGAGAACTTCGCGTAGAGTTTCTCCGAACGTAATGTTTCGAGGACTTGACGCAGATGTTGACTATGCTCCTCCTTACTTCGAGAGTAAATAAGTATGTCATCGATGAAGACGATGATAAACTGATCCAAGTATGGACGACACACCCTATTCATTAAGTCCATGAATACTGCGGGTGCGTTTGTCAATCCGAAAGGCATCACTACGAATTCGTAGTGCCCATAACGAGTTCGGAAGGCTGTCTTTGGAACATCCTCCCCTATCACTCAGAGTTGGTGATATCCGGATCTCAAGTCGAATTTTGAAAAGAAATTTGCCCCTTGAAGGTTGTCAAATAAATCGTCGATACGAGGCAACGGATAACGATTTTTGACCATCAGCTTGTTAAGCTCCCTATAGTCGATGCACATACGAAACGATCCGTCTTTCATCTTGATGAACAAGACTGGAGCTCCCCAGGGTGAGAAGCTTGGTCTTATAAAGCCCTTGCTAAGCAATTCGTTAAGTTGACCGGACAGTTCTTGCATCTCTGCAGGTGTTAGACGATAGGGCGATTTGGCTACTGGGGTAGCCCCTGGAACTAAGTCGATTCGGAACTCGACTTGACGTTGTGGAGGTAATCCTGGGAGTTCTTCTGGAAAGATGTCGGGAAGGTCGCGTACTATTGGAATGTTCTTAATGTCCTTTGTTTCTTAGCTCACATCGACCACATGAGCAAGGAAAGCACGACATTCCTTTCGTAAGAACTTCTGAGCTTGGATGCTCGAGATGATACGAAGGTTCCTGTCGGGTTTGTCGCCATAAACTACTAAGGTTTCGCCAGACAGTAGATTAAGGCGTACAGCCTTTTCGTAACACATGATATCGGGACGATGAAGACTCAACCAATCCATGCCAATAATGACGTCGAAACTTTTCATTGAGACCGCCATGAGATCGATCAAAAATGAATGGTTATCTAACGTTAGGGTACACCCTATGAATATACTGCTAGTGCTCTCTGTCTTCCCATTAGCCATTTCTACAGTGAACAGTTCATTAAGTGCTCATGATTTTTTCCTAAGTAAATGAGCAAATTTTTGGTTCATGCATAAGAGTTATCGAGGAGGAACGTACTAGTGACCACTGTGGGGTCGACAACCGCTTCCTCATGGCCTATGGCCAGAACTCTTGCCGCTCCACCGGCAAACCCTGCCTTCGAGCGGTTTCTTTTGAAGTGGCCTACCTCGCTACATCTGTAGCAAGTTTGGCACGCTCCAGCACTGGGGGCTTAGTTGATAGGCTTCGTCGGAGCTTTACAAAAACGGGCAGTGTGCCCTTCCCATTGGAGTTCAGACACTGCATCTCCCGGCAGGCGCCGACGTGATGGAAGTTGCACTTGTTGCACTTAGGCAAACTTCCAGCATACTGCTTTACCGGAGCAGCAACGGCAGGTGCTATCGCAGCATGCACTGCCACGACCTGCCTCTTCTTGGCAGCCTTAGCCTTCTTCTTGTCATCCCAAAACTTCCGCTTGGAGTCAGCAGTTTTTGCAGGTTCTGAGATGGCCAGGGTAGTTGTTGCGGCTGGGGTACGAACCCCATGGTCTATGAGCCACTGTGCCAATTGCTTGGCACTATCAAATGTAGTGGGGTGTGATGCCAAAACATTTCCCTGGTATGGTGGCACTAGCCCCCATATGTATATCTCGATCCTCTTGCCCTCTGAAGGGATCATGTTGGGACAGAGGGCCACCAGCTCGCAGAATCTGGCTGTGTAGGCGACTACGTTGGAGCCCTTCATGGTTAGTCTCCATAGCTCTTCCTCTAGCTTTTGGATCTCGCCCCTTGGGCAGTACTCCTCAATCATGAGGTCTTTCAAAGTTTCCCATCCCATCGCGTTAGCCACTATAAGAGATAGTGACTTAACATGGACATTCCACCATGTTAGGGCTTTAGTTTCGAAGGTGCAAGCAGCGTACTTCACCTTGCTCTCCTCGGGACAAGAGCAGATTTCGAAAAACGATTCTGTTTTCTCGAACAATTGCGATAGGGAAATGACTCCGCCAGACCCCTTGAAGGACAATGGGTTGCAGTTGGTGAAGTCCTTGTATGAGCACTCTTTCAAGCACACCAGGATTTCACCATGAGTTGACAGGACAGGGGTTCCTCCTCCAGTGGAACCAGATGTATGATATTGAGCCATGGCTGTAGCCACAGCTGCAGCTACAATAGTATTTAAGGTTGTCGTGTCGAACTGAGGAGTAGGTGGTTGAGGAGGTGGAGGAGGTGGTGTTTGGTTAGTGAGGTTTCTCCTTGGATTTTTGCGAGGCGGCATCTTTGATCTATAGTTTATGAAGATGAAAATATTGATAAGATTTCAATGGAAGAATTAATGAGAATGACTCATGGACTAACTCTCCATAGCCCAACGATACGATTGAATGGAAATCTAGAACTAATAGATGATCACATTTGGATAATAATTCCCATAAGATTAGGTACCTGTCAATATTACTGGAATTACAGATGTAACAAGTTCGGGAAAAACGGCCATCAGAAGTAGGACTTACATCAACCAAAATGGGAAAATTTTGACAGAATTACAACCTAACCAAGACCTAATAGGCATACGATTTACAAAGATAGAGAATTAGACCAGAGTTTTACATAACTAGGTTATATCCAAAAGAGAGAAGTTGATGAGAAACTATCGGCGACGAGAACTACCAGAGTGAGTTCTTGATCCCGACAGAAGACGTCTATGTCCCTCATGCGCCTATCAGCTCTTGCTTGCTAGGCTCGAAGTTCTCCGACTTTAGCTCGGGTTTTAGTGAGTTCCCTCCGAAGAGCTGCATTGTGAACCAGAGCCCTTTCATGAGCAGACCTAGCTGAAGAATGCGGACAATGTTGACACCAGAGTTGGCATCAATTTACATGACTCGATCGATGGCTGCTCGACCCTGCTCAACATTACGAGCTATTCTGCGGACCATGACGGGCAGAGCTCGATCAGCAGAGCCACCTTTGCTGAGGTTGTAAAAGCTTCGGACCCCAAAGTAAGGTAAGGGTTGACCCTGCTCGTCGCTCCAGCGGTTCAGGTTGGTTGCCCACAAGGGTGTGGGTCCTTGAAATGCTGGCCGAGGGTTGTTGTTAGGGGCTTGACCTACTGGTGGTAGGTTGTTGACTTCTGGCTCCGAGTCAGAACCATCAGAAAAGCCTTCAGCTTCATGATCATCCAAAGGGATTGGGTGGTCATCTTCTAGTTCTTCTTCTAGCCATCTTGCATTGTCGTGGTTGGGATAGTACGGGTCTCCGGGAAGGTGGAATCCAGCCATTAAATCTATGCGAGAAGGGAAGTATAAGAATCTAGCACATAAGTAACTTATAGTAATGCAAAATACTCCAATAGTATTTTAAGTGTAGGTTCTATTGTTCTCATTGTGGTATTGTGGGTAAGTTTTTAGACTTGTTGCAACCTCACAACCACACTTAGGCACATGCTAGTCAACCCTCGGATAATACAGTTGATCAGGCTATATCTTCCCAGTTTTGACTATATGTCTCTAAGTCTACTTGTGTTGCCCAACAATCGTAATACTTTTATATTATCTTGGTGACATTGATTTTAGTATGAATGCAGGCACGTATACTTAATTAAATATTTTAATATTTAAAGTATAAACTCTTAGTCAGAGCATTTTAATCCCAATGTATTTATAGTTAGTATATCTTTTATTGGTTGATATACTCAATTCACTATAAACAATGCTCTGATACCAATCTGTCACACCCCAAAACCATGAATGGCGGAAACATTCTGGGGCGGAGGACATCATGTACAATATCACAACAATGAATAATAGTAAACAAGCAACAACATCATCCATTGCATTAATAATATAATTTCATACATGTGTGTTCTGTCAAAGTTATAGACACCAAAATATACATATCGAAATAAAAGACGAGTCTTGAACGAACTCCATCTTCTCAAAAGCCTGTCACCTGTACCTGTCTATTGGTGACCTGAGAATACAAGTTATTTTGAAAGCGAGTATCAGCTTAAAGCTGGTGAGATCATAAGTATATTAATATCTATGTTTGTATGAAAGCATTTGTAAGATGTTTCGTAAGATGTTTTGTACAATGTTTTGTAAAATGTTTGAACTCTCCTAGAACACCTATGTTTCCTAATAACTATAGCCTTCTACCAAGGCATCTAGTGTTTGCGTGTGTGTCTCTTGTTAGAGTGTGTGTTTTCCCAAGTTTGACTATCATTTAACAAAAATATAGTTTTTATATTACCGTGCATCGTGTGAATATTCACGAAGTGAATGTTATGGGAAAATATCAAGTACCGTAGTATTTGTAATAAGTGACTACCGCTATACTAACTACCTTAAAACAAAAGGTGTTCAAAGTAACATGTGATTGACCTGTATCCTGCTACCGACTCTAGTAAAATGACAATGTAAGACGCTGTAAGAAATGACATTTGGCACCCGTAGACTTGCAAGTCCCACTGTAGCGAGCAGCAAGGTGTAGGATAGTCAATCTAGTATAGATCTATACACAAACTCATACAATCCCCAATTAAGGAGGTTCGGGATACAAAAATAGTCATGGCAGGAAGTGCCATGACCCGCTTAATGGTTCACATAACTGCATAAATGTACATGTGATAAATGTGCTAACTGTAAGTGTACTCTTTCTCTGTCTAGCCTGTATGTACTGTAATGTTCTGTGTGTGCTAGCTGTAATGTATGTTATCTCTCTATCTAGCATGTATAGTAATGTACTGTATGTGTTACTCGTACTGACTCATGAATGAACTGACCCAATATATGTTTCATTGTTCTAGTAATAGTAATTGTATTTTCCTGTGCTACCCCTATGGTAGCTGACTAGTAATGAAAATGGTACGTATGAACATGGAAGTATACCCTTGCTACCCAAGGGTATTTAACTGACTCGAAGAACCTTTATGACTATATATGTACACATAACATATAACTAATATTTAAACGATCTTCGGACGGATACCCGATACCTTACCAGACCACATCCCAACGGGGAAAAGGAAATAAAGCAGGCAGGCCTTCCTAAGCCTTTTAAACATTGCTTATATAACTATACATACATATACATGCATTTGATAATAAGTATAAAAGAGCATAAGTAGAAGTATTTGATTTGTAACACAGTTTGAAGCAAAACAGTTTGAACAATAAGAAAACCACTGGTTTTGTAGTTATTAATCACATGTGATTGATGTAATAACTATAAGTATTTAACTTGTATTCCCCCCCCCCCATAAAAGCATTTAAAAACATTTAAACCATTGATTAAGGGGTATAAACTCACCTGTAGTGAGTGGTACGGATGAACTGGAGATGTAGGATAGCTAGGTGTCAAGTGAAGCCTTGAACACACTCTATGATCCTAGTTAACATATAATATCACATATATGTATCCAATTAGTCTTTAAACAACTAATTAACAAATTTAAGACACCCTAGGACATTCTAAACACCTTATACAAGTGTTATAAGTCTCAAGGATTGCATCTAAGTGTTGTAGGGAAAGGCTAGTGTGCTTGGGGTTCAAGGAAAACTCCATTAGGGAGTTTACGGTTTTGTGGTCACAACCACAAGAGTTTACGGTCATAAACCCTTGGGTTTTACGGTCGTAAACTCACCCACTTGTTGACCATTTGATGTTTAAAGCTTTAAGAGTCCCTAGAAGCTTTTCTACTTGATGTATGTGACCATGGAAGGTAGTAGGGCACCATTTCACTCCTAATTGGAGTTTACGTTCCCTAAACCATTTTCCTTTAACTTTACTATCGGAAACTCATAAGTTTTATGGTATTTGGGGGTTTTCAAGTCCTTAGCTCATCAAGGTAATAGTCTAGGTTTGATTCTAGGCATAAGGAATAAACATGGGCCATTTATACACTCTAACGGGTGTTTACGGTTTTGGGAGATCCCTAAACCGTAAACACATATAAATGAGTGTTTTTTGTGCTTTTTCTGTGATAAACTCATCAAGGAAGGATCTAGACAAGTCCCTAAGGCATTGTGAAGCATCTAGGCACCCTAAGGCAGCCTTTGGCACCTTACTTGGTGTTTACGGTTTTAGGAGCCTCCCAAAACCGTGAACACATTGTTCTTGGTGTTCTTGGGACATTTCCTTGATGTAATGATGTATACCAAGATTTAAAAGACTCTAGGATGGAAGTACTTACTTTGTGGAAGCTTGAAATGAACTCTAAGTCCAAGAACACTAGTGTGTGTTCTTGGTGTTCTTGGTGTTTTGGAAATCTAATCAAAACATGAAATTTGATGGATTAAAAGATGTATAATCACTAGTTATTATGATATAACAACAAATCAAGCCAAGAAGTACTTACGTTTTTGGGAAATCGGGTTTCAAAGAGGAATTCTCGATCCTACCCTATTACGAAGATCAAATGGAAAACACCTCATGTTATTCCAACTGTACGTTGACGATATCATTTTTGGATACACAGATTCATCAATCGTTGCAGATTTTGCCAAGCTAATGATTAGTTGGCTCCAAATAAGCATGAATCTTGAATTATGTTTCTTCCTCTGACTCCAAGTAAAGCAATCCAACAGAGGAATCTTTATTCACCAACAAAAATACATTTTCTAGCTTCTCAAGAAATATTCAATGGACACATGTATGACAACCCAACACCTTCTTCCTATGTAATTGGTCCGCGTGTTGTCTTGAAATCATGAATTCATCACCCTTTGTAAATCTTGTGGTCCCGAATGCGTGTTTTGAACATAATATAGTCTAGTTATGGGTCTTAGGAGGTGTTGGAAAGTGTTTTGCATCATGAAATTTGATTAAACACACCAAAAGATGTGTGTGCGGCCACACTTTTGTGTGTACGGCCACACACCCATGTGTGCGGCCGCACACCCAACCGCACACCCTCCAGCCTTACACCCAAACATATATATAGATGGGTACCTTCTTCATTCATACATTTGGATACTCCTTACTCTCTCTCTACTTTCTCTCTCTAAAATCTTCAACCAAGAAAACCTTGAAGGCCTCATATTTGTGATCTAGTTCATCTTCAAGCTTATTAGTGGTAAACACTTAAGTCCCAAGCCTTAAAACTCATCATGTTCATCATATTCACGGACCCTTGAAGGTGTATGGCCGCACACCTTCATGAGGGAGCAGCACACATTCAAATCTCCTTAGTGTAAAGAGCAAACACTTCATTTGGACTCACAAGAGGAGTTTACAGCCGCACACTCCTGGGTACGGCCGTACACACACACTGAACGGCCGCACACACTTATGTGCAGCCTCACACACCCTTCTGGCCGCACACCTTAGCCGCACACTCAATTTCTAGGCCATGCACTCACTTAAATGCCCACTTTTGGCCCTAAACTTGCATGAATCATTAAGTATGGATCATGAGACACTTGTATTCAGTAATGTCGAGCCGTAAGAATGTTTATCCATCATGTTTAAGCATGAAACATCCTAGTTCTAAACCAATTGTGTGTCATCACATGATTTATAGGAACCATTGGCATTCAGGGCATCCGTTGACACTCGAACCCTTCGATAAACTGTGAGTTCATACCCCTTTAATGAACCTTTCAAATGTTTTTATATGTTTTAGGGGGGGATACAAGTCAAATATACATGTTTATGAAAATTTATCATATGTGATTCACTATCCGTAACTCAAATCACATGTGATTTATCACCATGCCTTACAAAAAGAACTTTACGTTTTAAAAACTATTTTGGATAAATAAACTATTTTCTAAAGGTTCCCTTTGACAAGATTTTCCTTAAATATATTTTCTTATAAAATGTAACCACACTAATATACTTATATAAGTAAGACTTGAAGGATTTAGGACCGATAGCTCGCCTTATTTCCTGTTCTTGTTTGATTGTGGGCTTAGGGTAGTTGTTATCCGTCCGACTGTCGTTGATTTCTTAGTTATATATCATGTATATTGGTATTGGATACGGGCCTTTTCATGTAAATCAATGTTTACACTATATAATTGCCAAGAATTACACCCACTAGGTTAACTATAATGGGTATGGTTAAGGCCACTACTACTCGTTACTGCTACTATCTTACATACTATAATACACACTAACACGAGACGACTCACTAGTAAGAGAAACTCACTATGAACTATACAAAAGACTACTTTACTATAACACAAGAGAAAGCGCTAATCAGGGGATAACACACTAACTCACTATGAGATACGCTATTCACTACATACTATGCCCAGAGTTTTCCGACAGAAAGACGACGCTACATGTATAGATCTATACGGGGCAGACACTATTACATCCCGACTGTTAACCTCAGTCCGAGCCGTGTAGGCCCAGGGATGCCACTATTTCTCTACACTATGCACGACCGGGAAGGTCATGGGGTACTCTATTACTCACACTATCAGTAACATATACGGAATACATTACATTCACACAAAAATACTAATACTAAAGAATAAGTTTAAAATCCCGAAGTAAATAAGTATCTAATACTAACGGGAGTTTGCACCTCTATTACTGATATTAGGCATAACTTTTCATAGTACACTACTTATTGGGGACTCACTAACATACTTATATTTCAAACGATTTTTCAATGACGAGACTTACATGCAAGTTACAAGTTTTCAATTACAATGTATTTTCTGGAAAATATAGGATTTTCTAGAGTTTTCTATTACTCGCGAATGTAAACTGCAGTCCTTCATACTATTTGTACTAATGCATTTTACACTAAAACTCACACTAAACTCTTATGAACTCACCAGCTTTATGCTGATACTCGTTTTCAAAATAACTTGTATCCTTAGGTCAAAGATAGACAGGTACAGGTGCTACATTTTGGAGAAGGTGGAGCATACAAGATCCATCTATTATTTTTGCATACTTTTAGTGTTTGTTAAACTTTACAGAACACACTTGTAATTATACTCACTATGTAAATGAAATGGTTGCATGTTTCTTGTTTTTACTATTATGCAATTGTGATGATACTGTACATGACGTCCTCCACCTCGAAACGTATTCCGCCGTTATCGGTTTTGGGGAGTGACAGATTGGTATCAGAGCATTGTTTATAGTGAATCAAGTATATCAACCTATAAAAGATATACGAACTATAAACACTTCGGGACTAAAACACTCTGACCAAGAATATATACTGTTAAGTATCTAAAAGATTTAACTAAGTACATATATATATATATATATATATATATATATATATATATATATGCATAAAACACAAGAGCCAGTATCACCCTAGAACAGAACAAAAGTATTAAGATTGTTGGATAGCATAATTGGGCTTAGAGACATATAGTCGCATTTGGGGGGAATGTAGCCTGATCAACTACATTTTCATGAGAGTGACTAGCATGTGCCTAAGCTTGGTTGTGATGTTGCAACAAGTCTAAAACTTACCAACACTACCATAATACCGCTAGCATAAGAATACTATATGAGTATTCTGTATCTCTAAAACATACATATGTGATAACTAAAAGGGTCGTTACTGGTAGGACAATAGTTGCTAAGTGAATACACCACGGTTACATGTGATTAGGGCGCTATAGACTCAGAATCTGTAGCCTTTGCTTTATTTCCTGTTCTTGTTTGATTGGGGATCTAGAGTTAGGGTTGCTTATTCGAAGGACTATCTTGCTTCAGTTGCATGTAATTGGTATGCACTATGCAAGTATTGGGTCGACTAGTAACGATTCATCTTATAAGTAATTTAGGTTAGTACATCTATTAATCTTCTTTTCCCCTTTTCTCACATAGATAGCATGGCTGGCTTCCACCTACCCGGCGACCCATACTATACAAACCAGGGTAATGGAGGATGGCTCGATGAGGAGTCAGATGATGATCACCCGATCCCTTTGGATGATCATCATGCTGAAGGCTTCTCGGATAGCTCCAGCTCCGAACCAGAAGTTAACAATCAACCTCCTGAAGCTCCGAACCCCAACCCCCGTCCGGCATTTCAGGGTCCCACTCCTATGTGGGCCATATCCTTGCACCATTGGAGCGAGGAGCAGGGTCAGCCTTTACCCTACAATGGAGACCGAAGCTTCTACAACATAAGCGAAGGAGGATCAGCGGATCGGGTTCTGCCCATCATGATCCGAAGGATTGCCAGGAATGTCGAGCAGGGTCAAGCAGCCATTGGTCGAGTTGTAGAAGTGGATGCCAACTCGAATCTCAACACGGTTCGCATCCGCCAACTCGAAGAAGCCATGGACAGGACAAGAAGGACCAACGAGGATCTGCAACATCAGTTGGCTGCATCCCGAGCCGAAGTTAGGGAACTCTGAGCACGTCAAAGGGTTCATGATCGACACCTTCAGGAAATTATGCGTCAACTAGCGGATCTGAGGATTCGCACAACCAGTAACCATCGCCAGTAGAAGACATCTAATTACCTCACTCTTTTGTCTAAAGGACTAGCCTTTCCTCTCAATGTTCCGTAGCTCTCTTGTTTGTAAATAATCCTAGCTCTAAAAAGTACTCTAACTAGACCTCTAGACTGCCAACATTTTCCCCTATGGTTTGATGTAAGACCTTCTGTTAGGTCAATTTTTCCTGAACTTGTATTACATCATCAATACAGTATATTGGCAGCTAACTATTCTATTCCTATGACTCTCAATCTGATTTTTGGATTATGTCGAATTAATCCATGAAACACCTTATTCTTATTTCGCAATAGACTCTTACTATTGCTATCATTCCTGTGATCTTCCAGTAAAAGATGCCTCCACGAAAGCGTCCAAGCAGAGGAAGACCAGCAACTCAAACCCCTCCTCCTCCGCAGTTCGACCCACTGCTGTTCCAAACAGCTGTGACCGCGGCTGTGACAGCAGCCATGGCTCAAATGAACTCCGGGGACGCGAGCGGTGGTAACTGTAGATTTGGTGAAGTCCATCAAAGAGTGCTTCATGAACTGTAAACCTACCTTCTTCGATGGTACTGGAGGAATTCTGGCATTATCCCAATGGTTCGAAAGGACCGAAGCTGTCTTTGAAATGTGCTCTTGTCCCAAAGAGAGCAAAATCAAGTTCGCAACTGCCACCCTCACCAATAGGGCTTTGACATGGTGGAACGGCCATGTCAGTGCACTCTCCTTGGTCACAGCTAATGCCATGGGCTGGGACACTCTAAAGGATCTCATGAGAAAGGAGTACTGCCCGAGGGGCGAAATTCAGAAACTTGAGGAGGAACTCTGGAACCTCAAGATGGTAGGGACCGACATAACAGCTTACACGGCCAGGTTCTGCGACTTGGCAACTATGTGTCC
Source organism: Lactuca serriola (assembly GCF_051521515.1). Classification (NCBI taxonomy): domain Eukaryota; kingdom Viridiplantae; phylum Streptophyta; class Magnoliopsida; order Asterales; family Asteraceae; genus Lactuca; species Lactuca serriola. The sequence continues at coordinate 115,382,707 of NC_136412.1, forward strand.
CAACATGATCCCTTCTGAAATCAAGAAGATTGAACGATACATATGGGGTCTAATGCCTCCGTATCAAGGAAACGTCCTAGCCTCACGCCCTACCACCTTCGACAGTGCCAAGGAATTGGCCCAGAGTCTGATCAACCATGAAGTCTCTTCCACTCCAGCAACAGTAACCACAACTACCACTGCACCACTTGATTCATCTGACAGAAAGAGGAAGCGATGGGATAAAAAGAAAGGAAAGAAAACTCAAACCTCCTCCAAGGACCAGCAAATCGTGGCGGTTCACGCTGCCACTACTCCAGCCACTCCTGCACCACCAAAAACTTATAGTGGGAATCTGCCAAAGTGCCCCAAGTGCCCTTTCCACCACAACGGCCCCTTTAATGAATTGCAGTGTTCCAACTGCGGTCGGAAGGGCCATACTGTGCAATACTGCAAGGCCCCTCCCAAACCTATCTCGCAAGTTTCCGGTTCGGGAGTGACCCCGACGTGTTATGGCTGCGGTGAAGCTGGTCACTTCAAGAAGAACTGTCTCAAGGCTGTGAATGCTGGGGGAACCGGAAGGCTACTCGCTATTGGTCACAACGAGGCGGTAGCAGATCCCACAGTAGTCACGGGTACGTTTCTTATCAACAAATCTTATGCACGTGTCTTATTCGATAGTGGTGAAGAAAGAAGCTTCATAAACCAAAACTTTAAACACTTACTCTGTCACAACTGGAAATTTTGTGTCATGTAATCTATACACTCAAGTTAATGTGAATCAAAAACTTAAGAGCATGTGTGATACCTACTATTATGACATCAAAAACTTAAATCCAATGCATCATACAAGCACTACAAACAGTCATCAAACAATTGGAAACCCTAGAAGTTCTTGTTTAGGTCCATTTTGGACTAGGACTTCCTTAATGGACCCAAATGGACAATAAGCTTCCAATTTGACTATCATGGGCTTAGAACCCTTAAATGGGCTCTAATTGGACCCACATTAATTTATTTCAACATTTTAGGCCATATTGGGCCTAGAATGAAATAAATTACAAGCTTTGATCCATGATTTAACCTAATCTAGCTTAATAAAGCATAAAAATCACTATTTTGTTTTATAAGGCCAAGGAACACCCTAACTAACTCTAATTTTGGGCTTAAGGGAAAAAGGCCAAAATTTTTCTTTTCTTCCCAAAATTTCGGCCCAAGACAAGCCCAAGAGGAGAAGTTGACTATTACCATGCCACCTCATTTTTATCTTTGGGTTCTCCATGCAACATGTCCCATATTTCCATGCATGCATCATTTCATGTCTATATCTTTCTCTCTCTCCTTGTTTCGGCCGTGAGCAACACACACACATACACATTTTCATCACTTTCATCTAGCAGCACTCTCCAAAAACCCCTCCACTCTCTTCACTAAATTTCGAAGATTCAAGAGCTTCCCAAGGAGAATCCTTCACTAAAATCATTAGCTAGGTAAGTTAATGCTTGGATCCATACTTTAGACTTCTTCTTGTATTCAAAATCCTCTTCTTAACTCATGAGAAATCATGAACTTGTGTCTTAGAAACACCTCAAGGCCGAGATCTTCATCAAGGGGTGCTAGGGCCAAAAATCACCAAACTTTCTTCCATCCTTTCTTCAAAAACCGAATCAACATCCAAAGGTGAGCTTCATACCCCCTATTTTTTGTTTTTATGAGTTTTATGGGGGGGTAATACAACTGAAAGTGTAGATCTATATGTGTTTTGTATGCCTTGTATGATTTCTATGCTTATATGTGTGTTTTTGTGTGTTATAATGTTGGATCTAGCCATAAAACCCCTAAAAACCGAGATATACTTCATGTTAAATGATACTAGCATCAAGTATATTTCTACATACAAAGTGTTCCAAGAAAAATAGCTAAATGGCTTAGTAACATTTTCTTTGGGCTAAAAACTCAATTTTTGGACATAAAATGCTAAAAATATAAAGTTAAAGGGCCCAAATTGAAATATTTCAAAATCTGATGGGGGAGATGAGTCAAAACAGTTTCCATAATGTATTTTCTGAAAATATACTTGTTGGAGGACTAAAAACACAAATTTCAAGCTTAATGGGCTAAAAATGACATTTTCGGCCCAATAAGGCCCATTATGCGAAATTTTCTGATTTGGAGGGCCAAAACTTTATTTTTCTGTAAAACAGTGGACTACTAGTGTTCCAAGTACTTTTCAAAGGTTTAAAATGCTTTTTAAATTTAAAAAGGACCAAAGTTGCAAAAATTTTACAATTTGGGCCAAAATTGTCAAAACTGAGAAAAAGAGGGGTTATAACCGAGAAAACTGCATTTTCAGGGACTTAAACTATTTTCAATGAAAAATATGCTGAAAAATATTAATTTCAATAATTTTTGGTGTTAAAATGTCAAGAAAAAATGATTTAAGGACCAAACCGGGAAGTTATTTAATTAAAGGGTTGAAAAAGAAAATTTTACAAACAATGAGGGGCTGAAAACAGAAAACTTTCAAGACTAATTCAATACACGCAATTTGATCAAATAATGGCACCACGACTATCGACGAAATACAATACACAACAATACCAAAAATCGTTGTTAAACGAATTGGTTCGGTCTCGAACCAATAAAAACCCGAAACTACTAACGTGACGATATCTCGATTCATACAAGTAACATTTGGGAATTCAATATACACGTGAGAGTGCACAGACGTCTACGCACTATCTTTGGGCCCCAAAAGTGTAAAATCTTGTTTGTTGGGCCTAGCTAGCCCAATGACCTGATCTTAAGGCCCGAAGACTTCTATCTTACGAGGTGTTGGGTCTTACACGATCTAACACAGCGTAAAAGGACTTTCAATGGCTTGTATACTATCGGTCCCCAAGGGTCCTTTGGTATTGCTAGTAAAGTCGGTATTTCATGTGAGGCGGGTCAGGGACCCCTCGTCCCTTTTTTTTATCCCCAACCGGTTAATGGAGTCATCGGGGTCTTCGTGTCCTCTTTCTCTTCGGATGTGGGGAAGACAGGGCGGTTGGATAACGTGATTAGTACGGACGACGCCTACGGGATCGTTAGTTTAGTTATAAACTGGTCGTTTGTGTAACGTGTGTTTATAGCAATTAATCATGCTCAAAAATAATCCGACGTCGCCTGGAATTGATAACTTCACGCGTTGCAATGGTTTCATTTTAACTTCATGGAATTCAAAGAATTAGGAAAACATCGGGTTTTCCTAGGGTTTTTCAATACATACGAATTCGAAATGTATACAAGTTTAATGAACAATTTTTTTTTACAAGTATAGAAACAAACAAGCATAACTATGGATCTTCACAAACGTTTTCAAAAGCTTTTCTTTTCAGAAAATACCGGATTTTCTGGTGGTTTTCAAAACGATACAAAACATTGTTTTTCAAATACCGGTTATGAACTCACCAACATTTCGCATGTTGACGTTTTTCAAAATACCTGTATTCTCAGGGAACCAGTGAATCAAAGGAAAATGTACTCAGTGATGGCTTGCAGTTTACTTATTAACGAATCGAACAATTTATTTTTGGGAATGTAATGTTTAAACAATGTACTTCATGTAAACTTTATTGGTTGTACTATATTAATGCATGGTGACGAATGTTGTTACGTTTCATATATATTCAATGTTATGGTATTCAGTTGAGTCACGACAGCTCCTGAACGTTTCCGCCGCCTGGTTCGGGGGTGTGACATACTCAAACAATCCCCTCAACCACTAAAAGAAACATTCGTCGTAGAGATGGATAACGGGAAAACTGAAACCTCTAATGAAATCTACATAGGTTGTACCCTCACATTAGACGATCACTCATTTCCAATCGATCTCTTGCCATTCTCTATCAAGAATTTCGATGTCGTTGTAGGTATGGACTGGTTGAGTCTCCATCGTGCCGATATCCTATGCTCCGACAAAGCCATTCGCCTGAATCTTCTGAACCACGAAACTCTATTAATCTATGGAGATAAACCCGGTACAAGCCTACGTATCATCTCCAGTATGCAGGCTCAAAAATATTTGCATAAGGAATACCACGCCTTTCTTGCTCACGTTGTCGACATTAACCAGAAAACGAAAGATCCGAAGGACATTCCTGTTGTATGCGATTTCCCCGATGTCTTTCCGGAGGACTTTCCGGGTCTACCTCCCAAACGTCAGGTTGAGTTCAGAATTGACCTAGTCCCAGGAGCTACCCCCATAGCAAAGTCTCCCTATCGGTTAGCGCCTGCCGAGATGCAAGAACTATCCGGTCAACTTAACGAGCTGCTCAGCAAGGGCTTTATAAGACCGAGTTTCTCACCTTGGGGAGCTCCGGTCTTGTTCGTAAAGAAGAAAGACGGATCGTTCCATATGTGCATCGACTATAGGGAACTCAACAAACTCACTGTCGAAAACCGCTACCCTCTCCCTCGTATCGACGACCTATTCGATCAACTACAAGGAGCGAGTTAATTCTCCAAGATTGATCTTCGGTCCGGATATCACCAGTTATTGGTGCTTGAGGAAGATGTTCCGAAGACAGCTTTTCGAACCCGTTACGGGCACTTCGAGTTCGTAGTGATGCCCTTTGGACTGACTAACGCTCCCGCGGTATTCATGGACTTAATGAATAGGGTATGTCGTCCGTATCTAGATCAATTCCTCATCGTCTTTATTGATGATATACTCGTCTACTCTCGGAGTGAGGAAGAACATAAGGATCACCTGCGACGAGTCCTGGAAACACTGCGATCAGAGAAGTTATATGCGAAGTTCTCTAAGTGCGAGTTTTGGATCCGAAGATTTGAATTCTTAGGACACGTGGTTAGTAAAGAAGGAATCCACATGGATCCCTCCAAAATTAAAGCTATTGAGAACTGGTCAGCACCGAAGACGCCCACGGAGATTCGTCAATTTCTAGGCCTCGCTGGATACTACCGCAGATTCATCCAAAACTTCTCTCGGACTGCGAAACCTCTCACTATGTTGACACAGAAGGGTGTATCCTTCGACTGGCAAGAGAAACAGGAGAAGGCATTCCAGACCCTAAAGCGAGCCCTATGCACCGCACCAGTATTATCCCTTCCCGAAGGAACAGAAGACTTCGTGGTATACTGCGATGCATCGAATCAGGGACTCGGCTGTGTCTTGATGCAACAAGGTAAAGTCATCGCTTATGCCTCAAGACAGCTAAAGACACATGAGGTGAACTACACTACACACGACCTCGAACTAGGAGTGGTCGTCTTCGCACTAAAAATCTGGAGACACTACTTGTATGGGACGAAGAGTGTAGTGTATACTGACCATAAAAGCCTCCAATACATACTGAACCAGAAAGAGCTCAACATGAGACAACACCGATGGGTCGAGCTACTCAACGATTACGACTGCAAAATTCGATATCACCTGGGGAAAGCTAACGTGGTAGCAGACGCCCTGAGTAGGAAAGAGTATTCAGGTCGAAGAACCAAGTCATTAGCAATGACTATCCATTCGCATCTATCCGCACAGATCAAGGAGGCTCAGCTTGAAGCATTAAAGCCTGAGAATGTGACGGGAGAATCCCTGTACGGAATGGAGAAAAGTTTGGAAATCAAAGGTGACAGAGCTTACTACCTTATGGACCGAATCTGTACTCCGTGCCACGAAGGTTTCAGGGAGGTAGTTATGAAGGAAGCTCACAACACTCGATACTCCGTCCACCCAGGTTCTGCTAAGATGTATCTAGATCTCAAGAAGCTATACTGGTGGCCTAACATGAAAGCAGAGATCGCTACCTTCGTGAGTAAGTGCCTTACGTGCGCGAAGGTCAAGGTCGAATATCAAAAGCCATCGGGACTCCTCCAACAACCAGAGATACCTGAATGGAAGTGGGAGCGGATTACAATGGACTTTATAACCAAACTGCCTAAGACAACGGGTGGGTTGGATACCATTTAGGTCATCGTCGACAGATTGACCAAGTCTGCACACTTCCTACCCATCAAAGAAACGGACAAGATGGAGAAGCTCACAAGAACATACATCAAGGAAATAGTACGGTTGCATGGTGTCCCTATATCTATTATCTCAGACAGAGATAGTAGATTTACCTCAAGATTTTGGCAATCACTACAAAAGGCTCTAGGGACGAGGTTGGACATGAGTACAGCTTACCATCCACATACCGACGGACAAAGTGAGAGGACGATCCAAGCCTTAGAAGATATGTTGCGAGCTTGTGTGATCGACTACGGTAAATCGTGGGATACACACTTACCTCTTGTGGAGTTTTCCTACAACAGTAGTTATCATACGAGCATCAAGGCACCTCCATTCGAAGCCCTCTACGACCGAAAATGGAGATCCCCTTTGTGCTAGGCTGAGGTGGGTGACACTCAATTGGCTAAAGGACGAATTCCTGACAACGCTTTCACTGGTCCGGAGATCATTCGAGAAACGACCGAGAAGATTATACAGATTCGTAATCGATTAAAAGCCGCTAGGGACCGACAGAAAAGCTACGCGGACAAACGAAGAAAACCCTTGGAGTTTCAAGTAGGAGACCGAGTCCTTTTGAAGGTCTCGCCCGGAAGGGCATGATACGCTTCGGAAAGCATGGAAAGCTGAACCCAAGGTACATAGGGCCTTTTGAGATTCTCGCTAGAATCGGCCCTGTAGCCTACAAACTCAACCTACCCCACGAGCTAAGTAACATACATCCTACCTTCCACGTCTCAAAATTGAAGAAATGCATGTCCGACGAGACTCTAGTCATTCCGCTTGACGAGATCGAGGTCAATGACGGTCTCAACTTCGTGGAAGAGCCTGCGGAGATTATGGATCGGGAAGTAAAACAAACGAAACAAAGCCGCATCCCAATTGTGAAGGTTCGGTGGAACGCTAAGCGGGGACCGGAATTCACTTGGGAGCGCGAGGATCAAATGAAACTCAAATATCCCCATCTTTTTGCCTAGTAGTTCTGTATTTACCCTCTGTAGGAATTCTAAATTTCGGGACGAAATTCCCTCTAACGGGGGGATAATGTGACAACCCAAAACCTTCTTCCTATGTAATTGGTCCGCGTGTTGTCTTTAAATCATGAATTCATCACCCTTTGTAAATCTTGTGGTCCCGAATGCGTGTTTTGAACATAATATAGTCTAGTTATGGGTCTTAGGAGGTGTTGGAAAGTGTTTTGCATCATGAAATTTGATTAAACACACCAAAAGAGGTGTGTGCGGCCACACTTTTGTGTGTACGGCCACACACCCATGTGTGCGGCCGCACACCCAACCGCACACCCTCCAGCCTCACACCCAAACATATATATAGATGGGTACCTTCTTCATTCATTCATTTGGATACTCCTTACTCTCACTCTACTTTCTCTCTCTAAAATCTTCAACCAAGAAAACCTTGAAGGCCTCATATTTGTGATCTAGTTCATCTTCAAGCTTATTAGTGGTAAACACTTGTGTCCCAAGCCTTAAAACTCATCATCTTCATCATATTCATGGACCCTTGAAGGTGTATGGCCGCACACCTTCATGAGGGAGCAGCACATATTCAAATCTCCTTAGCGTGAAGAGCAAACACTTCATTTGGACTCACAAGATGAGTGTACGGCCGCACACTCCTATGTACGGCCACACACACACACTGTGTCACACCCCAAAACCGAGAACGGCGGAAACGTTCTGGGGCGGAGGATGTCATGTATAATATCAACAACAATGTAAAGTAGTAAACAAGCAACAACATCATCCATTGCATTAATAAAATAATTATTATACAATTGTATTCTGACAAATTTTGATAAACACTAAAGCATCAATCAAAATGAAAGCTAAGTCTTGAATAAGCTCCATCTTCCGTTCTCCTTGCATCAGTACCTGTCTATGATGACCTGAGGATACAAGTAATTTTGAAAGCGAGTATCAGCTATAAAGCTGGTGAGATCATAAGTATTAATGTGTCTTAATTTGTAAAACTTATGATTTTTAAGACTTGACATTGTTTTGAAAGAAAGCTCATAAAAGTATGAAAATGTTTGTAGATCAGCTGTAAATGTTTGAAAAACCCTAGAATCCCTATGATTCCTATTAGTAACAAAAGGAGTCTTCTACCAAGACCTAACTGTGCTCTTTGTAGTCTTCTACCAAGACCTAATGGTGTTACTATTATTATCATTATAAGAAATTTGATCCTTTGTTACAAGGATACCTAAATATAATTTTTACCTCAATGGTTATGTGAATGAGTCACAAATATAGGTAATAATATAACTAACTTGAATCATACCCTTTGATACTGTAAACGTTAACTTTAAGCCATCCGTAGACGTACTCTTTACCTCTGTTGCTAACAGCCGGGTATAGGAATAGTCAATCCCTCCTCGTGCACCTGAAACGGTACCAACCTTTTGACATCCGTAGATGTACTTTTACCTCTGTAGCTAACAGAGATTCTAGGAATGGTCAATCCCCCAACTCGCATCCTCTATTACAAGGATAATAATCTATTCTATCTCGTCGATTATGTGATCTTATCACAAGGAAAAGGTAAGAACACGGATTTAAGCACGGAGTCGATACATATAAAATGTAATAGGACTCCTAATGATGTATCTGTGCACAAGTACTCCTATAAGTATAGTAATGTAAATATTATAGTAGAGTACGGTAAGGTTCTACGTGTGCTAGCTGTAATGTATGTTTTCTCTATCTAGCAAGTATAGTAATATAAACGTTCTAGTATAGATGTATATGTTCTCGTCCTAGTATAGTTTGTACATGTAATGTATAGTAATGTTTTAGAAAGTATTGACTCATGAATGAACTGACTCATTGTATGATATCGCATTCTAGTAATGGTTCTGGTATCTTCCTGAACTACCCATATGGTAGCTTACTAGTAATCTAAGTAGTATGTATGGACGTGGATGTATACCCTTGCTACCCAAGGGCATAGGATGAACCGGAAGGACCTTTTATGACTTTATATGTACACATGATATATAACTAATATTTAAACGACTTTCGGACGAGTATCCAATATCCCAGCAGACCACATCTCAAGGCGCGAAAAGGAAATAGGGTGGATAGCCTTCCTAAGTCTTTTAAACATTTCTTATATAACTATACATATAGAGGCATGCAATTTATAATATAAAAGCATAAATAAGTTTGGTAAAACATCTGAAACATAAATATTAGTTTAAGGAAAGATCGACTTGATGTCAATCTATAAAACAATTTGAAGGCATAAGTTTGATAAAACAATATAAGTATAAGGAACATTTGTTTGAAATACAGTTGTAAATAAGTTTGAAATATGATAAACAGAGTAAGAGGTACAGTGTAATAAGGAGTTTAAAACATATAAAATGTTTATAAAAATCATTTGAAGGAAACTGTTTGGTAAAACGGCTAATGAGTAGCCAAATCTTTTGAATGTTGTATATTAATCACATGTGATTGATGTAATAAGTAATATACTCCTACTTACTAATCACATGCGATTGACATAATAAGTAGCATGATTCTACTTGTATCCCCCCCCCCATAAAGCATTTAAAAGTAGTTTAAAACATTATTTAAGGGGTATGAACTCACATGAAAGTTTGAAGATAGCGAGATGGAAAACCGGGCAGAGTTTCGTCTCGGGAAACGGATTTTTCTCGGGATTCTCGGGAATCTCGGGAGTAAAATCGACCCTCGGGACTTGAGCAAAAAGGCCAGAGCTTCGGGTTTGAACGGGCACGGAAAACGAGGCAAGACGCAAGAGAAAAGAGGAGAATTGAGCAAATAATTCGGAAAGCCTCGCATCCTATTTATAGGAAGGCTGAACTGCCTCGGTACGCGGGGCGTACGCTCGTACGCAGCGCGTACGCGTACGTCATGCATGATCGAAGCCTCGACTGCCTCGGCTTCGGATGGGACGGGTTGCTGGATACGCGGGTCGGATGGGACGGCGGGTCGGACGGGACAGCGGGTCGGACGGGTCGGAGCTTCGGACGGTTCAGACGGGTCGGATTCCTCGGATATGGCGACGTGGACGATCCGAAGCCCTTGATCTCAGTACGCGGGGCGTACGAAGGTACGCAGGGCGTACTTCGGTCCTATCCGATGACTCCCCTTCGGATAATACCGGGAGTTTATAATTAAATTTATATTTATTTTAATTAAACTTCTAAAATTCATATCTCCCTCATACGAACTCCGTTTTTGGCGTTCTTTATATCCACGCGAAGGTGAGACCAAGATCTACAACTTTCATTTAGATTCCGTTGGCAAATTCCAAAGTTATTTTTATTATTTATTTAATAAAATGACGCGATTAAGGAATTTCTTCTAAAGTTCATAACTTTCACATCCGAAGTCAGATTTTGACGTTCTTTTTATGTACGATCATAGCTTGAGGTTGTCTATAACTTTCATTTAGATACATAAGGCTAAAAACTATTGCATCGAAATTTCGCGTTTTACGTTTAATCGATGATGCCGGTTTTTCCGAGAATCTTCGGTTGGTCATAACTTCTTCGTTATAACTCGGATTTTAGGGTTCTTTATATGCTTGGAAACCTTGATATGATTCCTACTACTTTATTTAACCCAAATAAGATTTTAGGAAAGTTACATTTTGACCTAGTTTGATTGGTTTTACATTACATTGCCTCGAAATATCGGGTTGTCACATCATCCCCCCGTTAGAAGGAATTTCGTCCCGAAATTAGATTTTAAGAAAGGAAGTATGCACGAATGGTCGAGTCGTGAGGAGGAAACTTCCTAATCGATTGGTTCTAGTGCATCTAATTGATAACGGGTTTTCAGTTGGCATTCCAACGAACCTTCACTAGCTGGCGATGGCGTTTCTTCGTCCTCTTGACCTCTCGGTCGAGGGTCACTGTGGTTCTAATACGAAGTTGAGGATCTCGAATAGTGGACTTGCAATAGTCCTAACGGAAAGGTATGGTTTCACGATCGAGATGCGAAGAGTAGAAAGAACGTTACTGAGTTCGCAGAGTAGGTCTTGTTTGTGTGAGGCACAGGACCGATTCTGATAAGAATCTCGGAGGTCCTGTCTAACTTGGATTTAGATTTCCACGCTTTACGAAGCGTATCAAGCCATTCTCAGAGTGAGTTATCCTAAAGAACTTGGTCACTCACTTGGAATCTCAGAGGTTCCTTTTCTTACGTAACTCCTCAGTCAAAGGCCACCCCTTGCTGGGTCAAAGTCGTACGAGTTTATGTAGCTTGCGAGGAGTTCTGAATGAACTAATGCGGTGGATCGGTAAGACCTAGAATTTGGTGAAAAACTGTCGGCGTCTCTGGTGTCGATAAATGCTCAACGGTTTTGTCAAATTGAAAGAGTACTCAAAATTTCACACATTACTATCAGTGTGTCCTAGAAATTTGACTCTTCAATTTCAAAACTCGTGCCTAGAGAACTTTGCTAAAAGTTCCACTGTAGCATTGTTACCATGGGCTTTCTTCTTACTACGAGGGTAGATAAGTAAGTCATCTCATGGGGAAAATGACGAATTGATCCAAGTAAGAAAGACGTAAGCCTTCATTTAACTCATGAAAACCATGGGCGTATTGGTCCTATCCGAAAGGTATCACTACGAACTCGAAGTGTCCGTATCGGGTTCAGGAGATAGTCTTCCGGACATCCTCCCCTAACACTCGAACTGGTGATATTCGGATTCCAGATCCATTCCTGGAAGTAGATTCTTTCCTTACGTTTGCTCAACCATTTTGTCTATGTGAGGCAGAGATAACGATTTCTATGAAAATCTTGACGGACTCGATAACCGAGGCACCTACGATGCGATCCATCGACCTCTGGAAGAATCTGACCGGGGTTCTCTAGGGTGAGAAACCTAGTCTTCTAATTCTATTTCTGTGTGGTTCGTCAAGTTGCTCGTGTTGTTCTTGTATCTCCGTGGGTGTTTAAACTATAGGGCGATCTGTTTTCGGGAGTTGTACTGGGTTCTAAGTTTATTCTCATGAAGATGTGATTACTCGTATACTTAGGCAGTTTCTCCGTCCTGAAGTTCATATTAGAATTCATACATGGTATCACCATCACAATTTCGGGTATACGAGTTGCACATAATTAAGGTTGAAAAGGTAGTCGAATAACTGATTCTTCTTTAAGCTCACATCCTATCGGGGAAAAAAGAAGTTAAAGTGGAATCATCAATTCTAAGCCTGTAGAAGCTTGATTATATATCACTTTTATGTATACCATCCCCAGTGATAGATAAATCGTATGAATCCTTGGATCGTACTTCACGTACTGTACGAGTGGTACTTCGGGGATTTTTTCGGAAAGAAATTAACTAAGAGGTACTCCGAGAATGAGTACTTCGGGGATTTCTTCGGAAAGAAATTAACTAAGAGGTACTCCGAGAATGAGTACTTCGGGGTTCTGATATGACGGCTTCGCTGGAAAAGTGATCTAGAAGATAGGGACGTACGTATGTAGCTGTTTTCGCGTCGATAAAATGGAATCGGATTGTATGAAAATGTCGGAATCATACAGAAACTTTAAAGACATTAGAATTAAACATAGACGATTACAGACAAAACACAACTGTGCAACCATGAACAGAGTTACAGTACTTTAGATTTACCACAAGACTATTGTTGCGAATAGGATATACTACAAAAGACAAGTATATGCAGCACGAGCATTCCTATACAGACAGGATCTCGCAAAAGGTAAGACTCTAGTTGCACTAATTCTAGATATTTTATAAGTCTGCTACAACGAAACGCCTTAAATACATTAACTTGGTTCCTGAGCAGGCTCTCCTGCAGCTGTGATCCTGAGAATCTTCCCGTCTGCGCCAGAGTTTTGCGTTATCGGGCAATCCTTCTTGAAGTGCCCTATCTCACCGCATTGGTGGCATGACTCGCTAGTACTAGCCTTGGTGACGGGATTTCGGTGTTTAGCCAGTGTTATGTGGACACAAGTGCCTTCCTCATTACTCCACCTTGGAAATTGCTTTCTGAAGCGTTCTGCCGAAGTTGCCACTGGTGGTGGTGGCATGGCAAGTCTTTGGGCTCTCTTGCACTCCCTGAGGGCTTTACGATATCGTCTCTTCCTTTCGGTCTTTAGGATTCGCAAGTCCATGACTGTTGCCATTTGTTGGTTTCCCGGTTTTGTACTATCATCGGAACTCTCGACTCCTTTTTCAGTCTTGTTTGTGTTGCCTGTGTTGATGTGTGTAAGGAAAGTTGTCACCGCAGCTGCTACTGCAGCTTGTAATGTAGTGGCGTCGATAGTAAAAGTAGAGGTCTCGTTGCTTGGCTGGTTGTTTCCGGATGACGACATGATTCTGTAATACGAAAGAGTAAAGATTTGTGAGCGATTCTGGTTGACCCTGATGTACTTAGATTGTTCACGCTAAAAGTAAGAGTATGTTCTCGAAAGTTTGACCTACATCTCTATGATGCAGCCCTAGTTAAAGAACGAAAGTATGTTCGCGAAGGTTTGACCTACATCTCCATGATGTAGTCCTAGTACGGAATGGAAATATGTTCGTAGAATGGTCTCAAGACGTTTGTCGTTCGAGCTGAGGTATCGTGGGTTGGTGAATAACAAGATCCAACCACTGAAGGAGACTTGGAAGTGTCTCCTGAATAAATCACCATAGTCCAATGACTTGACTAAAGTATGATTCAGATAGACTCCAATGAAAGTAAGATAAAAGTACTTGAAATGAAGAATGACGTAACAGTTAGCCGGCTGTCAATATCTTTGATATTCACGATGTAAGGGTTTTGGAAAACGACCTTTTAAAGGTCTCACATCATATCCCCAGAAGATAGTTCCTGACAGCATAAAGACCTAACTAAAGTACTTACAGAATCAAGATAATTTCATAGAAAATACCACATCGGGCATAGACAGAAAACACGATTTCTTGTTATAAGGGAAATAAAGTAAAACGTCTACTACGGGCGACGGTCATCCCTCTGGTGAACTCTTAGTTCAATCAATTGACGTTCCATTGTCAAGTAGATGTCTTTCGCACACCCTGAGGCGTACTTGGAGTCCTATGACTTCGGCTCGTGATTCAGCCAGTGTTTGCAGCAGGATTTCATGGTTTCTCTCTGATCTTTCGTGAGCATCCTCTAGATGAATGGTGTGGAGGGTATGCATTCTAGCATAGGCTACTACTTCTGTAATCTGACGTAGGGCTGTCCTGCCTGGAATCTCATTTTGGGCCTCTCTGCAGACCAAGAATGGCAAGACTATATCTGATAAGCCCTCATTGCTCAAGTCGTAAAAGCTTCGGTCGCCATCAAATAGCATAAACTGATCTTGTCCTTGGCTCCCTGTTTCCAAGCATTCCACTCACTCAGGGTCGGGCCATGAAAAGCCGGACGAGGGTTAGGAATTGGAAAGGAGCTGCTTGGGGTAGGTTCTCAACCTCTGGTTCGGAGTTAGTGTCATAAGAAAAGTCTTCATCACGGTGATCACCCAAGGGGATAGGATGATCATTCTCTGGTTCTTCTCCAAACCAAACAGCTATGACTTCATTCGGAAGATACTGGTTGTCAAGGGGATGGAGTCCAGCTATGATTTCTATGCGAGAATTTAGGGTAAGAAGATAATCATTAGACGAACTATCTAAATAATTATTTAGAAAACCTTCATTAGTTACATCGCTATTTGTGAAGTGCATACCAGCTATGTGTAATCTAAACAGGATAGACCTTCGAATAAGTGACCTTAACTCCTTATTCACACAGAATAGGGGTAAGGCAAAATTATCACAAATTCTGAGTCTATATCATCCTAATTACATGTAGCCTCAGTGTATCCACTTAGCAACTATTCAACTTAATAATGAAGATCCCGTTTTAATTCTCAAGTATATAGTACTTACTGTAGCACCAAAATACACCTATAGTATTTTAAATTTATTGTTATGTTCTATTGTTCTCATTGTGGTAGGGTTGGTAAGATTTTAGCATTGTTGCAACCACACACTTAAACTTAAGCACATGCTATTCAACCCTCGGATAATATAGGTGATCAGGCAATATCTTCCCAGTTCTGACCATATGTCTCTAAGCCCACTTGTGTTGCCCAACAATCGTAATTCTTTTGTACTGTCCTAATTGTTGGAATAGTGTCTAAGGATGTAACTATATCCGGTTGTGCATGGTCCTTTTGGGTTGCCTTCACCATAGCAACTTGATAGGATGATTTATTAAGAGAGAATAAATATTATTAATATATTATGGGAATAATATAATGAATAATATATATTGTTATTTGATTAATATAAGTCATAGAATTAATTAGAATTAATTTGGTGACTTAAAGAGATTAATTAAATAAAGGGGTATAAACTGTCAATTGTTTGATAGTTAAGCTTTAGACTGTAAATCCATTTGGATATACTATGGACGAATTCTAAGAGGATTAGGATAGCTAAAATCGTCCATTAGAGTTATCTAGGAATGGATTTGGATAGCCTTAAGAGAAGATTATCCAATTAGGGTTTAGGTTGTAACCCTTAAGGAGTCTACAAGTATAAATAGACCCCATGGCATAGGGAATTCGACACCTCTGATTAAGTAAGAGAACTCTGGTCGAAATTCCTCCCCTCTCCTCTCTCCCAAATCATCCTCCTTGCTTTTGTGTTTGTAAGCCATTAGAGGAGTGACATTTGTGACTCTAGAAGCTCCAAGACCTCAAGATCAACAAGGAACTCAAAGGTATGATTCTAGATCTGTTTCAATGTTGTTATTTAACCTAATTAGTAATTAGAAGTCTTGGATTCAAAGCATGTTTATTAGAAAGCCTAGATCCAAGCATTAGGGTTTTGCATGCGCACATAGGAAAGTTCTTATGGCTAAAACCCATCAGTGGTATCAGAGCCTAGCTTGGTTTTCTGTAAATTGTTGCTTGATTAACTGAAACAAACCTGCAAAATTCGATTTTTGGTTTCTGAGTCATGGACTCGGCGAGTCTCAAAGTGGACTCGGCGAGTAGGCCTGACTCGGCGAGTCCCTTTGTGCACTCGGCGAGTCCAGGCGTCAGGAATAGCCAGATTCGGGATTTCTTTGTGTTTATCTTATCTTAACTTACCATAAACTAATTAGGTCAATATTAATTCGTTTTTCTAATAAATATAACTATTATCTTGATCTAGTTAAAGGTAATTATCAACTAATTAAATATTTAATTTCCTTATATGATAATTAATTGATTATTTTGATTATTTTGGTAATTATCTTAAAAAGAAATCTTGAATAAATCAAATATAGATAATTAGGATATTAATTGTTAATTGGAATTATTTGTTATTTGATCCTCCATGTTTTAAATGTTTAAAACCTACCCTCATGTTTTGAAATTTACTTTTGTGATTAAAAGCTTTAATTTAGACAAATTAAATTTCAAGCCCTAGATTTTAAAAGTTTTAAAATACAACCCTATACTAATATGATATTACTAGAATAATATATATATGTATAACTAAATGCTAGTCTTACCGTTAGTAGGCCTCATTCACGAAGCCGATCTATAAGGTGGGTATAAGGTTGCGGCCTATAAAATGGCGCTTAATGGGTGTACACTCACACCCACCGCTTGCTTGATTGGTGAAGGGTCGTTAGCCGAACGGGTAGGATAGGGCAACCTCATCCTCTCATTAAAAGTATAATAAGAAATACAAAGTAACTACACATATTTTAAAATTTCCCAATCCTAGTTACTTTAGGAAAAGTGAATTGATGCAATCCCATGAAATTACACTTTGCACCTTGCTAAGATGTTGGTGGAGCGTGTGTGGTTTACCGGCACACTAATTGGTTCTAAGCGAAGGTGGCAAAGGGTGATTCGTTGTTTATCATAGTTCAATGGAGCGTGTGTGGTTTACCGGCACATCGAATAGGTGATTGTTACAATGAAGGCGCCATGTGAATTTGCATGGTAATTCACACCCGCTTTGTGATCCTCAGCATCCCAGTCACAAACAAGAGGGGCATATCGAGATTTAAACATGCTATTGAATAGTTTCAATGAATCTCGTCCGAACCTAGGAATTCTCAAAAACACTTAGGACTAATAGTTTAAGTTTCGTAATGGAGAATTAGTGAATCGTCATTCACTTACCTTCAATTTATTTGCATGTTAGATTACGGCATCCCTTTTCTAGTATGTAAATGTTATTGTTGGATCCTAGCCCTAATTTTCTTATTGGGTGATAATTAGGGATTCTTATTCTAATCTATCTTTGTCCTTTTCTAATTGTAGATGTCAAACGCAAACAACGCTGCTGCTAGTTCTTTCACGTTGATGAGCCTTTGCCAAAAGGTCACCTTCGATGGAACGAACTTTAGCGAATGGATAAGATACATTCGCATCATTGCTCGCTATGAGGACAAAGAGTATGTCCTTGATGAGAAGCTCGAGAAAATCAATACCGAAATCGCTACTCCAGCCGAAATCGCCGCCTTTGAAACTCATGAGCGAGATGCAACGAAGGTACATTGCATCATGATCGCCACCATGAACTCCGAATTCCAAAAGTCCTATGAGGATATGTACCCGTACGAGATGCACCAAGACCTATTGGAGAGGTACCACCAAAACGCGAGACAAGAGAGGTACGAGATTTTCACTAACATGATTTCCGCGAAGATGGGTCATAGAGAATCTCTTACCGTGCACTTGCAAAAGATGCAAAGGTATGTCGACCGCCTTCGCAAGTTAAATGTTGACTTCGGTGAGGATTTGGCGATCGACATGGTGCTTCACTCTTTACCTCCGATGTACAACCAATTTAGGATGACCTACCACATGAACAAAGAAGAGGTCACCCTAAGCAAGCTCCAAGGTCTCTTGAGGGTTGCTGAGAGCAACTTCAAAGACAAGTCTGTTGCACCTACTCCCAATCCGCCCGCTGCTCCTGTCTTGGCTATTGGACAAGGGAAGGGAAAGAAGAGGAAAGCTTCATCGAAGAACTATCGCAAGGTGAAAGCCCGAGATGGTGCCTCTTCTAGTGGGACCAAAGTTGATCCCGCCAAGCCCTGCTCTAACCCGAAGGAGGCAGAGTGCCACCATTGCCACAAGATAGGACATTGGAAGAGAAGCTGCCCGGATTACCTGCAAGCAATCAAAGAAGGAAAGATCAAGCCATCTTTCGCAGGTATATATACAATCAAATCTAACGATTCTAATCATGCTATTTCTTGGGTTCTTGATACCGGTTGTGGTTATCACATTTGTTCTAATGTGCAGGGACTAAGAAGAAGTAGGGATGTGGAGCAAGGAAGGATCAATCTAATCATGGGGAACAGAAGATCGTCGCCTGTAACCAAGATTGGAGTGTATTCCTTAGTGCTTAGGAATAGTTTAGTTTTAGATTTGAACAATTGTTGCTATTCGCCAGAAATGGCAAGAAACATCATTTCATTTCATGGTTTATTTAGACAAGGATTTAGATTTTCTTTTAATAATGAGAATGGTTCTATTTTGGCTTATCTAAATGGTGTCTTTTACTTTGAAGCTATACCATGTAATGGAATATATGAAACTGTTATGATTGTTGATGACTTTGGAAATGATGTTTTGAATATTGATTCTTCCACTAGTATGGATAAAGCATCCTTGTGGCATTGTCGTCTTGGACATGTCAACAAGAAACGCATAGCCCAACTCCAAAAGGATGGAGTGTTGGAGTCATTCGACCTTAGGGAAGATGACACATGCGAGTCTTGTTTGCTTGGAAAGATGACTAAGTCGCCCTTCACGAGTACTTGTGAAAGGGGCGATGGTCTATTGGACTTAATACATACCGATGTATGTGGACCGTTTAGATCAACCACGAAGGATGGGAACCGCTTCTATGTGACTTTTACCGATGACTATAGTAGATATGGGTATATCTACTTAATCAAGCAAAAGTCAGACACCTTTAAAAAGTTCAAAGAGTTCAAGAATGAAGTGGAGAATCAATTGGGCAGGAAAATCAAGATGCTTCGATCCGATCGAGGAGGAGAGTACCTAAGTCTTGAATTCCACGATTATCTCAAGGAGTGTGGAATAGTTTCGCAATTGACGCCTCCTAGGACACCGCAGTTGAATGGTGTGGCAGAAAGGCGTAATCGAACCTTATTGGATATGGTTCGCTCTATGATGAGTCGTGCTTCACTACCAATCTCTTTTTGGGGGTATGCCTTAGAGACTGCCGCCCATATCCTTAACCGAGTCCCTACTAAGAAGGTTGCCAAAACACCTCACGAGATGTGGACAGGGAAAGCTCCCTCGTTGGCACATATCAAGGTTTGGGGTTGCGAGGCTTTCGTAAGACGAGATACTCACGACAAGCTTGAACCTCGAAGTGAGCGATGTATTTTCATCGGCTACCCGCAGACATCCTTTGGATATCTCTTCTATAGACCGAAGGATAATGTTGTCTTCGTTGCGAGGAGAGGAGTTTTCCGAGAGCGAGAACTCATAAGCCAAGGAGACAGTGGGAGGCAAATCAAACTTGAAGAGATTCAAGAGTCGATGGATG
Organism: Lactuca serriola; assembly: GCF_051521515.1. Classification (NCBI taxonomy): domain Eukaryota; kingdom Viridiplantae; phylum Streptophyta; class Magnoliopsida; order Asterales; family Asteraceae; genus Lactuca; species Lactuca serriola. The sequence goes on from NC_136412.1 coordinate 115,402,251, forward strand.
AAGGAACCTCTACCGTTGGCACTCAACCCGAGGAGGAAACTCCGGTTGAACCAATTGACGAATCCTTACCTCTTAGACGTTCCGATAGAGTTAGAGTTCACCCCCAGTTTTATGGCTTTCATATTACTACCGAAGGGGACACGTATATTAGTGATGGTACACTAGTAAATATTGATGAACCTAATAGCTACAAGGAAGCCATGGCAGGCCCGGAGTCTGTAAAGTGGAAAGAGGCAATGGATAGCGAGATCCAATCCATGTATGATAACCAAGTTTGGAATTTGGTTGATTACGTGCCCGGACGTAAGACCGTTGGGTGCAAATGGATCTTCAAGAAGAAGACCGACGTGGATGGGAACATACACACATATAAAGCGCGATTGGTCGCGAAGGGCTTTACTCAAACTCCCGGAGTTGACTATGATGAGACCTTCTCACCAGTTGCGAAGATTAAATCTATTAGAGTGATGTTAGCAATTGCCGCATTTCATGATTATGAGATTTGGCAAATGGATGTCAAGACCGCTTTCCTTAACGGAAAGTTGGCTGAGGATGTTTACATGGCTCAGCCAGAGGGGTTTGTGGATCCGAAGCATCCGGATAGAGTGTGTAAGCTTGAGAAGTCCATTTATGGACTTAAGCAAGCATCTCGCAGATGGAATCTTTGTTTCGATGAGAAAGTCAAAGAGTTTGGATTTGTACGAAGCGAAGACGAATCTTGTGTATATGTCAAAGCCAGTGGGAGTATAGTAAGCTTCCTCGTTCTATATGTCGATGACATATTACTCATAGGAAACGACATCCCGACTCTGCAGGAGGTAAAGTCCTGGCTCGGGAAGTGTTTCGCTATGAAGGACCTCGGAGAGGCTTCTTACATTTTGGGAATAAGGATAGTAAGAGAAAGAAGTAAGAGACTAATTGGACTTAGTCAGAATACTTACTTAGAGAAGGTACTAAAACGTTTTAGTATGGAAAACTCAAAGAAGGGAGAACTACCGATACAAAGTAATGCCAAGTTGAGTAAGACTCAAAGTCCGAGTACCGAAGCTGAGATAGCAGAAATGAGCCGAGTACCATACGCTTCCGCAGTTGGCTCAATCATGTACGCTATGACTTGTACTCGACCTGATGTAGCCTTTGCTTTGAGCATGGTTAGCAGATATCAAGGGAATCCTGGCAAAGCACATTGGATTGCGGTGAAGAATATCCTCAAGTACCTTCGGAGGACGAAGGAATGGTTCTTAGTCCTCGGAGGAAGTGATGACTTGAAGGTGCGAGGGTATAGTGACGCCAGTTTTCAAACCGACAGGGACAACTACCGTTCACAGTCGGGCTGGGTCTTTACCCTAAATGGAGGAGCAGTGACATGGAAAAGTTCCAAGCAGGAAACCGTAGCTGATTCAACGTGCGAATCAGAGTACATTGCAGCGAGCGAAGCGTCGAAGGAGGCAATATGGCTAAAGAACTTCATCGGTGATCTTGGAGTCGTACCTGCCATAAAGGAGCCAATGGAGATTTTCTGTGATAACGAAGGTGCGGTTGCCTTAACCAAGGAACCGAGGGATCATGGTAGATCAAGACATATCGACAGAAAGTATCACTTCATTAGACATCGTGTAGAAGAAGGACAACTCGTAGTTAAGAGGATATCATCAGAAGATAACCCAGCAGATCCGCTTACGAAGGGACTGAGTAGGGTTAAGCACTTGCAGCATGCTAGGAGTATTGGGCTGAAGGATGATATTAGCATAGATTAGATAGTATTAGAAACGTGTAATAGATAAATGTAATTGACATTTGATGATTAAATAAAGGAGTTTTATTTATGAGTAATGTTACTATCTTATGTTAATTGTTTAGCTATTGTTTCACTTTGCATGTTTTGACTTCCAGAATAATTGAAATTATTAGGAATAATAGAATTGTTCAAATGGTCCACAATCGTTCATATATTGGAAGTAGATATGAAAGAAGATTGTCATGAATTGGTGTGTAGAATGTCTAAACGGTGTTAGACATAGCAAATGATTGCTGCAACGTTCATGAGTGCTTATGAACTAGTTTTGAGCATTGGAATAAACCCGCGCTTGCTGGAATCACCTTATGGAATAAGATATAAAAGGTGATCGCACGACGATAATATCATATAGTCTTAAAACCTAGATATATGGTTTATTATTTGTTAATTGATTGTACATTGATAATACGAAAACGCATCAGTAACTTGATGTTATAAAACGTATTGTTGTGTATAGTTGGTAAATGAATAAGTAAATGCATATAAGTCGAAGTTTATCTGTAACTTTTATCTAAGAAGGTAAAAGCGATATCTCGGCCGCTCGATGATTTGATTTGACTTATGTGCCGGGCCCGGTCAGAACTGAATTGATGTGTTCGATTAAGTTCTATGTCAAATAAATCAGAGATCCAGAAACCTAAATGCTTGACTAACCATTCCATAGGATTGTCAGCATGATATCTAACAGAGGACTGTACGTTCCCTTATCTAAAGGACAAGATTGATTAGATCAGAGTTGACAGCGTCTTTGAGAGCTACGATTGCAAACCGAATTGTACTTGTATAGTTACTAGACTTATCCAAGTGGGAGACTGTTGGAATAGTGTCTAAGGCTGTAACTATATCCGGTTGTGCATGGTCCTTTTGGGTTGCCTTCACCATAGCAACTTGATAGGATGATTTATTAAGAGAGAATAAATATTATTAATATATTATGGGAATAATATAATGAATAATATATATTGTTATTTGATTAATATAAGTCATAGAATTAATTAGAATTAATTTGGTGACTTAAAGAGATTAATTAAATAAAGGGGTATAAACTGTCAATTGTTTGATAGTTAAGCTTTAGACTGTAAATCCATTTGGATATACTATGGACGAATTCTAAGAGGATTAGGATAGCTAAAATCGTCCATTAGAGTTATCTAGGAATGGATTTGGATAGCCTTAAGAGAAGATTATCCAATTAGGGTTTAGGTTGTAACCCTTAAGGAGTCTACAAGTATAAATAGACCCCATGGCATAGGGAATTCGACACCTCTGATTAAGTAAGAGAACTCTGGACGAAATTCCTCCCCTCTCCTCTCTCCCAAATCATCCTCCTTGCTTTTGTGTTTGTAAGCCATTAGAGGAGTGACATTTGTGACTCTAGAAGCTCCAAGACCTCAAGATCAACAAGGAACTCAAAGGTATGATTCTAGATCTGTTTCAATGTTGTTATTTAACCTAATTAGTAATTAGAAGTCTTGGATTCAAAGCATGTTTATTAGAAAGCCTAGATCCAAGCATTAGGGTTTTGCATGCGCACATAGGAAAGTTCTTATGGCTAAAACCCATCACTAATGACATTGATTTTAGTATGAATGCAGCACGTATACTTTCTTAAATATTTTACTATTTAAAGTATAAACTCTTGGTCAGAGTATTTTTAATCCCTTATGTAATTATAGTTAGTATATCTTTTATGGGTTGATATACTCAATTCACTATAAACAATGCTATGATACCAATCTGTCACACCCCAAAACCGAGAACGGCGGAAACGTTCTGGGGCAGAGGACGTCATGTATAATATCAACAACAATGTAAAGTAGTAAACAAGCAACAACATCATCCATTGCATTAATAAAATAATTATTATACAATTGTATTCTGACAAATTTTGATAAACACTAAAGCATAAATCAAAATGAAAGATAAGTCTTGAATAAGCTCCATCTTCCGTTCTCCTTGCATCGGTACCTGTCTATGATGACCTGAGGATACAAGTAATTTTGAAAGCGAGTATCAGCTATAAAGCTGGTGAGATCATAAGTATTAATGTGTCTTAATTTGTAAAACTTATGATTTTTAAGACTTGACATTGTTTTGAAAGAAAGCTCATAAAAGTATGAAAATGTTTGTAGATCAGCTGTAAACGTTTGAAAAACCCTAGAATCCCTATGATTCCTATTAGTAACAAAAGGAGTCTTCTACCAAGACTTAACTGTGCTCTTTGTAGTCTTCTACCAAGACCTAATGGTGTTACTATTATTATCATTATAAGAAATTTGATCCTTTGTTACAAGGATACCTAAATATAATTTTTATCTCAATGGTTATGTGAATGAGTCACAAATATAGGTAATAATATAACTAACTTGAATCATACCCTTTGGTACTGTAAACGTTAACTCTAAGCCATCCGTAGACGTACTCTTTACCTCTGTTGCTAACAGCCGGGTATAGGAATAGTCAATCCCTCCTCGTGCACCTGAAACGGTACCAACCTTTTGACATCCGTAGATGTACTTTTACCTCTGTAGCTAACAGAGATTCTAGGAATGGTCAATCCCCCAACTCGCATCCTCTATTACAAGGATAATAATCTATTCTATCTCGTCGATTATGTGATCTTATCACAAGGAAAAGGTAAGAACACGGATTTAAAAATGGAGTCGATACATATAAAATGTAATAGGACTCCTACTGATGTATCTATGCACAAGTACTCCTATAAGTATAGTAATGTAAATATTATAGTAGAGTACGGTAAGGTTCTACGTGTGCTAGCTGTAATGTATGTTTTCTCTATCTAGCAAGTATAGTAATATAAACGTTCTAGTATAGATGTATATGTTCTCGTCCTAGTATAGTTTGTACATGTAATGTATAGTAATGTTTTAGAAAGTATTGACTCATGAATGAACTGACTCATTGTATGATATCGCATTCTAGTAATGGTTCTGGTATCTTCCTGAACTACCCATATGGTAGCTTACTAGTAAACTAAGTAGTATGTATGGACGTGGATGTATACCCTTGCTACCCAAGGGCATAGGATGAACGGGAAGGACCTTTTATGACTTTATATGTACACATGATATATAACTAATATTTAAACGACTTTCGGAAGAGTATCCAATATCCCACCAGACCACATCTCAAGGCGCGAAAAGGAAATAGGGTGGATAGCCTTCCTAAGTCTTTTAAACATTTCTTATATAACTATACATATAGAGGCATGCAATTTATAATATAAAAGCATAAATAAGTTTGGTAAAACATATGAAACATAAATATTAGTTTAAGGAAAGATCGACTTGATGTCAATCTATAAAACAATTTGAAGGCATAAGTTTGATAAAACAATATAAGTATAAGGAACATTTGTTTGAAATACAGTTGTAAATAAGTTTGAAATATGATAAACAGAGTAAGAGGTACAGTGTAATAAGGAGTTTAAAACATATAAAATCTTTATAAAAATCATTTGAAGGAAACTGTTTGGTAAAACGGCTAATGAGTAGCCAAATCTTTTGAATGTTGTATATTAATCACATGTGATTGCTGTAATAAGTAATATACTCCTACTTACTAATCACATGTGATTGACATAATAAGTAGCATGATTCTACTTGTATCCCCCCCCCATAAAGCATTTAAAAGTAGTTTAAAACATTATTTAAGGGGTATGAACTCACATGAAAGTTTGAAGATAGCGAGATGGAAAACCGGGCAGAGTTTCGTCTCGGGAAACGGATTTTTCTCGGGATTCTCGGGAATCTCGGGAGTAAAATCAACCCTCGGGACTTGAGCAAAAAGGCCAGAGCTTCGGGTTTAAACGGGCACGGAAAACGAGGCAAGACGCAAGAGAAAAGAGGAGAATTGAGCAAATAATTCGGAAAGCCTCGCATCCTATTTATAGGAAGGCTGAACCGCCTCGGTACGCGGGGCGTACGCTCGTATGCAGCGCGTACGCGTACGTCATGCATGACCGAAGCCTCGACTGCCTCGGCTTCGGATGGGACGAGTTGCTGGGTACGCGGGTCGGATGGGACGGCGGGTCGGACGGGACAGCGGGTCGGACGGGTCAGAGCTTCGGACGGGTCGGACGGGTCGGATTCCTCGGATATGGCGACGTGGACGATCCGAAGCCCTTGATCTCAGTACGCGGGGCGTACGAAGGTACGCAGGGCGTACTTCGGTCCTATCCGATGACTCCCCTTCGGATAATACCGGGAGTTTATAATTAAATTTATATTTATTTTAATTAAACTTCTAAAATTCATATCTCCCTCATATGAACTCCGTTTTTGGCGTTCTTTATATCCACGCGAAGGTGAGACCAAGATCTACAACTTTCATTTAGAATCCGTTGGCAAATTCCAAATTTATTTTTATTATTTATTTAATAAAATGACGCGATTAAGGAATTTCTTCTAAAATTCATAACTTTGACATCCGAAGTCAGATTTGGACGTTCTTTTTATGTACGATCATAGCTTGAGGTTGTATATAACTTTCATTTAGATACATAAGGCTAGAAACTATTGCATCGAAATTTCGCGTTTTACGTTTAATCGCTGATGCCGGTTTTTCCGAGAATCTTCGGTTGGTCATAACTTCTTCGTTATAACTCGGATTTTAGGGTTCTTTATATGCTTGGAAACCTTGATATGATTCCTACTACTTTATTTAGCCCAAATAAGATTTTAGGAAAGTTACATTTTGACCTAGTTTGATTGGTTTTACATTACATTGCCTCGAAATATCGGGTTGTCACACACTGAACGGCCGCACACACTTGTGTGCAGCCTCACACACCCTTCTGGCCGCACACCTTAGCCACACACTCAATTTCTAGGCCATGCACTCACTCAAATGCCCACTTTTGGCCCTAAACTTGCATGAATCATTAAGTATGGATCATGAGACACTTGTATTCAGTAATGCCGAGCCCTAAGAATGTTTATCCATCATGTTTAAGCATGAAACATCCTATTTCTAACCCAATTGTGTGTCATCACATGATTTATAGGAACCATTGGCATTCAGGGCATCCGTTGACACTCGAACCCTTCGATAAACTGTGACTTCATACCCCTTTAATGAACCTTTCAAATGTTTTTATATGTTTTAGGGGGGGATACAAGTCAAATATACATGTTTATGAAAATTTATCATATGTGATTCACTATCCGTAACTCAAATCACATGTGATTTATCACCATGCCTTACAAAAAGAACTTTACGTTTTAAAAACTATTTTGGATAAATAAACTATTTTCTAAATGTTCCCTTTGAAAAGATTTTCCTTAAATATATTTTCTTATAAAATGTAACCACACTAATATACTTATATAAGTAAGACTTGAAGGATTTAGGACCGATAGCTCGCCTTATTTCCTGTTCTTGTTTGATTGTGGGCTTAGGGTAGTTGTTATCCGTCCGACTGTCGTTGATTTCTTAGTTATATATCATGTATATTGGTATTGGATACGGGCCTTTTCATGTAAATCAATGTTTACACTATATAATTGCCAAGAATTACACCCACTAGGTTAACTATAATGGGTATGGTTAAGGCCACTACTACTCGTTACTGCTACTATCTTACATACTATAATACACACTAACACGAGACGACTCACTAGTAAGAGAAACTCACTATGAACTATACAAAAGACTACTTTACTATAATACAAGAGAAAGCGCTAATCAGGGGATAACACACTAACTCACTATGAGATACGCTATTCACTACATACTATGCCCAGAGTTTTCCGACAGGAAGACGACGCTACATGTATAGATCTATACGGGGCAGACACTATTACATCCCGACTGTTAACCTCAGTCCGAGCCGTGTAGGCCCAGGGATGCCACTATTTCTCTACACTATGCACGACCGGGAAGGTCATGGGGTACTCTATTACTCACACTATCAGTAACATATACGGAATACATTACATTCACACAAAAATACTAATACTAAAGAATAAGTTTAAAATCCCGAAGTAAATAAGTATCTAATACTAACGGGAGTTTGCACCTCTATTACTGATATCAGGCATAACTTTTCTTAGTACACTACTTATTGGGGACTCACTAACATACTTATATTTCAAACGATTTTTCAATGACGAGACTTACATGCAAGTTACAAGTTTTCAATTACAATGTATTTTCTGGAAAATATAGGATTTTCTAGAGTTTTCTATTACTCGCGAATGTAAACTGCAGTCCTTCATACTATCTGTACTAATGCATTTTACACTAAAACTCACACTAAACTCTTATGAACTCACCAGCTTTATGTTGATACTCGTTTTCAAAATAACTTGTATCCTTAGGTCAAAGATAGACAGGTACAGGTGCTACATTTTGGAGAAGGTGGAGCATACAAGATCCATCTATTATTTTTGCATACTTTTAGTGTTTGTTAAACTTTACAGAACACACTTGTAATTATACTCACTATGTAAATGAAATGGTTGCATGTTTCTTGTTTTTACTATTATGCAATTGTGATGATACTGTACATGACGTCCTCCACCCCGAAACGTATTCCGCCGTTATCGGTTTTGGGGTGTGACAAAATGTGCCTCTGCAAAGGTTCCTATGGGTCTCGGACACAAGATCTTCTCGGACTCATCAGGTGTTGCTGTTGATGAAAATAAGTATAGGGGAATGATTGGATCGCTACTCTACTTTACAGAAAGTCGTCCGAACATGGTGTTCTCTACATATCTTTGTGCCCGATTTCTGGTCAATCCAAAGACGTCTCATCTTTTGGCGGTTAAGCAAATATGCCGATACCCCAAAGGTACAAAGAGTCTTAGAATCTGGTATCCAGAAAATGAGAGTTTCCTCCTTCAAGAATACTCTGATTCAAACTATGGTGGTCTTCAATTGGACAGAAAAAGCACCTCATGAGGTTGGCAATTTTTAGGTGGAAGATTGGTTAGCTGGTCATCTAAGAAACAAAATTTCATTACTATTTCAACAGCCGAATCAGAATATGTTGTTGCTAGTAGTTGCACTTCTGAAGTTCTTTGGATGAAATCTCAGCTTTTGCAAATCTATTGTGATTCTCAAAGTGCCATTGCGATTTCTCACAATCCAACTCAACACTCCATAACGAAGCACATTGATATTCGGTACCATTTTATTAAAGATAACGTCTTAAAAGGATACACTATACTTAATTTTGTTCCATCTGACGATGAAATTGCTAATGTCTTTAGGAAGGCATCAGACAAAACCAACTTCAATGGGTTTCAGAAAAAAAATGGGTATGATGTTGCATGATCCTCAATTCGTCCAAGAGGCTTGTACTCTCTAATGGAAACACCAAAAAGTGAATTAATTCCAAAGTCAAAATCTTTTTCATCTCAGAATCATTTCCTCTCTGAATAAAAAGGATCATTTTATGTGTCTTGTTGTCTAACCTCTTCTTCTAGTTTAAAGTTGTACAGCTTTCCTCATCTATTGAAGTTGATGACCAATATAGTTACATTGGTATTTTGTTGTGATCCCATCTCAGAATCTATCTCAAAAGAGTGTTATGAAGTTCACCTCAGAATTCAAGTCTGATACGGTAATGTGCGTTCACCTCTTATCACTGTCCGAGCTCTGACACTTCATGTCTCGGAATATCAAATCTGTTTATAAAAGGTCCTCTAAGATCTTCATACATTTTACCTATGATATTCAGTCTGGGACTGTTCCATCTCGAACTCTATATCATGTACAAGTGATTGTGTTCATTTTCTCCTCGAAGCATCTTATGACACTCAATCTCGGTACCTCCTTGTTCCGAGAATATCCATTTCAAAAGAAGTTCAAACGTTTTTCATTAAAGTTTTTTTTGTGAAATGTTTTTCTTAAATGACTTAACGGTTACTTTTTTTTTTATGATTATCCATAGTTACTAAATAATTGTGCTTTTTGCACATGTCTCGATAATTGCACATCAACTTAACTGAAATGACGGTTTTCTTTTTCGCACATATTGTCATCACATCTTTCTTCCTTGAAAGATAAACACATGCAATTTTGGCAACATATATAATGCGATATGTTTACCAATCGGGTGTCATCATTACACTTTTTCACAACCCGACCCAGATATCCAGACTATATAAAGATTTTAAACCCCAACTGTTCTTTTTTACGCTCTATTAACCTTCTTCTCCTACTTTCTCTTTGTAACCTGTTCTTGAAGCTATCATACTTGCAACAATGGCCTCTCCTCAAAATGCCCCAGAAATTCCAAAAACAATCTCAAAGAAGAAATCCTCGAAAGGTTCCGCTACATCATCATCCATAGAACCTTTCCTTTGCGAAACCACTCAACTTTTATCACTCGATCCAATGGATTATGACGAATCCATTCGAGTGATGATTAAGTTCATATCCTGCCGTCCCATCACCATTCCCCTCACTAAAACCCCAAATCCCCAAATATGTGACAACCATCAAAATTCGAGTCGGTTCTAGACTTGACGGAACTTAGTTGCACGTATAGGCATGACACATGATAGGTTTATTAGCTAGAGAATAAGTCATAACCTACATGAAACTTGGAAACAATTAGAAACAAGGGATAGTGAACATAAATTTCAGTCTAGGGATGTCAAAAAGTCCCGTGGGGGACCCGTCCCGTTTGGGGGAAATTTTTTTAAAAAATCGGGGGCAGGGACGGGGTCGAGGGCAATTTTAACCCCCGTTTTAATTTTGGGGGCGGGGGCGGGGGTAGGTAATCCCGTCCCGAAACCCCCATGGGGACCTCGTTAACAAATTACAAATATATTTTCATATATTAATTATATAAATATAATAAATAATTACATGATTTTTGAGCTTCCAACATTCATCAGAAAACATTTTTTTAAGTTGTTAGTATAATGTTTTTAAGATGCCATAACGTTTTTTACTTTTAACATGTAAAATTCTACTATAAATAATTATTTGTTACCTAAAAATAGTTTCTTTTAGCCTAAATAACAACTTCTTTTAGCCAAAAAAAGACAGCCCAAAATCAATTGGGGGCGGAGACGGGGGTGGGAAGGCTGAACATTTTGGGGGCGGGGGCGGGGATGGGGGAAGTGAGAATTTTTTTTTTTTTTTTTTTTTTGGGGGGGGGGGGGGGGGGGGGATGCACTCCCCGTCGCATTTGCTCACGTTGACATCCCTAGTTTTCATATTAATATGTGAATTCTACAACTACTTTAACAGTAACAACTATCCAAATTCGGATCATTCATTGACTCGAGCATCATTGTACATTCATATAAACACAACATACACTTGACCTAGTAGTATAAAGTACGTCCAAGTCTTGTAGGAATTTAAGTCAAATTTGAAACTATGACTATTATACTTGGTTCTTCAATTTCACTTGAATCTCGGAACCACTATATAGAATACCAATATTTTGTTTTCAATAAAACTATGTAACTTTCTACCAAATACAATTATTTTATTTTGAGAAATTTGATTTTTTTCAAATATTAATCTCAATTCATTATGGTGTTAACAAATTTTGTTTGGTTCAAAACAATCCAATATATTCTACGTCCATTGTGATATTCCAATATTCCAATATGCCTAAACTATATAACAAGTGTCAAAATTTTATAAAATAAATGTAAGTTCAATAAAATTTAAACTTCCCCCAAAATTGTATTATATATAACATCTTTAATTATTTACATATGTCATGAGATAGGAGCCAAAATGTCATAAAAATCATAATATTCAAAACAAGATTTTATATTTTATAAACCTAACCCCCAAACCTTATAAATTATATAAATAAAACCCAACTTATCTTAGAAAGAAGCAATAGAAAGAAGGATTGATTCAACTCTCAGTTAATCGGTAAGATCAAACATCATATATGGAAGGAATTAGAGATTCAAAGAGTTCTACACGATCTGTAGGACGACATATTATCAAGGAATGAAGAGAAGGATGTAATTATGGTGCTGCTAAGAGGCTTCCCTGACTACACTAGAAGGTGCGTCCTATGGATTTGCCTTCTTGGCTCAAGAGGTAAATATGCATAGCCTCTTGTGTCCTTAACAATCTGTTGGAGTTCCTTGATCAAATATTTAAGTAAAGGATCATAGTTCTTAACATTGTAAAAAATAGTTTAAGTTTCAAGATTTTTTTTGAATAGATTTTTTTTTTTTTTTTTTTTTTTTTTTTTTTTTTTGCGTAAACTTCATGAAAGAAACAAATACAAAAGCCCACATAGAACACGAATGGGTTCAATAGAACAAGTAAAGAGATCAAAAGACAATTCTACCCTCACATGATGGGTATGTGGGGGGTCTTAATGGATGGAATTAAACAGAGTCATTTCAGAGACCAAATCTACAATGAAAATATGCCAAAAGAACCATAACCGCAACTTTGAAAGTCACGGGACTAGATCCAAAAAAACCGGCAAACCCAGAGACCAAATTTGCAATTTTATTTATCTTTTACAAAGTATATCGTTAAAGAAAATTAATGATACGTGCAAAATTAGAGCAATATTAAATATATTTTGACAAAATTTATTACAAATTTTATATTTGATAAAACAATCGATGGTAAATATATTTTGCTAAAACGGATTAACAAAAATAAAAATGAAAGAATATTGTTTTTATATTTTGTTTAATATAAAAATATGTTAAATACGTAAATTAATATGTGGAATCCATTTATAAAGAGTAAAATATTTATTGACAGCATAGAAAGTTTTATGATATTTAAAGATTTATTTATTGATAATCAGGAATGACATTGACAATGCTAGGAACCTCAAAATGATATCCAACATTGGAAAATTTAAAATTTATTCATCACACAAAAAACGAGCCACCTAATGGTCTTATGGATGATGTCGAGAAGATTAATCATAATATTTTCAGAAAATAAAAAATGTAATGTTCTAATTTAAATCAAAACCTTATTTATAAACTTGTGTCTTTTTACCTTTTGATTAATCACTCCACAGTCCTAATTGGTAAGTTTTATAAGAAATGGCATCATAATACTTTGATTATATATTTTTAAGTATGAAAATTGAATAGAGCAACGAACTAGACCTTTTTTCATATACTAGCTACTTTTATTTGACTCTGGTTCTTTATCACGATATATAAAACTCATTTTGACTGACGAAGTGGTATAACCACCGTCAATAACAAGATTATGACCCGTTATAAATCCAGATTCGTCAGTAGCTAAAAACAACACAGCATGGGCAATATCTTCAACCATTCCACATCGTCCTTTTAATAAACTTGCAGTCTCACTTACAGACTGTTGCACTTCTTCAATTGTCGCATCTTTTTTGAAACCACGATATGCATCCACAAGCATCTCTGATAGCACTCCATGAGGTAAAACACAATTGACACGAATCCCATACAAACCTAACTCGCATGATGAGCTTCTTGTTACTCCTAGAATCGCCTCTTTTGTTAACGTGTAGGCATGTGATCCAAGGCCTCCCATTATTGCAGCGGTACTTGATGAGTTTATAATAGAACCACATGTACCTGCTTTGATCATTGCCCGTGCAGCATGCTTGATTCCATGTACAACACCATTCACATTTACTCCGACTATTTTTGAAACCCTTTTCATGTCAATAGTGGTGATACTTCCTCCGATATCTAAAAAGAAAATAAGGGTACATTTAGTTGCTGAAAAATGGGCCGTTTTCCGGAAAAAATTTCCAAGAAAAATGAGAATTTTGAAAAACGCGTTTAGTTTGTTTATTTCTCTAAATTTTTTACGGAAAATGAAAATTTTCCGTTTTCTAAAATTACAAAGAAGTTGGAAATTTTTGAAAAACTGATAATCATTGTTTTCCATATTTTCTAATTCCAAAATTTTTGTAAAATATAAACACTCACTCCCACCACATCCACCTCTACATACCCTCACTTTAATACCCCCAACCCACCACACCCATACCTACCCACACCCACCCACTCCTAAACACACCCACCCACCCACACACTCACTCACTCACAAACACACACCTACCACAACCCCCCCCCCCCACACACACACACACACATACACATAACCACAAACACACAGCCACACCCACCCCCACCCCACCCCCCACAAACACATAGCCACCCCACCCCCACCACTACACACACACACACCAACCCCCACTCACACCTAACCCCCCCCCCCCACACACACACACACACATATATACACTCCCACACCCACCCCACATACACACACAAACACCCACCCACCCACCCACACAAACACCCCCCCAACACACACCCACCCCACCCCTATAACACGTACACACACATCCAACACCACTATCACAATCACTGACCTACCATCACCATCAGTATCACCACCACAACTACCCCATCGTCAACATCACCATTCACCAATGTCGCCACAATCACCATCGCCACCACCAGTACCCTGTCATCACCACCACCGCCGCCGCCACCACCACCACCACCGTCGTTATCATTGACACCACCATTGCCCCCCGCCACTGCCCCCACCCCCACACTAACACCGCTATCGTTTTCTAAAAATGAAAATCGATAGAAATATACACATCTAAAAGCGTTTTTTAATTTTCTAAAACTGAAAATGAAAAATGTATAATTTTTAACTAAACGCGTTGTTTTTAATTTTCCAATGAAAACTGAAAACGAAAAACAAAAAGGGAAAAGGGAAAACGAAAAACGGAAAATAAAAATTGTTTTTCCGTAACTAAACACAACCTAAATTTCCAAGATTGTCTTTAGATATAGATAAATTGAATAAACTATGTTTTTTGTGAAGACAAAATAAGAAATGTTAACACACACACACACACACACACACACAGAGAGAGAGAGAGAGAGAGAGAGAGAGAGAGAGAGAGAGAGAGAGAGAGAGAGAGAGAGAGAGAGAGAGAGAGAGAGAGAGAGAGAGAGAGAGAGAGAGAGAGAGAGAGATTACAAAGACTCAAAGTTAGTCGAGAACTTGAAAACTCCAAATCCATCCAACATTTTACGAAATTGAATATTCATCAAATATGTACGTATACAAATTTATAGTATTTTTTTCTGGTTTTGAAGATTTTTGAAAAAAAAAATACAAAATATGCATATATGCACATTTTCGAACATATAAATAATTCTTTTTTTTTTTGGTGATTCTCGACTTGGGATTCGCCAAAACGGAATCTATAGGTGCCTATAGAGGTGTTTTGAGATTTTGTTTTTAAACATGTTCTCAAGTTCTCCATAATTTTAGGTTGATAATATATATATATATATATATATATATATATATATATATATATATAGAGAGAGAGAGAGAGAGAGAGATAGGTAAGCTCAATTGAGAAAATAAAAAAAGTTGAGAATGTGAGAATCATTTTCAGCCAATCATTTATTTTTACTGCAAAACGCTACGGCGTACCGGGCTGATGGATGATGAGTATTGATATATGAATATAAATATATGTGTATTCATATACGAATACACCACCTCCCTCTGCCACCAACCACCACCGCCACCACCATCGACCACCACCGCCACCTAAGCCACCACCACCACAACAAACGACCACCAACTACTGCCACCTTCGTCACCACCTTCTGTCGCCATATTCATATATGAATAACCAATTCCGTTATACATATCCATATATGAATATACGAATTCATATATGAATACACATATCCATATACGTATTCATATATATTTATGACCTATTCCGACGACCCGATACGTTGGAGCGCTTAAGTGGAAGATTCAAAATAAGTGGCCTAGATTCATTCGCTAATTCTAAACTTTTTTTCCTCAATTGAACCTTCCTACTCCTCCTCCTCTCTCTATCTCTCTCTCTCTCTCTCTCTCTCTCTCTTTATATATATATATATATATATATATATATATATATATATATATATATATATATATATATATATATAGTTTGATCGACCCATGCACCAAATAGGAATGTACCCCCGATGCCAGCATTATTGTATAAAATATCGATTTTCCCTTTCCAAGTTATAGCAAATTGAATTGCAGCCTCTACATCAGATTCGACTGAGACGTCACAATGAACATAACGACCATTGATTGAATTAGCAAGATTTATTCCTAATTCGTCCAAAATATCTGCAATAACTACATGTGCACCGTTCTCCGCCATTAACTTGGCTGTGGCACCACCGATTCCTCTCGCTCCACCCGTAACCACCACAACTTTATTGATTAACCTTGTCACATGAACACAAACATCAAGTTCAATCGAAATGAGAATAATTTTAAATATGAAAATGTCAATTGTATAACAAACTAACAAAACAAATCAAGAGTTTGTAGCATACATATGAACTGGTTATTATTTTCGACAACTACTTTTCATCAAAATTCTCAAGGATAAAAGTGTTTTAAAAGAAATAATTTAAAATATATAAGGATGTAACAAAGGGTTTATATCCTACTGGTATCAAGATTTGATTGAAAAAATTTTCCACATAGAAAGGTTGAGGGTTCAAGTCTGATTGGAGATAAAAGATATGTCATTTAGGAGTAGGGTAGTGCATTGATGTATTAGCCCTTCTAAAATATTTTTACGAACTTGTTTTGGTATGAAATGAAAAAGAATCAAATAAGAATGTAAGTTGTCATTATAGATTCTAATCAAGGTTGGGTGGCACATAATAACATTTTTTATTCATACAAAACAATTGATGTTTTATAGGGTTGTATAGTACAAAACTATAAAAAATAAATTGATGTACTATAAAAGATAAATTGTTTTGTAAGGACAAAAATATTGTCTATAGCTCCCATATTTTTTAACTCTGTTGTATATACTACTTAATTATAAGAAAAATGTCTTAAATATTTGTGTAGATGGCTAATTAATCTATAATCAAAATTTTGGCACTCTAAGATTCCTACAAATAACGCTAATAAGTTATATTAGGATGGATCAAACATTAATCGAGCCTGGTGACATTAATTGGGTAGGCACTCAAAACTATTATACTTATTAAAGAAAAAGTCAAAATAAGCCAACAATTATGATAATGTCAAAATTAAAGGATGAAACTAAATGCCCTAATTTCAGCTTCACATCTCTTTGTTTCTCATCATGTCGACACCTACATTCACGTCGCCACCCATCTTCATGCTAATGTTAGTTGCTATGTAACTGAGCATAAAATGAATCAGACTTTGATATTTAGTGATAACTATTTTTTTTTAATATGTAGGGTTCCTGATTAATCTTAAATTAATATCATCCTATATCAAGTAAACCCTTAAGCCTAGATGACTGACCATCTATCGTATAATGATTTTTAACAACTTTATTCTAAATTACATAAATCATTTCTATGATATGGGGTAAATTACGAGTTCCTTCCCTACTTTTTTTCATTTTAATTGTCCCTATGGTTTGAATTTGTTTTGGCTTTGACACCCAATCAAGTTGAAAAGACTCTTTTTGTTTAATAATAAATTTTAATCTTTTTAATAGTCGTTTAAACTATTTATATAAAATAAACTAGTAAATAAATTCACCCCAACCCTAGAACCCACTCCCACATGTCCCCATTTCGTTCTCCGTTTTATGTCTACAGAAGCACCGCCCATCCTTTGTTAAAGATAAAGTGACTGCCTCTCTAGCTTGAACTGGAACCCTCCATGGCTCCATGTATGGTTTATTACTCTACCTCCATTTGAAGCTCACCTCTTATCTCGTGTGGAAAGTTGATTTGTAGATTTGTAGAAGAATGAGGCTTTATTATGTGGACTGGGAGAAGGTTTTAGGATCTAAATAAAGAGGTATGCTTGGTCTTGGGAGCTTAAGAGATCTTAACATCAATTTTTCCACCAAATGGCATTGGAGGTTTCGAACAATCAAAGACAATGTATGTTGTCATGGGGTGAGACATATACAAAACTTGGATGGAAAACCCAAACACCATTATGTAAAAAAAACAATCACAGTCGCCTAGACTAATATTTCAAAAGATGTGGTGATCTTAAATGGCTTGGTTTGCTTCCACATTCCATATTGGTTCAATTGATTGGAAAAGAGGATGGTACATTGTTTTGGAAGGACTTGTGGCCTGGTGACACAAAAGTACAAAACGGTTCTCATCTCTCTATGGCATTAAGTAAAAAATTATGTGTTATTAAGGATATAGTCTCCTCTTTACCTTTTACTTAGGACTCCTTCTTCTTTGTTCAATTGTAGGAACTAACCCAGTTCACCACTAGCATTCCACCTTACACTAAATGATCAAATTAATGAATGTGTCTTCAGTCTTAATGTTGATGGGAAATTTCCTGTAAAATCCCTACGTTTTGTTAGTGACTTGATCATGATTGTAAGTGATTATCATATTTGGTGGTTAATGTTGATCCCTCTGAAAAGTTAGTTGCTTCATTTGAATGGCTATTTTTGGGTGAATTCACACTACCCTACTACCCTAGACCTATAAATCTATGGACTTCCCCTCACTACAACTGCGTGTATCCATATGTATTTGTATATGGTACGATATGGAAGCTGAAATAATTTATCATATTTTTCTCTAGGCCTTTTTCCCGTGAAGCTTTATTATGGATTCTTAGTTTGTGGGACATACCTCAAAGATCCTTCTTCTCGGTCCGTGAAATGATGGGTTATGTTCCTTGCTGGGGTAACTTTCCGAAGAAGAAAAAGATGTTGGTGGCGATTATTTACCGGCTAATTTGGAGCAAATAGATGGCAAGAAACAAAATGGTTTTCAACCATTCTCATGTGCCTTCTGCTACGATTGATGGCGCTACTATTGCATTGGTGTTTGACTAGTTCAAATATAAGGAGAATAGGAGTAGCACCAGTTGGCATACTTAGAGTTGTTTTCCTTTTTTATGTTCGTAAATTGTTTTTCTTCATTTCCAAAAAAAAAAATATGTTGCTTAGATCTCATGGTGATTAAACTATGTTATTTGTGTGTTTGCTTTTGCTACTTAGTAACGGAAATTAAGGAGACAATGATTGAATCTTGATTTTTAAGAAATTTTAGTTTCTAGATATGTTTTTAATTTTAATGTTTGATTTTAATTTTAGCTTTGTTTTTGTGTCTTGGTTAAATTTTCACGATTACTTCGTCTGGTCGGAGAAACGAAAGAAGTGGTAGCAGAAAGGGTGACAATCTAGTTGGAGAAAAGGAGGATGAAGATAAGAAAGATATTAGATTGTATCACAATAAAAAAAAAACATATAATGGTTATATATTTGTGATCATATCTTAAATTTATAATAATAATAGAACAAATAAATAATGATAAATAAAAAATTTATAAAACAAAAAAAATAACTTCTAAGATTAATATAGCTTATGTATATTAGATACCAAAAGTCCAAAACCGAAACAATTTCAAACCATCGGGATTTAATGAAATAATAATAAAAAAAAGATACAGTTAAAACTTGAAAATTTTCCCCAACCATAGGAACAACATATGTACTTTACTATGATTATAAGTGATGAGCTATTATTTACATAAACCAAAATAATAAAAATGATAAAGCTGGTAAATATCCAAAACATATTAATTCTTAAAATCTTAGATACAGTGTAGTCAAAGTGTTTTTTGTATGGAATTGAATTGTCGAGACATCATGGGTTGAAATCATTTGGTATGTAGATTATATATATATATATATATATATATTATATTTTAGTAGAAAAAAATTAGTTTCACGATCTCACAAAATTATGTCCGTTCAAATGAACTCTTATATATATATATATATATATATATATA
Organism: Lactuca serriola; assembly: GCF_051521515.1. Lineage (NCBI taxonomy): Eukaryota > Viridiplantae > Streptophyta > Magnoliopsida > Asterales > Asteraceae > Lactuca > Lactuca serriola. Next base: position 115,421,863 of record NC_136412.1, read on the forward strand.
TATATATATATATATATATATATATATATGGTTAAACTCATTCGAGACTATTATATTTTATGAGATATGGGGACGTAGTCATACATATCCAATTATTTTGGAGAGCAAAAAATATTTTTAAAATGCAAAATAATTAAAAAATTTTGAATTTTTTAAAATATTATTTTGATCATTTATTCATTCCAAAAAATACCATTTTTTTAAATTTCTTTTAAATATTCTAATAAAATATTATAGTATAAAATTTACAACAAAATTGTTAGAATATTCATATACTCTATTACAATATTAGACTACAAATATTCAAACAATTGTAATAGAATATTAGAATAGTTTATAAATTCTAACAATTTTAGTAGAATACTAAAATATTTTAACATATTTATCAACTCTAATAAAATACTAGAATATATTCCGACATTCTAAAAATTACATTTAAATATTTATAGTGTAATATTCTATTAGAATATTTAATGTATATTTAAAAAAAAATAATTTTTTTTATCATTTTGTTTTTTTTTTTAATTTTTGTTTTGATAAATAAAATGACGAAAATAATAATAAAAAAAGAACTTTTAGATTTTTCCTTTTATTTTGTACTTAATATATATATAATTTTTCATATCGTTCCAAATTTGAATATGCAAAAACACCATATTAATCAACAAAATGTTATTTAATCAGAATAAGATTTGCCTACTTTACATTTGTATGAAACAAACAACTTTTTTTTATTCTAATGAATCAATACTTTCATATATGTTTTTGGATTTTATCATGCATACCAAAAACCATCTATGATGATACCTATAAAACTACGGAATAAAGTGACTGATAATTTAACAATAGTCAATATTCCTTTAGATATTTGGATTTCGGAGTGCGTGTGTATGGATGTAGAAATAGTCATTATTAAATATAAATCAATATGTAGTACTTTTCCTTGTTTAAATTTGTAATAATCACTTAATTAATTTTCAAAAATAAATAAATCTAATAGATAAGACATTCATAAACGGTATTTAAGTTTTTTTATTTACCATAGAAATTAATAAAATGATCAACTATTAACCAATTAACTAAAAAGAAATTTAGCAAAGAATTTTTTAGATAGCTACAGAGAATTATAGATGGTATGATAAAAGTAATCAAGATATATATAATAACCGAACAAAAATGAATCCAACCTTTTACTTGCAAGGGGGTGGGCATTACCATCTTTAAGATCATGTTGCTCCATGCTGTTGAAGCGATGGTGGATTATAGGTCTATAGTATTAGATTTATAGACATGTAGAGAGAGATCGATTGTTCCCTTTGCATGAGTGTACGCTTTTTTCTACTTGCATGCATTTTCCGTTCTCATCAACCACTCTTCACCTATCATGTGACCAATCTTTTAATGTTTACCCCAATATACATGCATTTACCGTTTTTTAGAAACTGAAATTAATAAAAATGTCCCCTTCAAATTGTTCGTCAACTTGTGTTCCTAGTCTCTCGCAGGCTTTTGGTGGTGTAAAAAACTGGTTCTTCAAAGAAAAAAATTCAACAAATTCAAGATGATTATGTATTTGAAAAATAATCAGTTATATGTTTTTTTTTTGTTAAATTGTTTTGTTATATACTCAAACTTGTATGTCGTTCCATAACAAGAACCATTGCACCTATAACATGATTTCGTACAATAATGTTTCCTCATTGAAGACAAGAGATTGGTTGAAGCAATGAATAAGAAAGTTGAGACCTTGGAAGAGAAAAACGTTCGGAATTAGTTACAATAATAATAGTAATAGCAGTATCTTAATCCTATAGGAATGTACCCTAAGATGTATGTAACATCTTTTAGTCAGGATTAGATGTTCTAGAATTCTATTGCTTGTTTTAAATATTCTTTAAAGTATATTGATTCAAGATAGATTTTTTTAAAAAGTTAGAAACCTTGAAATTAATTGTGAAAATGGGCTGTAATTGACATCTTAAACAAAGATGAGAGGCCAAAATGCTATTCTATCACACCCCAAAACCAAGAACGGCGGAAACGTTCTGGGCGGAGGACGTCATGTAAAGTAATCACAACACAGTAAATGTAAATAAGCAAACAACATCATCCATTGCATTAAATATATGATTTTAATACAAGCGTGTTCTGTACAGTTTTAGACACCAAAAATATAACGTAAATCAAAATAATAATATGATGAGTCTTGAGTGCGCTCCATCATCTCAAAAGCTGGCATCGGTACCTGTCTACTGATGACCTGAGAATATAAGTTATTTTGAAAGAGTTTATCAGCATTAAGCTGGTGAGTTCATAAGTATTTTAATGTCGGTGTCTGTTATCAAAAACATTTGAACATGTCTCAAGTATAAGTTCATGTATGTAAGTGTTTGTAAAAGTTTGAATCTCTCAGAAAAACCTATATTTTCTATTAAAGTAGCCTTCTACCAAGGTTTAACTGTTTTCTATGCTTGTTTGATGTAACAGTGTGAAATTTCCCAAGTGTAACTATCTTTTAACAAAATATAGTTTGTACATTAAAGTTGAAGTGAGGTTATCACTAAAAATGAAATGGGTAAATCCTTGTAGTACTGTAGTTTTGTATTATAGGAACTACTGCTGTACTAACTATCTTAAACCGGATTTATATTAAGGTAAAATGTGATAATTGCACCATACTATCGACTGATAACAACGACATAAAGAACGGTCGTAATAACGGAATGACGTTTGGCACCCGCAAACCTGCAAGTCCGGCTGTAGCTAGCAGCAAGGTGTAGGATAGTCAATCTAGTATAGATCTATACGCAAACTCAACGCTCTCCCTCCAAGAGAATTCTGGCTACAACTCGGGCCATGACATTTAAGGCATGCTCCGATACAGTGTATCACAATTGTTAACGTATTAATGTGAGGGTAATGTTCCTCATTCTAGTATAGTTGTATATGTTCTCATAGTAATGTAATGTATAGACTCATGAATGAACTGACTCATTGATCTAACAGATGTAATAGTATGATCCTGTGTTACCCCGATGGTAACTCACTAATGATGTGGCTAGTATGTATGAATATGGAAGTACTTTTATGTCTATATATGTATATTGGATATATAATTAATATTGAAACGACCTTCGGATGGTCACCCGAAATCCCACCAGACCACATCCAAATCGAGAAAAAGGAAATAGGGTGGATGGCCTTCCTAAGCCCTTTAAACATTATTTATACATCTATACATATATGGGCATGCAATTTATAATATAAAAGCATAAATAAGTTTTATAAGACATTTGAAACATAAGTATTATTTTTAAAGAAAGATCGACTTGATGTCAATCTATAGGAACAATTTGAAGGCATAGGTTTGATTAAAACAGTTTAAGTATAAGGAACATTTGTTTAAATCACAGTTGTAATATAAATTTGAAAAGTAAATGGGTTTGTAAAACATTTTGAAGTAAAACAGTTTGATAGACAGTTTGAACAGTGATAAAATCACTGGTTTCCGTAGTTATTAATCACATGTGATTAATGCAATCACATGTGATTGAAGCAATAACTATAAGTATTTAACTTGTATCCCTCCCTTGAAAGCATATAAAAGAATTTATAGAACATTTAAAAGGTAAATTAAGGGGTATGAACTCACTTTATTGATTGAAGAAAGCGAGATGGAAAACCGGGTAGAATTTCGTCTCGGAAAACGGATTTTTCTCGGGATTCTCAGGAATCTCGGGAGTAAAATCGACCCTCGAGACTTGAGCAAAAAGATCAGAGCTTCAGGTTCGAACGGGCACGGAAATCGAGGCAAGATCGTGAGAGAAAAGAGAGAAGTGAGCAAAATTTTCGGAAAGCCTCGCATCCCTTTTATAGGGGTGCTGAACCGCCTCGGTACGCTGGGCGTACGAGGGTACGCAGCGCGTACGAGACGTCATCGCTTACGCACTTCGGATGGGACGGCGGGTCGGACGGGGCGGCAGGTCGGACGGGCGGCGGGTCGGACGGGCAGGTCGGAAGCTTCGCATAGGACGACGTGGACGATCCAAGGCCCTTGATCTGAGTACGTGGGGCGTACGAAGGTACGCAGGGCGTACTACGGTCCTATTCGATGACTCCCCTTCGGATAATACCGGGAGTTTTTAATTAAATTTATATTTATTTTAAATAAACTTCTAAAATTCATATCTCCTTTATACGAACTCCGTTTTTGACGTTCTTTATATCCACGCGAAGGTGAGACCAAGATCTACAACTTTCGTTTAAACTCTGATGGCAAATTCCGAAATTATTTTTATTATTTATTTATTAAAATGACGTGATTAAGGAATTTCTTCAAAAATTCATAACTTCTACATCCGAAGTCAGATTTTAGGGTTCTTTATATGTACGAAAACCTTGATACGATTCCCACTACTTTAATTAACCCAAATAAGATTTTAGGAAAGTTATATTTTGACCTAGATTTGATTGGTTTTACATTACATTGCCTCGAAATATCGGGTTGTCACATCATCCCCCCGTTAGAAGGAATTTCGTCCCGAAATTAGAATTTAAGCAAGTAAGAAATTACAAACAACTAAGAAAAAAGGTGAGGGTATTTCAGTTTCATCTGATCCTCACGTTCCCAAGTGGTTCCCGGTCCTCGCTTGGCATTCCAACGAACCTTCATGATAGGGATACGGCTTTGCTTTGTCTGCTTGACCTCACGGTCCATGATCTCTACAGGTTCTTCCACGAAGTTGAGGCTCTCGTTGATCTCGATCTCGTCGAGAGGGATTACAAGAGTCTCGTCGGATAGACACTTTTTCAAGTTAGATACGTGGAATGTAGAATGTACGTTACGAAGTGCGTCTGGTAGTTCGAGTTTGTAAGCTACGGGGCCGACTCTTGCAAGAATCTCGAAAGGCCCTATGTACCTCGGATTAAGCTTCCCACGCTTGCCGAAACGTATCAAGCCCTTCCAGGGTGAGACTTTGAGAAGGACTCGGTCTCCCACCTGAAATTCCAAAGGTTTCCTTCGTTTATCAGCGTAGCTCTTCTGTCGGTCTCTAGAGGCTTTCAATCGTTCACGGATCTGAACGATTTTCTCTGTCGTTTCCCGAATGATCTCCGGACCGGTGAGAGTACTGTCGGAAGTTTGCCCCCTGGCTAATTGGGTATCACCCACCTCAGCCCAGCACAGAGGGGATCTGCACTTTCGGCCGTAGAGAGCTTCAAATGGAGCAGCCTTGATGCTCGTGTGATAACTGTTATTATAGGAAAACTCGACAAGGGGTAAATGAGTATCCCATGCCTTCCCAAAGTCAATCACGCAGGCTCGCAACATATCTTCCAGAGTTTGGATGGTCCTCTCACTCTGTCCGTCGGTCTGAGGATGGTAGGCTATGCTCATGTCCAGCCTTGTCCCTAGGGAATGTTGTAGTGACTGCCAAAATCTTGAGGTGAACCTACTATCTCTATCGGAGATAATGGACATAGGTACACCATGTAGCCGTACGATTTCCCTAATGTATGTTCGCGTCAGTTTCTCCATCTTGTCGGTTTCTCTGATAGGCAGGAAGTGTGCAGACTTGGTCAGTCTATCAACGATGACCCATATGGTGTCAAGTCCACCCGTGGTCTTGGGCAACTTGGTTATGAAATCCATAGTGATCCGCTTCCACTTCCATTCTGGGATCTCTGGTTGTTGCAATAAACCAGAGGGCTTCTGGTACTCGACCTTAACCTTTGCGCAAGTAAGTCATTTACTTACGAAGGTAGCAATCTCTGCTTTCATATTAGGCCACCAGTATAGCTTTTTAAGATCCAGATACATCTTATCTGAACCTGGGTGGACGGAATACCGAGTGTTGTGCGCCTCGGTCATGACCAAGTCTCGGAAACCACCGTGTTTCGGTGTCCAGATCCGGTTCATGAAATATAAGGCTCCGTCACCCTTGGCTTCTAAATTCTTGTCCATTCCTCTAAGGGATTCATTCGTCACATTTTCAGGTTTCATGGCTTCAAGTTGAGCCTCCTGAATTTGCTTAGACAAGTGTGAATGGATGGTTATTGACAATGACTTGACTTTTCGACCATAATATTCCCTCCGACTTAGGGCGTCTGCTACTACGTTGGCTTTACCCGGATGATAACGAATATCGCATTCGTAATCACTGAGTAGCTCGACCCACCGTCGGTGTCTCATGTTGAGCTCCTTCTGATCGAAAATATGTTGTAAACTCTTGTGGTCGGTAAAGATAGTGCTCTTCGTTCCATACAAGTAATGTCTCCAGATCTTCAGAGCAAACACTACTGCTCCTAGTTCAAGATCGTGGGTCGTGTAGTTAACCTCATGTGTCTTCAACTGTCTCGAGGCGTAGGCAATGACCTTACCTCGTTGCATCAGAACACATCCGAGTCCTTGATTTGATGCATCGCAATAGACTATGAAGTCTTCTATCCCTTCGGGAAGGGATAGTATTGGTGCGGTGCACAAGGCTCGTTTGAGCGTTTGGAACGCCCTTTCTTGTTTCTCTTCCCAGTCAAAGGCCACGCGTTTCTGGGTCAGGGTCGTGAGAGGTTTCGCTATTCGGGAGAAGTTCTGAATGAACCTGCGGTAGTAGCCAGCGAGACCTAGAAATTGACGAATTTCTGTAGGCGTCTTTGGCGCTGACCAGTTCTCAATGGCTTTTATTTTGGATGCGTCCACGTGGATTCCCTCTTCGCTTACCACGTGTCCTAAGAATTCGACTCTTCGGATCCAAAATTCACATTTCGAGAACTTCGCATAAAGTTTCTTTTTTCGTAATGTCTCTAGAACTTGTCGCAGGTGATCGCCATGCTCTTTCTTACTTCGGGAGTAGATCAGGATGTCGTCAATGAAAACGATGACGAACTGATCCAAGTAAGGTCGGCATACTCTATTCATCAGATCCATGAAGACTGCGGGCGCATTGGTCAATCCGAATGGCATTACCACGAACTCGTAATGTCCGTAACGAGTTCGGAAGGCTGTCTTTGGCACATCCTCCTCTAGTACTCGTAACTGGTGATATCCGGATCTCAGATCAATCTTAGAAAAACAGTTCGCCCCTTGCAGTTGGTCGAATAGGTCATCTATGCGAGGCAGAGGGTAACGATTCTTGACCGTCAGTTTGTTGAGTTCTCTGTAATCAATACACATACGGAAGGATCCGTCTTTCTTCTTAACGAACAAGACCGGTGCTCCCCAAGGTGAGAAACTCGGTCTTATAAAGCCCTTGCTGAGCAGTTCGTTAAGTTGACCAGAGAGTTCCTGCATCTCAGCTGGTGCTAAGCGGTAGGGCGACTTGGCTACTGGGGTAGCTCCTGGGACTAAGTCGATTCTGAACTCGACTTGTCGTTGCGGAGGTAACCCGGGTAGTTCTTCTGGGAAAATGTCGGGGAAGTCGCTCACTACAGGGATGTTCTTTAGTTCTTTCGTTTCGAGGCTCGTGTCGATGACGTGAGCAAGGAATGCATGGTATTCCTTACGCAGATACTTCTGTGCTTGAATACTTGATATGATGCGAAGACTTTCACCGGGTTTGTCGCCATAGACTAAAAGAGTTTCGTTAGACGGAAGGTTTAGACGGACTGCTTTCTCGTAGCACATGATGTCGGCACGATGAAAGCTTAACCAATCCATGCCAATGATAACGTCGAAACTTTTTATTGAGACTGGCATGAGGTCGATTGGAAATGAATGGTTATCTAGAGTTAGGGTACAACCTAAGTATATGCTACTCGTACTTTCAGTTTTTCCATTAGCCATTTCTACTGTGAATAGTTCTTTGAGTGCGTGCGGTGGTTGATTAAGCATGCGAGCAAATTTATGGTTTACGAAGCTTCGCTCCGCTCCACTATCGAACAGAATGCATGCATAGGAGTTATCGAGGAGGAACGTACCAGTCACCACTGTCGAGTCAGCAACTGCTTCCCCGTGGCCTATAGCTAGTACCCTCCCTGCTCCTCCAGCATTCCTCGCTTTGGGGCAGTCCCTCTTAAAGTGGCCTGCTTCGCCACATCCATAGCAGGTTGGGCTCGCGCCAGAGCCAGGGACTTGGTTGATAGGTTGTGCCGGGAACTTACAGAATCGGACGGTGTGTCCTTTCCTGTTGCAGTTAGAGCACTGCATTTCACGGCAGGGGCCGTTGTGGTGGTAGTTGCATTTGTTGCACTTGGGCGAACTTCCAGCATACCGACTCACCGGAGCAGTAGTAGCAGAAGGGGTTATTGCGGCATGTATTGCCACAATTTGCTGCTTTTTGGCAGCCTGTTGCTTCTTCCTTTCATCCCAGAATTTCCGCTTAGTATCAGCGGGTTTGGAGGGTTCCGGGATGGCTAGGGTGGTTGTGGTTGCAAGGGTTTTGACTCCATGGTCAATGAGTCGTTATGCCAATCGTTTGGCACTGTCGAAGGTAGCGGGGTTTGATGCTAGAACATTCCCCTGATACGGAGGCACTAGCCCCCATATGTATCTCTTGATCTTCTTCGCCTCGGTGGGAACCATATTGGGGCAGAGGACCACCAGCTCGCTGAATCGGGCAGTATAAGCGACCACGTTGGTGCCCTTCATCCTCAGATTCCAAAGTTCCTGCTCCAGTTTCTGGATCTCGCCCCTCGGGCAGTATTCCTCAGTCATGAGGTCTTTCATTGTTTCCCAGCCTATGTCGTTGGCTACGACGAGAGTTAGTGCCTTGACATGGCCGTTCCACCATGTCAGGGCCTTTCCTTCAAAGGTGCATGCGGCGTACTTGATTTTACTCGTCGCAGGGCATGAACATATTTCGAAGACTGATTCAGTCTTCTCGAGCCATTGCGAGAGGGCAATGACTCCGCCGATGCCGTAAAAAGGCTTCGGTTTGCAATTTGTGAAATCCTTGTATGAGCACTCTCTCGAGCACACAAGGGTTTCAACCGGGGCTGATTCCACAGGGGTGCCACCTCTGCTGGCATCAGAAGAGTGATACTGAGCCATGGCAGTTGCCACTGCTGCAGCTACGGCAGCATTCAGGGCTACAGTATCGATGACCGGAGGCGGAGGAGGTGGTGGTGCAGGATTATTCCTGGGAGATTTGCGAGGAGGCATCTTTCAGCTATAAGTTTATAAAGATAAGAAAAATGGTAAGAATCAATTTGTAAGCAACGTGAGAGTGACACATGGACTAACTACCCATAGTCCAACAGTTGAAAGAGTGTTTGAAACCACAATAAGAAATATTAGTAGGAAAGCACAAGTGTATAGATTTTTCCCACAGATAGATAGATCTCAAAAATACTGGTATTACTGATGTAATAAGTTCAGGGAAAATCGACCTAACAGTAGGTCTTACATCATACCATATAGAAAAGTTTGACAGTTCTTAGATTTCAAATTTGAGTACGGGAAGTTAGAAATATTTTACAGACAAGTGCTACTTAGAGCACAGATGTTAAAGGCTATTCTTTAATCAAAAGACAGAGATGTACTAGACATCAACCAACGGCGATGGGAAAATCCTGGGCGAGTACTGCGGTCGGACACTTGACGAAACACCTCTTGAAGGTGTCGATCCTGAGTCCTCTGACGAGCTCGAAGTTCCAAGATTTCAGCTCGTGAGGCAGCCAACTGCTACTACAGGGTTTTATTTGTTCTCTGGGTCCGTTCCATGTCTTCTTCAAGACGGCGGATGTGGACTGTGTTGACACCTGAGTTGGCATCAAACTCTATGACCCGGTCGATGGCTGCTCGACTTTACAAGCTATTCTGTGGATAATGACAGGCAGAGCTCGGTCAGCAGAGCCCCCATCGCTGACGTTGCAAAAGCCTCGGTCCCCAAAGTATGGTAAAGGTTGACCCTGTCCATCACTCCAGTGATTCAAGTTGTTTGCCCACAAGGGAGTAGGACCCGGAAAAGCTGGTTGAGGGTTGTTGACTTCAGGCTCGGAGTAGGATCCATCAGAAAAGCCTTCTGCGAGGAGATCATCCAAAGGGATTGGATGCTCATCATCGGGCTCTTCATCGATCCACCCGGCATTGCCTTCATTTGGAAAGTACGGGTCGCCGTGATGGAATCTAGCCATTAGATCTACGCGAGAAGAGAGGTATACGAATATAGTATACGTGTAACTAGTAGTACAAAATACACCTATAGTATTTTTAGTTTAAGTTTTACTGATCTTCTTGTGGTATTGTTGGTAAGTTTTTAGACTTGTTAACCTATCACAACCATTCTAGGGCATGTGCTAATCACTCCTAGGACCAGCATAGTTGATCAGGCTATGCCATTCCCAGGACTGACCATACATCCCCGAGCTCACTTGTGATATTTAACAATCGTAATACTTTTGTTCTTGTCATTGTGACACTGATTTTAGTATGAATGCAGACTAGTATACTTAATTAAATATTTTAATATTTAAAGTATAGACTCTTGGTCAGAGTTTAATCCCTAATGGGTTTATAGTTTAGTATATCTTTTATGGGTTGATACACTCGATTCACTATAAACAATGCTCTGATACCAATCTGTCACACCCCAAAACCAAGAACGGCTGAAACGTTCTGGGGCAGAGGATGTCATGTAAAGTAATCACAACACAGTAAATGTAAATAAGCAAACAACATCATCCATTGCATTAAATATATGATTTTAATACAAGCGTGTTCTGTACAGTTTTAGACACCAAAAATATAACGTAAATCAAAATAATAATATGATGAGTCTTGAGTGCGCTCCATCATCTCAAAAGCTGGCATCGGTACCTGTCTACTGATGACTTGAGAATACAAGTTATTTTGAAAGAGTTTATCAGCATTAAGCTGGTGAGTTCATAAGTATTTTAATGTCGGTGTCTGTTATCAAAAACATTTGAACATGTCTCAAGTATAAGTTCATGTATGTAAGTGTTTGTAAAAGTTTGAATCTCTCAGAAAAACCTATATTTTCTATTAAAGTAGCCTTCTACCAAGGCTTAACTGTTTTCTATGCTTGTTTGATGTAACAGTGTGAATTTCCCAAGTGTAACTATCTTTTAACAAAATATAGTTTGTACATTAAAGTTGAAGTGAGGTTATCACTAAAAATGAAATGGGTAAATCCTTGTAGTACTGTAGTTTTGTATTATAGGAACTACTACTGTACTAACTACCTTAAACCGGATTTATATTAAGGTAAAATGTGATAATTGCACCATACTATCGACTGATAACAACGACATAAAGAACGGTCGTAATAACGGAATGACGTTTGGCACCCGCAGACCTGCAAGTCCGACTGTAGCTAGCAGCAAGGTGTAGGATAGTCAATCTAGTATAGATATACGCAAACTCAACGCTCTCCCTCCAAGAGAATTCTGGCTACAACTCGGGCCATGACATTTAAGGCATGCTCCAATACAGTGGATCACAATTGTTAACGTATTAATGTGAGGGTAATGTTCCTCGTTCTAGTATAGTTGTATATGTTCTCATAGTAATGTAATGTATAGACTCATGAATGAATTGACTCATTGATCTAACAGATGTAACAGTATGATCCTGTGTTACCCCGATGGTAACTCACTAATGATGTGGCTAGTACGTATGAATATGGAAGCACTTTTATGTCTATATATGTATATTGGATATATAATTAATATTGAAACGACCTTCGGATGGTCACCCGAAATCCCACCAGACCACATCCAAATCGAGAAAAAGGAAATAGGGTGGATGGCCTTCCTAAGCCCTTTAAACATTATTTATACATCTATACATATATGGGCATGCAATTTATAATATAAAAGCATAAATAAGTTTTTATAAGACATTTGAAACATAAGTATTATTTTTAAAGAAAGATCGACTTGATGTCAATCTATAAAACAATTTGAAGGCATAGGTTTGATTAAAACAGTTTAAGTATAAGGAACATTTGTTTAAATCACAGTTGTAATATAAATTTGAAAAGTAAATGGGTTTGTAAAACATTTTGAAGCAAAACAGTTTGATAGACAGTTTGAACAGTGATAAAATCACTGGTTTCCCTAGTTATTAATCACATGTGATTAATGCAATCACATGTGATTGAAGCAATAACTATAAGTATTTAACTTGTATCCCCTCTTGAAAGCATATAAAAGAATTTATAGAACATTTAAAAGGTAAATTAAGGGGTATGAACTCACTTGATTGATTGAAGAAAGCGAGATGGAAAACCGGACATAGTTTCGTCTCAGAAAACGGATTTTTCTCGGGATTCTCAGGAATCTCGGGAGTAAAATCGACTCTCGGGACTTAAGCAAAAAGACCAGAGCTTCGGGTTCGAACGGGCACGGAAATCGAGGCAAGATCGTGAGAGAAAAGAGAGAAGTGAGCAAAATTTTCGGAAAGCCTCGCATCCCTTTTATAGGGGTGCTGAACCGCCTCGGTACGCTGGGCGTACGAGGGTACGCAGCGCGTACGAGACGTCATCGCTTACGCACTTCGGATGGGACGGCGGGTCGGACGGGGCAGCGGGTCGGACGGGCGGGTCGGAAGCTTCGCATAGGGCGACGTGGACGATCCGAGGCCCTTGATCTGAGTACGCGGGGCGTACGAAGGTACGCAGGGCGTACTCTGGTCCTATCCGATGACTCCCCTTCGGATAATACCGGGAGTTTTTAATTAAATTTATATTTATTTTAAATAAATTTCTAAAATTCATATCTCCTTCATACGAACTCCGTTTTTTACGTTCTATATATCCACGCGAAGGTGAGACCAAGATCTACAACTTTCTTTTAGACTCCGCTGGCAGATTTCGAAATTATTTTTATTATTTATTTATTAAAATGACGTGATTAAGGAATTTCTTCAAAAATTCATAACTTCTACATCCGAAGTCAGATTTTAGGGTTCTTTATATGTACGAAAACCTTGATACGATTCCCACTACTTTAATTAACCCAAATAAGATTTTAGGAAAGTTATATTTTGACCTAGATTTGATTGGTTTTACATTACATTGCCTCGAAATATCGGGTTGTCACATATTCTAAACGGAAAATATGAGGGACTAGTGTGCTTAAAAACCAAAACCCAATGGCCAAACAGAACTTAATGATGTTTGGGTTAATGATGAGGGACTAGTGTGCTTCAAAACGAAAACCCAATGGCCAAACTGGCCAGAACTTAATGATGTTTGGTTTACATGATTTTCGGTTAATTTGGTTTGATTAACATATAATTTGGTTTGATTAACAAAATAAGGATAATTTTATTTGGTTAATTTGGTTTGATTAACAGTTAATTTGGTTTGATTAACAAAATAAAGATGATTTTATTTGGTTTGGTTTTGTTTAAATTTTAATTATTTTGATTAAACAGAATAAACTCAATAAATATTTAAATATAATTTTTACATTTTATCAATTTATTACCAAAATTCTTTTATTTAACTTATTACCTAGTAAAAAAATAGGATTAAAAAAAAATAGTAACGCAGATGTTGACTTGTGAAGAAAGTAAGGCAAAATGTTGTACTCCTTATTGTGTGATCCCACATGATGGATAAATAAGGGATACAAAGATTCATTTATAAAAATGGACCATTGAATAAAAAAAATAGAGATATAGATAATTTGATGTTCGATACCTTGGTTGGCTTTTGGATTTGAGGTTTTGGCTGAAGTTGTCGAGCTTCGTTGAGCTGATTCGACTTATGCTTAAGTATATTTTATATTTTTTAAGGAAAAATGACTTAAAAGCCCAACGAAGTTTCCAAACCGTTCAAAAAACCCCAATCATGTTTTGTCTATTCAAAAAAACCCAATAAACTTAACATTTTGTCTAAAAAGCGCAACTAAATTACATTTTCTTGAAAGTCAAATAAGAGAAACAGATGACGTGGCTTATTACTGTATCAATAAAATGACTTGTTAGACCAACGAAGTTTCCAAAACGTTTAAAAAACTCCAATCATGTTTTGACTGTTCAAAAAAAAACCCAACAAACTTAAATAAAACAAAATTGGAATTTTCTGAACGGTTTGGAACTTTGTTGGACTTTGTAGACAAAATGTTAAGTTCGTTGGGTTTTTTTGAACAGACAAAACATGATTGAGGTTTTTTGAATGGTTTGGAAACTTCGTTGGGCTTTTAAGTCATTTTCCCTTTTGTTAATCAATTTTTATGAGCTTTAGAGAGTTGAAAGTTCTATTTTATTTTAGTTATTAGTTATTATATATACAATTAATTCATAACCGGCTTGTCTAAAGTAGCAAAGTTTGGAGTCGGTGGTTTTCTGGTTTGACGTTTTTCGCTGGTATTGGCTTGCATGGAGCTGAGGCTTCAATGAGCATTGTCAACGGTTACTCACACCACCGGACATGTGTTCTCTTCTCTTTTATCCACCGTTTTCTCCTCCAATGAAATCCACTGCCTTCATCTCCAAATCGGAATACACGTCTTCTACCATCTTTTAAATCGGTTGTAGCTTTTATTTCATATCCATCTGCTCCCTTTCCTATATCAAGCCTCCCATGTCTTTGAATTCTTCTTTTCTACTCACCGCCTTCACTGCGATTCCTCTTCTATTGTCTGCGACTCCTTGATTTTGCGTTTTTCGGTATTTTCATGCCCTAATTGTCACTCTATAGGTCGATTATGGAAGATGCAGTTCTTATTTTGAAGTTTTTGATTTTTTAGAAGGTATGATCAAATTGACGATTTTTTTTACTTATCTAACCCTTGATTTATTGTTTGTCACATAAGCGGGCATATGAGAAGCACAATATAACCACTGACACCACCACGTCTTCTTCAACGACATCTGAAGGTATTTTTCTATGCTTATCACCGATTTCATTTTCGGTATCTTGAATTGTACTATTATTCAAAAAAATTGTACCTTCAAATTGAATTGTACGTGTTGTCAGATTTAAACCCTAGACAATGTAGGTAAATAGATGAATGCTATTTTCGTTTCTTGTTATTATCATCGTATCTGATGTGCATAAATTGACCTCATAGGGGTTCTTTCTCGATTACCATGTGTTGATGGGAAAAAAAGAGCAACACACTCATCGATGTCGGTGATGCTGACCGGCGGAGGGTAGTCAATTTTATCCGGTTCTCTCCTTATGGTAAACATAATTCCTATTTCAGTGAAAATCTTTAACTTTCACCAAAGAGAAATGTATATATGGAACTCAACAAGTAGAATGCTACTAATCGATGCAATTTTCTATCAGTGCTAATGCTTCATTTGGGTCGACCACATGTTCATGGAGCTTGAGCAAGGTATATCTATCCATTTAACTGAACATATATTTTTCGTAAGATGTATATCATTTCCAAAAAGCGAGACAAACATGTTAATGGAATGTACAATTGTTATGACATGTGTATATCTCTTGAGATATTGATATTTTTGTTCATTTTATATTTTTATTTCTCTCGACATAGAGCTTATGTATTGTCTTTCATTCATTTTTGGATCCTGTTGCTGATAAGGCATGCCTTCTTTTATCTTCCAGTTTAAAGAAACAGATTGACAATACATCTTCTATTTTTTTATATATAGCATCAAGTATTTGATTATTCATACTTATAGCTTAGGCTTGATGTTCCTTTTGAAATTATCGACAATTGAAATTAGAGAAAATTAAAAAAAATAGCCTAATCAATTAATTACTTTGTGGAAAATAGCCAAAAAAAATCAAATAAAAAAAATATTCATCAAAATCGCAGACGGATTAAGCCCATCTGTGATTTTAACATTCCATCTGCGAATGTACAAGTAGGGATGAGCAAGGAAACCGGCCCGAACTGGAACCGGCTCAGGAACCGAACTTGGTGGAAAATTGGACCGAACCGGACCGTCGGTTCTACCGGTTCTTGCCGTGTCATCAATGTTGGAACCGATCCTCGAGAAATAGCAACATACGGTTCCGATATTTGTCGGTTCTACCAGTTCTGGTTCCCGGTTCCAAAAATCCACAAGAATATCGTCTTGGTCCCGGCCCTACCGGTTCCATCGGGTTTTAGTTCCGGTGCCGATTCTGGCCGGTTCCCCGGTCCATATGCTCATCCCTACATACAAGTCGCTAAAGCACAAATATGTTTTAGTGACTTGTCTGTTCGCAGGTGGGTTTTTTAAGTTTTCTCATTTTCCCGTATAAATACCTACAACATCAGACTAAAATCGCAGATGAACTAAGTTCATCCGTGATTTCCTCTATCCACATGCGATTTTGCGTTTTTTTTTAATTTTTTAATTTTTTTGTATTTTGACTACGAAATTGATAGGGTTTGACTACGGAACAACCTTATTATATATAAAGTCTTGCAAAAAATTATTACTTTAGTTGTTATTTCTTTAGAAAATTTGTTTAAAACCTCTCTAATAAAATGAATGAATATTTGTTTTGCGTTGTAACCGGTGAGAGGTGGAACGTTGTAGAAACAAATCTTGAAGACTTATGTCCACAGGGAGGTATTTCTGAATTCGCTTTGATATTTTCCGAGTATATTAGTTATAGTGCTTTTGTATCTTTGGTGAGGATGAAAACCGGTTTGTTAGACAAATATAAAATTAGTCTTCGTTTCCATCATCCTGAATTGAATCATTATATAGCCATAGTTGAAGACATGGATGTTAGAATGTTGATCAACGTAATCAAATCGATTTGAGGAAGGGTTGTGAAAGTCTTTGTAGTGGCTGATGAAGGTGATGTGGTTACGGAGGGTGGTGAGAGGGGAAATGAGCCGGTTACTAACTTCTGCAATGATAAAAGGAGAAACAATCTAATATGCACTTTCATAACTCCTAGTTTCCCTCGGTTTCATAGTATTGCTGAAAATGTTAATGTGAGGTATCCACCTATTCACCATGTGGATCCTGAAATTACAAGTACGTTGGTGATGATGATGTTGGTACATATCTTTCATAACGTGTGTGGTTGTTATGTTGATGCTCTGTAAGAAGAAGTTAAAGTTGTGGATAGGGGTGGAGTAGATAATAGTAAAAAGAAAAAAGTTATGATTCAGAATGATGAAAATGTACATGGTTATGAGGATTTTGTTGATGTTGTTGATGTAGCTTTAGATATAACCGACTTAGAAAGCAATTATGATTGAGATGAGTTGGTGATGAACATAAAGCTAAGTTTCCCAATAACCTTTTTCACGGTATGCACCCTCTACCATCATGTCTAGTCAATGTTAATGAAGATATACCATCATAGATGGTAGACATCAATCATCAAAATATTGAATGGCTCCATATATTTATGAACCAAGACCATAAAAAACGGGTGACTGGAAAAAAAAATGTCTTCTAAAAGGATTTCAGATGAGGACAAGTGGATCAACCAAATCAAGGTATGAGGTTGTGTGTGTTGGGAAAAATTAATCTTGGTTACTAAGAGCAAAAGGAATTAAAAATTATGGCGGACTTTTCCAAGTGAATAAGTTTGTTGACGTACACAGATGTTCTTCAACAATCACTACTAGAAAACAGCCATTTAATGACATGCAAATAATGACACACACTGATAGAGGATACACATTTGTGTGTGCCTTAAAAATTAATTTCAATTTTCCAAAATTTGAAGGATAGAGGACACGCATTTTTGCGTGCCCTAAAATGAGTGTCCAACAAAACAAAATTAAAAAAATACAGAGGGCGTCTATTTTAAGTGTGTGTCATCTACAAATGTCGCTTTATATATATATATATATATATATATATATATATATATATATATATATATATATATATATATATATATATATATATATATATATATTTACCTAAATGCGTGTTTTCAAAGAGTGATCCTCTAAAATTCTAAAATCTTGAATAACCTGCTTCTGCACTCTCTCCTCTGGATCGCCCTTATCTCTTGTAAAATTGCACAGAGCCAATCTCTCCTTCCTCTTTCTCTCGTAAGAAGCATGAATTTGGCATGTGACCAGTTTCCACGAAGAAGACGATGACACAAAGGCCGCAGTCTTACATCTATCACAAAAATCGAAAGAACAATCCACACACACACAATTCCTCCAAACCCTAGCAAAGATCTCAAAAAAGATCGAAGAACATGGTCAATAAACGAGTACCGGATTGGCTCAATAATTCCATGTCGTCTGCTCCGACCACAACCACTCCTTCACCACCTAAATCTCAATCCCAATCGTCGCCATCTTGATCACCGTCGCGCGCCGATCGCATCGATACTTACCCTTCCAAACCTCCCTCCGTTATTTCCTCAGATTATTCCATGAACGAGCCACGTGAATATTTTCCGTCGCCTAGTGTAATTAGACCCGAATCCCCTTCTAAACCAACTCCAGCTCTGGCTCCAAGGATGGAAGTTAAGGATCCGTTGACCAGTAGTGATAGTAGTGGTAATGACGTTAGTTCTCCTGTTGAAGACGATTCTCGCCAAGTACAACTATCACAAGAGGTTAGAAATTGCTTACATATGCAGTTAGAATTTGGTTATTTAGGGTTATAAGTTGATCATCCTTGTTGATTCAATAAGGAACAGAAGATTGATTGAGTGTTATGGTAATCTAAATGTGATCATAGTGAAATTAAGAAGGAACAAGAGTAATTAGTAATGATAACAAACCAATATGTGACAACCCGAAACTTCAAACCCATGTAATTGATCTAGCACTAAAACTTGAGTTCATTGTCTTTTATTAAATCTTGTGGTTTCATTGAGTGCTCTAGACTTAGTATAATCTTAGATATGAGTCTTAGGGTGTTTAGTATCACAATATCGGGCCAAGCTCACTAAATAAGGTGTGTGCGGCCACATACCTGTGTGTGTGGCCACACACCTGTGTGTACGGCCACACACCCAACCGCAACTCTAACTCCTACTAGCAAATATGCTGATAATCTCCCTCTGTGTGACAAGTGAAAATATCACCACAACCCCGGCTTCTGCTGAGAACTATCTTGTACCAATTGTGGTAAGAAGGGGCACACGGTCTGATTCTGCAAAGCTCCGGCCTAATCGGCCAATCAATCATCTGGAGCAGGCGTTGGTCAAGCATGTTATAACTGTGGAGAGATTGGGCACTTTAAAATGAATTGCTCCAAGAAATCAACAGCTGATAATACCGGGAGGGTTCTAGCCATAGGACGGGAGGAAGCAGTCGCCGATCCCACTGTAGTCTCGGGTACGTTCCTTCTCAAGAACTCATATGCTAGTATTCTTTTCGATTCGGGTGCTGAAAGAAGCTTTGTTAGTCATTAGTTCAAACATAACCTAAAACATAATCCTCAACCTTTAACTGAAATGTTTACCGTCGAGATGGATCACGGTGAGAAAGAAAGCGCCAGCGAGGTGTTCATAGGTTGTACTCTTACCCTAAATGACCATTCATTTCCCATTGATATGATGTCAGTTTCCATAAAGAGCTTTGATGTCATCATTGGCATGGATTGATTGAGTCCCAATCATGCTGATATCCTTTGTTTCGAAAAATCCATCCATCTCAACCTTCCTTCGGATCAAACTCTCGTAATCTATGGCGATAAACTCAGTCCCAATCTTCGTATCATTTCCTGCATCAAAGCTCAAAAGCTCCTGTGAAAGGAGTGCGTTGCATTCTTAGCCCATGTAATCAACGAGAAACAGGAAGTTAAAGACCTCGCGAGCATCCCCGAAGTCTGTAACTTTCCTGATGTATTTCCTGAAGAGCTTGCAGGAATTCCTCCCGAGCATCAGGTCGAGTTCCGTATTGACCTAATTCCTGGAGCTACCCCTGTGGCAAAATCTTTGTATCGCTTAGCTCCAGCAGAAATGCAGGAGTTATCCAACCAACTCAATGAGTTGCTCAGTAAAGGATTCATTAGACCAAGTTCCTCGCCCTGGGGAGCTCCGATATTGTTCGTTAAGAAGAAAGATGGA
The DNA here is from genome assembly GCF_051521515.1 of Lactuca serriola. Classification (NCBI taxonomy): domain Eukaryota; kingdom Viridiplantae; phylum Streptophyta; class Magnoliopsida; order Asterales; family Asteraceae; genus Lactuca; species Lactuca serriola. The sequence continues at coordinate 115,441,740 of NC_136412.1, forward strand.
TCCTTTCGGATGTGTATCGACTACCGTGAGCTGAACAAGTTGACCGTCAAAAACTGATATCCTCTTCCGCGAATAGATGACCTCTTCGATCAACTCCAGGGAGCCAGTTAGTTCTCCAAGATAGACCTTCGATCAGGGTACCATCAGCTACGAGTTCATGAGAGTGATGTTTCCAAAACAGCTTTCAGAACTCGGTATGGACACTACGAATTCGTAGTGATGCCCTTCGGTCTAACCAACGCACAGGCAGTGTTCATGGACCTGATGAACCGGGTGTGTCGTCCTTATCTGGATAAGTTCGTCAGTGTATTTATTGATGACATACTTGTCTACTCCATAAGCGAAGAAGATCACAAACAACACTTGACACTAGTGTTGGAAACCCTTAGATCCGAGAAGTTGTACGCGAAATTTTCTAAGTGTGAGTTCTGGATTCGGAAGTTAACTTTCCTCGGTCACGTGGTAAGCGAGGAGGGTATTCATGTAGATCCTTCCAAGATTAAAGTGATAGAGAATTGGTCGGCACTGAAGACACCCACAGAAATCCGGCAATTCTTCGGTCTCGCCGGCTATTATTGGAGATTTATCCAGAATTTTTCCAGAATCGCCAAACCCTTGATCACTCTAACACAGAAAGGTGTACCCTTTTGTTGGAGTGATAAGCAACAAACTGCATTCCAGATGTTGAAGAAAGCCTTGTGCAGCGCGCCTGTTCTGTCCCTACCCGAAGGGACAGAGGACTTCGTTGTCTTCTGCAATGCGTCTAATCAAGGCTTAGGCTATGTGCTTATGCAAAAAGGAAAAGTAATTGCTTATGCCTCTAGACAGCTGAAAACACACGAGGTCAACTATACCACACATGACTTGGAATTAGGAGCCGTAGTCTTTGCATTGAAGATTTGGAGACATTATCTCTACGGAACCAAGTGTACGATCTTCACTGACCATAAGAGCCTGCAGGACATCTTTGATTAGAAAGACTTGAACATGAGGCAACGACGATGGGTAGAACTACTCAGTGATTATGAGTGTGAAATCCGTTACCATCCCGACAAGGCCAATGTGGTAGCAGATGCCCTTAGCCGAAAGGAGAGTTCAAGCCGAAAGGTGAAGACCCTGACGATGACCATCCATTCCAACTTATCCATGCAAATCCAAGAATCCCAGTTAGAAGCCCTCAAACTCGAGAATGTGTCAAACGAAGCTTTGAGAGGAATGGAAAAGAAACTTGAGATCAGAGGTGACGTAGTCTACTGCTTCATGGATCGAATCTGGATTCCAAAGTCCGGAAGATTCAAGGAGATTGTCATAGAGGAAGCGCACAAGACCAGATACTCTGTTCACCCGGGTTCAGACAAGATGTACCTGGATCTCAAGAAACAATACTGGTGGCCAAACATGAAAGCGGAGATAGCTACATTCGTGGGCAAGTGCCTGACTTGCGCCAAGGTGAAAGTCGAATACTAGAAACCCTCGGGTCTGCTCCAACAGCCCGAGATACCCGAATGGAAATGGGAGATGATTACCATGGATTTCATCACCAAGTTACCCAAGTGTCTGAGTGGGTACGACACCATTTGGGTAATTGTTGATCGTTTGACAAAGTCCGCTCACTTCATTCCGATCAAAGAATCATTCAAGATGGAAAGACTCGCGAGAATTTACATCCAAGAGGTAGTCCGATTGCATGGTGTACCTGCATCCATTATCTCTGATCGAGATAGCAGGTTTACCTCTAGATTTTGGCAGTCACTCCAAAAGGCTCTTGGAACCAAACTAGACATGAGCACGGCGTATCATCTTCAGACCGATGGACAAAGTGAGAGAACAATCCAAACTCTAGAGGACATGCCTAAGGCATGTGTCATTGATTTTGGAAAGTCGTGGGACACACATCTAACTTTGATCGAGTTCTCGTACAACAATAGTTACCACACCAGCATCAGGGTTGCCGCGTTTGAAGCCATATACGGTCGTAAGTGCAGATCCCCTCTATGTTGGGCCGAGTTGGGGGACACACAGCTAGCCAAGAGTCGAATCCCCGACAGTGCTCTCACTGGTCCTAAAATCATCCGCGAAACCACTAAGAAGATCATCCAAATCCGAGAACGATTGAAAGCTTCACGAGATCGCCAAAAGAGTTACGCTGATAACCGCCGGAAACCTCTAGAATTCCAGGTTGGAGACCGTGTCCTGTTAAAGGTCTCGCCCTGGAAAGGAACGGTACGCTTTGGAAAGCGTGGGAAACTTAACCCTAGGTACATTGGACCCTTCGAGATCCTCGCCAGGATCGGTCCGGTAGCCTATAAACTTTGTTTACCCCATGAGCTCAGTAACATCCATCCCGTCTTCCATGTTTCAAATCTCAAGAAGTGCCTATCCGATGAAACCCTAGTAATTCCTTTAGACGAGATCGAGATCAATGAAAACCTCAACTTCGTGGAAGAACCGATCGAAATCATGGATCGAGAAGTCAAACGTACAAAGCAAAGCCGCATCCCGTTAGTGAAGGTCCGTTGGAATGCCAACCGGGGACCAGAGTTCACTTGGGAGCGTGAAGACTCGATGAAACAGAAGTATCCGCATCTCTTTACAGATCCATGATTTGTATCTTAACTTGTATCTTAATTTTAAATTTCGGGATGAAATTCCCTATAACAGGGGGATAATGTGAAAACCCGAAACTTCTAACCCATGTAATTGATCTAACACTAAAACTTGAGTTCATTGTCTTTTATTAAATCTTGTGGTTTCATTGAGTGCTCTAGACTTAGTATAATCTTAGATATGAGTCTTAGAGTGTTTAGTATCACAATATTGGGCCAAGCTCACTAAATAAAGTGTGTGCGGCCACACACCTGTGTGTGTGGCCACACACCTGTGTGTACGGCCACACACCCAACCGCAAACACCCTCAACCTCACACCCAATTCAATTTATGGATGGATAACCCCCTTCATTCATTCATTTAGATGTTCTATTCCCTCTCTCTACTTTCTCTCTCTAAATCATCAACCAAGAACACTTGGAAGGCTTCATAATCGTGATCTACTTCATCTTCAAGCTACGTATAGTGGTAAACACTTAGATCCCAAGATTAAAACTCATTATGTTCATCATATTCATCATCCCATGAAGGTGTACGGCCGCACACCTTCATATGGGGGCAGCACACATTCAAAACTCCCAAGTATGAAGAGCATACACTTCAAAAATCAACATATGGACTCAAATGAGGAGTGTACGGCCGCACACTCCTGTGTACGGCCGCACGCACCCTCTGTACGGCCGCACACTGTTGTGTACTGCCTCACACACACACTCCTGGCCGCACTCCCCAGCCGCACACTCATTTTTAAGACCATACACCCACTCTAATACCCATATTTGGCCCTAAACTTGCATAAATCATTAAGTTTGGATCATAGGACACTTATTCTTAGTAATTCAAAGCCCTAAGGATGTTTTCCCATCATGTTTAGTCATGAAAAACCTTAGTTCTAACTCATTTATGTGTCATCACGTGAAAAATAGGGGCCATAGGAGTTCAAGGCATCCGTTGACACTCGATCTCTACATTAAGCGGTGAGTTCATACCCCTACTCTTTTTCACTGTTTTCACTGTTTTCAAGGGGAATACAAGCAGAGTACAAGGAATTACTAGTACTCAAAACTTGTTTTCAGGTGTGTGTTTCATATTTTATATGTTTTTAACACTGATTGTTACAACTGATGACCGTTTGAACATGCAGAACACGTAAACATATATTTGTGAAATGGATTTTAAACTGTTATGTTTTATATATATTTTACAAATGGTTTTCCACATTTTTATCAGTTAAAAGCATGACATTAGAACCTTTGAACATAAAACTCTATAAACTGTTTGTCCTCGTTAACACTCCATAGAGATAAGCGAGTGGAGGACTATCGTATTATTACTAGTAAATTTGTTAGTCCTTTATGATTGGAGAAACGTCCTCGGTGAACACTCCACAGAGATACGCGAGTGGAGGACTGCACCCGTAATCAGAATCTCTTGGATAGGGAGCGTGACTTGAGTGTATAGATCTATACGGGGCTGAGTACCTCACACGTGGCTGCTAGGTAAAGCCGAGCCGTAAAGGTTCAAGGGTGATGAAAGTCATAAGGTGATGTGGACTACTTATTGCCACGTCTAGTCTATCGTATGGTTATGGAACTCGCAATTAGGATAACAGAAATCTACTTAATGGTAATAATGAATAAAGTAATCAATTTACTTAGTAAATATTAGTTTTATATACGTGTTAAAACTAATACATTTCACAAGACAACTAGGTTTTCAGAATACATCTTTCACATTTGGTAACCAACATTCAGGAAAATATGGGATTTCTCCTGGGGAACGTTGTTCATAACCAGAAAAGTGTAACAAACCAGATAACATACATTAATAAGGGTAAACATGTTTTCAGTGTACAACTTTACATTACATTTTGGGAATCCATAACTAACCTTTTAAGAAAATATGGGATTTTCTTGGTATGTGTAACATTTTCAGAAACGGAAAGGAAACTTGTACATTTTTCCACAAAACAAAACCGCTTATGAACTCACCAGCATTATGTTGATTTTCAAACTGCTTGTATTCTCAAGTCCGTATTAGTCAGGTACCTAATGATTCCTTTTTGCAAAGATGGAGTGTGTTGAAGACTCGTCTTACTTTTATTCATATACACTATGTGTCACATCTGTACAACTTACTTTTGAAACAAATGTAAATTTTTCTATATGTAATGTAATGGTTGTTTTACTTTACTTACTATGTGCATTGGATTTGATACTCAACATGGAGTCAACCCCCGTAAATGTTTCCGCCTTCGGTTTTCGGGGTGTGACACAATATGTTCCTTGAGCTGTTAATTTTGATTCATCTGTTTACTTCTATGTAATGTAGCTGTCAAGGAAGATCATAAATATGGTAGAACTGAAAAGACTTGCTTCACTGGGCATTCTAGACGGTGCTGGTATTCGATCCACTGTTTGGAAGGTTTGGTTTCTTTCTGTTATAGATATTAAGGCATCATAGCATCATTTTCTTCATGATTTCTATCTTATTTAAGGAATAGGAAGGTTAATTTATAATATGTGCATGTTTTCAGTGGCTGTTATCATATCTTCCCAATGACAAGGGGCTTCGGGCATCTGAATTGGCCAAGAAAAGGTCTCAACACAAGCATTTTAAGGAAGATCTTTTGAATAATCCAGTAAGTTTTAGTTAAAATTACACTACTTGACGAACTTTTTGGTCATATATATATATATATATATATATATATATATATATATATATATATATATATATATATGAAACACTCATGATATCATTGTGGCTAGTCAGTCATCTTCTCAAAATGGTGAAAAGACAAAAGAGGGCAAGGGTTTACTCTCAAGGTCCGAGATATAGAGGATGAGCATCCTCTGAGTCTAAGGAAAACAAGTGTATGGAATCAACTCTTTCAGGTATAATATAATCTTCAACAACATACTTTTGATGAAATAATTTTTTTTCCTAATTCTTAACGTGAATCATCTGAGTTTGTTGTAATAAACAAAAAAACACACACAGATTAAGATATAGCAAGCTAAACAAAAGGGAAGATATAATTTTCTAATTGCAGCTATGATTTTCAATGACTTAATTCTATTCTCCTCAGCTTTTGTTACCTTTTGCTAACTATCTTATTGAATGCAGAAAAGGGCAAAGAAGGTATCCCACACTAGACCACCGAAGATTAATGTTGGAAAGCAATTACAAGATTGTAGAACTCTTGTTGATTATAAGGAAGCAATTTCTCCGGTTCAACAGAGGTTTGCCTTTCTACTTTCTTTCATCTCATCTTAATCTATTGGAATGTGTACTAAGTATGTTTGTGTTAAGAGTTTTCAACATTCTGCATTCACAACAGTAACAAATATTATAGTGTTTTCTTCAAAGGTTGTCTTTCTGAATCTCATTTTCCTCGCGTTGCCTTATCAAACCTTCATTTCAGTTGTTTTGATTCTAAAAAGGAATGTAATATGCAAAAATATGGTTATGTTCTTCCTTTGGATGTCATTGGGATCAATAGCAACTTTGTTGAAGCTGAAATGGAACATCACCTTATCACGATTCAATGACATTCATAGCTTTTTTGAGGTATCCCACACCAGACCACCGAATATTAATTTTTGTTGGAAAGCAATTACAAGATTGTAGAAGTCTTGTTGATTATAGGCAAGCAATTTCTCCGGTTCAACAGAGGTTTGCCTTTCCACTTTCTTTCATCTCATCTTAATCTATTGGAATGTGTACTAAGTATGTTTGTGTTAAGAGTTTTCAACATTCTGCATTCACAACAGTAACAAATATTACAGTGTTTTCTTCAAAGGTTGTCTTTCTGAATCTCATTTTCCTCGCGTTGCCTTATCAAACCCTCATTCTAGTTGTTTTGATTCTAAGAAGGAATGTAATATGTAGAAATATGGTTATGTTCTTCCTTTGGATGTCATTGGGATCAATATCAACTTTGTTGAAGCTGAAATGGAACATCACCTTATCACGATTCAGTGACATTCATAGATTTTTTGAGGTATGCGTTAAATATTAATTTATTTATTTTACCCTAAGCCAATTGTTTGTTCTGTATTAAAGTTTGATATTTTAGGGAAAACATCCTTTTCATAGTTGTACACTCAGACAAAGAAAAAATGTCCTACACTCACATTTCAGCCTTCAAAGTAAGTAAATTTCTTGCTTCATTTTTATGTTAGATGAATTTGATTGACTTTATTTATTTTTATTATTATATAGTAGATTATAAATAGGGAGCAAGTTAAGGTGGGTAGCAAGGTCAAAAAAGTCAAAGTAGGAGAGCATGTCAAGGTGGGTTATATGGTCGGGTGTTGCCATTCATGTGATCAATGTGGTGCTGATCGAGAACAATACTGCCTAATAATGGAACATCCACTGCTTTCTTGATGATGTTGGAGGTGGAATACCAGTGTCTTACATCCGATATGTCTTGTAGTAGACTAGTACTTTTTGATTAATGTTATGGAGTTCTTGTTAATTACATACTGACTATCATTTTGGTTATTGTTGGTGTTTGTGCTTGTTACGGCTACTCAATACAAGACTATGCTTTAGTATTCACACTTTGTTATATCTAGTGTTTCAGGATCCTCTGGTGATGCCATATACAAAAAATTGTGCCATGCCTGTGTTGGCCCCCTTGTCAATGTCCATCATGAAGAAGAACGTGTTTATTACTTCCCTCAAGGCCACATGGAATAGGTTTGTTATTCAATTTCCTTTCAAGAATTCATTTTCTACCTTTCATGTGTATCTTTTCTTTTTAATTCAAGACCACATGCAATGACACAAAATTTTGGTTATTCTTATAGCTTGAGGCTTCCATGCATAAACTATTAGACCAACAACTCCCATCATTTAACTTACCAACCAAAATACTATGTAAAGTGATGAATGTTCACTTTTGGGTAAGTTAGTGAGGGTAGTTTAGTCTTTTTCAGAGACTAATACTCATAATCCATTTGTGTATTTAAGTAATTTAGTTATGGATTCATTTTTTCAGGCTGAACCAGAAACAGATGAAGTTTATGCACAAATAACACTCTTGCCCGACACAAATGTTTATATATGGCCTGTAACTCGGTTTAGGTTGAACACAAAGCACATCGACAACAAAAACCTATAATTTCATTAAAATGTTAAATAAATTAAAACATAAATTGAGTTTTAAGTATTTTTAATTAAGTATATAATAGTATAATACTAACTTGATATATATCTTAATGAGAAATGAGAATGCAGTATTGTAATATTAAAATACCGTTGTCGACTTTGATTACTTCCATATTTAGGCTTTATCAAGTAAGAATATTAAATATTCAATATATATATATATATATATATATATATATATATATATATATATATATATATATATATATTTCAATTTTAACTTTTTTTTTCCAGGTTTTATATGAAAGGCTGTCATCAGCAAAATTCAATTCAACATCTGCTGAAACAAAGTGAAGAAGCTCCAACAAAGACACTTCCTCTCTAGATCTCTGTACAAGGTCATTTTTTTAAATTCTTTTTTTTTCACTTAAATAAAAATCTTAATTAAACAAAATATTTACAGATCTATGAGTGCCTCATATAACTTGCTTGACGGGTCAGCTGATAATGCAAAGTTTGAAGATGATTTTCATGTAATTTTAGGGAATCAATCTTATGTGTTATTCACTTTGGATAAATTAATTTATAAACTTGTCAAACAGGTAATATTACGTGTTATCCACTTTGGAAAAATCGATCTTACGCACATGTGCTTCTTCATGATGAAAACATCTACAGATTTCAATGTGTAGTTTTTTTCTTTACTTTATTATAAAATATTGGAAATAAGATAATTTTTTTATTTACAGTTGACCGGTCCCACGTCTCATTTGACTGTTCAATTTGATGGATGATGGAAATGAAAAGCCTGAAGTGGTTGATGTTTCTGTGATGCTATTGTGGATTCGGGAACATCCTTGCTTACTGGTCCAACTTTATGTATCTCATCACGTGAAGCTTCTGTTAGAAGTATTAATCTCAGAGATTTCAAGCTTTTCATATTTCTTGTATCTAATTAGTTTGTAAATTTCTGTTACAAATTCTATTGATTTGTTTTATCTTTCCATGGAACAATTATTTGTATGAAATTAAATTTTATGCAATGAGTTGTATTTTTTATATGATATTTTATTTTCTATTATGAGACATTAAATGCAAATTTAATTTGAAAATTAGTAAAATCTATAAATAATATTTTTTTTAAACATTTAAGATTACGATATGCAAAAATGTATGTCATCTTCATTTATGACATGACCTTTCTTGACAGGGGCTTTAATAATAGGCAATGCGAGTCATAAATATGCGTCGTAAGGTTACAAAACGAAAATGCATGTCGTCTTCCTTTATGACAGGGACTTCCTTGATACTCATTGCATGTCGTAAATGAGCGTTGTAAATGCGTGTCGTAAATAGACAACGCACAAAAGCGTGTCGTCTTTCGTTATGATAGGGCTTTCCTTGACACGTATTTGCATATCATCTGAGCTTTTTATGACACACATTGCATGTCGTAAAAATGTTTTTTTTCTTGTAGTAAGTTTTGCAACCGAATCATTTGACAAACAAACAAACAAACATCTTTTGGGTGAATATCTTACTGATGTTTTGGCTAAAGATTATAGTAGAGTATATCGAGGACAAGATACTATTCATGATATGAATGCTCAATTGAAAATCAGTATCTCATACCATCAGACTTGGCATGTGAAGCAATATGCATTGTTTTTGTTAAGGGGTACGAAACATGATTCTTTTACCAAACTTCCGACTTATTTCCACCATTTGATCAAACATAATCCTGACATGGTGACACATATTCATACAGATGGTGATGATCAGTTCGAGTTCTTGTAAGTCACACTTGGTTGCTTGGTTGGTATTACTATATTTTATTGTTATTATTTTTATTTAGGTGTACCTAACTATAATTAGTGTATTTGAATATATATATATATATATATATATATATATATATATATATATATATATATATATAATATATATATATATATATACACACACACACACACACACAATGTATTGTAGGTACGTGTGACAACAAGAAAATTTTGGAAGAAGCACGGTCTAAATTGTAACCGTGTACAAGTAAATTCACAACGTAACTTTGTTGCAATAAAAATTTGAAAAACAAAGGGGCATCATTTGTATAAGTAAATATATATATATATATATATATATATATATATATATATATATATATATATATATATATATATATATATATAAATATATAGACGGTTACCATTTTATGAAATTAATTACTTTCCTTCTTTATTCACGAGCGGATCCGTCAATTTTGCCTCTCGCGTTCACACGGTGTTGGATTGACAGTGTATCTGATCTATTGAACAGACAACCATATGAAGAAACGCAAACCCTTGTTCTTATGTCTCTATCTCACAACTCATTTTTCTCTAACCCTAAAATCTCTCCATCTCTCATCCAGCCACCACCAAATCGATAAACTCCGAAAAAAATGGGAATTTAAAGCAAAGAAAATACATCATGTCGAGTGATATTCCTCCTCTCGGTATGTAAGGTCGGGAATTTTTGTCAACAACGCTCAAGGTATATCATATTCTCACTCCTTTATATTCAGATGAAACTCAGTTGTGTTGTGTTTTATACGTATATGTGTGAGTCATCCTTTTGTCTATTTTGTATTCTTTGAACCCGAAATCGATTTTTTGAATCAATTTATTTTTTATTTTTTGTTTTTTCTTTTGTTGATTTGATGATTTTTAGGTCACTGTGAAAGAATCTAGCAAGAATCATCTCAGACGGAGAACTCACGAGGGAACCCAATGATGTTTTTGGTGCGTCTCAGGTTCTCACGTGTGATGAGCTTTTAGGTTTTGCACATCCATCCTTTAAATTTTTATTTGATCCCTAAATCTTTTTGCTTAGTAGTTTCACAACTAAATGTCTTCATCTCCATGTATATCGGGGTATTAAGCGTTAAAATATATGGGTTGTCTTTAGCTAATACAAGTGAATGCATCTTCATGATAGGGAAAGTTCAAAAGGGGGCAGAACATGTGATGGAACAGCCAAAAAACACAGAATGTGTTAAAAGCAGAGCAGACGATTTTAGGTGTAGTTGTAAGGAAGTTATAAGAGGTAGCATATTATATGGTATGTGGTGTCTCGGGGGTATGGTATTATGGTATATTTTTAAACTATTAAATATTTTATGAATAAATTACAAAAAAAGATTGATAAACTCATGTATGGATGTACATGCCTATAAAAGAAAATGAAGACAGTGAAAGAAAACAATACCCCCGAAAACCTCATAGTGGATGATAAAGATGTATGAGTTTTTTTAGCGTGGGTTTGATTGGATTTTTAGAATGATGGATGAATGAGTTTGAAAGAAAACAAATGCATGATGTTACACGATGTAAAACTGGTGAATTATTGTAGTACACTTGAGTTTGTAGTTTTGTATAATTGTTTTGTTGTAAATAACTATATTACTATGATTGCCTTTTAGGTTCTTTGAAGGATGTTACAATGGTAAACCAAGAGACGGAAATATTTGCAAGAACTTGTAAGTTTACATGTGACTACTTAGGAATCGGATAATTAGGCAGGTAAAAGTTAATTGAATTTTTGACATATATATGCCTTTGATGAACTTTGATTGATATATGTTTCCTTTTCAGAGCATGAAATGATATTGAAGCTTGGCTTGTTTGATTGTGTTTTGGAAGTGACATGAATATTCATCAGCAGAAAAAGAGCCCTTACAATTTGGCTACATTCTTTTGTGGATGGACATGAGGTTGCGGTGAGTATCTGATGCCTCAGGTCAAGCCAATGGTGGCAATCGAAGATCACCATGGGAGATGCATTCTTTTTAAGAGTATGAAATGACCTATATGTTATATGTTATCATCTGAAGGAAAAAGTATATTTTAGTTGGTAGATCCAGAGTAATGGCTAATCACTATGATCTATATATTAAACAAGAATTGGACTTCATATAGTATACCGCCTATTTGCATCCTAGATCTTGAATAGAATGTATTTTCGTTGAGTTTTTGTTATACATGTTTGTGACCTCATAATTGATATATCTCTTTCTCTCACGTATTTTCAAAATACATTCTTCTAGAATTTAAGGAGTCACAATTCCTTTAGTTTTACTAATTGTAAAATGAACTGGATGAAAATGATTGGGAAGGTGATAAAGGTTGTTTTGTTCGGACGGAAAAGTAAACGTTGGCATTTAAGTGAAAAATTAGATACTAATGTGAATGTCTTGGAAAGGGTATAAGGCATGATTGACAAGAGCTTGGTGTGTGGAAAGTGAAACTTAAACAAAATCAAATTGCCATTTTAATGAAAGTTAGATAATGTCTTCGAAACAGGATACAACCATTTCCTCAACTATTTAAACATCAACTTCAATGAGAGGAAAATAAGGTTTTTCTTCACCTACTAAAATGTTTTACATAAAAACAATTTATTATATTTTGTGTCCTCCGTTTTAGGTATGCATAAAAATCATTTGTTATAAATAAATGAAAGTTACATAAATAAATATTGGAAACGTCAAAAACCCAATATAACAGTTATTCGTACTACATGTTTATTATATTGAGCAAATTTTTATTATTTATTTATTTATTTTTGGGTTTTCTTTATATAATAAATTTCTTTTGTGGATTTTGATGGAAATTTTAAGGACTACATGTTGTTTATTATATTGAGCAAATTTTTATTATTTATTTATTTATTTTTGGGTTTTCTTTATATAATAAATTTCTTTTGTGGATTTTGATGGCAGTTTTAAGGGTACACGAATAAATAAGTAAAAACACAAACGTATTTTTTAGGATCTCAGTTTTGAAATAAGAACCAAAAGTCAATATGAAACCTTGAAAGTATGATCAAAATTGAAAATTCAGGGGTCCAAATTCGATACAGAGCTTTCAATATAAGCCAAAACCGAAAAAAGTTTAAATTCTATATTGAAATCATTAAAATCAGAAAGCATATTTGAACATTTTTGTTGTTAACTCTTTATTTATTGTGTGTCATTAGAACATGAACTGTTGAATCATGACCAATATTCATTTCATTAGAAATCAAATTAAGCCCAACATCCATCTCTTGAGAACCCACATCAGACTTGGTGGAATTAAAAATTTGGCCTGACAGCGCAACATGCAAAATATCTTGAGTGTTTTGTTTAGTTTCAATGCATGTTAGAATTTTGTTTGTTGGATGCGGAGTAAGAACAATATGATACATTTAGGGAACAAAATAACCATTAATATTATCAATTATAATTTTTATAGGTTATATAGTAAATAACAATATGAAAATGACACAACCTAAAATACCCTTAAAAATAACCGACATGAACCTTATAGCCCATTAAAATTTCAAAACCAATTTCCCACGTGGCTTCCACCATCTGTAAACATACGACTGCAACATTCAAGAAGTTTGTGTTAATTAAAAGTCTAATATGCAATCTATGGTTATACTTCTACATGAAAAATGAAAATACGATGCTATAACATAAACAATTAAAAACTATAACTGTATCTATGTAACCATGTGTGTAACAACGTATTTGTGTGTGTAACGTTGTAAGTGAGTATGATTGCAAATGAAATTGCTAACGTCATTAATGATTTATTTTTACTACATGGTTTTTGTTTTTAATTTGACAAAATTACATAAATGGTCTTCATGGTTGACAAAATCGACCAATTATGGTCCATATGACGAATTCATAACATAGATGGTCCTTGTGGTTTTAAAATATTGCAAAGATGGTCCTTAACCTAAAATACCCTTAAAAATAACCGGCTTGAAATAGCCCATTAAAATTTTAAAACCAATTTCCCACGTTGCTTCCACCATTTGTAAACATATGACTGCAACATTCAAGAATTTTGTGTTAATTAAAAGTCTAATATGCAATCGATGGTTATATTTCTACATGAAAAATGAAAATATGATGCTATAACATAAAACAATTAAAAACTATAACTGTATCTATGTAACCATGTGTGTGACAACATATTTGTGTGTGTAACCTTGTAAGTGAGTATGGTTACAAATGAAATTGCCAACATCATTAAGGATTTAGTTTTACTACATGGTTTTTATTTTTAATTTGACAAAGTTACATAAATGGTCCTCATGGTTGAGTAAATTGACCAATTATGGTCCATATGACGAATTAATAACATAGATAGCCTTTGTGGTTTTAAAATATTGCAAAGATGGTCCTTTTGACTAACGGTGTTAACTTTTTCAGTTAAGTCCTATGTGAAATGACATACTTGCTACATACGGACCATTTATATAATTTGTTCTTGCCAAACCATTAATGCAATTTTCTCTATTATTTATTATTGTTGTTATTTAATTTAATTATATATTTAAGGATTTAGATTTTTTTTAAGATTTGCTTAAATATATTGTTTCATGTTATATATCTTTACTATATTATTAAAAATATTTGATATTTCTTGAATTTTAAGAGGTATAAATTTATAAACACAATGTACAACCTGCTGAAACATATGGTTACCATTTTATCAAATTAATTACTTTCCTTCTTTATTCGCGACCGCATCCGTTAATTTTGCCTCTCACGTTCACACGGTGTTGGATTGAAAGTGTGTTTGATCCAATGAACACACAACCATATGAAGAAATCCAAACCATCATTCCTATCTCTCTATCTCACAACTCATTTTTCTCTAACCGTAAAATCTTTCCATCTCTCATCCCGCCACCACCAAACCGATAAACTCCAAAAAAAAAGGGCGTTTGAAGCAAAGAAAATACATTATGTCGAGTGATATTCCTCCTCTCGGTGAAGAACACGCCAAAAGTATGTAAGATCTGGAATTTTTGTCAACAACACTCAAGGTATATCGTATTCTCACTCCTTTTGTAACAACCTGTTATTTCATGTCAATGTAATGACTAAAAGTCAAGTCTTGTAACCTCTTTGTAAAGTAATAAGAATATCATCAAAAATGAAATGTTCAAAAAGCTATGGTTGGTACACTATGTGGTAGATATCGTGATAAGGTTTCCAAAAATATAAATAACGCTAAAATCCGAGTTATAACGAAGGAGTTATGACCAATCAAAGATTCTTAACGCTATCGGTAAAGCGCTGTTAAGCTTAAAACGAGAAATTTCAATAAAATAATTTTTGGTCTTAGGCATCTAAATGAAAGTTGTAAATATCTTTAAACCGCGAGCATGCATAAAAAGAACGCCCCAATCTGACTTTGTATCAGGAAGTTATGATTTTTCGAAGTTTCTGACCTAGCAGTAGACAGCTAAAAACTCGAAATACAGATCGAGCGGTCTTTAGCCGACACAACCTAAACGAAAGTTGAAGACCTCGACAATAGGAGTACAATAGTAAAAAGTCTGACGAAAATGGACATTAGATGAAGGAGTTACGAAATTTAAATGGACTTTTCCAGGCCCGGCCTGTTAAAAATAATATAATAAAAATAAAGTCAAAATTAGCCGTCAGATTCTAAAAGAGAGTTGTAGAGCCTTTTCACACCTACACATGCATATAAAGAACGTCGAAATCGGAGCTCGTACGTAAAAGTTACGGATTTTACAGGTTTGGGACACAAAATCCGAGGCTGACTCAGCCTCACGACGTGAGGGGACCATGCTCACGATGTGAGCTCGTGATTGATGGATTCCAGTGTGTCAGCCACGTGAACTCGTCGAAGAGGATCATGCTGACTAAGCCTCACGACGCGAGACCCCAAATCAGCCCTTATAAATAGAAGCTTAAGGGTGTCGGGTTTGGTGCTCATTTCTTTCCTTCTAAGTGTTGTTACTCTGCGTGATTACCTCGATAAGCCTTCCTGAAGCCCCGGTTTTTCATACTCGAGTTCTGAAAGAAGTTCCACACTCCCGAGATCCCCGAGGATCCCGAGATTTCAACTCTCTCTAGTCGAAGTTCTGCTCGATTCTTCTCTCGACTACTTCAAAACAACCACTTCAATCAAGTGAGTTAATACCCCTTTTATACACCTTTAAATATTTTATAATGTACTTTTAATACATTTTGGGGGAGAATACAAGTAAACACCCGGTTAATCCCGAGTGAAAACGTGAAAACTCTTGTTATACCTTGTATGCACTAGATTTGTACAAAATGCATAGTATTCAGGGTAGCCATCCTTGTTAAGCCATTTTATGCATTCAAAGAACTTATGATTTATGCTTTGTCAAACATTGTGAAAGAGGATAAACACTGCATACAAAACTATCACTTTAATACAGACTTAGTTGAGAATCCGTGAGACGATTACATCTTCAATGCTACCTTTTTGTTAAAAGGTACTACCTAAAGTCATGTCTATTATAACCAGAGTCTCCCATTTGGAGAGCGTGTCAAATGTGTATAGATCTATACGGGAAGTCATGATCCCGCACCCTGACTGTTAGCTATAGTCCTTTGGGTGACAGTTCGTCATAAATGTTTCGACGCCTAAAGACCATCACCACAGGCATTTTATGTTTAGTATGGTTATAAAACTCACCGGATAGACAATTATTATGGTATTCTGATTTTATGAATGAATAGCTATTAAAACTATCCTTCATCTAACAAGTGCGATCTTCTTATAGCTTTATTATATAAAACTATGCCTCAACCTTTAAACATGTCAGTTGCTTGCGATTTTCGGTCTTGGACATTAGAGACTGCCTGTTACTTTAGGAAAATAAGGGATTTTCCTGTATCTAAAAAAATCAACTAATAGGAAAATAATTGATTTTCCTGGTGCAACTATTTACAATTCACACCACGAACATTCATATGCATTTCATACTTTTATAAGAAAATAAGGGATTTTCTTGGAAAACACACGATCGTTGGAATGACATACGTTTTCTCAAAACCGGTTATGAACTCACCAACTTAATTGTTAACACTTTTTCTTTGAAATAACTTGTATTCTTAGGAAACCGCTAAGTAGGTTTGGAAACCAACTTTTGGCGATTAACGCTCCGACGTTAATTACTGCTTTTGAAAGATGTTTATGTATTTATCTTTTGAGCGTGTAACAAATACGATTATGTAAACATTTTGACACCTTTATATATATATATATATATATATATATATATATATATATATATATATATATATATGGTGGTGCGTACTTTCCTTACTATGAACTGTTATGATATTGAATAAGACGTCCTCCACCCCCGAACGTTTCCGTCGTTCTGATTTGGGCGTGTGACACCTTTATCTTCAGATGAAACTCAATTATGTTGTGTTGTGTATGTATCTGTGTGAGTCATCCTTTTGTCTATTTTGTATTCTTTGAACCCTAAATTGATTTTTTGAATCAATTTATTTTTTAGTTTTCATATTCTGTTTTGTTGATTTGATTATTTGTAGGTTACTATGAAAGAATCTAGAAAGAATCATCTCAGACGGAGAACTCACGAGGGAACCCCGTGATGTTTTTGGTGCGTCTCGGGTTCTCACATGTGATGAGCTTTTAGGTTTTGTACATCCATCCTTCTAATTTGTATTTGATTCCTAAATCTTTTTGCTTAGTAGTTTCACAACTTAAATGTCTTCATCTCCATGTATTTTGGGGTATTAAGCGTTAAAATATATGGGTTGTCTTTAGCTAGAACAAGTGAATGTATCTTCGATAAGGAAAGTTCAAAAGGGGGCAAAACATGTGATGGAACAGCCAAAAAAACATAGAATGTGTTAAAAGCAGAGCAAACAATTTTAGGTGTAGTTGTAAGGAAGTTATAAGAGGTAGCATATTATATGGTATGTGGTGTCTCGGGGGTAAGGTTGTGACAACCCGAAATTTCTTTCTTGTATAGTCAAACAAATGCAATCAAAGTCAGACTTGTTTATGCTATCTTTTAGCACTGTTTAGAGTCTGTTTGGGCGTTTTTAATCATATGGCATTCAAGAGTCAAATGTTAGGAAGTATCTTCTAGGGTTAATGTGCAACAATCAAGCCTTAAACCCCATTATGAGGTGTTTACGGCCAAACTTCATGAGTTTTGGCCGTAAACTCATCCATGGCCGTGAACTCATGCTATATGCATGAGTTTACATCATTTTTCATCATTTCTCTCCTTTCAAGTTCAAGAACTCCCATTCTCTCTCAAGTATCATCAAGTTCTTCATCTTAATCTTCCAAAAATGTAAGAAATTCTTCCTTTGATTTGTTATTACATCTAATTAACTAGTACAACCCTTTTATTTCATCCATGAAATCATTCCATTTTGATAGATCTTTAAGTGTTCTTCATTTCACCAAGAACACATACTAGTGTTTTTGGACCTTAAGTACCCTAACAAGCTTCTTATAAATAAGTACACTACCCTTAGCTTGTTATACACTTAAATCACTTGTTAAATGACTAGAAAACATCATGAAACTCAAGAACATAAGGTGTTTACGGCCAAGGCAATCACCATAGGCCGTAACCCTAAATTATGATGCATTTTTGCCACCACCCCTTCCTAAGGCATAAACTTGAACCTAGAACACTTCCTAATGACTTGTAAGACCTTGAAACATAATTTGGTACAAAATAACATGAGTTTACGGTCGTAAACTCATAGGAACGTAAACCCCTTGGCCGTAAACTCATGTGATACATCCATGTTGGCCATAAACTCCTTTGTGAGGCCATACTTCCCTTAGATGCAACCCTTGGTACTTCTAGCACTTGAATCAAAGTGTTTTCCATGTCCTAGGGTGTCCGTAATTGCTTAATTAGTTGTTAAATCAGTAATTAGGTACATATATGTGTCATTATATGTTAAATAGGATCCGTGTGTGCTTAAGTCTTCACTTGACACTTAGCATCCTATCCACCACTTTCATCCAAACCACTCACTACAGGTGCGTTCATACCACTTAATATACCTTTTAAATGATTTTAAATGTTTTTATGGTGGGGGGGAATACAAGTTGAAAGATTGATGTTATTATATCAATCATATGTGATTAATAACTACCAAACAATGCATTTGCTATACTTTTAGCTGTTTTATCAATCAAACTACTTCAAAATGATTATCAAACTCTTTTACATGTTAAAATCTCTATCAAACTTGTTCTTGCATGACAAACCTTTTCCTTTAACTCTTTTACACTTATATATTGTCCAAACCTTGTCTAATGCATATATAGTTATATAATTAAGGTTTGAAGGACTTAGGACTGATAACACACTTTTTTTCATGTTCCTTGTTTGGTTGTGGACTTAGAGTACCATGTTGTTTGTCCGAGTGTCATTTGATCCTTAGTTATATATTATGTATATATGTATAGACATAAAAGCTTTTATCTCAGTTCAATACACTCAGTTATACAAACAACTTTACTAGTAAACTATAATAGGTATAGTTTAGGAAGAGACTACTCATTACCTCTAGTACAATGAAACATACAAAGAGTCAGTTTATACATGAGTCAATACATACTATTATGAGAAACTAAGAGAGCATACTATTATGAAAAACTAAGAGAACGTACTATTATGAGAAGCTAAGAGAACATGCTATTATGAGAAACTAAGAGAACATACGATAATGAGAAACAATACATACTATACACTATACAAGAGAACATACTATGATGAGAAACAAAGAGAACATACTACATACTAGATAGAGAGAACATACTATACTCTAGTACATATATTACATATAAAAGTATACAATAACCTAAATGTGAACCATTGTTCGGGGCATGGCATCACTCCCATGGCTCGATTTGTATCCAGATTCTCCTGAAGGGAGAGCGTGAATTTGTGTATAGATCTATACTGGACTGACTATCCTACACCTTGTTGTTTGCTACAGTGGGACTTGCAAGTCTACGGGTGCCAAATGCCATTTCTTCCGACGCCTTTCATCTTCGTGTTATTAGTCGATAGTATGGTGCAATCATTTCACATTACACTTTAATTAACGGTCGGATTAAGGTAGCTAGTACAACAATAGTTACTATAATACAACATTACAGTACTTTATTATTTCTCCATTGCATTCACATTGTGATCTTCTCACATAAAGGGTAATGTAAAAACTATATTTTTGGTTAATTGTAGTCATACTTGGGAAAATACACACTCTTACAAGAAACAAACATACATAACATTTGATGCCTTGGTATAAGGCTACGTTTAGTAGAAAATATAGGATTTTCTAGGAGATACAAAGATTTACTACAAACATTTACAAACGTTTTCATACAAAAAATGACACTAAAATGCTTATGAACTCACCAACTTTAAAGCTGATCAACTCTTTCAAAATAACTTGTATTCTCAGGTCATCAGTAGACAGATACTGATGCTAGGTTTTGAGAAGATGGAGCTCGTTCAAGACTCATCTTTTATTTAGATTTACATTTTTGGTGTCTTATAAACTTCACATAACACACTTGTATTGAATTATATTATTAATGCAATGGATAATGTTGTTTCTTGTTTACTACTATGCTTTTGTTGTGATAATGTACATGACGTCCTCCACCCCGAATGTTTCCACCGTTCCGGTTTACGGATGTGACAAAGGTATTATGGTATATTTTTAAACTATTAAATATTTTATGAATACATTACAAAAAAGCTTGATAAACTCATGTATGGATGTACATGCCTATAGAAGAAAATGAAGACAGTGAAAGAAAACAATACCCGCTGAAAAGCTCATAGTGGAAGATAAAGATATATGTGTTTTTTAAGCATGGGTTTGATTGGATTTTTAGAATGATGGATGAATGAGTATGAAAGAAAACAAATGCATGTTGTTACATGATGTAAAACTGGTGAATTATTGTAGTACACTTGGGTTTGCAGTTTTGTATAATTGTTTTGTTGTAAATAAGTACATTAAAATGATTGCCTTTTAGATTCTTTGAAGGATGCTACAATGGCAAACCAAGAGACAGAACGATTTGCTAGAACTTGTAAGTTTACATGTGACTACTCAGGAATCGGATAATTCGGCATGTAAAAATTAATTGAATTTTTGACATATTTATGCCTTTGATGAACTTTGATTGAGTTATGTTTCCTTTTCATAGTAGGAAATGATATTGAAGCTTGGCTTGTTTGATTGTGGTTTGGAAGTGACATGAATATTCATCAGCAGAAAAGAGCCCCTACGATTTGGCTACATTCTTTTGTGGATGGACATGAGGTTCCAGTCAGTATCCGATGCCTCATGTCAAGCCAATGGTGGCGATCGAAGATCACCATGGGAGATGCATTCTTTTTTAGAGCATGAAATGACCTATATGTTATATGTTATGATCTGAAGGAAAAAAAAGTGTATTTTAGTTGGTAGATCCAAAATAATAGCTAATCACTATGATCTATATATTAAAAGAGAATTGAACTTCATATAATATACCGCCTCTTTGCATCCTTGATCTTGAATATAATGTATGTTCGTTGAGTTTTTGTTATACATGTTTATCCACTCATAATTCATATATCTCTTTCTCTCACGTATTTTCAAAATACATTCTTCTAGAATTTAAGGAGTCACAATTCCTTTAGTTTTACTAATTGTAAAATGAACTAGATGAAAATGATTGGGAAGGTGATAAAGGTTGTTTTGTTCGGACGGAAAAGTAAACGTTGGCATTTAAGTGAAAAATTAGATACTAATGTGAATGTCTTGGAAAGGGTATAAGGCATGATTGACAAGAGCTTGGTGTGTGGAAAGTGAAACTTAAACAAAATCAAATTGCCATTTTAATGAAAGTTAGATAATGTCTTCGAAACAGGATACAACCATTTCCTCAACTATTTAAACATCAACTTCAATGAGAGGAAAATAAGGTTTTTCTTCACCTACTAAAATGTTTTACATAAAAACAATTTATTATATTTTGTGTCCTCCGTTTTAGGTATGCATAAAAATCATTTGTTATAAATAAATGAAAGTTACATAAATAAATATTGGAAACGTCAAAAACCCAATATAACAGTTATTCTTACTACATGTTGTTTATTATATTGAGCAAATTTTTATTATTTATTTATTTATTTTTGGGTTTTCTTTATATAATAAATTTCTTTTGTGGATTTTGATGGCAATTTTAAGGACTACATGTTGTTTATTATATTGAGCAAATTTTTATTATTTATTTATTTATTTTTGGGTTTTCTTTATATAATAAATTTCTTTTGTGGATTTTGATGGCAGTTTTAAGGGTACACGAATAAATAAGTAAAAACACAAACGTATTTTTTAGGATCTCAGTTTTGAAATAAGAACCAAAAGTCAATATGAAACCTTGAAAGTATGATCAAAATTGAAAATTCAGGGGTCCAAATTCGATACAGAGCTTTCAATATAAGCCAAAACCGAAAAAAGTTTAAATTCTATATTGAAATCATTAAAATCAGAAAGCATATTTGAACATTTTTGTTGTTAACTCTTTATTTATTGTGTGTCATTAGAACATGAACTGTTGAATCATGATCAATATTCATTTCATTAGAAGTCAAATTAAGCCCAACATCCATCTCTTGAGGACCCACATCAGACCTGGTGGAATTAAAAATTTGGCCTGACAGCGCAACATGCAAAATATCTTGAGTGTTTTGTTTAGTTTCAATGCATGTTAGAATTTTGTTTGTTGGATGCGGAGTAAGAACAATATGATACATTTAGGGAACAAAATAACCATTAATATTAGCAATTATAATTTTTATAAGTTATATAGTAAATAACAATATGAAAATGACACAACCTAAAATACCCTTAAAAATAACCGACTTGAAACTTATAGCCCATTAAAATTTCAAAACCAATTTCCCACGTGGCTTCCACCATCTGTAAACATACGACTGCAACATTCAAGAAGTTTGTGTTAATTAAAAGTCTAATATGCAATCAATGGTTATACTTCTACATGAAAAATGAAAATACGATGCTATAACATAAACAATTAAAAACTATAACTGTATCTATGTAACCATGTGTGTGACAACGTATTTGTGTGTGTAACGTTGTAAGTGAGTATGATTGCAAATGAAATTGCTAACGTCATTAATGATTTAGTTTTACTACATGGTTTTTGTTTTTAATTTGACAAAATTACATAAATGGTCTTCATGGTTGACAAAATCGACCAATTATGGTCCATATGACGAATTCATAACATAGATGGTCCTTGTGGTTTTAAAATATTGCAAAGATGGTCCTTAACCTAAAATACCCTTAAAAATAACCGGCTTGAAATAGCCCATTAAAATTTTAAAACCAATTTCCCACGTTGCTTCCACCATTTGTAAACATATGACTGCAACATTCAAGAATTTTGTGTTAATTAAAAGTCTAATATGCAATCGATGGTTATATTTCTACATGAAAAATGAAAATATGATGCTATAACATAAAACAATTAAAAACTATAACTGTATCTATGTAACCATGTGTGTGACAACATATTTGTGTGTGTAACCTTGTAAGTGAGTATGGTTACAAACGAAATTGCCAACGTCATTAAAAATTTAGTTTTACTACATGGTTTTTATTTTTAATTTGACAAAATTACATAAATGGTCCTCATGGTTGAGTAAATTGACCAATTATGGTCCATATGACGAATTAATAACATAGATAGCCTTTGTGGTTTTAAAATATTGCAAAGATGGTCCTTTTGACTAACGGTGTTAACTTTTTCAGTTAAGTCCTATGTGAAATGACATACTTGCTACATACGGACCATTTATATAATTTGTTCTTGCCAAACCATTAATGCAATTTTCTCTATTATTTATTATTGTTGTTATTTAATTTAATTATATATTTAAGGATTTAGATTTTTTTTAAGATTTGCTTAAATATATTGTTTCATGTTATATATCTTTACTATATTATTAAAAATATTTGATATTTCTTGAATTTTAAGAGGTATAAATTTATAAACACAATGTACAACCTGCTGAAACATATGGTTACCATTTTATCAAATTAATTACTTTCCTTCTTTATTCGCGACCGCATCCGTTAATTTTGCCTCTCACGTTCACACGGTGTTGGATTGAAAGTGTGTTTGATCCAATGAACACACAACCATATGAAGAAATCCAAACCATCATTCCTATCTCTCTATCTCACAACTCATTTTTCTCTAACCGAAAAATCTTTCCATCTCTCATCCCGCCACCACCAAACCGATAAACTCCAAAAAAAAGGGCGTTTGAAGCAAATAAAATACATTATGTCGAGTGATATTCCTCCTCTCGGTGAAGAACACGCCAAAAGTATGTAAGATCTGGAATTTTTGTCAACAACACTCAAGGTATATCGTATTCTCACTCCTTTTGTAACAACCTGTTATTTCATGTCAATGTAATGACTAAAAGTCAAGTCTTGTAACCTCTTTGTAAAGTAATAAGAATATCATCAAAAATGAAATGTTCAAAAAGCTATGGTTGGTACACTATGTGGTAGATATCGTGATAAGGTTTCCAAAAATATAAATAACGCTAAAATCCGAGTTATAACGAAGGAGTTATGACCAATCAAAGATTCTTAACGCTATCGGTAAAGCGCTGTTAAGCTTAAAACGAGAAATTTCAATAAAATAATTTTTGGTCTTAGGCATCTAAATGAAAGTTGTAAATATCTTTAAACCGCGAGCATGCATAAAAAGAACGCCCCAATCTGACTTTGTATCAGGAAGTTATGATTTTTCGAAGTTTCTGACCTAGCAGTAGACAGCTAAAAACTCGAAATACAGATCGAGCGGTCTTTAGCCGACACAACCTAAACGAAAGTTGAAGACCTCGACAATAGGAGTACAATAGTAAAAAGTCTGACGAAAATGGACATTAGATGAAGGAGTTACGAAATTTAAATGGACTTTTCCAGGCCCGGCCTGTTAAAAATAATATAATAAAAATAAAGTCAAAATTAGCCGTCAGATTCTAAAAGAGAGTTGTAGAGCCTTTTCACACCTACACATGCATATAAAGAACGTCGAAATCGGAGCTCGTACGTAAAAGTTACGGATTTTACAGGTTCGGGACACAAAATCCGAGGCTGACTCAGCCTCACGACGTGAGGGGACCATGCTCACGATGTGAGCTCGTGATTGATGGATTCCAGTGTGTCAGCCACGTGAACTCGTCGAAGAGGATCATGCTGACTAAGCCTCACGACGCGAGACCCCAAATCAGCCCTTATAAATAGAAGCTTAAGGGTGTCGGGTTTGGTGCTCATTTCTTTCCTTCTAAGTGTTGTTACTCTGCGTGATTACCTCGATAAGCCTTCCTGAAGCCCCGGTTTTTCATACTCGAGTTCTGAAAGAAGTTCCACACTCCCGAGATCCCCGAGGATCCCGAGATTTCAACTCTCTCTAGTCGAAGTTCTGCTCGATTCTTCTCTCGACTACTTCAAAACAACCACTTCAATCAAGTGAGTTAATACCCCTTTTATACACCTTTAAATATTTTATAATGTACTTTTAATACATTTTGGGGGAGAATACAAGTAAACACCCGGTTAATCCCGAGTGAAAACGTGAAAACTCTTGTTATACCTTGTATGCACTAGATTTGTACAAAATGCATAGTATTCAGGGTAGCCATCCTTGTTAAGCCATTTTATGCATTCAAAGAACTTATGATTTATGCTTTGTCAAACATTGTGAAAGAGGATAAACACTGCATACAAAACTATCACTTTAATACAGACTTAGTTGAGAATCCGTGAGACGATTACATCTTCAATGCTACCTTTTTGTTAAAAGGTACTACCTAAAGTCATGTCTATTATAACCAGAGTCTCCCATTTGGAGAGCGTGTCAAATGTGTATAGATCTATACGGGAAGTCATGATCCCGCACCCTGACTGTTAGCTATAGTCCTTTGGGTGACAGTTCGTCATAAATGTTTCGACGCCTAAAGACCATCACCACAGGCATTTTATGTTTAGTATGGTTATAAAACTCACCGGATAGACAATTATTATGGTATTCTGATTTTATGAATGAATAGCTATTAAAACTATCCTTCATCTAACAAGTGCGATCTTCTTATAGCTTTATTATATAAAACTATGCCTCAACCTTTAAACATGTCAGTTGCTTGCGATTTTCGGTCTTGGACATTAGAGACTGCCTGTTACTTTAGGAAAATAAGGGATTTTCCTGTATCTAAAAAAATCAACTAATAGGAAAATAATTGATTTTCCTGGTGCAACTATTTACAATTCACACCACGAACATTCATATGCATTTCATACTTTTATAAGAAAATAAGGGATTTTCTTGGAAAACACACGATCGTTGGAATGACATACGTTTTCTCAAAACCGGTTATGAACTCACCAACTTAATTGTTGACACTTTTTCTTTGAAATAACTTGTATTCTTAGGAAACCGCTAAGTAGGTTTGGAAACCAACTTTTGGCGATTAACGCTCCGACGTTAATTACTGCTTTTGAAAGATGTTTATGTATTTATCTTTTGAGCGTGTAACAAATACGATTATGTAAACATTTTGACACCTTTATATATATATATATATATATATATATATATATATATATATATATGGTGGTGTGTACTTTCCTTACTATGAACTGTTATGATATTGAATAAGACGTCCTCCACCCCCGAACGTTTCCGCCGTTCTGATTTGGGCGTGTGACACCTTTATCTTCAGATGAAACTCAATTGTGTTGTGTTGTGTATGTATTTGTGTGAGTCATCCTTTTGTCTATTTTGTATTCTTTGAACCCTAAATTGATTTTTTGAATCAATTTATTTTTTAGTTTTCATATTCTGTTTTGTTGATTTGATTATTTGTAGGTTACTATGAAAGAATCTAGAAAGAATCATCTCAGACGGAGAACTCACGAGGGAACCCCGTGATGTTTTTGGTGCGTCTCGGGTTCTCACATGTGATGAGCTTTTAGGTTTTGTACATCCATCCTTCTAATTTGTATTTGATTCCTAAATCTTTTTGCTTAGTAGTTTCACAACTTAAATGTCTTCATCTCCATGTATTTTGGGGTATTAAGCGTTAAAATATATGGGTTGTCTTTAGCTAGAACAAGTGAATGTATCTTCGATAAGGAAAGTTCAAAAGGGGGCAAAACATGTGATGGAACAGCCAAAAAAACATAGAATGTGTTAAAAGCAGAGCAAACAATTTTAGGTGTAGTTGTAAGGAAGTTATAAGAGGTAGCATATTATATGGTATGTGGTGTCTCGGGGGTAAGGTTGTGACAACCCGAAATTTCTATCTTGTATAGTCAAACAAATGCAATCAAAGTCAGACTTGTTTATGCTATCTTTTAGCACTGTTTAGAGTCTGTTTGGGCGTTTTTAATCATATGGCATTCAAGAGTCAAATGTTAGGAAGTATCTTCTAGGGTTAATGTGCAACAATCAAGCCTTAAACCCCATTATGAGGTGTTTACGGCCAAACTTCATGAGTTTGGGCCGTAAACTCATCCATGGCCGTGAATTCATGCTATATGCATGAGTTTACATCATTTTTCATCATTTCTCTCCTTTCAAGTTCAAGAACTCCCATTCTCTCTCAAGTATCATCAAGTTCTTCATCTTAATCTTCCAAAAATGTAAGAAATTCTTCCTTTGATTTGTTATTACATCTAATTAACTAGTACAACCCTTTTATTTCATCCATGAAATCATTCCATTTTGATAGATCTTCAAGTGTTCTTCATTTCACCAAGAACACATACTAGTGTTTTTGGACCTTAAGCACCCTAACAAGCTTCTTATAAATAAGTACACTACCCTTAGCTTGTTATACACTTAAATCACTTGTTAAATGACTAGAAAACATCATGAAACTCAAGAACATAAGGTGTTTACGGCCAAGGCAATCACCATAGGCCGTAACCCTAAATTATGATGCATTTTTGCCACCACCCCTTCCTAAGGCATAGACTTGAACCTAGAACACTTCCTAATGACTTGTAAGACCTTGAAACATAATTTGGTACAAAATAACATGAGTTTACGGCCGTAAACTCATAGGAACGTAAACCCCTTGGCCGTAAACTCATGTGATACATCCATGTTGGCCGTAAACTCCTTTGTGAGGCCATACTTCCCTTAGATGCAACCCTTGGTACTTCTAGCACTTGAATCAAAGTGTTTTCCATGTCCTAGGGTGTCCGTAATTGCTTAATTAGTTGTTAAATCAGTAATTAGATACATATATGTGTCATTATATGTTAAATAGGATCCGTGTGTGCTTAAGTCTTCACTTGACACTTAGCATCCTATCCACCACTTTCATCCAAACCACTCACTACAGGTGCGTTCATACCACTTAATATACCTTTTAAATGATTTTAAATGTTTTTATGGTGGGGGGGAATACAAGTTGAAAGATTGATGTTATTATATCAATCATATGTGATTAATAACTACCAAACAATGCATTTGCTATACTTTTAGCTGTTTTATCAATCAAACTACTTCAAAATGATTATCAAACTCTTTTACATGTTAAAATCTCTATCAAACTTGTTCTTGCATGACAAACCTTTTCCTTTAACTCTTTTACACTTATATATTGTCCAAACCTTGTCTAATGCATATATAGTTATATAAGTAAGGTTTGAAGGACTTAGGACTGATAACACACTTTTTTTCATGTTCCTTGTTTGGTTGTCGACTTAGAGTACCATGTTGTTTGTCCGAGTGTCATTTGATCCTTAGTTATATATTATGTATATATGTATAGACATAAAAGCTTTTATCTCAGTTCAATACACTCAGTTATACAAACAACTTTACTAGTAAACTATAATAGGTATAGTGTAGGAAGAGACTACTCATTACTTCTAGTACAATGAAACATACAAAGAGTCAGTTTATACATGAGTCAATACATACTATTATGAGAAACTAAGAGAGCATACTATTATGAGAAACTAAGAGAACGTACTATTATGAGAAGCTAAGAGAACATGCTATTATGAGAAACTAAGAGAACATACGATAATGAGAAACAATACATACTATACACTATACAAGAGAACATACTATGATGAGAAACAAAGAGAACATACTACATACTAGATAGAGAGAACATACTATACTCTAGTACATATATTACATATACAAGTATACAATAACCTAAATCTGAACCATTGTTCGGGGCATGGCATCACTGCCATGGCTCGATTTGTATCCAGATTCTCCTGAAGGGAGAGCGTGAATTTGTGTATAGATCTATACTGGACTGACTATCCTACACCTTGTTGTTTGCTACAGTGGGACTTGCAAGTCTACGGGTGCCAAATGCCATTTCTTCCGACGCCTTTCATCTTCGTGTTATTAGTCGATAGTATGGTGCAATCATTTCACATTACACTTTAATTAACGGTCGGATTAAGGTAGCTAGTACAACAATAGTTACTATAATACAACATTACAGTACTTTATTATTTCTCCATTGCATTCACATTGTGATCTTCTCACATAAAGGGTAATGTAAAAACTATATTTTTGGTTAATTGTAGTCATACTTGGGAAAATACACACTCTTACAAGAAACAAACATACATAACATTTGATGCCTTGGTATAAGGCTACGTTTAGTAGAAAATATAGGATTTTCTAGGAGATACAAAGATTTACTACAAACATTTACAAACGTTTTCATACAAAAAATGACACTAAAATGCTTATGAACTCACCAACTTTAAAGCTGATCAACTCTTTCAAAATAACTTGTATTCTCAGGTCATCAGTAGACAGATACTGATGCTAGGTTTTGAGAAGATGGAGCTCGTTCAAGACTCATCTTTTATTTAGATTTACATTTTTGGTGTCTTATAAACTTCACATAACACACTTGTATTGAATTATATTATTAATGCAATGGATAATGTTGTTTCTTGTTTACTACTATGCTTTTGTTGTGATAATGTACATGACGTCCTCCACCCCGAATGTTTCCACCGTTCCGGTTTACGGATGTGACAAAGGTATTATGGTATATTTTTAAACTATTAAATATTTTATGAATACATTACAAAAAAGCTTGATAAACTCATGTATGGATGTACATGCCTATAGAAGAAAATGAAGACAGTGAAAGAAAACAATACCCGCTGAAAAGCTCATAGTGGAAGATAAAGATATATGTGTTTTTTAAGCATGGGTTTGATTGGATTTTTAGAATGATGGATGAATGAGTATGAAAGAAAACAAATGCATGTTGTTACATGATGTAAAACTGGTGAATTATTGTAGTACACTTGGGTTTGCAGTTTTGTATAATTGTTTTGTTGTAAATAAGTACATTAAAATGATTGCCTTTTAGATTCTTTGAAGGATGCTACAATGGCAAACCAAGAGACAGAACGATTTGCTAGAACTTGTAAGTTTACATGTGACTACTCAGGAATCGGATAATTCGGCATGTAAAAATTAATTGAATTTTTGACATATTTATGCCTTTGATGAACTTTGATTGAGTTATGTTTCCTTTTCATAGTAGGAAATGATATTGAAGCTTGGCTTGTTTGATTGTGGTTTGGAAGTGACATGAATATTCATCAGCAGAAAAGAGCCCCTACGATTTGGCTACATTCTTTTGTGGATGGACATGAGGTTCCAGTCAGTATCCGATGCCTCATGTCAAGCCAATGGTGGCGATCGAAGATCACCATGGGAGATGCATTCTTTTTTAGAGCATGAAATGACCTATATGTTATATGTTATGATCTGAAGGAAAAAAAAGTGTATTTTAGTTGGTAGATCCAAAATAATAGCTAATCACTATGATCTATATATTAAAAGAGAATTGAACTTCATATAATATACCGCCTCTTTGCATCCTTGATCTTGAATATAATGTATGTTCGTTGAGTTTTTGTTATACATGTTTATCCACTCATAATTCATATATCTCTTTCTCTCACGTATTTTCAAAATACATTCTTCTAGAATTTAAGGAGTCACAATTCCTTTAGTTTTACTAATTGTAAAATGAACTAGATGAAAATGATTGGGAAGGTGATAAAGGTTGTTTTGTTCGGACGGAAAAGTAAACGTTGGCATTTAAGTGAAAAATTAGATACTAATGTGAATGTCTTGGAAAGGGTATAAGGCATGATTGACAAGAGCTTGGTGTGTGGAAAGTGAAACTTAAACAAAATCAAATTGCCATTTTAATGAAAGTTAGATAATGTCTTCGAAACAGGATACAACCATTTCCTCAACTATTTAAACATCAACTTCAATGAGAGGAAAATAAGGTTTTTCTTCACCTACTAAAATGTTTTACATAAAAACAATTTATTATATTTTGTGTCCTCCGTTTTAGGTATGCATAAAAATCATTTGTTATAAATAAATGAAAGTTACATAAATAAATATTGGAAACGTCAAAAACCCAATATAACAGTTATTCTTACTACATGTTGTTTATTATATTGAGCAAATTTTTATTATTTATTTATTTATTTTTGGGTTTTCTTTATATAATAAATTTCTTTTGTGGATTTTGATGGCAATTTTAAGGACTACATGTTGTTTATTATATTGAGCAAATTTTTATTATTTATTTATTTATTTTTGGGTTTTCTTTATATAATAAATTTCTTTTGTGGATTTTGATGGCAGTTTTAAGGGTACACGAATAAATAAGTAAAAACACAAACATATTTTTTAGGATCTCAGTTTTGAAATAAGAACCAAAAGTCAATATGAAACCTTGAAAGTATGATCAAAATTGAAAATTCAGGGGTCCAAATTCGATACAGAGCTTTCAATATAAGCCAAAACCGAAAAAAGTTTAAATTCTATATTGAAATCATTAAAATCAGAAAGCATATTTGAACATTTTTGTTGTTAACTCTTTATTTATTGTGTGTCATTAGAACATGAACTGTTGAATCATGATCAATATTCATTTCATTAGAAGTCAAATTAAGCCCAACATCCATCTCTTGAGGACCCACATCAGACCTGGTGGAATTAAAAATTTGGCCTGACAGCGCAACATGCAAAATATCTTGAGTGTTTTGTTTAGTTTCAATGCATGTTAGAATTTTGTTTGTTGGATGCGGAGTAAGAACAATATGATACATTTAGGGAACAAAATAACCATTAATATTAGCAATTATAATTTTTATAAGTTATATAGTAAATAACAATATGAAAATGACACAACCTAAAATACCCTTAAAAATAACCGACTTGAAACTTATAGCCCATTAAAATTTCAAAACCAATTTCCCACGTGGCTTCCACCATCTGTAAACATACGACTGCAACATTCAAGAAGTTTGTGTTAATTAAAAGTCTAATATGCAATCAATGGTTATACTTCTACATGAAAAATGAAAATACGATGCTATAACATAAACAATTAAAAACTATAACTGTATCTATGTAACCATGTGTGTGACAACGTATTTGTGTGTGTAACGTTGTAAGTGAGTATGATTGCAAATGAAATTGCTAACGTCATTAATGATTTAGTTTTACTACATGGTTTTTGTTTTTAATTTGACAAAATTACATAAATGGTCTTCATGGTTGACAAAATCGACCAATTATGGTCCATATGACGAATTCATAACATAGATGGTCCTTGTGGTTTTAAAATATTGCAAAGATGGTCCTTAACCTAAAATACCCTTAAAAATAACCGGCTTGAAATAGCCCATTAAAATTTTAAAACCAATTTCCCACGTTGCTTCCACCATTTGTAAACATATGACTGCAACATTCAAGAATTTTGTGTTAATTAAAAGTCTAATATGCAATCGATGGTTATATTTCTACATGAAAAATGAAAATATGATGCTATAACATAAAACAATTAAAAACTATAACTGTATCTATGTAACCATGTGTGTGACAACATATTTGTGTGTGTAACCTTGTAAGTGAGTATGGTTACAAATGAAATTGCCAACGTCATTAAGGATTTAGTTTTACTACATGGTTTTTATTTTTAATTTGACAAAATTACATAAATGGTCCTCATGGTTGAGTAAATTGACCAATTATGGTCCATATGACGAATTAATAACATAGATAGCCTTTGTGGTTTTAAAATATTGCAAAGATGGTCCTTTTGACTAACGGTGTTAACTTTTTCAGTTAAGTCCTATGTGAAATGACATACTTGCTACATACGGACCATTTATATAATTTGTTCTTGCCAAACCATTAATGCAATTTTCTCTATTATTTATTATTGTTGTTATTTAATTTAATTATATATTTAAGGATTTAGATTTTTTTTAAGATTTGCTTAAATATATTGTTTCATGTTATATATCTTTACTATATTATTAAAAATATTTGATATTTCTTGAATTTTAAGAGGTATAAATTTATAAACACAATGTACAACCTGCTGAAACATATGGTTACCATTTTATCAAATTAATTACTTTCCTTCTTTATTCGCGACCGCATCCGTTAATTTTGCCTCTCACGTTCACACGGTGTTGGATTGAAAGTGTGTTTGATCCAATGAACACACAACCATATGAAGAAATCCAAACCATCATTCCTATCTCTCTATCTCACAACTCATTTTTCTCTAACCGTAAAATCTTTCCATCTCTCATCCCGCCACCACCAAACCGATAAACTCCAAAAAAAAGGGCGTTTGAAGCAAATAAAATACATTATGTCGAGTGATATTCCTCCTCTCGGTGAAGAACACGCCAAAAGTATGTAAGATCTGGAATTTTTGTCAACAACACTCAAGGTATATCGTATTCTCACTCCTTTTGTAACAACCTGTTATTTCATGTCAATGTAATGACTAAAAGTCAAGTCTTGTAACCTCTTTGTAAAGTAATAAGAATATCATCAAAAATGAAATGTTCAAAAAGCTATGGTTGGTACACTATGTGGTAGATATCGTGATAAGGTTTCCAAAAATATAAATAACGCTAAAGTCCGAGTTATAACGAAGGAGTTATGACCAATCAAAGATTCTTAACGCTATCGGTAAAGCGCTGTTAAGCTTAAAACGAGAAATTTCAATAAAATAATTTTTGGTCTTAGGCATCTAAATGAAAGTTGTAAATATCTTTAAACCGCGAGCATGCATAAAAAGAACGCCCCAATCTGACTTTGTATCAGGAAGTTATGATTTTTCGAAGTTTCTGACCTAGCAGTAGATAGCTAAAAACTCGAAATACAGATCGAGCGGTCTTTAGCCGACACAACCTAAACGAAAGTTGAAGACCTCGACAATAGGAGTACAATAGTAAAAAGTCTGACGAAAATGGACATTAGATGAAGGAGTTACGAAATTTAAATGGACTTTTCCAGGCCCGGCCTGTTAAAAATAATATAATAAAAATAAAGTCAAAATTAGCCGTCAGATTCTAAAAGAGAGTTGTAGAGCCTTTTCACACCTACACATGCATATAAAGAACGTCGAAATCGGAGCTCGTACGTAAAAGTTACGGATTTTACAGGTTCGGGACACAAAATCCGAGGCTGACTCAGCCTCACGACGTGAGGGGACCATGCTCACGATGTGAGCTCGTGATTGATGGATTCCAGTGTGTCAGCCACGTGAACTCGTCGAAGAGGATCATGCTGACTAAGCCTCACGACGCGAGACCCCAAATCAGCCCTTATAAATAGAAGCTTAAGGGTGTCGGGTTTGGTGCTC
The DNA here is from genome assembly GCF_051521515.1 of Lactuca serriola. Taxonomy (NCBI): domain Eukaryota; kingdom Viridiplantae; phylum Streptophyta; class Magnoliopsida; order Asterales; family Asteraceae; genus Lactuca; species Lactuca serriola. The sequence continues at coordinate 115,476,121 of NC_136412.1, forward strand.
ATTTCTTTCCTTCTAAGTGTTGTTACTCTGCGTGATTACCTCGATAAGCCTTCCTGAAGCCCCGATTTTTCATACTCGAGTTCTAAAAGAAGTTCCACACTCCCGAGATCCCCGAGGATCCCGAGATTTCAACTCTCTCTAGTCGAAGTTCTGCTCGATTCTTCTCTCGACTACTTCAAAACAACCACTTCAATCAAGTGAGTTAATACCCCTTTTATACACCTTTAAATATTTTATAATGTACTTTTAATACATTTTGGGGGAGAATACAAGTAAACACCCGGTTAATCCCGAGTGAAAACGTGAAAACTCTTGTTATACCTTGTATGCACTAGATTTGTACAAAATGCATAGTATTCAGGGTAGCCATCCTTGTTAAGCCATTTTATGCATTCAAAGAACTTATGATTTATGCTTTGTCAAACATTGTGAAAGAGGATAAACACTGCATACAAAACTATCACTTTAATACAGACTTAGTTGAGAATCCGTGAGACGATTACATCTTCAATGCTACCTTTTTGTTAAAAGGTACTACCTAAAGTCATGTCTATTATAACCAGAGTCTCCCATTTGGAGAGCGTGTCAAATGTGTATAGATCTATACGGGAAGTCATGATCCCGCACCCTGACTGTTAGCTATAGTCCTTTGGGTGACAGTTCGTCATAAATGTTTCGACGCCTAAAGACCATCACCACAGGCATTTTATGTTTAGTATGGTTATAAAACTCACCGGATAGACAATTATTATGGTATTCTGATTTTATGAATGAATAGCTATTAAAACTATCCTTCATCTAACAAGTGCGATCTTCTTATAGCTTTATTATATAAAACTATGCCTCAACCTTTAAACATGTCAGTTGCTTGCGATTTTCGGTCTTGGACATTAGAGACTACCTGTTACTTTAGGAAAATAAGGGATTTTCCTGTATCTAAAAAAATCAACTAATAGGAAAATAATTGATTTTCTTGGTGCAACTATTTACAATTCACACCACGAACATTCATATGCATTTCATACTTTTATAAGAAAATAAGGGATTTTCTTGGAAAACACACGATCTTTGGAATGACATACGTTTTCTCAAAACCGGTTATGAACTCACCAACTTAATTGTTGACACTTTTTCTTTGAAATAACTTGTATTCTTAGGAAACCGCTAAGTAGGTTTGGAAACCAACTTTTGGCGATTAACGCTCCGACGTTAATTACTGCTTTTGAAAGATGTTTATGTATTTATCTTTTGAGCGTGTAACAAATACGATTATCTAAACATTTTGACACCTTATATATATATATATATATATATATATATATATATATATATATATATATATATATATATATATATGGTGGTGTGTACTTTCCTTACTATGAACTGTTATGATATTGAATAAGACGTCCTCCACCCCCGAACGTTTCCGCCGTTCTGATTTGGGCGTGTGACACCTTTATCTTCAGATGAAACTCAATTGTGTTGTGTTGTGTATGTATCTGTGTGAGTCATCCTTTTGTCTATTTTGTATTCTTTGAACCCTAAATTGATTTTTTGAATCAATTTATTTTTTAGTTTTCATATTCTGTTTTGTTGATTTGATTATTTGTAGGTTACTATGAAAGAATCTAGAAAGAATCATCTCAGACGGAGAACTCACGAGGGAACCCCGTGATGTTTTTGGTGCGTCTCGGGTTCTCACATGTGATGAGCTTTTAGGTTTTGTACATCCATCCTTCTAATTTGTATTTGATTCCTAAATCTTTTTGCTTAGTAGTTTCACAACTTAAATGTCTTCATCTCCATGTATTTTGGGGTATTAAGCGTTAAAATATATGGGTTGTCTTTAGCTAGAACAAGTGAATGTATCTTCGATAAGGAAAGTTCAAAAGGGGGCAAAACATGTGATGGAACAGCCAAAAAAACATAGAATGTGTTAAAAGCAGAGCAAACAATTTTAGGTGTAGTTGTAAGGAAGTTATAAGAGGTAGCATATTATATGGTATGTGGTGTCTCGGGGGTAAGGTTGTGACAACCCGAAATTTCTATCTTGTATAGTCAAACAAATGCAATCAAAGTCAGACTTGTTTATGCTATCTTTTAGCACTGTTTAGAGTCTGTTTGGGCGTTTTTAATCATATGGCATTCAAGAGTCAAATGTTAGGAAGTATCTTCTAGGGTTAATGTGCAACAATCAAGCCTTAAACCCCATTATGAGGTGTTTACGGCCAAACTTCATGAGTTTGGGCCGTAAACTCATCCATGGCCGTGAATTCATGCTATATGCATGAGTTTACATCATTTTTCATCATTTCTCTCCTTTCAAGTTCAAGAACTCCCATTCTCTCTCAAGTATCATCAAGTTCTTCATCTTAATCTTCCAAAAATGTAAGAAATTCTTCCTTTGATTTGTTATTACATCTAATTAACTAGTACAACCCTTTTATTTCATCCATGAAATCATTCCATTTTGATAGATCTTCAAGTGTTCTTCATTTCACCAAGAACACATACTAGTGTTTTTGGACCTTAAGCACCCTAACAAGCTTCTTATAAATAAGTACACTACCCTTAGCTTGTTATACACTTAAATCACTTGTTAAATGACTAGAAAACATCATGAAACTCAAGAACATAAGGTGTTTACGGCCAAGGCAATCACCATAGGCCGTAACCCTAAATTATGATGCATTTTTGCCACCACCCCTTCCTAAGGCATAGACTTGAACCTAGAACACTTCCTAATGACTTGTAAGACCTTGAAACATAATTTGGTACAAAATAACATGAGTTTACGGCCGTAAACTCATAGGAACGTAAACCCCTTGGCCGTAAACTCATGTGATACATCCATGTTGGCCGTAAACTCCTTTGTGAGGCCATACTTCCCTTAGATGCAACCCTTGGTACTTCTAGCACTTGAATCAAAGTGTTTTCCATGTCCTAGGGTGTCCGTAATTGCTTAATTAGTTGTTAAATCAGTAATTAGATACATATATGTGTCATTATATGTTAAATAGGATCCGTGTGTGCTTAAGTCTTCACTTGACACTTAGCATCCTATCCACCACTTTCATCCAAACCACTCACTACAGGTGCGTTCATACCACTTAATATACCTTTTAAATGATTTTAAATGTTTTTATGGTGGGGGGGAATACAAGTAGAAAGATTGATGTTATTATATCAATCATATGTGATTAATAACTACCAAACAATGCATTTGCTATACTTTTAGCTGTTTTATCAATCAAACTACTTCAAAATGATTATCAAACTCTTTTACATGTTAAAATCTCTATCAAACTTGTTCTTGCATGACAAACCTTTTCCTTTAACTCTTTTACACTTATATATTGTCCAAACCTTGTCTAATGCATATATAGTTATATAAGTAAGGTTTGAAGGACTTAGGACTGATAACACACTTTTTTTCATGTTCCTTGTTTGGTTGTCGACTTAGAGTACCATGTTGTTTGTCCGAGTGTCATTTGATCCTTAGTTATATATTATGTATATATGTATAGACATAAAAGCTTTTATCTCAGTTCAATACACTCAGTTATACAAACAACTTTACTAGTAAACTATAATAGGTATAGTGTAGGAAGAGACTACTCATTACTTCTAGTACAATGAAACATACAAAGAGTCAGTTTATACATGAGTCAATACATACTATTATGAGAAACTAAGAGAGCATACTATTATGAGAAACTAAGAGAACGTACTATTATGAGAAGCTAAGAGAACATGCTATTATGAGAAACTAAGAGAACATACGATAATGAGAAACAATACATACTATACACTATACAAGAGAACATACTATGATGAGAAACAAAGAGAACATACTACATACTAGATAGAGAGAACATACTATACTCTAGTACATATATTACATATACAAGTATACAATAACCTAAATCTGAACCATTGTTCGGGGCATGGCATCACTGCCATGGCTCGATTTGTATCCAGATTCTCCTGAAGGGAGAGCGTGAATTTGTGTATAGATCTATACTGGACTGACTATCCTACACCTTGTTGTTTGCTACAGTGGGACTTGCAAGTCTACGGGTGCCAAATGCCATTTCTTCCGACGCCTTTCATCTTCGTGTTATTAGTCGATAGTATGGTGCAATCATTTCACATTACACTTTAATTAACGGTCGGATTAAGGTAGCTAGTACAACAATAGTTACTATAATACAACATTACAGTACTTTATTATTTCTCCATTGCATTCACATTGTGATCTTCTCACATAAAGGGTAATGTAAAAACTATATTTTTGGTTAATTGTAGTCATACTTGGGAAAATACACACTCTTACAAGAAACAAACATACATAACATTTGATGCCTTGGTATAAGGCTACGTTTAGTAGAAAATATAGGATTTTCTAGGAGATACAAAGATTTACTACAAACATTTACAAACGTTTTCATACAAAAAATGACACTAAAATGCTTATGAACTCACCAACTTTAAAGCTGATCAACTCTTTCAAAATAACTTGTATTCTCAGGTCATCAGTAGACAGATACTGATGCTAGGTTTTGAGAAGATGGAGCTCGTTCAAGACTCATCTTTTATTTAGATTTACATTTTTGGTGTCTTATAAACTTCACATAACACACTTGTATTGAATTATATTATTAATGCAATGGATAATGTTGTTTCTTGTTTACTACTATGCTTTTGTTGTGATAATGTACATGACGTCCTCCACCCCGAATGTTTCCACCGTTCCGGTTTACGGATGTGACAAAGGTATTATGGTATATTTTTAAACTATTAAATATTTTATGAATACATTACAAAAAAGCTTGATAAACTCATGTATGGATGTACATGCCTATAGAAGAAAATGAAGACAGTGAAAGAAAACAATACCCGCTGAAAAGCTCATAGTGGAAGATAAAGATATATGTGTTTTTTAAGCATGGGTTTGATTGGATTTTTAGAATGATGGATGAATGAGTATGAAAGAAAACAAATGCATGTTGTTACATGATGTAAAACTGGTGAATTATTGTAGTACACTTGGGTTTGCAGTTTTGTATAATTGTTTTGTTGTAAATAAGTACATTAAAATGATTGCCTTTTAGATTCTTTGAAGGATGCTACAATGGCAAACCAAGAGACAGAACGATTTGCTAGAACTTGTAAGTTTACATGTGACTACTCAGGAATCGGATAATTCGGCATGTAAAAATTAATTGAATTTTTGACATATTTATGCCTTTGATGAACTTTGATTGAGTTATGTTTCCTTTTCATAGTAGGAAATGATATTGAAGCTTGGCTTGTTTGATTGTGGTTTGGAAGTGACATGAATATTCATCAGCAGAAAAGAGCCCCTACGATTTGGCTACATTCTTTTGTGGATGGACATGAGGTTCCAGTCAGTATCCGATGCCTCATGTCAAGCCAATGGTGGCGATCGAAGATCACCATGGGAGATGCATTCTTTTTTAGAGCATGAAATGACCTATATGTTATATGTTATGATCTGAAGGAAAAAAAAGTGTATTTTAGTTGGTAGATCCAAAATAATAGCTAATCACTATGATCTATATATTAAAAGAGAATTGAACTTCATATAATATACCGCCTCTTTGCATCCTTGATCTTGAATATAATGTATGTTCGTTGAGTTTTTGTTATACATGTTTATCCACTCATAATTCATATATCTCTTTCTCTCACGTATTTTCAAAATACATTCTTCTAGAATTTAAGGAGTCACAATTCCTTTAGTTTTACTAATTGTAAAATGAACTAGATGAAAATGATTGGGAAGGTGATAAAGGTTGTTTTGTTCGGACGGAAAAGTAAACGTTGGCATTTAAGTGAAAAATTAGATACTAATGTGAATGTCTTGGAAAGGGTATAAGGCATGATTGACAAGAGCTTGGTGTGTGGAAAGTGAAACTTAAACAAAATCAAATTGCCATTTTAATGAAAGTTAGATAATGTCTTCGAAACAGGATACAACCATTTCCTCAACTATTTAAACATCAACTTCAATGAGAGGAAAATAAGGTTTTTCTTCACCTACTAAAATGTTTTACATAAAAACAATTTATTATATTTTGTGTCCTCCGTTTTAGGTATGCATAAAAATCATTTGTTATAAATAAATGAAAGTTACATAAATAAATATTGGAAACGTCAAAAACCCAATATAACAGTTATTCGTACTACATGTTGTTTATTATATTGAGCAAATTTTTATTATTTATTTATTTATTTTTGGGTTTTCTTTATATAATAAATTTCTTTTGTGGATTTTGATGGCAATTTTAAGGACTACATGTTGTTTTATTATATTGAGCAAATTTTTATTATTTATTTATTTATTTTTGGGTTTTCTTTATATAATAAATTTCTTTTGTGGATTTTGATGGCAGTTTTAAGGGTACACGAATAAATAAGTAAAAACACAAACGTATTTTTTAGGATCTCAGTTTTGAAATAAGAACCAAAAGTCAATATGAAACCTTGAAAGTATGATCAAAATTGAAAATTCAGGGGTCCAAATTCGATACAGAGCTTTCAATATAAGCCAAAACCGAAAAAAGTTTAAATTCTATATTGAAATCATTAAAATCAGAAAGCATATTTGAACATTTTTGTTGTTAACTCTTTATTTATTGTGTGTCATTAGAACATGAATTGTTGAATCATGACCAATATTCATTTCATTAGAAATCAAATTAAGCCCAACATCCATCTCTTGAGGACCCACATCAGACCTGGTGGAATTAAAAATTTGGCCTGACAGCGCAACATGCAAAATATCTTGAGTGTTTTGTTTAGTTTCAATGCATGTTAGAATTTTGTTTGTTGGATGCGGAGTAAGAACAATATGATACATTTAGGGAACAAAATAACCATTAATATTAGCAATTATAATTTTTATAAGTTATATAGTAAATAACAATATGAAAATGACACAACCTAAAATACCCTTAAAAATAACCGACTTGAAACTTATAGCCCATTAAAATTTCAAAACCAATTTCCCACGTGGCTTCCACCATCTGTAAACATACGACTGCAACATTCAAGAAGTTTGTGTTAATTAAAAGTCTAATATGCAATCAATGGTTATACTTCTACATGAAAAATGAAAATACGATGCTATAACATAAACAATTAAAAACTATAACTGTATCTATGTAACCATGTGTGTGACAACGTATTTGTGTGTGTAACGTTGTAAGTGAGTATGATTGCAAATGAAATTGCTAACGTCATTAATGATTTAGTTTTACTACATGGTTTTTGTTTTTAATTTGACAAAATTACATAAATGGTCTTCATGGTTGACAAAATCGACCAATTATGGTCCATATGACGAATTCATAACATAGATGGTCCTTGTGGTTTTAAAATATTGCAAAGATGGTCCTTAACCTAAAATACCCTTAAAAATAACCGGCTTGAAATAGCCCATTAAAATTTTAAAACCAATTTCCCACGTTGCTTCCACCATTTGTAAACATATGACTGCAACATTCAAGAATTTTGTGTTAATTAAAAGTCTAATATGCAATCGATGGTTATATTTCTACATGAAAAATGAAAATATGATGCTATAACATAAAACAATTAAAAACTATAACTGTATCTATGTAACCATGTGTGTGACAACATATTTGTGTGTGTAACCTTGTAAGTGAGTATGGTTACAAATGAAATTGCCAACGTCATTAAGGATTTAGTTTTACTACATGGTTTTTATTTTTAATTTGACAAAATTACATAAATGGTCCTCATGGTTGAGTAAATTGACCAATTATGGTCCATATGACGAATTAATAACATAGATAGCCTTTGTGGTTTTAAAATATTGCAAAGATGGTCCTTTTGACTAACGGTGTTAACTTTTTCAGTTAAGTCCTATGTGAAATGACATACTTGCTACATACGGACCATTTATATAATTTGTTCTTGCCAAACCATTAATGCAATTTTCTCTATTATTTATTATTGTTGTTATTTAATTTAATTATATATTTAAGGATTTAGATTTTTTTTAAGATTTGCTTAAATATATTGTTTCATGTTATATATCTTTACTATATTATTAAAAATATTTGATATTTCTTGAATTTTAAGAGGTATAAATTTATAAACACAATGTACAACCTGTTGAAACATATGGTTACCATTTTATCAAATTAATTACTTTCCTTCTTTATTCGCGACCGCATCCGTTAATTTTGCCTCTCACGTTCACACGGTGTTGGATTGAAAGTGTGTTTGATCCAATGAACACACAACCATATGAAGAAATCCAAACCATCATTCCTATCTCTCTATCTCACAACTCATTTTTCTCTAACCGTAAAATCTTTCCATCTCTCATCCAGCCACCACCAAACCGATAAACTCCAAAAAAAAAGGGCGTTTGAAGCAAAGAAAATACATTATGTCGAGTGATATTCCTCCTCTCGGTGAAGAACACGCCAAAAGTATGTAAGATCTGGAATTTTTGTCAACAACACTCAAGGTATATCGTATTCTCACTCCTTTTGTAACAACCTGTTATTTCATGTCAATGTAATGACTAAAAGTCAAGTCTTGTAACCTCTTTGTAAAGTAATAAGAATATCATCAAAAATGAAATGTTCAAAAAGCTATGGTTGGTACACTATGTGGTAGATATCGTGATAAGGTTTCCAAAAATATAAATAACGCTAAAATCCGAGTTATAACGAAGGAGTTATGACCAATCAAAGATTCGTAACGCTACCGGTAAAGCGCTGTTAAGCTTAAAACGAGAAATTTCAATAAAATAATTTTTGGTCTTAGGCATCTAAATGAAAGTTGTAAATATCTTTAAACCGCGAGCATACATAAAAAGAACGCCCCAATCTGACTTTGTATCAGGAAGTTATGATTTTTCGAAGTTTCTGACCTAGCAGTAGACAGCTAAAAACTCGAAATACAGATCGAGCGGTCTTTAGCCGACACAACCTAAACGAAAGTTGAAGACCTCGACAATAGGAGTACAATAGTAAAAAGTCTGACGAAAATGGACATTAGATGAAGGAGTTACGAAATTTAAATGGACTTTTCCAGGCCCGGCCTGTTAAAAATAATATAATAAAAATAAAGTCAAAATTAGCCGTCAGATTCTAAAAGAGAGTTGTAGAGCCTTTTCACACCTACACATGCATATAAAGAACGTCGAAATCGGAGCTCGTACGTAAAAGTTACGGATTTTACAAGTTCGGGACACAAAATCCGAGGCTGACTCAGCCTCACGACGTGAGGGGACCATGCTCACGATGTGAGCTCGTGATTGATGGATTCCAGTGTGTCAGCCACGTGAACTCGTCGAAGAGGATCATGCTGACTAAGCCTCACGACGCGAGACCCCAAATCAGCCCTTATAAATAGAAGCTTAAGGGTGTCGGGTTTGGTGCTCATTTCTTTCCTGTTGTTACTCAGCGTGATTACCTCGATAAGCCTTCCTGAAGCCCCGGTTTTTCATACTCGAGTTCTGAAAGAAGTTCCACACTCCCGAGATCCCCGAGGATCCCGAGATTTCAACTCTCTCTAGTCGAAGTTCTGCTCGATTCTTCTCTCGACTACTTCAAAACAACCACTTCAATCAAGTGAGTTAATACCCCTTTTATACACCTTTAAATATTTTATAATGTACTTTTAATACATTTTGGGGGAGAATACAAGTAAACACCCGGTTAATCCCGAGTGAAAATGTGAAAACTCTTGTTATACCTTGTATGCACTAGATTTGTACAAAATGCATAGTATTCAGGGTAGCCATCCTTGTTAAGCCATTTTATGCATTCAAAGAACTTATGATTTATGCTTTGTCAAACATTGTGAAAGAGGATAAACACTGCATACAAAACTATCACTTTAATACAGACTTAGTTGAGAATCCGTGAGACGATTACATCTTCAATGCTACCTTTTTGATAAAAGGTACTACCTAAAGTCATGTCTATTATAACCAGAGTCTCCCATTTGGAGAGCGTGTCAAATGTGTATAGATCTATACGGGAAGTCATGATCCCGCACCCTGACTGTTAGCTATAGTCCTTTGGGTGACAGTTCGTCATAAATGTTTTGACGCCTAAAGACCATCACCACATGCATTTTATGTTTAGTATGGTTATAAAACTCACCGGATAGACAATTATTATGGTATTCTGATTTTATGAATGAATAGCTATTAAAACTATCCTTCATCTAACAAGTGCGATCTTCTTATAGCTTTATTATATAAAACTATGCCTCAACCTTTAAACATGTCAGTTGCTTGCGATTTTCGGTCTTGGACATTAGAGACTGCCTGTTACTTTAGGAAAATAAGGGATTTTCCTGTATCTAAAAAAATCAACTAATAGGAAAATAATTGATTTTCCTGGTGCAACTATTTACAATTCACACCACGAACATTCATATGCATTTCATACTTTTATAAGAAAATAAGGGATTTTCTTGGAAAACGCACGATCTTTGGAATGACATACGTTTTCTCAAAACCGGTTATGAACTCACCAACTTAATTGTTGACACTTTTTCTTTGAAATAATTTGTATTCTTAGGAAACCGCTAAGTAGGTTTGGAAACCAACTTTTGGCGATTAACGCTCCGACGTTAATTACTGCTTTTGAAAGATGTTTATGTATTTATCTTTTGAGCGTGTAACAAATACGATTATGTAAACATTTTGACACCTTTATATATATATATATATATATATATATATATATATATATATATATATATATATATATATATATATATATATATATATATATATATATATGGTGGTGTGTACTTTCCTTACTATGAACTGTTATGATATTGAATAAGACGTCCTCCACCCCCGAACGTTTCCGCCGTTCTGATTTGGGCGTGTGACACCTTTATCTTCAGATGAAACTCAATTGTGTTGTGTTGTGTATGTATCTGTGTGAGTCATCCTTTTGTCTATTTTGTATTCTTTGAACCCTAAATTGATTTTTTGAATCAATTTATTTTTTAGTTTTCATATTCTGTTTTGTTGATTTGATTATTTGTAGGTTACTATGAAAGAATCTAGAAAGAATCATCTCAGACGGAGAACTCACGAGGGAACCCCGTGATGTTTTTGGTGCGTCTCGGGTTCTCACATGTGATCAGCTTTTAGGTTTTGTACATCCATCCTTCTAATTTGTATTTGATTCCTAAATCTTTTTGCTTAGTAGTTTCACAACTTAAATGTCTTCATCTCCATGTATTTTGGGGTATTAAGCGTTAAAATATATGGGTTGTCTTTAGCTAGAACAAGTGAATGTATCTTCGATAAGGAAAGTTCAAAAGGGGGCAAAACATGTGATGGAACAGCCAAAAAAACATAGAATGTGTTAAAAGCAGAGCAAACAATTTTAGGTGTAGTTGTAAGGAAGTTATAAGAGGTAGCATATTATATGGTATGTGGTGTCTCGGGGGTAAGGTTGTGACAACCCGAAATTTCTATCTTGTATAGTCAAACAAATGCAATCAAAGTCAGACTTGTTTATGCTATCTTTTAGCACTGTTTAGAGTCTGTTTGGGCGTTTTTAATCATATGGCATTCAAGAGTCAAATGTTAGGAAGTATCTTCTAGGGTTAATGTGCAACAATCAAGCCTTAAACCCCATTATGAGGTGTTTACGGCCAAACTTCATGAGTTTGGGCCGTAAACTCATCCATGGCCGTGAACTCATGCTATATGCATGAGTTTACATCATTTTTCATCATTTCTCTCCTTTCAAGTTCAAGAACTCCCATTCTCTCTCAAGTATCATCAAGTTCTTCATCTTAATCTTCCAAAAATGTAAGAAATTCTTCCTTTGATTTGTTATTACATCTAATTAACTAGTACAACCCTTTTATTTCATCCATGAAATCATTCCATTTTGATAGATCTTCAAGTGTTCTTCATTTCACCAAGAACACATACTAGTGTTTTTGGACCTTAAGCACCCTAACAAGCTTCTTATAAATAAGTACACTACCCTTAGCTTGTTATACACTTAAATCACTTGTTAAATGACTAGAAAACATCATGAAACTCAAGAACATAAGGTGTTTACGGCCAAGGCAATCACCATAGGCCGTAACCCTAAATTATGATGCATTTTTGCCACCACCCCTTCCTAAGGCATAGACTTGAACCTAGAACACTTCCTAATGACTTGTAAGACCTTGAAACATAATTTGGTACAAAATAACATGAGTTTACGGCCGTAAACTCATAGGAACGTAAACCCCTTGGCCGTAAACTCATGTGATACATCCATGTTGGCCGTAAACTCCTTTGTGAGGCCATACTTCCCTTAGATGCAACCCTTGGTACTTCTAGCACTTGAATCAAAGTGTTTTCCATGTCCTAGGGTGTCCGTAATTGCTTAATTAGTTGTTAAATCAGTAATTAGATACATATATGTGTCATTATATGTTAAATAGGATCCGTGTGTGCTTAAGTCTTCACTTGACACTTAGCATCCTATCCACCACTTTCATCCAAACCACTCACTACAGGTGCGTTCATACCACTTAATATACCTTTTAAATGATTTTAAATGTTTTTATGGTGGGGGGGAATACAAGTTGAAAGATTGATGTTATTATATCAATCATATGTGATTAATAACTACCAAACAATGCATTTGCTATACTTTTAGCTGTTTTATCAATCAAACTACTTCAAAATGATTATCAAACTCTTTTACATGTTAAAATCTCTATCAAACTTGTTCTTGCATGACAAACCTTTTCCTTTAACTCTTTTACACTTATATATTGTCCAAACCTTGTCTAATGCATATATAGTTATATAAGTAAGGTTTGAAGGACTTAGGACTGATAACACACTTTTTTTCATGTTCCTTGTTTGGTTGTGGACTTAGAGTACCATGTTGTTTGTCCGAGTGTCATTTGATCCTTAGTTATATATTATGTATATATGTATAGACATAAAAGCTTTTATCTCAGTTCAATACACTCAGTTATACAAACAACTTTACTAGTAAACTATAATAGGTATAGTTTCGTAAGAGACTACTCATTACTTCTAGTACAATGAAACATACAAAGAGTCAGTTTATACATGAGTCAATACATACTATTATGAGAAACTAAGAGAGCATACTATTATGAGAAACTAAGAGAACGTACTATTATGAGAAGCTAAGAGAACATGCTATTATGAGAAACTAAGAGAACATACCATAATGAGAAACAATACATACTATACACTATACAAGAGAACATACTATGATGAGAAACAAAGAGAACATACTACATACTAGATAGAGAGAACATACTATACTCTAGTACATATATTACATATACAAGTATACAATAACCTAAATGTGAACCATTGTTCGGGGCATGGCATCACTGCCATGGCTCGATATGTATCCAGATTCTCCTGAAGGGAGAGCGTGAATTTGTGTATAGATCTATACTGGACTGACTATCCTACACCTTGTTGTTTGCTACAGTGGGACTTGCAAGTCTACGGGTGCCAAATGCCATTTCTTCCGACGCCTTTCATCTTCGTGTTATTAGTCGATAGTATGGTGCAATCATTTCACATTACACTTTAATTAACGGTCGGATTAAGGTAGCTAGTACAACAATAGTTACTATAATACAACATTACAGTACTTTATTATTTCTCCATTGCATTCACATTGTGATCTTCTCACATAAAGGGTAATGTAAAAACTATTTTTTTGGTTAATTGTAGTCATACTTGGGAAAATACACACTCTTACAAGAAACAAACATACATAACATTTGATGCCTTGGTATAAGGCTACGTTTAGTAGAAAATATAGGATTTTCTAGGAGATACAAAGATTTACTACAAACATTTACAAACGTTTTCATACAAAAAATGACACTAAAATGCTTATGAACTCACCAACTTTAAAGCTGATCAACTCTTTCAAAATAACTTGTATTCTCAGGTCATCAGTAGACAGGTACTAATGCTAGGTTTTGAGAAGATGGAGCTCGTTCAAGACTCATCTTTTATTTAGATTTACATTTTTGGTGTCTTATAAACTTCACATAACACACTTGTATTGAATTATATTATTAATGCAATGGATAATGTTGTTTCTTGTTTACTACTATGCTTTTGTTGTGATAATGTACATGACGTTCTCCACCCCGAATGTTTCCACCGTTCCGGTTTACGGATGTGACAAAGGTATTATGGTATATTTTTAAACTATTAAATATTTTATGAATACATTACAAAAAAGCTTGATAAACTCATGTATGGATGTACATGCCTATAGAAGAAAATGAAGACAGTGAAAGAAAACAATACCCCCTGAAAAGCTCATAGTGGAAGATAAAGATATATGTGTTTTTTAAGCATGGGTTTGATTGGATTTTTAGAATGATGGATGAATGAGTATGAAAGAAAACAAATGCATGTTGTTACATGATGTAAAACTGGTGAATTATTGTAGTACACTTGGGTTTGCAGTTTTGTATAATTGTTTTGTTGTAAATAAGTACATTAAAATGATTGCCTTTTAGATTGTTTGAAGGATGCTACAATGGCAAACCAAGAGACAGAACGATTTGCTAGAACTTGTAAGTTTACATGTGACTACTCAGGAATCGGATAATTCGGCATGTAAAAATTAATTGAATTTTTGACATATTTATGCCTTTGATGAACTTTGATTGAGTTATGTTTCTTTTTCATAGTAGGAAATGATATTGAAACTTGGCTTGTTTGATTGTGGTTTGGAAGTGACATGAATATTCATCAGCAGAAAAGAGCCCCTACGATTTGGCTACATTCTTTTGTGGATGGACATGAGGTTCCAGTCAGTATCCGATGCCTCATGTCAAGCCAATAGTGGCGATCGAAGATCACCATGGGAGATGCATTCTTTTTTAGAGCATGAAATGACCTATATGTTATATGTTATGATCTGAAGGAAAAAAAAGTGTATTTTAGTTGGTAGATCCAAAATAATAGCTAATCACTATGATCTATATATTAAAAGAGAATTGAACTTCATATAATATACCGCCTCTTTGCATCCTTGATCTTGAATATAATGTATGTTCGTTGAGTTTTTGTTATACATGTTTATCCACTCATAATTCATATATCTCTTTCTCTCACGTATTTTCAAAATACATTCTTTTCGAATTTAAGGAGTCCGATTCCTTTAGTTTTACTAATTGTAAAATGAACTAGATGAAAATGATTGGGAAGGTGATAAGGTTGTTTTGTTCGGACGGAAAAGTAAACGTTGGCATTTAAGTGAAAAATTAGATACTAATGTGAATGTCTTGGAAGGGGTATATGGCATGATTGACAAGAGCT
The DNA here is from genome assembly GCF_051521515.1 of Lactuca serriola. NCBI lineage: Eukaryota > Viridiplantae > Streptophyta > Magnoliopsida > Asterales > Asteraceae > Lactuca > Lactuca serriola. The sequence goes on from NC_136412.1 coordinate 115,491,506, forward strand.
TGGTGTATTGGAAAGTGAAACTTAAACAAAATCAAATTGCCATTTTAATGAAACTTAGATAATGTCTTCGAAACGGGATACAACTATTTAGACATCAACTTTAATGAGAGGAAAATAAGGTTTTTCTACACCTACTAGAAAGTTTTACATAAAAACAATTCATTATATTTTGTGTCCTCCGTTTTAGGTATGCATAAAAATCACTTGTTATAAATAAATGAAAAGTTACATAAATAAATAGTGGAAACGTCAAAAAACCGATATAACAGTTATTCGTACTACATGTTGTTTATTATATTGTTCAAATTTTTATTATTTATTTATTTGTTTTTGGGTTTTGTTTGTATAATCAATTTCTTTTGTGGATTTTGATGGCAGTTTGAAGGGTACACATATAATTAAGTAAAAAGCAAACATATTTTTTGGGATCTCAAGTTTGAAATAAAAACGGAAAGTCAATATGAAACTTTGAAAGTATGATTAAAATACAAAGGTCAGGGGTCCAAATTCGATACAAAACCTTTCAATATAAGCCAAAACTGAAAAACTTTAAATTCTAGATTGAAATCGTTAAAATCAGAAAGCATATATAACCATTTTTATTATTAACTCATTATTTATTGTGTGTCATTAGAACATGGACGGTTGGATCATGGCCTATATTTCACATTGAATTTAAATGTAATGTTTTCGAGTTATTTCACATTGAATTTAAATGTAATGTTTTCAAGTTATTTTTTTGTTTTTAGACATTTTGTGTATTTTTAAGCTATACAGATTTCAATTAGCCTATGATTAGCTCGACATCCGTTTCGAATTCCAGTTATCATATGTATTCCAATTAGCCAATTTATATTAATCATATTCAAGTTTAACAAACATTTGTACACTTTTTTTTACAAAAAAATGTTTATAAAAAACTTTATAGAAATAATACTCATATAACATTATATGTTTTATATAGTTAGATCTATGAATTTAAAAATAATAATTATATAATCTTATCTACATTAAAATAAAAAAGAAAGAAAGGAAAACATGATTGTAAGTGAATTATATTACAAATTATGATTACAGTGACTATAAATTCTTCAAAAAATAAAAAATATAAAACAACTTAATAAAAACATTAAAAAGCTATTAGACGAAACGTAAAAGAATTAGAAAACATTATTCCAATAGAAACATCAATAAATGTATTTTTTAAAAAATCGTAAAAAAATATTTGAACAAAACCATAACAAAAATTAGCAAAAAAATATAAAATAAAAACATTAAACAACATATTCAAAATAAACCTTAAAAACATCTAAATCCTAAAATATATAAATAAATTAAGTCAAAACAATAATAAATAATAGAGAAAATTACATAAATGGTCCCTGTGCCAGGAACAAATTACATAAATGGCCCCTATGCAAGATGGGCAAATATGTTATTTCACAAAGAACTTAACTGAAAAGTTAACACCATTAGCCCAAAGGACCATCTCCGCAAGATTTTGAAACCATATGGACCATTTATGTAAAGAATTCATCAAAAGGACTATAATTGGTCGATTTTCTTAACCATGAGGACCATTTATGTAATTTTGTATTTTAATTTTTTGGTTTTGGGATTGGGAATACCTAGAAATCCGACTTTAACATAAATAACCATTTTGCCCTTGCTTAATCTGATTAATCTAACCATTTCCAAATACTTATTGTATAGAGAAGTGTTGCACGATTAATAATGCACAATCAACATATGTTAGTGGACATTTTTAAAATATCATAACTTTTCATTTTTAATATTTATTGTTTTCGTTTATGTTGGCATGACTTTTTCTTGATAACTGTTTACCCATTGTAACTATTTGCGTAAAACAACTAATCGCCTCTATAAGTTAATTTCAAAAAAATAAACTATTTGCATCCGTCGCTTGGTGCGGGTAAACGGCTGTTATATATATATATATATATATATATATATATATATATATATATATATATATATATATATATATATATATATATATATACACTTTAAACACCATGATGTAATGAACCTTTGAAAAGCATATTCGTAATAAACACTTGAAAGTCAACAAGATATAACAAGTCAAGACAAGTCAAATAGTTTGAACCAATCATAAATTAAACTTGGCTTTATAGGTTTCGGCCTTGTACCCCACCCACTTATTGATTTCGGTTGGCACATGGTCCGAAATCACATATGATTTCGATTTACTTTCAAACCAAAATCACCATGTGATTTTGGATGATACATTGGCCGAAATCAAACATGTGATTTTGGTAGTTTTATGGTGATTTCAGTGGGAAAGTCAGGGAAGGAAAGTTGACTATATGATTAGATATATCACCATTTTCCATGAAAAACATTACCCATCAAATATCCAAGCATTATCCAACAGTTAACCAAGTAAAAGTCCCATCACCTCTCCTCCTTAAACTCGACAGGAAGCACCCAAATTCCCTACCATTTCCATTCTACTTTCTGTTAACTTCACTTTTCTCTCAAGAGTCAATTCCAACCTTCAAAGGGTTTAATTCCCCAAGCTTGTTCTTATAATTTGGTAAGTATCTTTTCTAAATCTAGTATATTTATGCACTATCATGTTAGTTTCGTATTATTTACACATATTATTATGTGTTAAAACGCTTAGGATTATATCATCATTAAAGAGTTCATCATCTACATTTAAGTTTTTAGGCTTGGAAATCTTCACACCATCCCTTCAAACAACCCACAAATCCACTTAAGGTGAGTTATACCCCCACATTTTCAAGTTTTCCTAGTTTTAGGGGGGGGGGTGATACAAGTAAAACTTAGTTTACCCCACAAATAGTTGTAATGTTTTGTCTTTATTTCAAAATAAGATATTATTAGCATGAGTTATAGTTGTTACTAGATTTTATAAAAATATTTGTGATATATTAGTTTTCAAATGCAAAACTAGCAAAAACAAATATAATCCATGTCATAAAATCATAAGAAAAATTATGGTTTGTAAACTACAAGGTTTTTGGAAACTTTTTACCAAAATATAGCTTTTCTATCAAAAAGGAGTATATTCTAGTTATTTCACTATTTTGTGGGTTACCACCCAAAAATATGATGTTTGACCTTACATTTTGAAACTAGACAAGATAATTACTATATATTTCTATAAATGATTACATAAATGTTCTTACCAAACAAAAATGAAAAACTATAATTGGTATAGTTTGGGGGTCACACAAAACTACTCTATCATTTCGGAAGAAACATATGATTATTTAAAGGTATAATTATTTTCATTTAACAAGAAAATAAATTTTCAGTACAATAGACGTAAACCGATTGATACTGGTGGTGAGACATTTGGCTTCACCGTACCTACCAGATTACACAACTAAGACATGCATTATTACCAGAGTCTCTTGTAGGGACAGTGTGACACTTGTGTATAGATCTATATGGGATTGGCAACCCTGCACCTCAATTGTTAGCTACTGTTAGACCGGCCAGTCTAGGGTGACAAATGTCGTAATAGTTGCGATGTCCGAATCACATCGTTCAGGTAACTAGTCGCATTAGTTATAACAACTCACATAGGGTATTAACAAAACATTTGGTTTACGGGCTAACGTAAACTCAAATAGTTTCACAAAATAATAAATCTTATTAAAACTATTTTCCAGTACAACATTACTTACATTTTAGTGATGGTTTAAGACTCACAATGAGGATAACAGACATTCAAGTAGTTTTATATAAAGATATAACTTACTAATACTACTTTCCAGTACAACGTTACTCACATTTAGGCTTGGGTTAAGACTCACAACGAGGATAACATACACTCAAGTAGTTTTATATAAAGATAAAACTTACTAATACTACTTTCCAGTGCAACATCACTTACATTTTTAGTCTTGGGATTTTAAGACTTAGAGAGAGGTTAACATATATCCAATTAGTTTTATATAAGGATAAAGCATATTAATACCATTTTTCCGGTACAACATTTCTCAGATTTTAGTCTTTGTATGAGTTACATCTCATTTCAAAAGAAAATATTATATTTTTTTGAAAGTATACACCATCATTTTACATGAGAGTTACAAATCCTTTTCATACAAAACGCTGATGAACTCACCAACTTAATTGTTGACACTTTTTAAAATCACTTGTATTCTTAGGAAATCAGTAAACAGGTAACCACAAGAGTTTTTGGTGGACGGGACGTCGTCGCATCATGTTACTTATGTTTTGTCGTACGCATTGGATATCATGTAAACAATGTTTTTGAGTACAATGTAAATATATTATTTATCAATGTAATGGTTGTAATGCTTTGCTCTCTATTATTCAATTGTTATCATACTGTACATGAAGTCATCCGCCGCTAGACGTTTCTGCCGTTCTGGTTTGGGGGTGTGACAGATTGGTATCAGAGCATTGTTTATAGTGAACTAAGTATATCAAACCATGTAAGATATACAACTATAAATACAATGGGGCTAAAACACTCTGAATAAAAGTATACTTTTAAAACATAATAGTAGTTTTATAAAAAGTATACATACATGCATGCATACTAGGACAATGTCGTAATAAGAAACATAAAAAGTATTTAGAGGAGTTGAACACTACGGTTAAGCCTAAATAGTTATGTAATCATATCTTGAATAAATATAGCTTGATCAACTATACTTATACGAGATATGAATAACATGTGTTTAGGAATGGTCGTGGTGAACCACACATCTAAAACTTACTAATCCTATATTCCAAGAAACCCTAGAATCAAACATAAAAATCTAAAACACTATAGGAGTATTTTAGAATAATACAAGATCATACACTTAAGCCTTTCATGTATTTTTTATATCTCTATTCTCGCACATACATCATGGCAGGATTTCACATGCCTGAAGACCCCTATTTCCCTAACCAGGGAAATGGTAGGTGGATCGAAGAGGATCCCGCAGAGGATCCTGAGGAACTAGTGGTGGAGGAACCCGAAGAGGATCCAAAGGATGAGGAAGAAGAAGACGAGGAAGGGGAAGACGAGGAGTTAGATGCAGAATCCGAAGTCATTAATCCACCTTATGTCGCCTAGTCCTCACAAACTAGATCATGGAGCTAGGGGCCGCTGTTGAGGCCACTGACACACACGCTCGACTACTGGAGAGGGACTACCCCCAGATATAGCATCTCATTGAGCGACTCCATGAGGAACTCACCACCGCACGAGCAGAAACGAGGGAGTACCAAGAGAGACATTCGACCCTCGAAGAGAGGGTAATCGCAGCTGAAGCTAGGGTGGTCATAGCAGAACAGAGAGAGGAGGAGACCACTCGCGAGATGTTGAGATGTCAAGGTACCTTGTGCGTCACCATGGCATATGATGAGCTAGTATTGTGTAGTGAGTTAGTGACCATGCTACTTCCACTATGTTTTAGACTCATTGCATCCTTTAGGACAACCAGTAGGAGTAAATCAAATGTGATACGCCCTCCGAAACCAGTGTACCCCGAATCAACTTAATGATTTGATGTTTAGGTTCTATTTTGGTAACTTAACGTTTGTACAACACCTACCACTACATACTACCATAAGTACATTACGATGATGTTGGTCGAAACATTCGCGAATCGTACAACAAAACATGTAGATCATATGCATATAAACATAAATGTAGACATGATACAACCAACAACGAGCATAGTTACTTACGAATTCGTTTCTATACAACAGAATCATGTCGCCATGCGGAAGTAGCCAAGGTACCGGCGCAACATCGTTTCTACGCATGGACCCCGCTACATTCCAAGCTACCGTAACAGCCACCATGACAACCGTTATGACACAACTTAACACTAACAACCTAAACGAAAACAGGAGCAGTGGCAACGGTTCTAATCACAGTGACAACCAAGGAAACCAACATGTGTGTTCCTGCAAGGACACCCCAAACTTCAAGCCTAAGGCCCCCTACAACAATAGAGGAGTACTGCCCAAGAAATAAAAGTTTTGGAACAAGAGAAGGGGTCGATCGACTCAAGAGCCTGCCAAGAAACAACAAACTATGATAGTCCATACCACTACTATCCCTACTGCCCCCGTGCCGACGACACTATATGCTGGGAACTTGCCAAAATGCAACAAATGTAGCTTCCATCACTTTGGATCTTTCAGAGAGTTGCACTGCAATAATTGCAACAGAAAGGGACATACCACCTATTTTTGTAAGGTGCTGGTACAAAAAACTACCCAAGTCGCAACTGCTAGGGTGGTTCAGGTTTGCTATAGATGTGGGGAGGCGGGGCATTTCAAGAGGGAGTGCCCAAAGACTAAAAGAGAAAAGGACAGCGGGGCCAAAGGAATTACCACCACAGGACGCGAGGAAGCTGAAGGGCACCCCGCTGTGATTATCGGTATGTTTCCTCCTCAAATAACTCATAGGCATGCATACCTTTACAATAGGAGTCCGGAGAGGAAACTCGTGAGTCACAAAGTATAATTGCATACTAAATCAAAACCCTCAAACATTCATGAAAATATTCCTGGTAGAAATGGCTAGGGGAAGAACTGAAGCCACCAACAACACATACCTAGGATGCACTCTAAATCTAAGCAAACGTTCCTTCTAAACCAACCTAATACCAATGAGAATAGGAAACTTCGACACAACCATTTACATGATTTGGTTAAATCCTCATCATACCAATACCATATGTTATGAAATGCCGTTTGACTTAACTCACCAAATAACAAAAACCCTTGTTATCTATGATGACAAATCCGACAAAACCCTCTGAATCATACCTTGCATCAAGGATCAGAGGTACCTAGGCAAGGGGTACTATGCTCTTCCTTAGGCCACGATAGGAATATGAATCAGGAATTGAAGGACATCCAAGAATATTCCAGGAATATGTAACTTTCCTGATGTATTTCCAGAAGACCTCCCGGTAATACCACTCGTACGCCAAGTCAAGTTTAGAATCGACTTGCTGCCAGGAGCCACCCCAGTAGCCAAATCCCCATACCGCTTAGCACCGGCTGAAATGCAGAAATTGTCCAGTCAACTAAACGAGTTGTTGATTAAAGGAATTATCAGACCAAGCTTCTCACCTTAGGGAATGCCGATCTTGTTCATAAAGAAGAAAGGCAAATCATTCCGTATGTGAGTTGATTATCAAGAGCAAAATGAAATAACCATCAACAACCGATACCCCCTATCCTGAATTGATGACCCGTTCAACCAACTTCAAAGAATGAGCTCTTTCACAAAAAGTTGGTCCAATGTCAGGATACCATCAGCTCAGAGTTCTGGAGAAAGAGGTTCCCGAGGCAACTCAAGACTCATGAGGACAACTACACCACACATGACCTCGAACTAGGAGCTGTGGTGTTTTCCCTGAAGATATGGGGACACTGCCTTTACGGCACAAAGTGTGCCATCTTCGCAGGTCATAAGAGTCTACAACACATCCTCAATCAAAAGGAGCTCAACATGAGAAAACGACGATGGGTGGAATAGTTAAATGACTACGAATGCGAAATTCATTATCATCCGAGCAAAGCCAATGTAGTAGCAGACACCCTAAGTCAGAAAGAATACTCGGGCCGCCGAGTGAAAATCGGTTACGATGACCATCCATTCACACCTGTCCACACAAATTAAGAAGGCGCAGTTAGAAGCCTTGAAACCCAAGAACATCGCAGGAGAGGCCTTATAGGGAATGGATAAAAACCTTGAAGTTAAGGGTTACAAAGCTTATTATTTCATGAATCTAATCTAGGCACCGAAATTTGGTGGGTACAGAGACGTTGTCATGAACGAGGCTCACAAGACAAAATACTTCGTTCATCCCAATTCAGACGAGATGTATCTAGACCATAAGAAACGTTATTGGTGGCCAAACATGAAAGTAGAGATCGTTACCTATATGGGCGAGTGCCTGACTTGTGCCAAGGTCAAAGTAGAATATCAAAAGCCCTCGGGTTTGCTTCAGTAACCGGACATGCCCGAGTGGAAGTAGGAGTGGATAACCATGGACTTCATAACCAACTTACCAAACACAATGGGTGGATTTGACACCATCTGGGTGATCGTTGACAGGTTAACCAGATCCGCACACTTCCTACCGATAAAGGAGACCGACAAGATGGAAAAGCTAACAAGGACGTATGTTAAGGAAATTGTGTGACTACATGGGGTGCCAATCTCCATCATCTCCGACAGAGATAGTAGGTTCACCTCACGGTTTTGGCAGTCGCTCCAAAAGTCCTTGGGAATCAAACTCGACATGAGTACGGCTTATCACCCTTAAACAGACGGTTAAAGCAAAAGGACCATTCAGATGCTAGAAAACATGTTGAGAGCATGTTTGGTAGACTTTGGTAAGGATTGGGATACCCACTTACCACTCGTCAAATTCTCCTACAATAACAGCTATCACACTAGAATCAAAGTCATCCTATTCAAATCCCTCTACAGACGCAAATGCAGATCACCTCTGTGCTGGGCTGAGGTAGGTGACACACAACTAGCAAAGAGGCAAGCGCCTGATAGCACACTTAAGGTCCCAAAAATCATACGAGAAACTATGGAAAAGATCGTTCAGATCCGTGAACGATTAAAGGCATCCCGGGATTGGCAAAAGAGCTATGCTGATAAGCGATGAAAACCCTTGGAACTCCAGGTTGTTGACCGTGTTTTGTTGAAGGTCTCACCCTAGAAGGGAATGATACGTTTTGGCAAACATGGAAAACTAAATCCAATGTATATTGTTCCGTTCGAGATCCTTGCTAGAATCGTTCTGGTAGCTTACAAACTCTGACTACCACAAGAACTTAGTAACATACATACCACCTTCCACGTGTGCAACCTAAAGAAGTGTCTATCCAACAAGACTCTTGTAGTCCCACTCGACGAAATAGAGGTAAACAAGAGTTTACACTTCATCGAGGAACCTATGGAAATCATGGACAAAGAGATTGTCACACCCCAAAACCTAGAACGGCAGAAACATTCTGGGGCGGAGGACGTCATGTATGCATCACAACAAATGTAAAGTAGTAAACAAGCAACAACATCATCCATTGCATTAATAGTATAATTTTAGTTACAAGTGTTTTCTTTCATAGTACAAGACATGATGATAACTTATCAAAATAAAAGACGAGTCTTGACTGCTCCGTCTTCTCTAAACCTTGTATCGGCACCTGTCTATTTGTAACCTGAGAATACAAGTTATTTTGAAAGAGTAGATCAGCATATAAGCTGGTGAGTTCATAAGTATTTAATGTCATTGCTTTGATTAGTTGATATGAAAGACTGGTGAATGAACGATGAAACATTTAGTATAAGTATGAAAAGCTCTAGAAAATCCCATATTTCCTACTAGTATAAAAGTAGTCTTCTACCAAGACTCGAATGTTTTGAAAGTAGTCTTTTACCTAGACCTGAATTTTTTGAAAGTACGCATCTCTTGAAAATGTGACGGTTTTTCCCTGATTAACTCTTATTAGTAGTCCCTTAAGTATACCTGAAATGGTATCAACCTAAAACATCCGTAGATTGTTCATTTACCTCTGTTGCTAACAGCCGGGTTTAGGAATAGTTAGTCCCTTATGTATACCCGCGATGGTATCAACCTAAGACATCCGTAGATTGTTCATTTACCTCTGTAGCTAACAGTGGTTGTCGGAATGGTTAGTCCCTCAAAGTATCATGTGGTACTAGGAGATAAAGTCCCAATCTATCTCGTCGATGATGTGATTGAATCACAAGGTAAAGATAGAAAGGCGAACGATATAACCGTATCTAGACATATAACATGTAATAGTAATTTGCCATATAATGTCTATGTAAAAGTATTCATGTATAAGTATTCATGTAAGAGTATTCTTTCATATAACATGTAGTAGGAATTTGTCATATAATGTCTATGTAAAAGGATTCATGTATAAGTATTCATGTAAGAGTATTCCTTCATATAACATGTAGTAGTAATTTGCCATATAATGTCTATATAAAAGTATTCATGTATAAGTATTCATGTAAGAGTATTCCTTCATATAACATGTAGTAGTGACTCATGAATGAACTGACTCCGGTGTAATTTCTTGTAGTAGGGAAAATGTTTTGTTTGCTCTAAACTATTCCTATAATAGTTTACTAGAATGTAATTGATGAATGTCCAAGTAGGCTTACACACCATTGCTACCCAAGAGTATCGGAACTAAATTAACTGATGGAACATTTATGACCATATATGTATACATGATATATAACTAATATTTAAACGACTTTTGGACGAATACCCAATATCCCACCAGACCACATCTCAAGGCGCGAAAAGGAAATAGGGTGGATAGCCTTTCTAAGTCTTTTAAACATTTCTTATATAACTATACATATAGAGGCATGCAATTTATAATATAAAAGCATAAGGAAGTTTTGTAAATCCGTTGAAAAGTCAAATAAAGAATTTGTGACTTGATGTCAGTTTATAAAATGATTGAAAGTATTTTGTTTGATAAGACAGTTTAAGTACACGGAAAACCACTGTTTTGAAAACACCTTTATAACCGAGTTTGAAAGGAAGCTTACAGTATGTAAGATAGTTTGATAACGAGCTTTAATCATGTAAAAACGTTTAAGAAAGTCATTTGAAGTAATATGTTTAGTGAAACTGTTAAACTTGTAGTAAATCCATTTGTATACTAGTTATAAATCACATAAGATTGATTTATTAACAAGAAGTATCCCAAAATATTGATGGTTTTCGTGCCAAAATAATCATATGTTTGTAGTATGATAGGTGGACACATATACATACAGTATAAGCGAAGTGTTTGATTTATATATAAATAACAACACTTTTCATTTCCAAAAGATATTATGTTATCGTGATACATTTTGCATACGATAGTTTCTTTATAATAATTATAAATCACATGTGATTCCGTTGATAAAAAGTGTATAATGAAACTTTATATAACATACGATAATCATCGCGTGTTCTACTTGTATTCCCCCCTTCAAAGCATATAAAAACATTTATAAAACATTTAAAAGTGTGGATTATAGGGGTATGAACTCACCTGAAAGTTTGAAGACAGCGAGATGGAAAACCCGGCAGAGTTTCGTCTCGGGAAACGGATTTTTCTCGGGATTCTCGGGAATCTCGGGAGTAAAATCGACCCTTGGAACTTGAGCAAAATGACCAGGGCTTCGGGTCTGAACGGGCACGGAAAACGAGGCAAGATCGCGAGAGAAAGGAGAGAAATGAGCAAGTTTTTCGGAAAGCCTCGCATCCCTTTTATAGGGGTGCTGAACCGCCTCGGTACGCTGGGCGTACGAGGGTACGCAGCGCGTACGAGACGTCATCGCTTACGTATTTCGGATGGAGCGGGTCGGATTGGACGGCGGGTCGGACGGATCGGATAGCTTCGCATAGGGGCGACGTGGACGATCCGAGGCCTTCGATCTGAGTACGCGGGGCGTACGAGGGTACGCAGGGCGTACTCCGGTCCTATCCGATGACTCCCCTTCGGATAATACCGGGAGTTTATAATTAAATTTATATTTGTTTTAAATAAACTTCAAAAGTTCATATCTCCTTCATACGAACTCCGTTTTCGACGTTCTTTATATCCACGCGAAGGTGAGACTAAGATCTACAACTTTCGTTTAGATTCCGTTGGCAAATTATGAAATAATTTTTATTATTTATTAATTAAAATGACGTGATTAAGGAATTTCTTTAAAAATTCATAACATCTTTATCTGACGTCGGTTTTTGCCAGACTTTTTACCGCTGAAATACCATTGACGAGACCATAAATTCTCGTTTAGGTCATTCCGGCCAAAAGTCGCTCGATCTCCGATTCGAGTTTTTATGTAACTTCGTATTGCCTTTTTTCTGTCGGAAAAACCTAGAATGGTCATAACTTCTTTGTTATAACTTGCATTTTAGTGTTCTTTATATACTTGGAAACCTTGATACTATTCCTTATACTTTATTTAACCCAAATAAGATTTTAGGAAAGTTAAATTTTGACCTAAATTTGACTTGCGTTCCATCATATCGTCTTGAAATATCGGGTTGTCACAGAGATCAAGAGAACGAAACAAAGTCGTATACCAATAGTGAAGGTCTGCTGGAATGCCAAACGAGGGCCTGAGTTCACTTGGGAGTGGGAAGATCAGATGAAACAGAGCTACCCACAACTTTTCCTCTAGTTACAAGAACCCATCCAGGATGAAAATTTCAGGATGAAGTTCCCTCTAACGGGGGGATGATGTGACAAAAGGAAAATTTTGGAACAAGCAAGGTCTAAATTGTAACCGTGTACAAGTGAATTCACAACGTAACATTGTTGCAGTAAAACTTTGAAATCCAAAGGGGCATCATTTGTGTAAGTGTATATATATATATATATATATATATATATATATATATATATATATATATATATATATATATAGGTACAAGTTAAAATGAGAACCCTAAAGGTTAAGAACCCTAAAAACCTCTAAGCTTAAACTACAAAACAAGATCAGGGTTAATTTTCTTGCATCCAAACACTCTCACTCACCTTCAAAATCTCAAACACAAACCCTCCATCTATCATCATCAACTACCACCATTGCCTCTACCTATCGGCCTGCCACCTACTGTCGCCACCGCCGTTGACCGACGTCGGTTCCGACTATCATCATCATCATATTCCAGCATCATATTTTTCTCCGCATTTTTTTGGTGAAACACCACCGGATCTACATCATATCCGGTGTGTTTGATGCATTTGAAGTGTGTATCTACTCCAAAACCACATCAGATCTACTCCATTACTGATTTTCGTCACCACTGATGTTCAGATCTGTGAGCTTTGATAACACATCGTCATCTCGCCTCCATTTTTTTTCTCTCGATCTCGATGAAAAACCACCAGATCTGTTCAGATCTGGTTCACCACCACCTCTACCAACATAGATGTATGTCTTCAACCTCCAAAATACTTTGTTTTCATCAGATCTGAAGCGGTTCAATCCAGATCTATGATCTCCGACGTTAGATCTATGATTTCCGATAACATATCTATGATTTTTGCTTATGGGCCTATGATTTATGCCTTTAGATCACGACTTCTAACGAGATTGACAGACTAGATCTGAGATCGATGTCAACTACCACTACAACTACTGCCTTGCCGCTCCGGTGTAGCACCGCCAACTCAACTCCATCTTTTTCTCTCTGGTCTTTAGTGAAACAACACCATATTTGCATCAGGTATGTGTTGATATTTGTTTACTTTTTTTTTCTTTCTGTTAAGTTGTGAATTTAATGTTCTAATCTCTCATTTGTTGTTTACTTTTGTTAAACATAGTTTTTTCTACTATTAAGTTGTTAATCCATGTTTTTTATGTTTTTTTTTATAATGTTTGCATCAAGTTTTTATTCACTTTATGTTTTATTGTTGTTAAGCTATGAATTGAATTTAAAATGTATGTTATTATGTTAGTGTTATCTCAAATAATATGAATTTTGATTTTGTTAAGCTTTGAACTGTCTTGTTTTAATGTTTCAACTATTGTTTAGTTTTATTTAAGTTAGTTACTATGAATACGTGAATTAATATGTTTTTATGTTATAAATACAATGAATGAGAGTCCTAAACTAATTATTAAACTGTGAATGAGAGTTCTGAAAAACTCTATTAAACTGTGAATTTATGTGGTGCACATAATGTATCTGATTAATTTTGTATATACTAAATTGTGAATTGCATATTATGTTGTAAATTTTATTCAAGACTTAATATATTAAATTCACAATTTAATACGTATAAATGTCTTCATATATTAACGTCTAAATATAAGTTGTAATTTGAAAATATGACTCTAAATATAATTTTTTTGTCTTAAATTGTGAATTTATTATATTAAGCTGTGAATTTTGTATATTAAACTGTGAATTGTTTGTATTAAAAATTTTAAATTGATATTATTGTTGTGAATTTATATTTTTTTGTATTAACTGTAAATTTATTGTAATAAACTGTGAATTTTATGTATTAAGCTATGATTTATGTATATTAAACTTTGAATTAACTGTATTAAGATGTGAATATTTTTTTAAATTATGAAATTGACAATATTAAACTGTGAATTCTTTATATTAAACTATGATTTTAGTGTTTAAAAAGATGATTTGACTGCATTAAACTATGGATTTCAGTTTAAACTGTGAACTGACTGTATTTTGCTGTGATTTTTTTTATTGTTTGTGTTAAAATATGAATGATTTATGTATAAATTTTTTTGTTAATTTTCTTATAAATATATTTATTTTTTTGTTGTATAAATTTGTAAGAATCCACTAGTTTTTATGATTTTTTTGCATTAAATTCAAAACGAGTTAATTAATGGGCTTTATTAAACTGTGAATGTAGTATTTAAGTTGTTAATGCATGACTTTATTTACACATCCGATTTTGAAGAAATGACGGCTACTATGTTGATACAGGTGGTTGGTGGCGGCATGTGGTGGTAAAGTTTGACTTTTTGACTTCTTTGAATTAATGAATCATTATAAAACAATTTGTATTAAGTTGTGAATTTTTTGCATTAAACTGTAAATGGACTATGTAAATCTGTATTTTATATAAGTTTTGTGTTAAAATATGAGAGCATATATGGATGTAAATATTACACTATAAAAATTATAAGTTTGCTCCGCTCATACCAAAAATACAAAAAATTAGGATTTTAACATGTTTATTAAGACTATCGTGTAAATATTTACTAGTTAATTGGGGTTCTTAGGGTTCTTAATCTTTTGTTCTTATTTGAACCACTCCCTATATATATATATATATATATATATATATATATATATATATATATATATATATATATATATATATATATATACTTTAAACACCATGATGTAATGAACCTTTGAAAAGAGTATTCTTAATAAACACTAGAAAGTCAACAAGATATAACAAGTCAAGACAAGTCAAATAGTTTGAACCGATCATAAATTAAACTTGGCTTTACGGTTTTCGGCCTAGTACCCTACCCACTTTGTAATTTTGGTTGGCCATGGGCCAAAATCACATGTGATTTTGGTTTGCTTTAAGACCGAAATCACCATGTGATTTTGGTTGATGCATTGGCCGAAATCACACATGTGATTTTGGTAGTTTTTGGGTGATTTCGGTGGAAAAGGCAGGGAAGGAATGTTTACTTTATGAATAGATATATCAACCTTTTTCCATGCAAAACATTACCCAACAAATATCCAACCATTATCCAATAGTTAACCAAGTAAAAGTCCCATCACCTCTCCACCTTAAACACGACATGAAACACCCAAAATCCCCACCAGTTCCATTCTACTTTCTATTAACTTCACTTTTCTCTGAATAGTCAATTCCAAGCTTCAAAGGGTTTAATTCCCCAAGCTCGTTCTTAGAATTTGGTAATTATTTCTTCAAAATCTAGTGTATTTATTCACTATCATGTTGGTTTCATGTTATTTAAACATATTATTATGCGTTAAAACTCTTAGGATTATATCATATTCAAAGAGTTCATCACCCACATTCAAGTGTTTAGTCTTGGAAATCTTCATACCATCCCTTCAAACAACCCACAAATCCATTCAAGGTGAGTTCATACCCCCACATTTTCAAGTTTTTGTTGTTTTAGGGGGGGCGGGGGGGGGGGGGGGAGGGGGGGGGAATACAAGTAAAACTTAGTTTACCACACAAATAGTTGTAATGTTTTATCTTTATTTCAAAATAAGATATTATTATCATGAGTTATGGTTGTTACTAGATTTTATAAAAATATTTGTGATATATTAGTTTTCAAATGCAAAACTAGCAAAAACAAATATAATCCATGTCATAAAATCATAAGAAAAATTATGTTTTGTAAACTACAAGGTTTTTGGAAACTTTTTACCAAAATATAGCTTTTCTATCAAAAAGGAGTATATTCTAGTTATTTCACTATTTTGTGGGTTACCACCCAAAAATATGATGTTTGACCTTACATTTTGAGACTAGACACGATAATTACTATATATTTCTATAAATGATTACATAAATGTTCTTACCAAACAAAAATGATAAACTATAATTGGTATAGTTTGGGGGTCACACAAAACTACTCTATCATTTCGGAAGAAACATATGATTATTTAAAGGTATAATTATTTTCATTTAACAAGAAAATAAATTTTCAGTACAATAGACGTAAACCGATTGATACTGGTGGTGAGACATTTGGCTTCACCGTACCTACCAGATTACACAACTAAGACCTGCAGTATTACCAGAGTCTCTTGTAGGGACAGTGTGACACTTGTGTATAGATCTATATAGGTTTAGCAACCCCGCACCTCAACTGTTAGCTACTGTTAGACCGGCCAGTCTAGGGTGACAAATGTCGTAATAGTTGCGACGTCCGAAGCACATCATTTAGGCAAATAGTCGCATTAGTATGGTTATAACAACTCACATAGGGTATTAGCAAAACATTTGGTTTACGTGCTAGCGTAAACTCAAATAGTTTCACAAAATAATAAATCTTATTAAAACTATTTTCCAGTACAACATTACTTACATTTTAGTCTTGGTTTAAGACTCACAATGAGGATAACAAACATTCAAGTAGTTTTATATAAAGATATAACTTACTAATACTACTTTCCAGTACAACGTTACTCACATTTAAGCTTGGGTTAAGACTCACAACGAGGATAACATACACTCAAGTAGTTTTATATAAAGATAAAACTTACTAATACTACTTTCCAGTGCAGCGTCACTTACATTTTTAGTCTTGGGATTTTAAGACTTAGAGAGAGGTTAACATATATCCAATTAGTTTTATATAATGATAAAACATATAAATACCTTTTTTCCGGTACAACATTTCTCACGTTTTAGTCTTTGTATTGAAGACTTACATCTTATTTCAAAGGAAAATATTAGATTTTTTTGAAAGTATACACCATCATTTTACATGAGAGTTACAAATCCTTTTCATACAAAATGCTGATGAACTCACCAACTTAATTGTTGACACTTTTCAAAATCACTTGTATTCTTAGGAAATCAGTAAACATGTAACCACAAGAGTTTTTGGTGGACGGGACCTCGTCACATCACGTTACTTATGTTTTGTTGTACGGATTGGATATCATGTAAACAATGTTTTTGTGTACAATGTAAACATATTATTTATCAATGTAATGGTTGTATATCTTTTCTCTCTATTATTCAATTGTTATGATACTGTACATGAAGTCATCCGCCCCCAAACATTTCCGCCGTTCTGGTTTTGGGGGTGTGACAGTACGCTCTTTTGTTAATTGTTGTAAGCCGACCCTTGTAGTAGATGGAGCTCACCTAAAGGGTGAGTTCAAATGTACCGTGTTACTTGCAGTTACTAAGAATGGACAAAACCAAATATTACCGCTATGATAGATGCAAAAATGAGTGTACACTTTATTGGACATGTTTTTTTTCAAAAACTACATTATTATATAGGTAAGATGGAAGGGCTTACAATTACATCTGATAGGTCTCCATCTATAGCGACATCTGTTGCCAACACTTTTCCACATCCTGATCACAGAATATGTGGTGTCCATTTATATTTCTACATAGTAGCTACATACTGAAAGAGTAAGACAGGTAAAGGAATTTTTTGGGAGGCTTGTAGAGCCTATACAGTTGACGGTTTTAACGCTACCATAGAACTTATGAAAAGTACAAAAGAACTAGTATGGAATACTTACAAAATATAAATCCTAAAACTTGGTCTAGGTCACATTTTAGAGGCAACATATACAATCATATGTCATCTAATAGTGCAGAGTCTATAAATGCACTATCTAGATATCCATGTAAGGTGTCGATACTAAAGTTTATCGACTTTTTTCATGTTACAATGCAACAATGGTGGTTTCAAAGACATAACTTTGCAGGTAGTAAGTTGTAATATCAATGTTTGTGTTAAATGTTAGTGATCTTAACTGTGTAATTTTCTCTATTTTTTTTAGCAGAAGAAACAACAACACTCACCCCTTGGGCCTGTGACATTATAAAGCAAAATAAAAATACTTTTAGTAATTGGGATGTTCGCATGATCTCAACTAAGAAATATGATGTCAAAAGGGGGCACAAAACGTCATTGTTGATTTCCATCAAATGACAAGTACATGTAGGGATTGGCAACTTGACGGCATACCATGTGGTCATGTCATAAGAGTGCTAACAGTCAACAACTATCGAGACTGCTCGATGTATGCATTAAAAACTTACCATATTGAAACATTGAGGATAACATATGAGGAATTAGTAAAACCTTTGCCAAATCCATCTGAATTGGAGATCCCCAATGATTTGATGACTGTTAGGCCACCAACGATGAATAAACATCATCCAGGCAGGCCAAGAAACACATAATGCATTCCATCTCAAGGCAAGGGTCCAATAAGAAAAGCATGTTCTACATGTGGTCAAGCAGGACACGAGAAACAATTGTTCTAGAAGGGATTCTGACAGTGGAGCACGTTACAGGAGAATTCCTACTATGGAGACGGCAGTTAATATTAGGGCTTCTACGAGTTGTTCATAGAGTTATAGCGCCAATTATGATTTGAAACCACCTTAAACTGAAGAGTTGTTAATTATTGTGTATTGTAATGTTTTTATTAATTTTATAAGATGTTGTTCTTATGGTTTTATATTCTAATTTAGTTTGAACATCATAGAGCAACTGAAGTTGTTATAAATGATTTTTAAAAATACTTGGAATACAACGGTAAACAAACATATATTCTTCATGTTCTTTGTTTTTTTTAAGTCAATCCATTATTGAGCTTGTTTGTATTCCGATGTAATAAATTTACGATGTTAACTAAGAAGCTGGGATTACTCTTTATCCTGTTTTTGTTGTTCTTCAGTCGTTTTCAATTCTTGAAAACTTTCATCCAACATATATGGGCCTTCCGAAGAGGGTGTAACAAAGGGGTCAAGTGGATCACAATAGTAACAATCTACTTCATCACATGAGCGAATTTCGAACTTTGAGGATGAACTCATAATAAAGTTGAGATTATATATAGTATTTTTAATAAGAAAACGATCGTATATGTCATATTTTTACATCATAGTAATATGCAAATCATACTCCAAAGGCAACCATTTCGTAGTTAGAGTTGGAATTCATAGATGATTGTTTGACATGACAAGTCACTGTAGTAACCTGCAAATTGTAGTCAAACATGGAAATGACTACACATAATGACTGTTTGACATGATAACTCACTGTAGTACATAAAGATTCCACTAGACTTGTCAAATCCTCGTTAACTCCTTTTTTTTTATTATAAAGAGATGTTTAATCTATAAGAAACGAACACCCATATCATCTATACGAAACGAACACCCATATTCAGAAATGTTGTCCAATGTAGCAACTTCTTCGAGTGTAGTAGCTGGTTCCAATTCTACATGACCATGAACGACAAGTGAGGTGTTGGTTATATCACGATGTTGGATGAGTGTGAAGGAGGGTGTAAAGCCACTAGTTCCCCTACATTTCCTGTTAGGTGATGAATGGACCCACATAATAGCTTTTTTCAACCATGAGATGAAAGAAGGACATCACCAACTACAATCAGATATTTTCAGTAAATGGATGGATGTAAACGAAGAAGTCATATGGTTTAATCGAGCATATAATTATATTAAAAATACCAAAAACTTATTATGCAGATGCCGAAGAGCTTTTGGATATTGTTAAAGATTTTTACATTTTAGAGCATGAAGGCAGTGACTTCGAGTACGAGGACGTTTGGAATCTTGTTAAAATTAATCAGTATTTCATGTAGACGGCTCTGTAATTATGTAAATTTCATATTTGTAATGTTTTATGTGTAATGCTTCATGAAATTGTTATTTTTAAGGTTTTATGTGTAATCGAGTATGAGCACGTTTGGAATTGTTATTTGTAATGTACTGTTTTATGTGTAATGCTTCAGGGAATTGTTTTTTGTAATGTATTGTTTTATGTATAATAGAGTATGAGGACATTTGGAATATCGTTAAAAATAACCCAATGAGTTTTCATAAATAACATAAAACAGAGGAGGTACATCTAATATAGACGAAAAACGTGTAAATAACCTAGTACAAACCTAAAAGATAGAAATAGATATTAAATAAATGGGACATATTTCAAAATATTCCAAGGGGCTTCACACTAGAATTCCAACCCGTTACTTAATGATTTGTATTCCTCTTTAGTCGCTTCCAAGATGACCTCCTCAGTAGCATTTAAACGTGCGTCCTTAATTTTGGTATAAATATCGTTGAATAATAGAATTTTAGTATTCATTTCATAAGATTTTGCTGCGATATTATGTTGTCATGATGGTTTTCTGCAGTCGTTCGAGTTCCAACGTTGAAGATATAGGTTAAACCATCCCAAAACATTGGATCGTTCAACTTGTTGGTCTCATAGACATGAATATATGCACGACTAAGAGCCAACTACTCCTTAGTTGTACATGGTTTTGAAGTCATTTTTAGCGTAATTAAGAGAGTAAAGTTTTAAAACTAATATACGAAGAACTGATATATATCTTAAAGTGAAATGATTTTTTAACTGGTAGTAAATTTATAGTAGGCTTTATGACAACAATAAACGACACGTTTTTAATGTTCGTCAAAAGCACATAAGTTTCTACACAAAATCCGAGTCAAATTTTTTAATTTGTCTGCAATTCATAGTCCAAATTAACTAAAGAATGCATTGTACTTGTTGAAAACACAAGAGAGGGCTGTTTGAGTAGACAAGCCATTGCACTATCTAACAATACAAGACACAATTGTTTGACTTGACATCATAGATGGAGCTACAAAAGGGGGCCACTATAAATAATTGTTCATATCCATATTAATTGTATCACGTTACAATTTTACCTTGCAAATATGGACCCACCTGTACCACCCAGATGGAGCATTGAACATGAGGTTTCTTTGGTTCATGCTTGGATCGTAACTGTAGAGGAGGATTTTCCAGCAGGTCCGCCAAAAGTTCGCAATGAATCATTTTGTTCTCGTGGCTGTCATTTGTTTCACCATTAAATTGGACGTACTCAATATCGAAGAAGAAGAGATGTTAAAGACAATTATATGGATTTGAAACAATGGGTCAAGCATTTTCAACGTATTTACAACGAGCTGGATAATGAACAAACACAACTGCTGCTAACTCAAGATCATGCGTAGTGTAGTTGACCTCGTGTGTCTTCAGCTGTCTTGAGGCATAGGCGATGACCTTACCTCATTGCATCAGAAGACATCTGAGCCCTTGGTTAGATGCATCGCAATAGACTACGAAGTCTTCTATTCCTTCCGGGGGGGATAGTATTGGTTCGGTGCATAAGGCTCGCTTCAGCGTTTGGAACGCCTTCTCTTGTTTCTCTTCCCAGTCAAAGGCCACGCCTTTCTGGGTCAGTGTAGTAAGCAGCTTAGCGATGCTAGAGAAGTTCTGTATGAACCTGCGATAGTAGCCAGCAAGACCTAGAAATTGACGAGTTTCTGTAGGTGTCTTCTGTAACACCCAAAATCAGAAAGGCCAAGAAAAAGGAAGAAACCCTAAGTCAAGGAGTGGACTCATCGAGCCGGGGAGGAACTCGACGAGTCGGAGCGGGATCCGGGGGATCGAGTAAGTGACCAACTCGGCGAGTAGGCTCGTGAACTCGGCGAGTTGGGTCTGAACGAGGAAACCCTAATTTCGGGACTTGGTACCCTATTTAAGCATCTTATTCTCTTCCCTAGGGCTCATTTGCGTCCCTATAGTCCATAACCAGAAACCCTAAACCTCCATTGTTGCTCATTCAAGCTTTCTTGCCATTTTGGGTTATTTGAAGGAAGAAGGAAGAAGGCACACATTAGGGATTCAAGAATTTGCAGTAGATCCAGAGTTGTGAGGTCTTCCAGAGCATTTGAAGGTAATGAGTCGCTACCTTCCCTCTTTTGCATATAGATGTAACGACCCGTCTCTGGTATGTTGCTTCCATGGCATTTAATTAGAAGTTTTCAAGAAGGACTCGGCGAGTCTATAGCCCGACTCGCCGAGTAGGGACGGGATTTTGTGCACGTGTTAGTCGGCGACTCGGCGAGTCCATATTTGGGACTCGGCGAGTCTGCCTGCCAGGAAGAAACCCTAAATCCCCGGTTTACTCCCTATTTAAGCAATGTTATGTGCCCCAAACTCGCCTCCTTCACCCTCAGAGAGCTGTGAGAAACCCTAATCCATCCTTTGAGTGATTTAAGTGTTTTTGTGTGGATTTTGAAGGCTTGAAGAGGAAGAAGAAGAAAGGAACAAGGAGAAGAGGTGTAGAGCAAAGATCCAAGGGCAAAATCAGAGTTCATTGAGGTATTCTTCGGTCCTTCTGTTTTATGCTTTAAACCTCCATTAGAACACTTCTAGGGCTAGTTTGATGTATTTTCCAAACCCTATAGTTGTATGGATGCCTTAATAGGTCGAGATATCCTTAGATCTGTTCATTTAGGAGTTGTGGGCCCGGATCTATTGCCTTTTTGAAGATACTTTGCATGAGAACCCTAGATCTAGCCTTTATTATGCTTTTTGAGCCATTTTATCTTCATGGATGCATATGGGCACGTAAAGATAGAATCTTTACGTGCTAATCGAGTTAAGGGAGACCAGATCTATAAGTTTTATACACTGGATTCAAGCAGAATCGAGTTTAGAGTTGCTTCATGCAAGCGACTCGGCGAGTCGGAAGAACGACTCGGCGAGTCGAGTCGCGAGTCCCCAATTTTCCCCTTTTGAGTGATGCCGAGTGGGGACCAGTGAGTAGTAGAGTGGAGTCAGCGAGATGGAGGTCAGACTCAGTAGTGGAGCGACTCGGCGAGTTGTTCATACAACTCGGCGAGTCCAAGGCAATCTTCTTAGCTCGAAGAACAACTCGTCGAGTTGTTCATACGACTCGGCGAGTCGGATGCAGATTGCCTGAGTTTTAGATTTGAAAGGGAACTCGTCGAGTTGATGCCATACTCGACGAGTAGCAGCGAGTAAGGTTGAGAAGTGAGAATAGGGACTCGGCGAGTTGGCGGCCCAACTCGGCGAGTCAGGTCAACTGTAGGTTGACTTTGACTAGGAGAGTTGACTTTGACCAAGGGTAAAAGAGTCATTTTACCCCAGTGCAGTGATTAGCATTTGATTGAGTGTGTTATGGATTTGTAGCCGGGGAGATACCGGAGCAGCAGCAGACAGCTTCCAGAGCCATACACATAGCAGCTAGTTCACAAGGTGAGTTTCCTTCTAGTAGGAACGGGTCTACGGCCACAATGTCGGCCCGTTTAGTTAGTAGCAGTTCCGGACTTCAGTCCGAAGCAGTAGTTAGTATGCTTGAGGTCTATGTGATTCAAGCACGTTTGTGTGTTATATGTTCCGGACTTCGGTCCGATGCAGTATGCAGTATATGTGTTTATATTAGTTGATATGTGTTATGCTATGCCATGATCAGTCAGTTTCGGACTTCGTTCCGATGCGGTTAGTTCCGGACTTTGGTCCGATGTAGTCAGTTCCGGACTTCGGTCCGATGCAGTCAGTTCCGGACTTCGGTCCGATGCAGTCAGTTCCGGACTACGGTCCGATGCAATTAGTTCCGGACTTCGGTCTGATGCAGTCTGTTCCGGACTCCGGTCCGATACAGCTAGTTCCGGACTTCGGTCCGATGCAGTGGGCAAGGCCCAGTATGTGCTTTATATGTATTGTATGGTATGTGGTAGTTTGGGGGAGCTCACTAAGCTTCGTGCTTACAGTTTCAGTTTTGGTTTCAGGTACTTCCGCAAGTAAAGGGAAGAGCTCAGGATGATGGAATCGCACACACCACAGCTTCAGTTTTTGTCCTGGGAGTTGATACAATTTTCTTAGATATGTTTTGATACAGTTGTGACTCAGTTTTCTCACAGTATTTTAGTATGGTTTGAGATACATAGTGTATGATTTTATTATATGATACTCAGATTTATGATTTTTGGTTATATTAAAAATGAAATTTTTGGGTCGTTTCAAGTTGGTATCAGTGCCTTGGTTTGAGGGATTCGGATACACTTCCAGGTGTATCTGAACTCAAACTAAGGGGAAAATAAAAAGATTTTTTTTAAAAAGGAAAATGTTTTCTAAAGAATTTTGAAAACACTTAGATAGAAAGGAATTTTTAAACGAGATAAGGGGGTGGTGCATGCGATCAGCCGAGCTCAAGTAAGTACTCCCAAATTACTCATACAAGTTTATTAGTTCAGTTTCAGTTTTAGTTCTAGTTTCAGTTTCAGTAGAACAGCATGCTAGTATAGGACTAAGGATCTAGGAGGATGCCTTATGTGCCTGCTATATGTGTTTCAACTTTATGAGTATTGCATGCTAGTATTGAGTAGACAGCAGTAGGATAGCCTGTTTAGGTTATGCCTGATAGTATGAGTTTAGCATTGTATGCTAGTACAGTTTCCTCGTTATGGGGATAGGATTGCTTGAGTAGTTTCTTGTGTCCGAATGCTGCTTGCTTTGTGCTTTGTGGGACTCTGAGTGATGGGAGTTAGCCATCAGGTGAATACGTCACGTCACAGGTGATCAGGGTTGAATAATCTCACAGTGTTGGATTTGGCCCTATTGCGTAGCTCTTGTTTGAGTCCAACCGTTGTAGGGACGAGCTTTTTACTCGAAGGATTATCTGAGCCTCATCACATGTGATGGTATTCAGTTGATGGCTAATTAGCATTATAAGGAGGCCTTCAGCAGCTGAGGACTGGTTGAGTGGAGTCAGAGATTTCCCTAGGGCAAGCCTAGGATGAGAGTAGCAGAGATCAGTAGTAGTAGAAGTGACTTGGTGGAGTCAAGGTAGTTCTTGAGGAGAGTACAGATAGATGTGGAAGGTAGTATGGGCCTGTACTACCGAAAGCAGAGGATCCGTACTCAAATCAAGGAAGGCCGAGACAAGACCAGGAAGCTAGTAGTAGTATCAACGATCCCTTGAGATATTTCAGTTTTCTGATGTTGCTATGATGTGTTTCAGAATGGTGGTTTTGCGTTCGAGGCCAGTAGCCGGCAGTGGAGGTGCTGGGGAGGGATCAAGATCAGGCTCGGGAGACGAGCACATGGATGAGCAGACCCGAGAGTTTCTCTCTTTAGAGATTACTCGTATCATTGTAGAGCAGACTCCTGTGATCTTCGGTTCGATCAAGGAGGGTATCCTAGAGCTGATGGATGAGAGGTTGGGCACTTTCCGTGCCGAGGTGGCGGCCATGATGGGGTCGCACACACTTACATTCAGGGAGTTCAGGGCATGTGGAGCTCCAGACTATCATGGGGCACGGGACCCCATAGCGAGTACTAGATGGTTGGCGGATGTGGCCAACGCGTTCCGTACGAGCAGGTGTCCCGAGGGGGACAAGGTTAGATTGACATCCTATCTCCTGAAGGACAGGGCACGGGATTGGTGGGAGGAGGTTGGACATACCATTGGAGATGATGCAGCATTGGATGCCATGACCTGGGATGATTTCTCTACCAGGTTCAGGGCGGAGTTTGCACCGGTTATTGAGGTGCAGCAGTTAGCTAGAGAGTTTCAGGACCTCACCCAGACTACAGAGACCGTGGCGGAGATCACCGCCAAGTTCAGGGAGAGGGCTCTTCGTTCCTCAGTATGCAGTCGATGAGGAGATGAAGAAGGCCTGTTATCATGAGATGTTGCGGAGCGATATCCGCCAGTTTGTGAGCCGGTCCAGCTGTAAAACGCTGGATGACATGATTGCTAGGGCTCGGGAGAGGGAGATTGATCTCGAGATGGAGAAGAAGAGGAAACCAGAGGCGGTTTCGGGTACAGGCAGTTCGGGCAAAAAGCCCAAGGTTTCAGATCACAAATCCAGGAGTCAGCAGAGCCACGGTCGATGTGGCAAGTGTGGGAGATTGCACGAGGGGGTGTGCAAGGCAGGGAGTTCTGGCTGCTACAAGTGCGGTCGGACTGGGTATTTGAGCAGGGATTGTACGGCCCCTGCTACCGCCATTGCAGCATCAGATCTGATTTGCTTTTAGTGCAATCAGAGGGGACATAAAAAGTCCCAGTGTCCGAGTTTAGCTGCAGCAGGGAAGGTGGCTGCACCTGCCCCTGCTACTCTGAGGATTACAGATGGCCGGCAAGGCCGAGCAGAGGCGCCAGTGGCGAAGAGTAGGGTGTTTCAGATGACAGCAGAGGAGGCACGAGCGACTCCTGATGTGGTGACGGGGTCGTTCTCTGTGAACGACATTTCTGCTATGGTATTATTCGATTCGGGGGCTACCCGATCATTTGTATCACTTGCGCTTAGCAAGAGATTTAGTAGAGCTCCAGGGGAGCTGGATTGTCCACTAGAGGTTGAGATAGCATATGACAGGACCGTGAGGGTCGCCAGAGTATATAGAGAGTGTTCGCTTCAGTTGTTTGACGAGCAGTTTCCGGTGGACCTAGTTCCTATTCCCCTACGAGGGAATAAGGTTATAGTAGGCATGGATTGGCTGAGCCGCAATGGGGCGGTGATTGATTGTGAGCAACAGTTAGTGAGGGTTCGCACTCCTAGTGGGGGAGAGTTAGTGATTCAGGGCGAGAGGCCACAGCGCGGACCGACCTTTTGTTCCGCCGCGAGAGCGAGACGTTATTTCCAGCAGGGTTGCGCTGGATATATAGCTTATATTGTAGATGCCCGGGAGAAGGGTAAGGTGGCAGTAGATGATGTTCCGGTAGTGCGAGACCACCCGTATGTATTTCCCGAGGATTAACCGGGAATACCTCCTGAGAGGCAGGTTGAGTTTAGGATCGACCTAATTCCTGGTGCGGCTCCGATAGCCTAGGCGCCGTATCGTCTAGCTCCCCCTGAGATGCAGGAGTTGTCTACGCAGCTGCAGGAGCTGCTAGACAAGGGTTTCATTCGGCCGAGTAGTTCGCCTTGGGGAGCGCCGATCCTGTTTGTGAGGAAGAAGGATGGGTCGCATCGTATGTGTATAGATTACCGGGAGTTGAATAAGGTAACGATGAAGAACTGTTACCCACTTCCGAGAATAGATGATTTGTTTGATCAGCTTCAGGGAGCGTCTTGGTTCTCCAAGATTGATCTACGCTCCGAGTATCATCAGATGCGGGTTAGAGATGAGGATGTGCAGAAGACTGCTTTCAGGACCAGGTATGGTCATTATGAGTTTGTGGTGATGCCATTTGGGCTCACCAATGCTCCAGCCGCGTTCATGGATCTCATGAATCGCGTGTGCAGGCCGATGCTGGATCGGTCAGTGATAGTATTCATAGATGATATCTTGGTGTATTCCAAGACACAGGAGCAGCACGAGGAGCACCTGAGGGAGGTGCTGGAAGTTCTGAGGAGGGAGAGACTTTTCGCAAAGTTCTCCAAGTGTGAGTTCTGGTTGCGCGAGGTGCAGTTCCTTGGTCACCTCGTCAACCAGAAGGGTATTTTGGTAGATCCGGCCAAGATAGAGGCCGTGATGCAGTGGGAGGTCCCGAAGTCTCCATCCGAGATTCAGAGCTTCCTAGGGTTGGCAGGGTATTACCGGAGATTCATTCAGGATTTCTCCAAGATAGCAGTGCCGCTCACTCGACTGACCAAGAAGTCGGTGGTATTTCGTTGGGGGCCTGAGCAGCAGGCAGCGTTCGAGACCGTCAGACAGAGATTGCGCGAGGCTCCGATCCTTACCTTGCCAGCGGGAGTAGAGGACTTCGTAGTCTACTGTGATGCCTCGATCACAGGTATGGGAGAAGTGTTGATGCAGCGAGGCCATGTGATAGCTTACGCCTCGAGACAGTTGAAGCCTCACGAGGCTAATTATCCTACCCATGATTTAGAGCTAGTGGCGGTTGTGTTTGCCCTCAAGATTTGGAGACATTATCTTTATGGGGTCCGTTGTACTATCTACACGGATCACAAGAGTTTGAGGTACCTTATGGATCAGCCGAGTCTGAACATGAGGCAGAGGAGATGGTTGGATGTGCTGAAGGATTATGACTGTGAGATCCTTTACCATCCAGGGAAGGCCAACGTGGTGGCCGACGCCCTAAGCCGCAAAGTGTCGGCAACCCCTATCAGAGATTTGTGTTTGAGGATGACAGTGATTACTCCGTTGCTGGAACGGATCAGGGAGGCTCAGGTTGAGGGCCTCAAGGAGGAGAGGCAGAAGTGCGAGAGGATAGTGGGCCGAGTAGCTTCGTTTGATTATGATAGTCGGGGATTGCTAACGCTTCACGGGAGGGTGTGGGTACCGTACTGGGGTGGAGTACGGCATGTGTTGATGGACGAGGCTCATAAGTCTCGATTTTCTATCCACCCAGGGGCGACGAAGATGTATAGAGATCTTCGACCCGATTATTGGTGGCCCTGCATGAAGCGGGATGTCGCTTGGTATGTTGAGAGATGCCTGACCTGCAGGAAGGTCAAGGAGGAGCACCAGAGGCCTCACGGCAAGATGCAGCCATTAGACATTCCCGTGTGGAAATGGGAGGACATCACCATGGATTTTATCACCAAGCTTCCCAGGACCGCACGAGGAGTAGATTCGATATGGGTAGTAGTGGATCGGTTGACAAAGAGTGCTCATTTTATCCCGATCCAGGAGAGTATATCGGCAGAAAAGTTAGCCGATATCTATGTGCATGAAATCGTGGCACGTCATGGAGTACCGGTATCGGTGGAGTCAGACCGAGATGTCCGTTTTACATCCAGATTCTGGAAGCGGTTCCACGACGAGATGGGTACTCGTCTCCATTTCAGCACCACTTTCCACCCTCAGATGGACAGGCAGAGCGAGAGGACGATTCAGACTCTCGAGGACATGCTCAGGGCATGTGTTCTGGATTTCGGTGGCAGTTGGGATACGTATCTTCCGTTAGCGGAATTTTCGTATAACTATAGTTATCATGCGAGCATTGATCGACCTCCCTTTGAGATGCTTTATGGGAGGAAGTATAGGACCCCGATTTGTTGGGGCGAGGCCGGTCAGCGAGTCATTGGGAGCACAGAGGTGGTGCTCAAGACGACCGAGTCGTTTCAGCAGGTCCGTAGTAGACTGCAGACTGCGCAGAGTCGGCAGAAGAGTTATGCCGACAGGAGGCATTAAGACTTGGAGTTACGGGTGGGTGATATGGTCCTTCTGAAGGTCTCACCTTGGAAGGGTGTCATCAGGTTCCGGAAGAGGGGCAAGTTGGGTCCCATGTTTATTGGTCCTTTTAGGGTTTTGGCCCGGGTGGGTGGTGTTGCTTATCGGTTGGATCTTCCTGTAGAGCTTAGCCAGATCCACAACACTTTCCATGTGTCTCAGTTGAGGAAGTGTTTGGTGGATGAGTCAGCAGTTGTTCCCCTAGAGGATATTCAGGTTGATAGCAGCCTGAATTATATTGAGAGGCCGGTCGCGATTCTGGACCGGAAGACAAAGACCTTGAGGAACAAGGAGATTCAGTTAGTGAAGGTACAGTGGCAGCACCGGAAGGGATCTGAGTGGACGTGGGAGGCTGAGGAGGAAATGAGAGAGCACTACCCGGAGTTATTTGCAGATTCAGCCGTAGCAGACTTTAAAGACTCGGCGAGTCGGATGCAGATTGCCTGAGTTTTAGATTCGAAAGGGAACTCGTCGAGTTGATGCCATACTCGACGAGTAGCAGCGAGTAGGGTTGAGAAGTGAGAATAGGGACTCGACGAGTTGGCAGCCCAACTTGGCAAGTCAGGTCAATCGTAGGTTGACTTTGACCAGGAGAGTTGACTTTGACCAAGGGTAAAAGAGTCATTTAAACCCAGTGCAATGATTAGCATTTGATTGAGTGTGTTATGGATTTGTAGCCGGGGAGATACCAGAGCAGCAGCAGACAGCTTCTAGAGCCATACACACAGCAGCCAGTTCACGAGGTGAGTTTCCTTCCAGTAGGAACGGGTCTACGGCCACAATGCCGACCCGTTTAGTTAGTAGCAGTTCCGGACTTCAGTCCGAAGCAGTAGTTAGTATGCTTGAGGTCTATGTGATTCAAGCACGTTTGTGTGTTATATGTTCTAGACTTCGGTCCGATGCAGTATGCAGTATATGTGTTTATATTAGTTGATATGTGTTATGCTATGCCATGATCAGTCAGTTCCGGACTTCAGTCCGATGCAGTTAGTTCCGGACTTTGGTCCGATGCAGTCAGTTTCGGACTTCGGTCCGATGCAGTCAGTTCCGGACTTCGGTCCGATGCAGTCAGTTCCGGACATCGGTCCGATGCAGTCAGTTCCGGACTACGGTCCGATGCAGTTAGTTCCGGACTTCGGTCCGATGCAGTCAGTTCCGGACTCTGGTTCGATGCAGCTAGTTCCGGACTTCGGTCCGATGCAGTGGGCAAGGCCCAGTATGTGCTTTATATGTATTGTATGGTATGTGGTAGTTTGGGGGAGCTCACTAAGCTTCGTGCTTACAGTTTCAGTTTTGGTTTCAGGTACTTCCGCAAGTAAAGGGAAGAGCTCGGGATGATGGAATCGCACACACCACAGCTTCAGTTTTTGTCCTGGGAGTTGATACAGTTTTCTTAGATATGTTTTGATACAGTTGTGACTCAGTTTTCTCACAGTATTTTAGTATGATTTGAGATATATAGTGTATGGTTTTATTATATGATACTCAGATTTATGATTTTTGGTTATATTAAAAATGAAATTTTCGGGTCGTATTTTTGGGTCGTTTCAATAGA
Organism: Lactuca serriola; assembly: GCF_051521515.1. Taxonomy (NCBI): domain Eukaryota; kingdom Viridiplantae; phylum Streptophyta; class Magnoliopsida; order Asterales; family Asteraceae; genus Lactuca; species Lactuca serriola. The sequence continues at coordinate 115,522,330 of NC_136412.1, forward strand.
TTAACCTTTATCATGGGATTTGGGGCTTTTAAGACAAGTTTATGAACCGTTTCGAGTTAGAAGCCCAGATCTGAAGTTGCTACTTCAGATCTATGTGTATCTTGGCCTAGAGAATCATAAAGCATCAGTCTATGGGTTGATTGTTGAGCCCCTTTGTCTCAAACCCTAGTTTATAGTGATTTGAGCCTAGATCTCGTTAGTTACACGTAAAGTTTGCCAGTTTACATAAGGAATAGGCTTTAGAAGAGTGGATCTATAGTTTGGAGTCCATGCATGACTCAAAAGTCCTCTGCATGTATGTAGATCTAAATGAACTCGACGAGTCCTTCGAGTGGACTCGGCGAGTAGCATGAAGATGAGGAGGAACTCGACGAGTGGGATGAACAACTCATCGAGTTCCTCCTCATCTTCATGCTACTCGGCGAGTCCACTCGAAGGACTCGCCTAGTTCATTCGGATGAAGTTGGGCATGAACTCAGCGAGTTGGAAGAACAACTTGACGAGTTTGTTAAAGATTGCCTTGGGCTCGGCGAGTCTATTCGTGGAATCGGCGAGTCAGGTCACGAAACCCCAAACCCTTCGAGTTGAGACTCGAATCAGTGAGTCGGGTGGAGACTCAGCGAGTTGGACAGGACAGTACTCGGTAATCGTTGGACTCGGCGAGTCATGGACTGACTCGGCGAGTCGAGTCGCGAATAGAAGGACCCTGAGCATATGAACTCGACGAGTCAGTAGGTGGACTCGGCGAGTAGGGTTGACTTGGAAGGTTGAATATGACCAGGACTTTGACTTAGTTGACTTTCAGAGGACTGTCAGACTAAGTGTCATATTGATATTTGAAGCTCGGAGAGCTGGAGGAGTAGCGGCTTAGGGGATTGTCGAGTAGCAGCCAGAGGATTATCGGCAGAGCTCAGCAGTTCAGGTGAGTTTCCTTCCAGTAGGAACGGGTCTAAGACCACAATGCCGGCCCGTTTAGCTAGTATTAGTTTCCGGATTTTGATCCGATGCAGTAGTTAGTATGTTTGATGCCTTCGTGGCTCAGACAAGATTTATGTGTTATGTGTTCCGGGCTACGGCCCGATGTAGTATGCAGTATATGTGTGTTCATGCTAGTTGATATGTTAGGTTTTGTTCAGTTAGTTCGGGACTTCGGTCCGATGCAGGGGGCAAGGCCCCAGTTAGTCCGGACTTTGGTCCGATGCAGGGGGCAAGGCCCCAGTTAGTCTGGACTTCGGTCCGATGCAGGGGGCAAGGCCCCAATTAGTCCGGACTACGGTCCGATGCAGGGGGCAAGGCCCCAGTTAGTCCGGACTTCTGTCCGATTCAAGGGACAAGGTCCCAGTCAGTTTCCGGATTTCGGTCCGATACAGGGGGCAAGGCCCTAGTTAGTCCGAACCTCGGTCCGATGCAGTGGGCAAGGCCCAATATGTGCTTTATATGTTATTGCATGGTATGTGGTAGTTTGGGGGAGCTCACTAAGCTTCGTGCTTACGATTTTTAGTTTTGGTTTCAGGTACTCAGTTTCCAAAAGAGGAGCTCGGGAAGATTGCAGTGCACACACCATAGTCAGTTAGCCTAGGAATGTTTGACTCTGATAATGATAATATGTTTTGAATTAATACTTGAGAATTATGTTATGACTTATGATGCAGTTTTTATAAATATGATTTAGTAATGTTTTTTTAAAGAAATTTTTAGTTGTGATTTTTGGGTCGTTACAAGTTGGTATCAGAGCCTTGGTTTGAGGGATTCGGATATACTTGAGAGTGTGTCTGGACTCAAACTAAGGAAACGGTAAAAGGTTTTCAAAAGAAAAACATTTTTGAAAGAAAAATTATGGTAAAAAGGAGTTTGAGAAAAGAAATGAGTTTTAGAAAAAGTGAAAAGAATATTTAGAAAGGTAAATAACTTGAAAAGAGAAAAAGGGTGTGGTGCATGCAATCAGCCGAGCTCAAGTAAGTACTCCCAAATTACCCATACAAGTTACGTTATGAGTATCAGTATCAGTTCAGTTTCAGTTTGAGTTTTAGTTTCAGCTGCAGTTTTAGTAGAACAGCATGCTAGAATAGGACTAAGGATCTTGGATGATGCCTTATGTGCCTGCTTTATGTGTTTCAACTTGATAAGAATTTCATGCTAGTAATGAGTAGACAGTAGTAGGATAGCCTGTGTAGGTTATGCCTGATAGTATGAGCTTAGTATTGTATGCTAGTGCAGTTTCTTGTTATGAGAATAGTTTTGCCTGAGTATGTTTCCTTTATTCGAATGCTGCTTGCTTTGTGCTTTGTGGGACTCTGAGTGATGGGAGTTAGACATTAGGTGAATACGTCACATCACATGTGAGCAGGGTTGAATAATCTCAGAGTGCTGGATTTGGCCCAATTACGCAGCTCTCGTTTGAGTCTAACCGTTGTAGGGACGAGACTTCTACTCGAAGGATTATCCGAGCCTCATTGCATGTGATGGTATTCAGGTGGTGGCTAACTGGCATTACAAGGAGGCCTTCAACAGCTGAGGATTTGGTTGGGGTGGAGTCAGAGGTTCCTTAGGGCAAGCCTAGGATGAGAGTAGCAGAGATCAGTAGTAGAGAAAAGGGGACTTGGTGGAGTTGAGGTAACTCTTGAGGAAAGTACGGATAGATGTGGAAGGTAGTATGGGCCCGTATTACTGAAAGCAGAGGATCCGTACTCGATTCAAGAGGGGCCAAGGCAAAACCAGGGAACTAGTAGAGTGTGTGAGAGATCCCTCAGCAGTAGTGTGTAAATTGATCAGGAATTGTTATATTTTCAGGATGGTGACATTGCGCGAGATATCAGTTGGCAGTTCAGGTGCCGGGGAGGGGTCTGGCTCAGGCTCTCGAGCCGGGCAGCTTGAGGATCAGATGAGGGATTTCATTTCCGCAGAGATCATGCGCAACATCATTGATCAGACTCCAGTGATTTTCGGTTCGGTTAGAGAGGCCATTGTGGAGCTCATGGACAGTCATCTTGAGGCCTTTAAGGCCGGTATAGTTTCAGGACAGATTGGGGCTCGTCTAGACCCCGATTCTTATGGAGTTTAGGGATCCATCAGGAAAGGAGATCCCATTTCTAGTTTTTGCCATCAAGGGACAGGAGTGAGTGGGGCACCCTGTCTCCAAGAGAGACCTTTGCATGATTGGATAGTAGAGGAGGTTACGCGAGCCATTCGCGAGAATCTGCCTGACATGGTTGTGAGGATCATTGATCGGTTGATTGCGAAGCTCCAGGATCAGATAGTTGTTGTTCAGTCAACGGGCGGTGTCGACAAGGTAACGCAGGAGCGAGAGACGGGCAGGGAATCGAAAAGGGAAAACGGATGAAACTCAGGGAGCCGCAGGATCGGGCAAGAGGCCCAAGGGGTCGGATTTGAGGACGAGGAACTATCAGAGCCGCAGTCGATGCAGGAAGTGTGGTAGGACGCACATGGGTACATGCAGACGTAGAAGTAGGGGCGATGCTGGATGTTTCAAGTGTGGCCAGATTGGCCATTTTAGCAGAGATTGTACTGATACCATCACCCAGGGACTTGATCCGATATGTTTCCATTGCAGTCAGAGGGGCCACAAGAAGGCCCACTGTCCGAGTTTGTATACAGCAGGGCAGGTGCCAGCTCCTGCCCTTGGGACTTCAAGTACCGCCAGTGGTTGCCGAGGCCAGGCAAGGGCGCCCATGGCTCGGAGCCGTATTTTCCGGTTGATTTCAGCAAGGATTCGAGCAGCGCTGAGTGATGGAGGTATGTATCTTTTACCTCCCTGTAAATTATTATTCATAGTATTATTGTTATGTTGTTGCATTGATATCAATAAGTATATGTGTTGGGGGTATTATATTACCTACTTGTGACGGAGTTTTATTCCATCTGCATACCATGGGATTAGAATGGTGAATTGGAGGTCGTTCCCTCTAGATCAGGTTTCTTCAGATGCGGTGACTGTAACATGTATGTGTAAGATTCAGTAGTGCCTTACTACTTGCGGAAGGCGTTAGTCGGGTAATGATCAGTTATATTCTCAGTAGTGATAATCCAGAGTTTTTAGTGGGTGTAGCTAGCGGTCAGTAAGGAAGTGGGTTGGGGATGTGCACCCCAAATGCAGGTTCTCGGGATGTAGTCCCTAAAGCAAATATAGTTAAGGATCGAAGGGTGCTCAGTCAGATAGCAAGAAGGGTGCGGATCTGATAAGAGTTAGTTGGAGCGCTGACAAGGGTAAACGTCGGCGGTAAGCATATCGCCCTTTTAATGGAAGGAAGGTTGGAAATCCTTTCGACCAGTGAGCAGTAAGGAGCTAGCCGAATCCAAGTGGGGGAGAACCCTCCGAGTATACAAGGATAAGAGCCACGTAGACCCAGAATGAGTGCGCGGCCTCTAAGAAGAAATGATAGTAGCACAGTGATTGATGGATTGAGAAGTTCAGAATTGGGAGTTCGAGGACCTTCCCAGCAGTTTGCTCATGTAATCGAGATGGTTAGAAGCTGGTTGGGAATCCAGGATTGGAGGACCACCTGTAGGGCTCAAGTGAGTCGGAATGAGGATCCTGAGAACGGTTAGCAAGAGATGTTTTCATATTAGTAGCCAGTGACAGAGTCAGCATGCAGGATTGTGTAGATTCAGGAGTTGGGAGTTTGGAAACTTCCCAACAATAGCTTCTTGTATCCGGATTAGTAGACGGTTGGTTTGGGAACCAAGCCGAAGAGTTCCTCGACGAAGCGCTAAGTATATCAAGGATATAAGATGTCGAGGATGATGCAGTATTCAAAGACTGAGGGCTGGTTTTGAGAAATCAGGATGAGGAATCACTAGCAGGACTAGGGATAGTCAGGATGTCCTCAGATAATAGTAATAGTGTTGTAAGTCTGCAGGGGTAGCCGTACCATTTACTAGCAGTCAGATAGTAGTAGTGGTGTTGTAAGTCTGCGGGGGTAGCCGTAGCATTCACTAGCAGTCATATAGTAGTAGTGGTGTTGTAAGTCTGCGGGGGTAGCCATAACATTCACTAGCAGTTAGAAAGTAGTAAAGTGTTGTAAGTCTGCGGGGGTAGCCATAGCATTCACTAGCAGTAAGATAGTAGTAGTGGTGTTGTAAGTCTGCGGGGGTAGCCGTAGCATTCACTAGCAGCCATATAGTATTAGAGAGTTGTAAGTCCGCGAGCGTAGCAGTAGCCTTTATCAGATTGGTAGGCAGCATGAGCGCGTTGTTGGATGCGGGAAAGCAGTAGTACCCACTAGTTCAGGTTTGGTAGCGAGGATATGGGAATCCACGGGTTAGATTCTGGATTTCCCAAATTGTTCAGTTATGGTTAAGTCGGCGATTTGTCAGTAGATCGTCACCACGGTTATGAGATCAGAGTAACAGTGGACCGTTGGGGTTCGGGTATGTTAAGGGCTACCGTTAGTCTGGGAGCCATCATATTGTTAGTCGTGGAATTGATGATGTCAGGATGTGACGTAAGGACCTGATCGGTGGATCGGGAGCTTGTTAGAGCCACAGTGACAGGATAACTAGTGGAAACTAGTTCCAGAGAAAGATTTCGTTCAAGAAGTCGTGGGAGCGACTAAGTAAGGAGTCCATTGACTCCACAGTTGAGTTGGAACTCAGTGTTTCAGGCAGTTCAGTGTATCAGGCAATTCAGTGTTTCAGGCAGTTTAGTGTATCAGGTAGTTTAGTGTTTCGAGCAGTTCAGTGTTTCAGTCAGTTTAGTGTTTCAGGTAGTTCAGTGTATCAGGTAGTTCAGTTTTTCGGGCAGTTCAGTGTTTCAGTCAGTTCAGTGTTTCGGGCAGCTCAGTGTTTCAGGCAGTTTAGAGTTTCAGGCATGTTCAGTATTGCAGGCAGTTCGGTGTTTGGATAGTTTCCGAGTTTTGGACAGTATTAGTATTTGTGTTGGAATGCAAGTGCTGACGGTATAGTTGGTTGGTTGGAAACGACAAATCCCTCTCAGCAGGATCAGTTGCGCCCTTCTGCAAGTATAAGTGATATGTATGGATAGCTAGGCAGGTAGCTTTTCTTACAGGATGAAAGGCTCGAGTTAGTAGGAATTGAGTAGTCAAATGAGAGATAAGTAGACTGGTTCCAGCAGCATCGATTCAGTATGGATGGCAGAATGGATAGAACAGTTATAGATAGTCGAAATATCTTCAGGAGTCGCTGGGAGCGACTAGAAGATTGTGATGGAGTGTAGTGATCGGTGGGAGTCCGGTAACTCAGATATCGGCAGATTAGTTGGACCCGGGGTGGTCTCAGTGCATCCGGTAGGCGGATGAGGGGTAATAGAATTTTCAGTCGGAGGAAGTAACGTTGAGGAAATTACGGAAAAAAGAAGAATTCAGTATGTACCAACAGTAGTGACCAGCACTGTGAGTGGCTGGAGTGATGGACAAAAGGGTGTTAGTTTTCCCAGATAGAGAGTTGGAGGCAGTTAGCAGGACAGTTGGCCATAGCAAACTTCGAGGACGAAGTTTAGTTTAAGTGGGGGAGAGTTGTAACACCCAAGATCAGAAAGGCCAAGAAAAAGAAAGAAACCCTAAGTCAAGGAGTGGACTCGTCGAGCCGGGGAGGAACTCGACGAGTTGGAGCAGGATCCGGGGGATCGAGTAAGTGACCAACTCGGCGAGTAGGCTCGTGAACTCGACGAGTTGGGTCTGAATGAGGAAACCCTAATTTCGGGACTTGGTACCCTATTTAAGCATCTTATTCTCTTCCCTAGGGCTCATTTGCGGCCCTATAGTCCAGAACCAGAAACCCTAAGCCTCCATTGTTGCTCATTCAAGCTTTCTTGCCATTTTGGGTGATTTGAAGGAAGAAGGAAGAAGGCACACATTGGGGATTCAAGAATTTGCAGTAGATCCAGAGTTGTGAGGTCTTCCAGAGCATTTGAAGGTAATGAGTCGCTACCTTCTCTCTTTTGCATATAGATCAACCTTTATCATGGGATTTGGGGCTTTTAAGACAAGTTTATGAACCGTTTTGAGTTAGAAGCCTAGATCTGATGTTGCTACTTCAGATCTATGTGTATCTTGGCCTAGAGAATCATAAAGCATCAGTCTATGGGTTAATTGTTGAGCCCCTTTGTCTCAAACCCTAGTTTATAATGATTTGAGCCTAAATCTCGTTAGCTACACGTAAAGTTTGCCACTTTACGTAAGGAATAGGCTTTAGAAGAGTGGATCTACAGTTTGGAGTCCATGCATGACTCAAAAGTCCTCTGCATGTATGTAGATCTGAATGAACTCGGCGAGTCCTTCGAGTGGACTCGGCGAGTAGCATGAAGATGATGAGGAACTCGACGAGTGGGATGAACAACTCGTCGAGTCGGATGAAGTTGGGCATGAACTTGGCGAGTTGGAAGAACAACTCGACGAGTTTGTTCAAGATTGCCTTGGGCTCGGCGAGTCTATTCGTGGACTCGGCGAGTCAGGTCACGAAACCCCAAACCCTTCGAGTTGAGACTCGAATCAGTGAGTCGGGTGGAGACTCAGCGAGTTGGACAGGACAGGACTTGGTAATCGTTGGACTGACTCGGCGAGTCGAGTCGCGAATAGAAGGACCCTGAGCATATGAACTCGGCGAGTCAGTAGGTGGACTCAGCGAGTAGGGTTGACTTGGAAGGTTGACTATGACCAGGACTTTGACTTAGTTGACTTTCAGAGGACTGTCAGACTAAGTGTCATATTGATATTTGAAGCTCGGAGAGCTAGATGAGCAGCGACTCAGGGGATTGTCGAGTAGTAGCCAGAGGATTATCGGCAGAGCTCATAAGTTCAGGTGAGTTTCCTTCCAGTAGGAACGGGTCTAAGGCCACAATGCCGGCCCGTTTAGCTAGTAGTAGTTTCCGGATTTTGATCCGATGTAGTAGTTAGTATGTTTGATGCCTTCATGGCTCAGACAGGATTTATGTGTTATGTGTTCCGGGCTACGGCCCGATGTAGTATGCAGTATATGTGTGTTCATGCTAGTTGATATGTTAGGTTCTGTTCAGTTAGTTCGGGACTTCGGTCTGATGCAGGGGGCAAGGCCCCAGTTAGTCCGGACTTCAGTCTGATGCAGGGGGCAAGGCCCTAGTTAGTCCGGACTTCGGTCCATTGCAGGGGGCAAGGCCCCAGTTAGTCCGGACTTCGGTCCGATGCAGGGGGAAAGGCCCCAGTTAGTCCGTACTTTGGTCCGATGCAGGGGGCAAGGCCCTAGTTAGTCAGGACTTCGGTCCGATGCAGGGGACAAGGTCCCAGTCAGTTTCTGGATTTCGGTCCGATGCAGGGGGCAAGGCCCCAGTTAGTCCGGACCTCGGTCCGATGCAGTGGGCAAGGCCCTGTATGTGGTTTATATGTTATTGCATGGTATGTGGTAGATTGGGGGAGCTCACTAAGTTTCGTGCTTACGGTTTTCAGTTTTGGTTTCAGGTACTCAGTTTCCTAAAGAGGAGCTCGGGAAGATTGCAGTGCACACACCATAGTCAGCTAGCCTGGGAATGTTTGACTCTGATAATGATAATATGTTTTGAATTAATACTCGAGAATTATGTTATGACTTATGATGCAGTTTTTATAAATATGATTTAGTAATGTTTTTAAAGAAATTTTTAGTTGTGATTTTTGGGTCGTTACATCTTCGGTGCTGACCGGTTCTCAATGGCCTTGATTTTGGAAGGGTCCATGTGAATTCCCTCTTCACTAACAACGTGGCCCAAGAATTCGACTCTTCGAATCCAAAACTAGCACTTAGAGAACTTTGCATAGAGTTGCTCCGGTTGCATGGTTTCTAAGACTCTTCGTAGGTGTTGACTATGCTCTTCCTTACTTCGAGAGTAGATAAGTATGTCATCGATGAAGATAATGACGAACTGATCCAAGTAAGGACGGCACACCCTATTCATTAAATCCATGAATACTGCTGGTGCGTTGGTTAATCCGAACGGAATCACTACAAACTCGTAGTGTCCATAACGAGTTCGGAAGGCTGTCTTGGGAACATCCTCCTCTATCACTCGTAACTGGTGATACCCGGATCTTAGATCTATCTTTGAGAAGTAGTTTGCTCCTTGAAGTTGATCAAATAAGTTTTCAATGTGGGGTAGAGGATAACGATTCTTAATGGTAAGCTTGTTGAGTTCCCTGTAGTCGATGCACATACAAAACGATCCGTCTTTCTTCTTGACGAACAAGACCGGTGCTCCCCATGGTGAGAAGCTTGGCCTAATAAATGCCTTTTTGAGAAGTTCGTTAAGCTGACTGGAAAGTTCCTGCATCTTTGTCGGTGCTATACGATAAGGAGATTTGGCTACTGGAGTAGCCCCTGACAGCGCGACGATGACTTAACCAATCCATGCCGATTATGACGTCAAAACTTTTAATTAAGACCGGCATGAGGTCTATTTGGAAAGAATGATCTTCTAGAGTTAGAGTACAACCTACGTATATACAATTAGTACTTTCCGTTTTCCCGTTTGCCATTTCTATAGTGAAAATTTCCTTTACTGCTCGTGGTTTTTGTTTAAGTAAGTGAAAAAATTTCTGGCTTACGAAACTTCTCTCTGCTCCGCTATCGAATAGTATGTAGGCATATGAATTATCGAGGAGAAACGTACCAGTAACTATCGTAGGATCAACTGTGGCTTCCTCGTGGCCTATCGCCAGAATCATTCCCACTCCTTCGGCATTTCCTGCCTTCGGGCAGTCTCTCTTGAAATGACCAACCTCGCCACAACCGTAGCAAGCGTAGCCCGCACCTATGTCGGGGACTTGGTTAATTGGCCTTGCCGGAGCCTTGCAGAATCGGGCAGTGTGCACTTTTTATGTTGCAGTTAGTGCACTGCATTTCCCGGCAGGCACCATTATGATGAAAAGTGCATTTGTTGCACTTAGGCAAATTGTTGGTATACGGCTTCCTTGGCATCGTAGCAGTAGGTACAATCGCAGCATTAACAGCCACCACTTGCTGCTTCTTGGCAGAGTTCTGCGCCGATTTTCCCTTCTTGTTATCCCAGAACTTCTGCTTGTTGTCAGCGGCTTTGGAGGGTTCTGGCGTAGCCATGGTTGTTGTTGTTGTCGAGGTAGAGACTCTGTTATCAATGAGTCTCTATGCCAATCGCTTGGCACTATCGAAAGTAGTGGGGTTTGAAGCTAAGACATTCCCCTGAAATGGAGGAACTAGCCCCCAAATGTACCTCCCAATCTTCTTCCCCTCAGTGGGAACCATATTGGGACATAGTGTTACCAGATCACTAAATCTAGCAGTGTAAGCCACTATGTTGGAGCCTTTCATGATTAGACTCTAGAGTTCCTATTCCATCTTCTGAACCTCGCCCCTCGAGCATTATTCTTCAACCATCAGACCTTTAAGAGCTTCCCAGCCCATAGCATTTGCCACTATTAAGGTTAGTGATTTCACAAGGCTATTCCACCATGTCAGTTCTCTATCACTAAGGTGCATGCAACAAAATTTACTTTGCTTCCTTCAGTACAGGAACATATCTCAAAGATTGATTCCGTCTTTTCGAACCATTGTGACAGCGCAATGAGTCCACCGATCCCATTGAAGGTTCGGGGCTTACAGTTTGTGAAGTCTTTATAAGTGCACTCTCGCGAGCGCACGACGACATCACCTTGCGTAGAATGGACAACTGTTCCACCTCCACTAGTTCCTTGGTTGTTGTGGTATTGTGCCATGGCTGTAGCAACAACCGCAGCTACCGCAACATTAAGAGTTGCCGTATCAAATTGTGGAGGAGTTGGTGTTTGAGTTGGAGTAATCGGAGGATTATGCCTTGCTGACTTTCAGGGAGGCATCTTTCAACAATAAGTTTAAAATATGAGTATAATGATAAGAGTTAAATAGTGAAGTAAATGAATGAGTCCCATGAACTAAATCGCCATAGTTCGACAACTAGATAAGAGTATGAGTTCCATAGAGTTTTAGAATCACATGAATAAATGTGTTTGAACAAAGATTTCTACGAAAGATTAGCTAACTGCCAATGTAACGCCCGCGTTTCCAGGCTAGGCATTTTCGTTGATGTAATAGTCTAGGTTAACCTTTGTAACCCGTTTAGAAATAATAAGAGCGTATTATTTATGTATTATGTGTTTCGTGCTTAATTGCTTAATTATGTGATTTGACTAATTAAGAATAAAATAAGCGTCAAAATTTAAGTGTAAAATAAACTCAATATCTTTGCATAAGGTTGTAGTGGTCTAAATGAGGTTTCCAAATATATATAGAACGCCCAAATCTGACTTCGTATGAGGAAGTTATGATTTTCTGAAGTTTTGACTTCGCGGTATGCAGCCCGAATACTCGATTTGAGATCGAGCGGTATTTAGCCGAAACAATCTAAATGAGAATCGAAGATCTCGTTGTTAGTAGTGAAATGATGAAAAGTTAGGCGAGAACGGATATCGGACGAAGAAGTTATGAATTTATAACGAAGTTTTCCTGTCCGGAGCTACTAAAAATAAAGTCAAAATTAGCCGACGGAGTCTAAATGAAAGTTGTAGAGCGTAGTCTCACCTACGCGTGGATATATAGAACGTCGAAAAAGGAGTTCGTATGATGAAGATATGAATTTTCAAAGTTTATTAATTAATTAATAATTAAATTTAATTATTATGCCCGATATTATCCGAAGAGGAGTCACCGGACTTATCCAGGTTACGCCTAGCGTAATGATGTACGCCCAGCGTACAGTGAAGCATGACGAAGCCTCGCACTCGAGTGCTCCGATGACGCATGCAGTGACATTTCGGCATTACGCCCAGCGTACCGAAGCAGTACGCCCAGCGTAATGCGAGGGTTCAGCCCTATAAAAGGGGCATGCGAGGGCAGCTTCTTTCTTTTACAAACTTCTTTCTTCCTCTTTAGTTTTTTCCTCGTTTGCATGCAATTTATACCCCGAAGCCCCGGTATCATTCCCGAGCCCTGAAGCAAGATCCGAAGCCCCGTGATCCCGAGATGTGCGATTCCCGAGCCGAAGCTCTGCCCGCGAGGAGTCCGAGTTTTATGAAGATCTTCCAGATCTACGGAGAAACACTACTTCTGCAAGTCCTAGTGCTTTTTGATCATCTTCTGATCAAGTGAGAGTGTAGTTACTTTCTTCCAACACATTATTATGAAGTATTTTATATAAAATACATGCTATGTGTATATATTTTGTTGTTATATGTGTGAATGTATATTCACTTTCTTCTATCTTATAGATCTGATTTATTCTCTATGAAATATGTGTTATGTGTGTGTGCCTCATCTGTTATGTGGAATATGTATTGATTCAAGCATGCTATATAGGTTTTAAACTATGTATAAAAATGTATATTTTTATCGACTAATATGTTGGGTTGAACATGGGTATATAGTTGGTGTGTAATAAACAGATGAGAGGCCTCGATGTTGTTTTGATTTAGTCATCTAGCGGAGTTTAGATGACGACCACGGACTTTTCTAGACAGCCTTTTGGAACACTAGCAGGCTCGCCACCTGTAGGTGTTAATGAACATGGGTGTTCATTCGCTGTACTCCATCCCCCCCCCCCCCCCCCATGGTTGCCTTATTTGACATATATTGCCGGGAAACCCCCGAATGCATGTGTTGTCGCCCCGATGAAATATTCTTAGACTAGGTCCCTTATTTTAGTTATTTTAGGGAAATAAAGTGAGAATAACGAGAATGGGTAATTGGGTTATTGTTGGTTGGTGGAATTAAATATAATTATTTATTATGGGTTGAAAACCCTATATGCTCACCATGCTCCCAAGCCTGACCCACTCAGTTTCTTTGTATTACAGGAAGTGGCGCGAGGGCATAAGATGGATAATCATTAAATTGTTTTGTTTACAAGTCTGTGTATGTATATATTTGTTGAACGACTTGTAATGTTATCGTTTATGCTTTATGGTCTGTATCGGAACATGACATCCCGAGTTTTGAATATATAATGAAAATACATTTCTTTATGAAATTCTTTGGTAAATATTATTTTATCATACTTTGTGTTTGGGAACAAATTCCACATTTCTTTTAAAATCAAAAGGATTTACTCTGAAAATGTTTAAAAGACATAAATGAAACCGGTCTTTTCTGGCCGAGATTTTGGGGATGTCATAGTTGGTATCAGAGCATTAGTTTAAGCGAACTAGGAATTTGTAGGATTTCTAGACTTAAAGTTAAAATGCTAAGTGATATTTTGAGATGTGCGTCTGTGATATTTTAGACACGAGCACTAGTTTATTTTAGGAAAGTTGCCTAAAATGCTTTTATGTGCTAAATGTTATATGTTGCCATATATGATATTATTTGTTCGGATCTATGGTCTGTTGCCGACCGGATCTGGAAACCTTATGTGTGTAGAATTCTAAGCGTACGTCTACGATATTAGAACTAGCATGTAAACGTTTCGGAGTGATAAGGATGATTTGAATATCTATCATGAATTAGGATCTAATTTCACCTTATTCGGTGTATAGATAAAAAATGGTGAGAACAAGAAGTGGAGTTGGAAATGTTGATGAAAACAGGAATCAACCACCAGTGATTGAGCAAATACCTGTCATAGCAGCAGCACCTGAGCCGATAACAATGGCTGGTGTACAAATGATGATTCAAACGATGTTGGATCGTCAAATGGAGGAGACTAGTCGGTTGCTTCAATAGAATCGTGAAGAACTGTCAGTTCAAGTGGAAGAGCCCGAATTGAATGAAGGGCACTCGGAAGGCGGAAACTTCAGTAGGTCTGTTGGTCAAGCCAACCCACCGATAGTTAGGACTTTCTAACTTGAAAACTATCGACCTTCAATGGAAAGGAGAATCCGATTGGAGTTATGGATTGGATCTTAGAAATGGAGTTAGCCTTCATGACTTGTGGCTGCAGAGGCAAGTTGCAGACTATCTATGCAGTGCGTCAGTTCCGAGGTGGAACCGTTCGATGGTGGAACACTCTAGGAAAGACTTTAAGCCCTAATGAGCCACTACAACTGACATGGGCATAATTCTTGGTGCAATTCAAGCACAAGTTCTGTTCGGCCCAAAATCTGTTGGAGTTAGAGAACAAGTTTCTGACATTGACAAAGGGGAGCATGTCAATTGATGAATACACAAACGCTTTCACCGATAAGATGGAGTTTGCTTTGCGCATCGTGCCAGATGAGCTGACAAAGGTTGACTGATATGCAAAAGGACTTCCATGGGAGTACGCGGTGCCAGTGCATCACGCACCTACTCTAGAGGCAGCTATTAGGGCTGCCAAGTCTGTTGAGGACATGATAAAGGGAAGGACCGCCGACAAGGTTGAAATTGCCGAAAAGAGAAAAATTAAAGGAACTTCAAGTTCCAATAAGAAAAGTAAATTTTCGAAGTCAAATTCGAAGAAGTTTGGAGGAAAGGGAGGGGAAGCGAAATGGTGTGATAATTGTAAGAAAAAGCACTTTGGGAAATGTAGTGAGGATGTAACCTGCTACAAGTGCGGAAAAATTGGGCATTTTGCCAATGAGTGTCCGATCAACAAAAGGATGTTTTTTGGTTGTAATGAAGATGGGCACATTTTGAAAGACTGTCCGAAGAAGAAGGAGGCAGCGAAGCCCAACATTCCACCAAAGCCGAAGGCGAGAGCCTTCCAGATGACACTTGAGGCTGCGAAAGATGAAGCTGATGTCGCTTCAGGTACCTGTCTTGTTAATGAACTACCTGCTCAAATTTTGTTTGACTCTGGAGCCAACTACTCCTTTATTTCGCATGAGTTTGGTAGGAAACTAGCTTTGCCTGTTGATAGACTAGATAATGCTTTATGTGACAACCCGAAACTTTCATCCTATGTAATTGTTCCGCGTATTGTCTTTAAATCTTGAATTCATCACCCTTTGTAAATCTTGTGGTTCTGAATGTGTGTTTTGGACACAATATAGTCTAGATATGGGTCTTAGGAGGTGTTGGAAAGTGTTTTGCATCATGAAATTGGATCAAACACACCAAAAGAGGTGTGTGCGGCCACACTTTTGTGTGTACGGCTACACACCCATGTGTGCGGCCGCACACCCAACCACACACCCTCCAGCCTCACACCCAAACATATATATAGTTGGGTACCTTCTTCATTCACTCATTTGGATACTCCTTACTCTCGTCCTACTTTCTCTCTCTAAAATCTTGAACCAAGAACACTTTGAAGACTTCATATTGTGATCTAGTTCATCTTCAAGCTTATTAGTGGTAAACACTTGAGTCCCAAGCTTTAAAACTCATCTTGTTCATCATATTCATGGTCCCTTGAAGGTGTACGGCCGCACACATTCATGAAAGGGGGCAGCACACATTCAAATCTCTTAGGATGAAGAGCAAACACTTCATATGGACTCAAGAGGAGTGTACGGCCGCACACACACTTTGAACAGCCGCACACACTTGTGTGCAGCCTCACACACACATCTGGCCGCACACTCAATTTCTAGGCCATGCACTCACTCAAATGCCCACTTTTGGCCCTAAACTTGCATGAATCATTAAGTATGGATCATGAGACACTTGTATTCAGTAATGCCGGTCCCTAAGAATGTTTATCCATCACGTTTAAACATGAAACATCCTAGTTCTAACCAAATTGTGTGTCATCACATGATTTATAGGAACCATTGGCAATCAGGGCATCCGTTGACACGCGAACCCTTCGTTAACTGTGAGTTCATACCCCTTTAATGAACCTTTCAAATGTTTTATATGTTTTAGGGGGGGGGGGTACAAGTCAATCATATATATTATGGAAATTAACACAAGTCAATTATTCATGTTACGGAAATTAATCACATGTGATTCACCATCCGTAGTTCAAATCACATGTGATTTACCACTATGTTTTTATAAAAAGGATTTTTGTCTACAAAACTATTTTGGATAAATAAACAATTTTCTAAATATTCTCTTTGACAAGATTTTTATTAAATAAATTCCTTATAAAATGTACCCACACTAATATATTTATATAAGTAAGACTTGAAGGACTTAAGACCGATAGCTCGCCTTATTTCCTGTTCTTGTTTGATTGTGGACTTAGGGTAGTTGTTATCCGTCCGACTGTCGTTGATTTCTTAGTTATATATCATATATATTAGTGTTGGATACGAGTATTTTCATTTCATTCGATGTTTAAACCACTAAACTGACAAGTCTCATACGTACTAAGTTAACTATAATAGGTATAGTTAAGGTCACTATTACTAGCTATAGCTACTACTCTACACCCTATAATACACACTATTATGATACTGTACACTAATAAGAGAACACAATACGAGTTATACAAAAGACCACTTCGCTATAATACAAGAGAAAGCACTAATCAGGGGATAACACACTAATTCACTATGATATATGCTATTCGCTTCATACTATGCCATAGTTTTTCGACAGAAAGACGACGCTACTTGTATAGATCTATACGGGGCAGACACTATTACATCCCGACTGAGAACCTCAGTCCGAGACGTGCAGGCCCAGGGATGCCACTATTTCTCTACACTATGCATGACCGGGAAGGTCATGGGGTACTCTATTACTCACACTATTAGTAGCATACTAGGAATACACTACATTCACATTAAAATACTAAACTAAAGGTTAAGTTAATATCCTGAAGTAACCAAGTATCTAACACTAAAGGAAGTTGGTACCACTATTATTGACTCCAGGCATAACTTACCATATTGCATTACTTATTTGAGAGTCACTATTATACTTTTACGATAAATGTTTTCAAAGATGGAAATGACATGTTTCTTAAAGGTTTTCACTTACAATGTATTTCTGGAAAATATAGGATTCTCTAAGTTTTACTACTACTTATGATTGTAAATTACAACCTTTCATACTTTCGGTTCTAGAGCTCTTTATACAAAAACTCACACGAAAATCTTATGAACTCACCAGCTTTATGCTGATATTCGTTTTCAAAATAACTTGTATCCTCCGGACAAAGATAGACAATTACAGGTGTAGCTTTTTGGAGAAAGTGGAGCTTACAAGATCCATCTCCTATTTTTGATTTACTTTTGATGTTTGTTGAATATTACAAAACACACTTGTAATTAAACTCTATGCAATGCAATGGTTGTATGTTTCTTGTTTTTACTATTATGCAATTGTGATGATACTGTACATGACGTCCTCCACCCCGAAACGTATTCCGCCGTTATCAGTTTTGGGGTGTGACAGATTGGTATAAGAGCATTGTTTATAGTGAATCAAGTATATCAACCTATAAAAGATATACGAACTATAAACACTTCGGGACTAAAACACTCTAACCAAGAATATATACTATTAAGTATCTAAAAGATCTAACTAAGTATATATATATATATACACACATCACTATAAAACACAGAAATCAGTATCACACTAGAACAGAACAAAAGTATTAAGATTGTTGGACATCGCAATTGGGCTTAGAGACATATAGTCACATTCGGGGTGATGTAGCCTGATCAACTACATTTTCCTGAGAGTGACTAGCATGTGCCTAAAATTGGTTGTGGTGTTGCAACAAGTCTAAAACTTACCAACACTACCACAATAACGTTACCATGAGAATACTATAGGAGTATTCTGTATCTCTAGAATATACGTATGTTATAACAAAAAGTGTCGTTACTAGTAGGACAATAGTTGCTAAGTGGATACACCACGGTTACATGTGACTAGGGCGCTATAGACTTAGAATCTGAAGCCTTTGCTTCATTCCCTGTTCTTGTTTGATTGGGGGTCTGAAGTTAGGGTGGCTTATTCGAAGGACTATCTTGCTTCGGTTACATGTAATCGGTATGCACTACGCAAGTATTGGGTCGACTAATAACGATTCATCCTATAAGTATCTTAGAATAGTACGTCTATTAACCTTTCCCTTCCCCTTTCTCGCGTAGATAGCATGGATGGCTTCCACCATCCCGGTGATCCGTACTTTCCGAACCAGGGCAATGGGGGATGGCTCGAAGAGGAGTCAGACGATGATCACCCGATCCCTTTGGATGATCATCATGATGAAGGCTTCTCGGATAGCTCGAGCTTCGAACCAGAAGTCAACAACCAACCTACTGAAGCCCCGAACCCTAACCCCCGTCCGGCATTTCAGGGTCCCACTCCTATGTGGGCCATATCCTTGCACCGTTGGAGCAAGGAGCAAGGTCAGCCTTTACCCTACAATGGAGACCGAAGCTTCTACAACATAAGCGAAGGAGGATCAGCGAATCAGGTTCTGCCCATCATGATCCGAAGGATTGCCAGGAATGTCGAACAGGGTCAAGTAGCCATTGGTCGAGTTGTAGAAGTGGATGCCAACTCGAATCTCAACACGATTCGCATCTGCCAACTCGAAGAAGCCATGGATAGGACAAGAAGGACCAACGAGGCTCTGTAGCATCAGCTAGCTGCATCCCGAGCTGAAGTTAGGGAACTCCGAGCACGTCAAAGGGTTCAAGATCGACACCTTCAGGAAAATTATGCGTCGACTAGCGGATCTGAGGGTTCGCCCAACCAGTAACCATTTCCAGTAGAAGACATCTAATTACCTCACTCTTTTGACCAAAGGAATAGCCTTTCCTCTCAATGTTCCGTAGCTCTCTTGTCTGTAAATAATCCTAGCTCTAAAAAGCACCCTAACTAGACCTCTAGACTGCCAACATTTTTCCCTATGGTTTGATGTAAGACCTTCTGTTAGGTCAATTTTTCCTGAACTTGTATTACATCATCAATATATTTTATTGGCAGCTAACTATTCTATTGCTATGACTCTCAATCTGATTCTAGGATTATGTCGAATTAATCCATGAAACACCCTATTCCTATTTCGCAATAGACTCTTACTATTGCTATCATTCCTGTGATATTCCAGTAAAAGATGCCTCCACGAAAGCGACCAAGTAGAGGAAGACCAGCAACTCAAACCTCTCCTCCACCACCTCCTCCTCCGCAGTTCGACCAAGTGTTGTTCCAAACAGCTGTGACCGCGGCTGTGACAGCAGCGATGGCCCAAATGAACTCGGGTGATGCGAGCGGTGGAAATTCTAGATTTGGTGAAGTCCACCAACGAGTGCAGGGATGCACTTATAAGGATTTCATGAACTGTAAACCTACCTTCTTCGATGGTACCGGAGGAATTTTGGCATTGTCCCAATGGTTCGAAAGAACCGAAGCTGTATTTGAAATGTGCTCTTGCCCCGAAGAGAGCAAAATCAAATTCGCTACTGCTACCCTCACTAACAGGGCTTTAACATGGTGGAACGGCCATGTCAGTGCACTTTCCTTGGTCACAGCCAATGCCATGGGCTGGGACACTCTAAAAGATCTCATGAGAGGGGAGTACTGCCCTAGGGGCGAAGTTCAAAAACTTGAGGAAGAACTCTGGAACCTCAAGAAGAAAGGGACTGACATAACAGCTTACACGGCCAGGTTTTGCGACTTGGCAGCTATGTGTCCCAACATGATCCCATCCGAAAGCAAGAAGATTGAACGATACATCTAGGGTTTAGTGCCCCCGTATCAAGAAAATGTTCTAGCCTCACGCCCTACCACCTTCGACAGCGCCAAGGAATTGGCCCAGAGTCTGATCAACCACAAAATCTCTTCCACTCCTACAACAGCAACCGCAACTACCACTACACCGCTTGATTCATCTGACAGAAAGAGGAAGCGATGGGATAAAAAGAAAGGCAAGAAAACTCAAACCTTCTCCAAGGACCAGCAAATCGTGGCAGTCCATGCTGCCACCACCCCAGCCACTTCAGCCGCACCAGCCCCGCCAAAAGCTTATAGCGGGAATCTGCCCAAGTGTCCCAAGTGCCCTTTCCACCACAACGACCCCTGCCGTGAATTACAGTGTTCCAACTGCGGACGAAAGGGCCATACGGTACGATTCTGCAAGGCCCCTCCCAAACCTATTTCTCAAATTCCGGGTTCGGGAATGACCCCGACGTGTTATGGCTGCGGCGAAGCTGGCCATTTCAAGAAGAACTGTCCAAAGGCTGCGAATGCTGGGGGAACTAGAAGGCTACTCGCTATTGGTCACAATGAGGCGGTAGCGGATCCCACAGTAGTCACGGGTACGTTTCTTCTCAACAACTCTTATGCCTGTGTCTTATTCGATAGTGGTGCAGAAAGAAGCTTCATAAACCAAAACTTTAAACACTTACTCAAACAAATCCCTCAACCACTAAAAGAAACATTCGTCGTAGAAATGGCTAATGGGAAGACCGAAAGCTTTAATGAAATCTACATAGGTTGTACTCTCACATTAGACGATCACTCATTTCCAATCGATCTCTTACCCGTCTCTATCAAGAATTTCGATGTCATTGTTGGTATGGACTGGTTGAGTCTCCATCGTGCCGATATCCTATGCTCCGAAAAAGCCATTCGCCTGAACCTTCCGAACCACGAAACTCTATTAATCTACGGAGATAAACCCGGTACGAGTCTACGTGTCATCTCCAGTATTCAGGCTCAAAAATATTTGCGTAAGGAATATCGCGCCTTTCTTGCTCACGTTGTCGACACAAGCCAGAAATCGAAAGATCCAAAAGACATTCCCGTAGTATGCGACTTCCCTGATGTTTTCCCGGAGGATCTTCCAGGCCTACCTCCCAAACGTCAGGTTGAGTTCAGAATCGACCTAGTCCCAGGAGCTACCCCCGTAGCTAAGTCGCCCTATCGTCTAGCGCCTGCCGAATTGCAAGAACTATCCGGTCAACTCAACGAACTGCTCAGCAAGGGTTTTATAAGACCGAGTTTCTCACCTTGGGGAGCTCCGGTCTTGTTCTTGAAGAAGAAGGATAGATTGTTTCGGATGTGCATCGATTATAGGGAACTCAATAAACTCACGGTCAAAAATCGCTACCCTCTCCCTCGTATCGATGACCTATTCGACCAACTACAAGGAGCAAGTTACTTCTCCAAGATTGATCTTAGATCTGGGTATCACCAGTTATCGGTGCTTGGGGAAGATGTCTCGAAAACAGCCTTTCGAACCCGTTACGGGCATTTTGAGTTCGTAGTGATGCCCTTTGGACTGACTAACGCCCCCACAGTGTTCATGGATTTAATGAATAGGGTGTGTCGGCCATATCTAGATCAGTTCGTTATCGTCTTCATTGACGATATACTCGTCTACTCTCGGAGCGAGGAAGAACACAGGGATCATTTACGACGAGTTCTGGAAACACTGCGATCCGAAAAGTTATATGCGAAGTTCTCTAAGTGTGAGTTTTGGATCTGAAGAGTTGAATTCTTAGGACACATGGTTAGTGAAGACGGAATCCACGTGGATCCCTCCAAAATTAAAGCTATTGAGAACTGGTCAGCACCGAGGACGCCTACAGAAATTCGTCAATTTCTAGGCCTCGCTGGCTACTACCGTAGATTCATCCAAAACTTCTCTCGGATTGCGAAGCCTCTCACCATGTTGACGCAGAAGGGTTTATCTTTCGACTGGGAAGAGAAACAGGAGGAGGCATTCCAAACCTTGAAGCGAGCTCTATGCACCGCACCAGTATTATCCCTTCCCGAAGGGACATACGATTTTGTAGTATACTGCGATGCATCAAATCAGGGGCTTGGTTGCGTCTTGATGCAACGGGGTAAGGGCATCGCCTATGCCTCAAGACAGCTAAAGACACATGAGGTGAACTACACTACTCACGACCTCGAGTTAGGAGCGGTCGTCTTCGCACTAAAAATCTGGAGACACTACTTGTATCGGACAAAGAGCGTGGTGTACACAGATCATAAAAGCCTCCAACACATACTGAACCAAAAAGAACTCAACATGAGGCAACGTCGATGGGTCGAACTACTTAACGATTACGATTGTGAAATTAGATATCACCCGGGGAAAGCCAACGTAGTAGTCGACGCCTTGAGTAGGAAGGAGTATTCTGGTCGAAGGACCAAGTCGTTGACGATGACTATCCATTCGCATCTGTCCACACAGATCAAAGAGGCTCAGCTGGAAGCCTTAAAGCCTGAGAACGTGACGGGAGAATCCCTACGTGGAATGGATAAAAATCTGGAGGTTAAGGGTGACGGAGCCTACTTCTTCATGGACCGAATCTGGACTCCACGCCATGGAGGTTTCAGAGACTTGGTCATGAGGGAAGCACACAGCACTCGCTACTCCGTTCACCCAGGTTCAGAGAAGATGTATTTGGATCTCAAAAAGCTATACTGGTGGCCTAATATGAAAGCGGAGATTGCTACCTTTGTGAGCAAGTGCCTTACTTGCGCGAAGGTCAAGGTCGAATATCAAAAGCCATCAGGACTCCTCCAACAACCTGAGATACCGGAATGGAAGTAAGAGCGGATCACAATGGACTTTATAACCAAACTGCCCAAGACAGCGGGTGGATTAGATACCATTTGGGTCATCGTTGACAGATTGACCAAGTCTACACACTTCCTTCCTATCAAAGAAACGGACAAGATGGAGAAGCTCACGAGAACATATCTTAGGGAGATAGTACAGCTGCATGGCGTCCCTATATCTATTATCTCGGACAAAGATAGTAGATTTACCTCGAGATTTTGGCAATCACTACAGAAGGCTCTAGGGACGAGGCTAGACATGAGCACAGCTTACCATCCGCAGACCGACGGACAAAGTGAGAGAACGATCCAAACCTTAGAAGATATGCTGCGAGCTTGTGTGATCGACTTCGGTAAATCGTGGGATACACACTTACCTCTTGTGGAGTTTTCCTACAACAATAGTTATCATACGAGCATCAAGGCGGCTCCATTCGAAGCCCTCTACGGCCGAAAATGCAGATCCCCTTTGTGCTGGGCTGAGGTGGGTAACACTCAGTTAGCTAAAGGACGAGTTCCTGACAGCGCTCTCACTGATCCGGAGATCATTCGAGAAACGACCGAGAAGATTGTACAGATTCGTGAACGATTAAAAGCTGCTAGGGATCGACAGAAAAGCTATGCGGACAAACGAAGAAAACCCTTGGAGTTTCAAGTAGGGGACCGAGTCCTTTTAAAGGTCTCGCCCTGGAAGGGCACGATCCGCTTCGGAAAGCGTGGAAAGCTGAACCCAAGGTACATAGGGCCTTTCGAGATTCTCGCCAGAATCGGCCCCGTAGCTTATAAACTCAACTTACCCCTCGAGCTAAGTAACATACATCCTACCTTCCACGTCTCAAACTTGAAGAAATGTCTGTCTGACGAGACTCTTGTGATCCCCCTCGACGAAATCGAGGTCAATGAGAGCCTCAACTTCGTGGAAGAGCCTGCGGAGATTATGGATCGGGAAGTAAAACGAACGAAACAAAGTCGCATCCCAATTGTGAAGGTTCGGTGGAACGCCAAGCGGGGACCAGAATTCACTTGGGAGCACGAGGATCAAATGAAACTCAAATATCCCCATCTTTTTGCCTAATAGTTTTGTAACTACCCTATGTGGAAATTCTAAATCTTGGGACGAAATTCCCTCTAATGGGGGGATAATGTGACAACCCGAAACTTTCATCCTATGTAATTGGTCCGCGTATTGTCTTTAAATCTTGAATTCATCACCCTTTGTAAATCTTGTGGTTCCGAATGTGTGTTTTGGACAAAATATAGTCTAGATATGGGTCTTAGGAGGTGTTGGAAAGTGTTTTGCATCATGAAATTGGATTAAACACACCAAAAGAGGTGTGTGCGGCCACACTTTTGTGTGTACGACCACACACCCATGTGTGCGGCCGCACACCCAACCACACACCCTCCAGCCTCACACCCAAACATATATATAGCTGGGTACCTTCTTCATTCATTCATTTGGATATTCCTTACTCTCTCCCTACTTTCTCTCTCTAAAATCTTGAACCAAGAACACTTTGAAGACATCATATTGTGATCTAGTTCATCTTCAAGCTTATTAGTGGTAAGCACTTGAATCCCAAGCTTTAAAACTCATCTTGTTCATCATATTCATGGTCCCTTGAAGGTGTACGGCCGCACACATTCATGAAAGGGGGCAGCACACATTCAAATCTCCTTAGGTTGAAGAGCAAACACTTCATACGGACTCAAGAGGAGTGTACAGCCGCACACTCCTGTGTACGGCCGCACACACACTCTGAACAGTCGCACACACTCATGTGCAGCCTCACACACAAAGCTGGCCGCACACCTTAGCCACATACTCAATTTCTAGGCCATGCACTCACTCAAATGCCCACTTTTGGCCCTAAGAATGTTTATCCATCACGTTTAAACATGAAACATCCTAGTTCTAACCAAATTGTGTGTCATCACATGATTTATAGGAACCATTGGCAATCAGGGCATCCGTTGACACGCGAACCCTTCGATAACTGTGAGTTCATACCCCTTTAATGAACCTTTCAAATGTTTTATATGTTTTAGGGGGGGATACAAGTCAATCATATATATTATGGAAATTAATACTAGTCAATTATTCATGTTACGGAAATTAATCACATGTGATTCACTATCTGTAGTTCAAATCACATGTGATTTACCACTATGGTTTTATAAATAGGATTTTTGTCTACAAAACTATTTTGGATAAATAAACAATTTTCTAAATATTCTCTTTGACAAGATTTTTATTAAATAAATTCCTTATAAAATGTACCCACACTAATATATTTATATAAGTAAGACTTGAAGGACTTAGGACCGATAGCTCGCCTTATTTCCTGTTCTTGTTTGATTGTGGACTTAGGGTAGTTGTTATCCGTCCGACTGTCGTTGATTTCTTAGTTATATATCATATATATTAGTGTTGGATACGAGTATTTTCATTTCATTCGATGTTTAAACCACTAAACTGACAAGTCTCATACGTACTAAGTTAACTATAATAGGTATAGTTAAGGTCACTATTACTAGCTATAGCTACTACTCTACACCCTATAATACACACTATTATGATACTGTACACTAATAAGAGAACACAATATGAGTTATAGAAAAGACCACTTCGCTATAATACAAGAGAAAGCACTAATCAGAGGATAACACACTAATTCACTATGAGATACGCTATTCGCTACATACTATGCCCGGAGTTTTTCGACAGAAAGACGACGCTACATGTATAGATCTATACAGGGCAGACACTATTACATCCCGACTGAGAACCTCAGTCCGAGCTGTGCAGGCCCAGGGATGCCACTATTTCTCTACACTATGCATGAACGGGAAGGTCATGGGGTACTCTATTACTCACACTATTAGTAGCATACAAGGAATACACTACATTCACATTAAAATAATAAACTAAAGGTTAAGTTAATATCCCGAAGTAACCAAGTATCTAACACTAAAGGATGTTGGTACCACTATTATTGACTCCAGGCATAACTTACCATATTGCATTACTTATTTGAGAGTCACTATTATACTTTTATGATAAATGTTTTCAAAGATGGAAATGACATGTTTCTTAAAGGTTTTCACTTACAATGTATTTCTGGAAAATATAGGATTCTCTAAGTTTTACTACTACTTATGACTGTAAATTATAGCCTTTCATACTTTTGGTTCTAGAGGTCTTTATACAAAAACTCACACTGAAATCTTATGAACTCACCAGCATTATGCTGATATTCGTTTTCAAAATAACTTGTATCCTCCAGACAAAGATAGACAATTAGAGGTGCAACTTTTTGGAGAAAGTGGAGCTTACAAGATGCATCTCCTATTTTTGATTTACTTTTGATGTTTGTTGAATATTACAAAACACACTTGTAATTAAACTCTATGCAATGCAATGGTTGTATGTTTCTTGTTTTTACTATTATACAATTGTCATGATACTGTACATGACGTCCTCCACCCTGAAACGTACTCCGCCGTTATCGGTTTTGGGGTGTGACACTTTATTAGTCGAAGTTGCTTGTGGCAAGTTTGTACATGTTAGCCATCGTATGAAAACATCTTAATCGACCCGAATGGGAATAAGTTTCATGAGGAATTATTGCCTATCGAACCTAATGGTTTCGACATCGTTTTGGAAATGGATTAGCTTAGCGCCAATGACGCCGAGATTTTATGCAAGAAGAAAATAGTGAAAGTAAACCCGCCTGGGAAGGAATCGTTTATGCTGTATGGGGACAAACACAGAGTGAATTCTGGAATCATTTCCATAATTAAAGTCAGAAAGTGTTTGACCAAGGGATGTACATCATATTTAGCATTCGTGATTGATGCTAAGAAAGAAAAGAAGGTGATGCAGAGTATTCCGGTGGTGTGTGATTATCCGAAAGTATTTCCCGAAGATCTTCCTGGATTACCACCTAATAGACAAGTGGAGTTCAGAATTGACTTGTTACCAGGGACCACGCCAATTGCAAAAGCACCTTATCGATTAGCACCGACGGAGATGAAGGAGCTGATGATGCAATTTCAGGAGTTGTTGGACAAATGTTTCATTAGACCTAGTTCATCACCCTGGGGAGCTCTGATGTTATTCGTAAAGAAGAAAGATGGAAGTATGAGAATGTGCATCGATTATAGAGAGTTGAACAAGGCAACAATAAAGAATAGATATCTGTTGTCGAGGATTGATGACCTGTTCGATCAACTTCAAGGCTCAAGTTATCTCTCGAAGATCGACTTAAGGTCAGGATATCATCAGCTGAAAGTAAGAGAGCAAGATATTAAGAAGACTGTATTCAGAACTAGATATGGACACTACGAGTTCTTGGTTATGTCGTTTGGACTAACCAATGCTCCAGCAGCATTCATGGATTTAATGAATAGGGTTTGTAATCTGTTCCTTGATAAATCCGTGATAGTGTTCATAGACGACATTCTGATTTATTCGAAAAGCCAAGAGGAGCATGGCAGACACTTGCGAGAAGTGTTGGAAGTCTTGAAGAAGGAGAAGTTGTATGCGAAGTTCTCCAAATGTGATTTTTGGATTCGAGAAGTCCAATTCTTGGGTCACGTGGTAAACCAAGAAGGGATAATGGTTGATCCAGCAAAGATTGAAGCTGTAATGAGGTGGCAACAGCCGAAAAGTACCACGGAAATCCGAAGCTTTTTAGGATTAGCCGGATATTACCGAAGGTTTATCCAAGGCTTTTCTTCGATCGCTAGTCCATTAACAGCTTTGACCCACAAAGGAGCTACTTATGCTTGGAGTGATAAGCATAAAGAAGCATTCGAGAAGCTAAAGAAGAAACTATGTGAGACACCAGTTCTATCTCTACCCGATGGAGTTGAAGACTTCGCTGTTTATAGCGATGCATCTGGGTTGGATTAGGTTGTGTTTTGACCCAAAGATATAAGGTGATCTCATATGCGTCTTGACAACTAAAGGAGCATGAAAAGAATTACCCGACTCATGATTTGGAGTTGGTAGCAGTAGTTTTCGCTCTAAAAATATAGAGGCATTACCTCTATGGCATGAAGTGCAAACTTTTCACTGATCATAAGAGTCTGCAATATCTCTTTAGTCAGAAAGAAGAATTGAATATGAGGCAACGACGTTGGCTAGAATTACTTAAGGACTACGACTGTGAGATACTTTACCACCCAGGTAAAGTTAATGTCGTTGCTGATGCTCTCAGTTGGAAAGTCAATCTTGAAGGAAAAAGGCCAAGAGCATTGAGAATAGAAGTTGTCTCGACAATTGTGGGAAGTATAAAGAATGCTCAAGAAGAAGCTTCTGAGAAGAATGACCGAAAGGAGGAACGTTTGGGCAAAACGTTGGTGTTTGGTACAAACGGTCATGGATTGAAGGCATTCCAAGACCGTATTTGGGTACCTAAGTCCGGAGGAATTAGAGATCTTCTGATGGAAGAAGCTCACAAAACCATGTACTCAATTCATCCTGGCAGCACTAAAATGTATAGGGACCTGAAACCCTACTACTGGTGGCCGACGATGAAGCTTGATGTTGCAAAGTATGTGGCCGAGTGTGTGACTTGTGCGAGAGTCAAGACACAACATCAGAAATCATATGGGAGTTTAGAACCTTTACCTGTGCCTATGGGTAAATGGGAAGACATTGCGATGGATTTTGTTACTAAACTGCCCAGAACGAATAGTGGTCACGACATGATTTGGGTGGTCGTTGATCGATTCACTAAGAGTTCGCATTTCATAGCAGCCAATGAGAAATGGTCTATGGAAAAGCTCGCGAATTCTTACGTGAAGGAAATTCTGAGGCTTCACGGTGTTCCGTTAACGATTGTATCTGATTGTGATAGCCGTTTCACATCAAGGTTTTGGAAAAGTCTACAAGAGGAAATGGGTACCAAGTTGTGTTTAAGTACAACTTACCATCCGCAGACTGATGGTCAGAGTGAAAGAACAATACAAACACTTGAAGATATGCTGAGAGCATGTACCCTAGAATTCCTAGGTAACTGGGATGAACATTTACCTTTGGTAGAATTTTCCTACAATAATAGTTTCCACTCGAGCATAAAGATGGCACCTTATCAAGCTTTGTACGGACAGAAGTGTCGTACGGCTTGAGGTTGGGGAAAAGCAGTTTATAGGTCACGAGATGGTCCATCAAACCGTTGAAAAGTTGAAAATAATTAGAGAAAGAATGTTAGCAGCTCAGAATCGTCAAAAGAGCTACGCTGACAAGAAGCGAAGACCGATGACTTTTGAAGTTGGGGATTCGGTTTTACTTAAAGTCTCACTGTGGAAGGGACTTATAAGATTTGGAAAAAGGGGAAAGTTGAGTCCAAGGTTTATTTGACCGTTTAAAGTTCTTTAGAGAATTGGGAACCAAGCTTACAAGCTCAGAACACTTTTCATGTGTGTTATTTGAGGAAGTTCACGGGAGAAGTTCCAGATATAATTCCAATTTCTGAATTGAGAATTGATGAAAACAAGAGGTTAATTGAAGAACCAGAGGCACTTATTGACCAAAAGACTAAGAAACTTCGACGCAAGATGGTAGAATTAGTGCTTGTCCGTTGGAAACATTCGAATAAGCCAAATCTCACTTGGGAAACGGAGAGTGACATGTTGAGTCACTATCCGCATTTGTTTGTTGATATGTGATTCCGGGGACGGAATCATCCTAAGGGGGAGAGAATTGTAACGCCCGTGTTTCCAGGCTAGGCATTTTCGTTGATGTAATAGTCTAGGTTAACCTTTGTAACCCGTTTTGAAATAATAAGAGCGTATTATTTGTGTATTATGTGTTTCGTGCTTAATTGCTTAATTATGTGATTTGATTAATTAAGAATAAAATAAGCGTCAAAATTTAAGTGTAAAATAAACTCAATATCTTTGCATAAGGTTGTAGTGGTCGAAACCAGGTTTTCAAATATATATAGAACGCCCAAATCTGATTTCGTATGAGGAAGTTATGATTTTCTGAAGTTTCGACTTAGCGGTATGCAGCCCGAATACTCGAGTTGAGATCGATCGATTTTTAGCCGAAACAATCTAAATGAGAATCGAAGATCTCATTGTTAGTAGCGAAACAATGAAAAGTTAGGTTAGAACGGACGACGAACGAAGAAGTTATGAATTTATAACGAAGTTTTCCTGTCCGGTCCTACTAAAAATAAATAATAAAAATAAAATCAGAATTAGCCGACGGAGTCTAAACGAAAGTTGTAGAGCGTAGTCTCACCTACTCGTGCATATAAAGAATGTCGAAAACGGAGTTCGTATGATGAAGATATGAATTTCCAAAGTTTATTAATTAATTAATATTTAAATTTAATTATTATGCCCGATATTATCCGAAGAGGAGTCACCGGACTTATCTGGGTTACGCCCAGCGTAATGTTATACGCCCAGCGTATAGCGAAGCATGACGAAGCCTCGCACTCGAGTGCTTCGATGACGCATGAAATGACGTTTCGGCATTACGCCCAACGTAGCGAAGTAGTACGCACAGCGTAATGCGAGGGTTCAGCCCTATAAAAGGGGCATGCGAGGGCAACTTCTTTCTTTTACAAACTTCTTTCTTCCTCTCTAGGTTTTGCCTCGATTAGCATGCCATTTACACCCCGAAGCCCCGGTATCATTCCCGAGCCCGGAAGAAAGATCTGAAGCCCCGAGATCCTGAGAAGTGCGATTCCCGAGCCGAAGCTCTGCCCGCGAGGAGTCCGATTTTTGTGAAGATCTTCCAGGTCTACGGAGAAACACTACTTCTGCAAGTCCTAGTGCTTTTTGATCATCTTCTAATCAAGTGAGAGTGTAGTTACTTTCTTCCAACACATTATTATGAAGTATTTTATATAAAATACGTGCTATGTGTATATATTTTGTTGTTATATGTGTGAATGTATATTCACTTTCTTCTATCTTATAGATCTGATTTATTCTCTATGAAATATGTGTTATGTGTGTGTGCCTCATCTGTTATGTGGAATATGTATTGATTAAAGCATGCTATACAGGTTTTAAACTATGTATAAAAATGTATATTTTTATCGACTAATATGTTGGGTAGAACATGGGTAGATAGTTGGTGTGTAATAAATA
The DNA here is from genome assembly GCF_051521515.1 of Lactuca serriola. Lineage (NCBI taxonomy): Eukaryota > Viridiplantae > Streptophyta > Magnoliopsida > Asterales > Asteraceae > Lactuca > Lactuca serriola. The sequence goes on from NC_136412.1 coordinate 115,552,783, forward strand.
GATGAGAGGCCTCGATGTTGTTTTGATTTAGTCATCTAGCGGAGTTTAGATGACGACCACGGACGTTTCTAGAGAGTCTTTTGGAACACTAGCAGGCTCACCACCTGTAGGTGTTAATGAACTTGGGTGTTCATTCGCTATACTCCATCCCCCCTGGTTGCCTTATTTGACATATATTGCCGGGAAACCCCCGAATGCATGTGTTGTCGCCCCGATGAAATATTCTTAGACTAGGTCCCTTGTGTTAGTTATTTTAGGGACATAAAGTGAGAATAACGGGAATGGGTAATTGGGTTAATGTTGGTTGGTGGAATTAAATATAATTATTTATTATGGGTTGAAAACCCTATATGCTCACCAGGCTCCCAAGCCTGATCCACTCAGTTTCTTTGTATTATAGGAAGTGGCGCGAGGGCATAAGATGGATTATCATCAAGTTGTTTTGTTTACAAGTCTGTATATGTATATATTTGTTGAATGACTTGTAATGTTATCGTTTATGCTTTATGGTCTGTATCGGAACATGACATCTCGAGTTTTGAATATATAATGAAAATACATTTCTTTATTAAATGCTTTGGTAAATATTATTTTATCATACTTTGTGTTTGGGAACAAATTCCGCATCTCTTTTAAAATCAAAAGGATTTACTCTGAAAATATTATTTTATCATACTTTGTGTTTGGGAACAAACCGGTCTTTTTAGGCCGATATTTTGGGGATGTCACAACCAATATCATTGATATTAAGGATGAAATGAGTTTGGGGAAAAATTAACCTAAGAGTAGGTCTTACATCATATCTGAAGTAGCAAAACTTTGACAGCTTAGAAGTCTAGTTAAAGTACTTGAATGACATGAATATTTTACAGACAAATGCTACCTAGAGCACTGATACGAAAGGCTATTTCTTAAACCAAAAAAAAAAAAGATGAGTCAGACATCTTCTACTGGCGACGGGAATTCCTTGGGCAAACCCTCAGATCATCCAGTTGATGTACTATGTCCTGAAGATGTCGCTCATGAGCTCTCTGACGCACTCGAAGTTCTATCACCACAGCACGGGATGCAGCTAGCTATTGCTACAAAGTCTCATTGAATCTCCTAGTGCTTTCCATAGCTTCCTCAAGATGGACAATCCGGACCGTGTTAACGCCTGAGTTAGCGTTAATTTCCACTATTTAGCCGATCGCTGCTCTACCTTGCTCTATATTCCGAGCAATTCTGCGGACCATAATGGACAGGATTCGATCAGCAGAGCCTCCTTCGCCGATATTGTGTCACACCCCGAAACCTGAACGGCGGAAACGTTCGGGGGCGAATGACTTCATGTGGTAACGTAACAAATGAATACATAGTAAAGAAAGCAATACAACCATCATATATATAATTGAAAGTTTACATTTGTCAAAAGTTACATGTTCAAAACTTAATTACAATATGATGTTAAAAACACGAGATTAAACTGACGCCGCAGCATCCCTTCATCAAAAGCGTAATGAATACCTGAAATTACTGATTTCCTGGGACATACAAGTAATTTTGAAAGAGTAGATCAGCATTTAAGCTGGTGAATTTCATAAGTATTTAAGTGACAATGTTCAAATGAAATGAAATGTTTTATCTTTGTTTGTTTGTGTTTAGAAAATCCTATATTTTCTACTAGTATAAAAGTAGCCTTCACTCAAGACCAATGTTTGTCTCCAAGATGTATGTAAGTGTAAAATAACCAATGAGTTTGAAAACCTTGTAAATCAATGCATTTTTAATACCTCTTGTGAGTTTTATAACCATACTATTGACTCGGAATGCCTATACACAACGTTCTTCAGGCGTTGGAATGTTATGACGTTTGTCACCCCAAACGGTGGACTGCAGCTAACAGTCAGGGCGCGGGTTTGTCAAGCCCGTATAGATCTATACACAAACACCATGCTCCCCCTCCAAGGGATTCTGGTATATAATACAGGACTTGAAATGTGTACTCGAACGTACATGAAGTTAGTGTCTCACAAAACCGTGGTATAAAAACAGATCTACTTGTTAAAATGTTACGTTTGTTCTTTTATACGAAAGTAAACTTCTTTAAATTCATGTTTCTAGTACATAAGAGTTAGAAATTTGTTCGTAAAACTATACCTATTATAGTTTTCTAAAAGTGTGTCTCGTTTGTTTAGAAATACCTAGAAAAGGAATCATTTGTTTATGAAAGCATAGATTTTTGGTGTAGAGTCTAAGATAGACAAGAATAATCTAAGAAAAGTTTAGTTTATACATGCATTACAACAAATTTATATTTCAAAAGATAGAATGCTATTTTAACATATGTTATATATATAAAAAAGTTCCTTAAAGGTTTATAAATCGCATGTGATTTGAATATATAACAGCATATAAAAGAGTTTCTTTATGTAACACACGATAATACTCGTGTGTTTTACTTGTAATCCCCCCCTTGAAAGCATATAAAAGCATTTAGAATATTTAAAAAGGTTGATTAAGGGGTATGAAACTCACTTGAAAGTTTGAAGATAGCGAGATGGAAAACCAGGCAGAGTTTCGTCTCGGGAAACGGATTTTCCTCGGGATTCTCAGGAATCTCGGGAGTAAAATCGACCCTCGGGACTTGAGCCAAAAAGACCAGAGCTTCGGGTTTGAACGGGCACGGAAAACGAGACAAGATCGTGAGAGAGAGGAGAGAAATGAGCCCTTTTCTCGGAAGCCCTCGCATCCTATTTATAGGAAGGCTGAACCGCCTCGGTACGCGGGGCGTACGCTCGTACGCAGCGCGTACACGTACGTCATGCATGACCGAAGCCTCGACTGCCTCGGCTTCGGATGGGACGGGTTGCTGGGTATGCGGGTCGGATGGGACGGGTTGCTGGGGAGACGGGTCGGATGGGACAGCGGGTCGGACGGGTCGGATACTTCGGACGGGTCGGATAGGGTGACGTGGACGATCAGAGACCAAGTCTCTCGGGTACGCTGGGCGTACAGGGGTACGCAGCGCGTACCCGGATGAGGACGCTGACTCCTCTTCGGATAAGGTCCGAAATTTTGATTTAAATAAATATATAATTTATTTAATAAACTTCAAAAATTCATATCTTCTTCATACGAACTCCGTTTTCGATGGTTTTTATATCCACGCGTAGGTGAGACTACGCTCTACAACTTTCATTTAGACTCCGATGGCAAATTCCGAAAAAAAAAAATTTATTATTTATTTTAAACTCATCGTGTTTAAGGAATTTCTTTGAAAATTCATAACTTCTTTATCTGATGTCGGTTTTTGCCAGACTTTTTACCGCTGAAATACCATTGTCGAGACCTTCGATTCTCATTTAGGTCATTCCGGCCAAAAGTCGCTCGATCTCCGATTCGAGTTTTTAGCTGTCTGTTGCTAAGTTGAACTTGGAAAAATCATAACTTCGCTATATGAAGTCAGATTTGGGCGTTCTTTTCACGTACGATCATGGTTCAAAGACATTTAAACATAGAAGGAAATTAAATAGAACTATTTGTACATTTTATTATGAAAGTAAATTTTATTACCAAAAGTGGTTACAATACTTGACCCTTTTTGGTCATTACAAAGAGTTGAAATATCGGGTTGTCACATATTGTAAAAGCGTCGGTCTCCATTGAAGGGTAATGGTTGACCCTGCTCATCACTCCAGCGATTCAAGTTTGTTGCCCACAAGGGTGTGGGACCTTCAAATGCAGGTCGGGGTTGAGATTTGGGTTCTAAACTACTTGAGGTAGGTTGTTGACTTATGGTTCGAGGTCGGAACCATCCGAAAAGCCTTCTGCGAGGTGATCATCCAAAGGAATTGGATGGTCATCATCTGGGTCATCATCCAGCCATCCAGCATTGCCCAGATTTGGGAAGTATGGGTCTCCGGTGATATGGAATCCAGCCATGATATCTACGCGAGAAAAGGGGTATAAGAAATAATTAATAGACGTACTAACTAAAATAATTATAAGATTATCTTTATTAGTTACTCTAACATTTGCGTAGTGCATACCATTCATATGTAATCAAAACAGGATAGACCTTCGAATAAGTGATCCTAACCTTAAGACCACAACCAAACGAGGAACATGAAGTAAAGCAAAGATCACAGATTCTAAGTCTATGCCACCATAGTTACATATAATCGTAGTGCATTCACTCAGCAACTATTGACATACTAATAAAGACCTGTTTAATTCTCAAATAAGTAATTATAGTAACACAATATACTCCTATAGTATTTTAAGTTTATGTTATGTTCTAATGTTCTCATTCTAGTGGTGTTGGTAAGTTCTTAGACTTGTTGATACATCACAACCATTCTCGGCATATGCTAATCACTTCTCGGATCAACATAGTTGATCAGGCTATGTCATTACCAAGACTGACCATACATCCCTGAGCTCACTTGTAATGTTCAACAATCCTAATACTCTTGTTATGTTCTAGTATGACACTGATCTGTAGTAAGTATGTAGATATGTAATATGTATACTTCTTGTTAAGTATTTTAGTACTTTAAAGTATAAACTCTTGGTCAGAGTATTTTAATCCCATTGTATTTATAGTTAGTATATCTTTTATGGGTTGATATACTCGATTCACTATAAACCATGCTCTGATACCAATCTGTCACTCCCCAGAACCAAGAACGGCAGAAACGTTCTGGGGCGGAGGACGTCATGTACAGTATCATAAAAATGCAAAGTAGTAAATAAGCAACAAGATCATCCACTGCATTAATAGTATAATTTCATACAAGTGTGTTCTTTAATAGTAACAAGATACCAAAAAGAATAATCAAAATAAAAGATGAGTCTTGAAGATGCTTCGTCTTCTCAAAACTTGGTCATCGGTACCTGTCTACTGGTGACCTGAGGATACAAGTTATTTTGAAAGCATAGATCAGCATTAAAGCTGTTGAGTTCATAAGTATTTAGTGTTACCGATTGTATAAGTTTGATGAAAACGTTTGTATTTGAACAATGTAATGGTTGGTATATGTTTGAAAACCCCTAGAAAATCCTACATTTTCTACTAGTATAAAAAGTAGTCTTCTACCAAGACCCAACTGTTTGTATGTTTGTTCCTTCGTAAATGTGAGTGCTTTTCCCAAGAATGACTATCATTTCCAAAACATAGTTTTATATTACCCTTTATGTGAGAAGATCACAATTTGAATATAATGCGAAAATGTGTATGTGTACTACAGTATTATTTGTATTAATCACTGAAGTAATAACTACCTTAAAACAATGGTTAAATTAAGGCAAAATGTGATATGATTGTTACCATACTAATCTGACTATGACACGACGATGAAAGACGTCGGAAGAAATGACACTTGGCACCCATAGACTTGCAAGTCCCATTGTAGCGAACAACAAAGGTGAAGGATAGTCAATCCAATATAGATCTGTACACAAACTCACGCTCTCCTTCCAGGAGATTCTGGTTACAAAATGAGACATAACGAAATGGTCGATGTGTCACGAAGTAGTATCTCACATTATGTTATCTCTGAATCATGTTATAGTATACTTGTTATAGTAATAGTATTCTATGTATAGTATTCACTGTATAGTATCCTTTGTATAGTGTTCTCTTTGTAGTATCCTCTGTCTAGTATTCTCTGTTATAGTATTCTCTATCTAGTATTCTCTGTCATAGTACTTGTATATGATAGCATTCTCCTAAACTATACCTATTATAGTTTACTAGTTAGTTATGTATATGAATAAATGAATGTATACCCTTGCTACCCAAAGGTACTGAACTGATAGAATAGAACTTTTATGACTACACATGTATACATAATATATATCTAATATTTAGATGACATTCGGACAACTGATCGATACCCTGAGTCCACATCCAAACAAGGAAAAGGAAATAATGCGAGCTAGCAGTCCTAATCTTTTAAACATTATGTATATAACTATACACATATTTACATGCTTTTGACAGTATATATAAGTTGAAAAGGGGTTTTGAATTACAGTTAAAGAGTTTTCAACAATGAATAAATAATGACTTGATGTCAGTTTATAAAACAATTTAAAAGTAGATTGTTTTGAAACACTGTTTGAAGTATATGAAATCCTTGATTGAAACACAGTTATAAATCACATGTGATTGATCTTATAACTAACATGTTTTCTACTTGTATTCCCCCTATACATGCTTTTAAAATCATTTAAAAGATAAGTTTAAGGGGTATGAACTCACCTGTCTGTGAATAAGCCGAATGTAAGATCGATATAGGAAGTTGAGTGTCAATTGAAGACTTGAGCACAAACGAATCCTATTAACCATATAATGACATGTATATATATGTATACAATTAGTGTATGTAATAACTAATTATTGATTTGGAACCACCTTAGGGACTAGTAAACACTTATTATGAAGTGTTACAACCATATATGATTGCATATGAGTGGTATATGACTATACAAGGGAGTGTATGGTCAAAATGCACAACAAATGTGTGTGTGCGGCCAGGAAGTGTGTGCAGCTGCACACTCCTTATGGAATGTGCCAAAACGTGATTTTAAGCTATAAGGGACGTCTAGGAAGGTTTCATTCTTTATGCCTTTGCCTTAAATGAAGTTCGTTGCCATTTTGGGATCTAAAAAGGGTGTGTGCGGCCGCACACACTTGAAGATCATATGAGATGATGTTTTTCATTTATAATTTCAAGTGTTCTTAGCATTTACCTAGTTGTGATAAGTGTATACACATTATAGAGGCTTGAAAGGGGTGATTATGGTCTAAAACTTAGTGTGTGTTCTTGGTGTTCTTGGCGTTCTTGAAGATCTAACACCAAAATGTGTTTTTCATGGATCATAGTAGGGAGGAAGGCTAGATAAGGTCTTGCATCAACAAATAAAAGGGAAGTATTACTTACTTTTATGAAGATCAAGATGAAGATGTGAAAGGTACTTGAGAGAGAAACATGCTCTAGCTTTGAAGGAGTGGAAAAAGTGTTCAAAATGACTAAGTGTGACATTTATAGGTGGGAGTGTGTGGTTGGAATGGGTGTACGGCGCACACACTTATGTGTGGCCGTACACTCAAGTGTGCGGTTGCACACTCCATGTGTTGGAGTGTTTGGCCCGAGTGTGCTTGACATGCATCGTGATATCCCATTTTTAGGCTCCTACCTTGATTGTACTAGGTTTAGAACACTCAAATAGACCCTAAACAATGTTAAAAGATAGAAAAAATGAGTCTAACTTTGATTACATTGGTCTATTGTACAAGATAGAAATTTTGGGTTGTCACATTTGTGTTTTACGTGTGTCTTGTTAATACTTTGATGTATGTTGTTTCGGTAATGAGCATAAAACATTAATCAAGAAAACACATCCATTTTCATTTAATTAATACATTAAACCATAACTACTACATAATAGGACATAAAATGGAAAGGGGTAAATAAAGAACTACTTCTACCTGGGAGGTAATAGGACCTCCCTTTCATTTGGTATTTCCCATTGCACATGTGATGGTAGAGAATTCACCATCTTAGATCTGAATGCAGCACAAAACACTGAAGAAGTCAGCTTACAATCAACCATTTCGTGAATGGCTGCAGAGGTACGGGTTCTTAGTGATGTGTACTTTGCATATGTTAAATCGATTGATATTCATCAAATTGTGAAAAATATATCCACCTACACACATGAGTTCCCTATAACAACAATCATTGAGTTAATCAATCAATCGATACAATTGGCATATCTTGAACGGGCTGAAATTTTTTGTTGTTTCCCACAACTACATACCCTACATTCATGTTGTACTTTGCATGTGTTGAAATTTTCATCCACTTCAAATATATCCCCGTAAATACCTCTTGCCTCTCAATTATAATACTTGTTCACTCGCTTTTGAACCTTATTCTCAGCATAAGGGGTTAGACCAACAAAAATTGTCCCTGCAAAATTTGTTAATTGAGAAATAATAACACAAGAAATAACAAACTATAAGTATAAATTTACCTCCAACTTCAGCCCGTTCAAGATATGCCAATTGTATCGATTGATTGATTAACTCAATGATTGTTGTTATAGGGAACTCATGTGTGGAGGTGGATATATTTTTCACAATTTGATGAATATCAATCGATTTAACATTGTAACGTACTTTAGGAAAAAATGCTCGTGCCTATTTTGAAATGGCTATATTGTCAAGCAGTATTGGATTCCTAAATGCACTTTGAAATCTTTCCAAACACAATAAAAATTCATGCACACTATATGTATTGCATGACTTCCAAAACAACTTTCTGACAATAGTATCATTATGTCCGATAGAATCTCGTATTTTCTGAGCTATATCTTTAGGACAATACCCACGGTATGAATGTGTGTAGACTCTCCCAATGAAAAAGTCTACTTTATCACAGATGTGACTTATGAAACCAACCTCTGTATTGTCACCTAAACATTCTTTTAACTTCCTCATGAACCATGCCCAAGATTCCTCACACTCTAAGGTTCCCAAACCAATTGCTAAGAGTAGGAGTCATGGTTTTCATCCAAAGCCACCGCAAAGTACATTGTTGTTAGATAGTTGCCAAGTAGGGGTAAATAACCCACATATATTAATGGTATCATGCCCCTATGGAGGGTACCAATCTGCATAAAATAAAACATACTTATATTAGTTACATGCAAAATCTTAACGAGGTACATTACCTACAGCTATTAATTAAATAAATAAAATAAAGATGACATACCACATAACCTAAACCCACAAAAAAGAAGTGAAAGTAGTTGGTATCTATTTGCTTGATGGTTGTGACGGTATTAGGATTTGTTCTTTCAAGATAATGAAAGAATATTGGTAGGTCACAAAAGCTTCTTTGGTTGTAAGAAGTCGTTTTCACATGCAATGATAGTGTATTAGGAAAATCAAATGAATCCGATTATAAATATACAAAAGCTGGTATTAAAATTGGATTACTTCATAGTCAAACACATGATTTCATAGTCAAACCATAAGCAAATTTTACTGATTGACAAGACAAGGCATTGTACTTTTTTGCACTTCATAGTTAAACTTGAAGGATTCATAGTCAAACCAGATGATTTGATAGTCAAACTGTAAGCAAACTTTACTGATTGACAAGACAAGGCATTATACTTGTATGCACTTCATAGTTCAACTTGAAGGGTTCATAGTTAAACTAGATGATTTCATAGTCAAACTGTAAGAACACTTTACTGATTGAAAAGACAACGTATTGTACTTGTCTGCACTTCATAGTTCAACCTAAAGGATTCCTAGTCAAACCAGATGAGTGCATAGTCAAACCATAAGCATACTTTACTGATTGACAAGACAAGGCAATGTACGTGTCTGCATTTCATAGTTCAACTTGAAGGATTCATAGTCAAACCATATGATTTCATAGTCAACCCTTAAGAAAACTTTATTGATTGACAAGTAAAAGCATTGTACTTGTCTGCAATAAAATTTTGTATAAATGGGTAATACTCACTCCATGAAATTTATTTGTGAATTTATTCATAGTTCATCAAATAAATAATGTGAATATCATAAGGATGTCGGCTACACCTAAAAACCCAGGAAGATTATTTTACGCTTGCCCAAAAATGGTATCATGATTTTTAGTTCCTTAATATTTACGCTATCATATTTCTATTGCAATTTATCTTCTTATCTATCTTTAAATTCATAGGGACGAAAATGCTGGTTTATCTGTTGGGTTGATGAAAAGAAGGACCAATCTGCTATGATAATAGTTAAGGTAGCTAAGTTGAATAATCACTTTCAATCTGAAAATAAGAAGTTGAAGATAACCTTGGTTTGTAGTTGGGTGTTGTTCTTGACAATTATTGTTTACAAGTTGTAAGGTTTAGGTCTTTTGGTTAACTTTGAAGTTGCAATGTCAATAACAAGGGTGTAATCATTTTTATGTTTTAACTTTTGAAGTTATAATTATATTATCTATGAAGATAATGTCAATCACGCTATATATAAAATTACTTTTCCTAATGAAGCACTTAAATTTATAAATCAAATATTTAGTTACATAGATATCACATTAAACTACATATGACCAACACACGATCCCCAATAAATTTTGGTCATCCTCTGATGAAACTCTAAAGCTGCATTTCTTGGGTCCATAAATTCATGTATTGGTTGTCTTGATACTAGTTGTGCCATTTTTTTGGATAGGAATGAATCGGAATATAAACCTGCACAAAGTTTATAAAATAATTACGTATTAATATTTTGATACAAAACTTATACTAATGAATGTAATTTCAATAAGACTAATAATATATCCTATCCACATCCCACCAATGAACCATAAAGTCAGGGTATGTAGCTATCCTTGAGATAAATGCCCTCCAATCATTACCATCTTCCAGAATATGGCAAGCAAAAAACATTTGGAGGCATTATGGTATACCGGTGAGCTTCAAACCGTCTCTCCATCAACAAAGTAATCCAAATTGTGATATGTTGCCAATGTTATGGTACTTTTGTTAAAAATTAATAAATTAAAAATCACTTATAAGCATAAATTTATAAATACTTACAACTTCATCTAACCAGCCGTTATGTTTATACCCAAACAACATGATCCAAACTCTCTATCTAATATCAAATTGTAGAATATGTGTTGGACGTTATACGCATGATAAAAATAATTTTGTAACACAACCTCACCGCCTGCTACATATGGCTACAGACGCAAAACTGAAAAGTCATGAGCAACATCAAATAATGGAGGAGGAGGGGTTGTTGATCTGGTATCAACCTTCTTCTTTGCTCTTCGCTTTGGCTTTGGTTTTGTGTGTAACTAAAAGATTTCTTAAATATTTATATCATTATTTTATGAATAGTTGACATAAAAAAATTATTTCCATATTAGCTTTTAATGTATACCTACGTGAAAGGATTACACATAAACTTTGATGGATTACGAAGTCTAGTTCTATCGGGTGTAGCTTCATTATTATCAAAGTGATTCATAGTCCCTACAATTATTACCTCTTCATCTGACACCGACATTAATATGTTATAATTATTATTAAAATATATGTATTTATTAACAAGTTATGTCATAAATATAAGGTATAATAACCTTTTCAGCTTCATTATCATCCAAATCCAAAACATCCTCATCGAACTAATTTGTACTCCACCCCCATTCGTCTAACGCCTCTTCATCCAACACCTACATTAATACGTTATAATTATTAATAAAAATATACATATTTATTAACAAATTATATCATAAAATATAAGGTATCATAATCTTTTTAGTTTCATTATCATCAAAAACATCATCATCGAACTGATTTCTAGTCCGCCCCCTTCATCTAAAACCTACATTAATACCTTTAAATTATTAATAAAATATACATATTTATTAACAAACTATATCATAAATATAGGGTATCACTAACCTTTTCATCAAAAGAATAATACTTTTGAAACTTTGCCGGTTCATCAAAATTTATGTTGTTCCATATACTTTCGTTATTCACTTCTTCCACGTTCACCTCGGTGCGTTGTCGGTTCAAATACACCTCTTGCTCCAGTGCAATTAGCCGATTCGCCAAATCTTCTAAACTTGGTATCCTACTTTGTCTTGCTTTAGCTTGGATCGGCTACTAGACGATAGAGTACACGAAGATTCGTCTTGCCTCCTAAAATTCTTCCATATTGGGTATGGAAGTGAAGGCGGTTCACCATACACATAATCTTGACATGACATATAATAAGAAAATCTTCTCTCCTCATCGCTCGATGTCATGCTATGTCTTGGTCTTCGTCCCTCCTAAAACAAATTAACATATGTATAATGTTAGTAAAAGTTCAAACAAAATATTGAAATAAAAAAAGTATACAAATCTTTTTCACATCGAAAATCTTGTTCACATCAACCCATTTTAATTTTTTGGTTGGAATTCAACGCTTCATTCGAGGTGTATCGTTGTTTGTACGTAATGCATAACCACCTCAAACATATGTGTTGATAACAGAAAGTGACCCTCAGCAGCTAATAATGGACCTGAAGACCTAATGCTTTTGTGAACCGAAATGGAGATTATTGAAGACCGTTTGTCATCTTTTCGAGCCCGAAGACGAGATGAAGACCCAAAGACATCTGTGAACATAAAGATTTTGACATGTGATCTTTATTGACTATGCATGTAAACTTAATATTGTTTGGTGTACCCTTCAGAGTCACTGATGTCAGTCACTTTATAATAATTTATTATTTCCCTATAACTTTTGGACCTCTATAAATAGAGGGTTCTACTTCATGTTTATGTACTAATTCAGAACTTATCAATATAAGATCTCTTCATCTCTATTCTATCTAAAAGTTATCTGCTTGATACTTTATCCAAGTCCCTCTTCACTTATGTTGTTCATCATTTTCTAACTTGTGTTTGCATGAAAACCATGTTACAATTCAACTAAGTTTCTACTTGTTTAATGCTTATTGATATAACTTGATGTTATTTACATTCCTTAATTTTCGACAACCTAACTTTTATTGTTGAGCTAAAAAAGAACCATTGGGATTAACTTACTATTCCACAACATATTATGTTGTTACTAAATTTTTTTAAGTTCTTCTCTCAACAATTGGTATCAGAGCCAAAGTGGTTTCCTTTTAACTCCTTTCAGAAAATTGAAACTCTTTATCAATAAAACTCCGATTGAAAAGGCCTTCTATACCACTAACAGCTCATTAAAACAAGGAAAAATAGCACATGCTTATTTTTTAAACATTTCATGCAGTGTTAGAGGTTCTAATAGAGCTCTAATACTTGTTGCAGGTGAATATCATCATTGGTCCTAAAGAATGGAAAAATATTTAAAGAGACTTAGAAGAGATGTTTGGAGATCTGTAGAAGAAGGACCTCATGCCCCTATTCTCACTCCCATTGCAGATGATGGTGCTCAAGAAAGATTTGGAGGTGGTCCGACGGCCATGAAAAGATCTACCAATGATGATCTCGAAAAGATGGAGAAATATGCAACTGCTTTCTACGAAATTTCATGTGGCATTGCTCCAGACAACTTTGACGTCATCATCAACTGTGAATCTGCAAAAGAGATTTGGGATGTACTAAAAAATATCTACCAAGGTTCTGAACAAGCCCAATACAAGAAGCTCACTACTGCTCTCAACGAGTTTACTGTCACACCCCGAAACCAATGGCGGAAACGTTCCAGGGCGGAGGACGTCATGTAGTATCACAACCAATGTACATAGTAAGCGTAGTAAACACAACCATTACATTACATAAAAGTATTTACATTTGTTTGAAAACAAAGTTATACATGTTTATATATACATCCCAAAATAAAAAAAAGTTAAGACGTGACTTCTAAACGCTCCGTCTTCTCCAAAAGATCATGTGGTACCTGTCTAATTCGGACCTGGGAGTACAAGCAGTTTGAAAATCAGCATAAAGCTAGTGAGTTCAAAAGCGGTTTATTTTCTGAAAATGAACAATTTCCTTTGGTTTTTTGAAAAAGTTGTTATCCAAGAAAATCCCCTATTTTCTTATAAGAAAAGTCTAGTTATCCAATGTTACCCAGTTTGGTTAAGAACAGTTAAGTTACCCCAGGAAAAACCCTTATTTTCCTAAAAGTTGGTGGTTGGTTATTGATCTAGAATGAAGTGTACAAGTATCTACCATACATGCAATGTTAAGAGAAGTATTCTGAAAACCTGGTTATCCTTGTAAAGTGCATTAGTTTTAACACGTATATAAAACTAATAAGTAGGAAGTAAACTAGTTACTAAGTTCATTATTACTAACAAGTAAATCTCTATTATCTAAATTGCGAGTTCCATAACCATACGATAGACTAGATACGGCGATAAGAAGTCCAATATCATTTTATGACTTTTGTCACCCTTGGACCTTTCGGTTCGACTGTAGCTAGCAGTCAGGTGCGGGGTAGTCAGCCCCGTATAGATCTATACACTCAAGTCACGTTCTCCCTCCAGGAGATTCTGGTTACAGGGGCGGACCTCCACTCGCGTATCTCTGTGGAGTGTTACCGAGGACGTGTCTCCAATTATTAAGATTAACAAATTTACAAGTAATAATGCGGAAAATCCTGTTTCAAGTTCTACTTAAAGAAAAAGGGGTCCTCCACTCGCGTATCTCTGTGGAGTGTTACCAAGGACGTATCTAATGTTCTAAGTTTAATGACTTTTAACAATAATGAAGAGGAAAATTATTTGTGAAGATAAAATACAACATTTTATAATGGGTTTCACAAACAGTTCGAAAACTAACTCTGCAAGTTAAACAGTAGGTTAATACGATTTCCAATGTTAAAAGCATACGAAATATGAAACATTTCCAATAAAATCATAAGTTTGAGTAAAAGATTTCCTTGTACTTTTGCTTATATTTCCCACTGAAAACATTGAAAAACACAGAAAAAGGTGTAGGGGTATGAACTCACCAGACGAGAAATGTGTCGGCTAGGATGCTAAGTGTCAGTTCGGGGCTTGAGTACACGCGACGTTCCTATGTAATATGAAGAGATACATAATTGTATCTAATTAGACTTTGAACTACTAATTAGATAAGAATATACACTCTGAGGCACAAAAACACTTCAATTCAAGTGTTAGGAGTGATCCGGGTAACATCTAAGGGGGTGTATGGCCTATATATGGAGTTTGCTCGTCAAGAGTAAACTCCTAATGGAGATTACGGCCCTAAGACCATATCCCGAGTAAACTCCTAATGGAGATTACGGCCCTAAGACCATCTCCCCATGAGTTTACGGCCATAAACTCATGGGTGGTGGATTCTTGGGTGCTTAATGGCCTTACAACACTTGTGGGGTGATGTTAAGCTTAGTTCTAAGGCATTGGAAGGGAGTTGATCAACATATGGACCATATAAAGGAGTTTACGGCTGTAAACTAGGAGTTTATGGCTGTGAACTCTCACATACTCATTCCTTATGTGTTTTGGTGTCCCTAGGTTAAGTACAAGTGTTTCTAGTCCAAAATACAAGCCATGGAAGGAAGTTAGGGCACCATTTGACCACCTTATAGGAGTTTACGGCCCAGGAACCATTCCTTGGGGGGTTTACGGCCATAATCTCCTAAAGGGATGGTTTCTTGCATTTTTAAGGTCCCTAACACAATGGTGGTTGATCCTAGACATTATTCCAAGGCATAGGAGGTGTTTAAGGGGCATCTTAACACCTTAAAAGGTGTTTACGGCCTAAGAAAGGGAGTTTACGGTCCAAGCATGTTCTTGGGCTGTAAACTCATGTTTACCCCTCAAATTTTAAGGTTTTGGTGTTCTAAGTCCAATCTTGTAAGCCCTTAAGTCATATCTAAGTTCCAGAAGTGTTTTGGAAGGGTTTTGGGGCTCCAAAACCCCATTTAAGGGTGTTTACGGTTTGGGATTGTTCATGGGCCGTAAACACAAGTTCTTGGTCCTATTTCATGATTTAAACACGAATTTGGAAGCTAAAGATGATACACTATGAGCTAGGATGGATTTCTTACCAAATTGGAGCTTGACATGGGTGATTTTTGGATCAAGGATTGAGTTTGTAGAAGGAGAGTAGTGAGAGAGTGTGAAAAAGTCTCAAATGAGGTTCAATCAACTTTATATATGGTTTGAGTTTGAGACCCGGTGGAAATCTACCCGATACTGACGTTAAACGAGGCTTATGGTCTTACCCGATTTAGTTATTGTAACCCGACGTGGTCGAAACTAAAAATTTTCCAAGTGAATATTGGGGATGTTTTCACGCGTTATTAATGAGTTTGAACACTCACCAGGTCATAATGAAAATCTCAAATTAAATAATCTAATTCAAGATGTAAACGAAACAAATCGATAAAGACGAGTTTTATTGACGAATACGGGTTACAGCGATGTATTAACTTCGGGTTGTCACATTATCCCCCTGTTAGAGGGAATTTCATCGCGAAATTCAAAATTAAGATACAAATTATGGATTTGGAAAGAGATGCGGATATTTCTGTTTCATCGAGTCTTCGCGCTCCCAAGTGAACTCGGGTCCCCGCTTGGCATTACAACGAACCTTCACTATCGGGATGCGGCTTTGCTTCGTATGTTTGATCTCTCGATCCATGATTTCGATTGGTTCTTCCACAAAGTTCTGGTTCTCGTTGATCTCGATCTCATCAAGAGGAATTACTAGGGTTTAATCAGATAGGCATTTCTTAAGATTCGAGACGTGGAATACAGAATGGATGTTGCTAAGCTCTTGGGGTAATCGAAGTTTATAGGCTACAGGACCGATCCTAGCGAGGATCTCGAAAGGTCCTATGTACCTCGGGTTAAGCTTTCCGCATTTTCCAAATCGTATCATGCCTTTCCAGTGCGAGACATTCAACAGGACACGATCTCCAACCTGGAATTACAAAGGTTTTCGTCGTTTATCGGTGTAACTCTTCTGTCTATCTCGTGAAGCTTTCCGTCATTCTCGGATTTGGATGATCTGCTCGGTGGTTTCACGGATGATTTCAGGACCAGTGAGAGCACTGCCGGGGACTCGAATCTTGGCTAGTTGCGTGTCTCCTACCTCGGCCTAGCACAGAGGGGATCTGCACTTACGACCGTAGAGGGCTTCGAACGGGGCAACCTTGATGTTGGTGTGGTAGCTGTTGTTATACGAGAACTCGATCAAAGGTAAATGGATGTCCCACAACTTTCCAAAATCGATGACACATGCTCTCTACATGTCTTCCAGGGTGTGAATAGTTCTCTCACTCTGGCCATCTGTCTGAGGATGATAAGTTGTACTCATATCCAGCTTAGTTCCAAGAGCTGTCTGAAGGGACTGCCAAAACCTTGAGGTAAACCTGCTATCTTGATCAGAGATAATGGACAAAGGCACACCGTGCAGTCGGACTATCTCTTGGATGTAGGTTCGTGAAAGTCTTTCCATCTTGAATGATTCTATGATTGGAATGAAATGAGCGGATTTTGTCAAACGATCGACAATTACCCAAATGGTATTGTACCCACTCAGAGATTTAGGTAACTTGGTGATGAAATCCATGGTAATTATCTCCCATTTCCATTCAGGTATCTCGGGGTGCTGGAGCAAACCCGAGGGTTTCTGATACTCGACTATTATCTTGGCGCAAGTTAGGCACTTGCCCACGAAAAATGCGATTTCAACTTTCATGTTTGGCCACCATATTGTTTCTTGAGGTCTAGGTACATCTTGTCCGAACCTGGGTGAACAGAGTATTTGGTCTTGTGAGCTTCGATCATAACTACATCTCTGAAACCTCCGAACTTTGGGGTTCAGATTCAATCCATGAAACAGTAGACTCCGTCACCTCTGATCTCAAGCTTCTTATCCATTCCCCTCAAGGATTCATTCAACACGTTCTCTGGTTTTAGGGCTTCCAACTGGGCTTCTCGGATCTGCATAGATAAGTGGGAATGGATAGTCATTGTCAGTGTCTTCACCTTGCAGCTTGAATTTTCCTTTCGGCTAAGGGCATCTGCTACCACATTGGCCTTGCCGGGATGGTAACGGATTTCGCACTCGTAGTCACTGAGCAGCTCTACCCATCACCGTTGCCTCATGTTTAAGTCCTTCTATTTGAAGATGTGCTGCAAGCTTTTATGGTCAGTGAAGATTGTGCACTTAGTTCCATAGAGATAATGTCTCTAAATCTTCAGTGCAAAGACTATTGCTCCTAACTCCAAGTCGTGAGTGGTATATTTGACTCCGTGTGCCTTCAGCTGTCTTGAGGCATAAGCAATAAGTTTTCCCCTTCGCATAAGCAGACACCCTAAGCCCTGATTGGACGCATCACAGAAGAAAACGAAGTCCTCCGTCCCTTCGCGCAGGGACAGGATAGGTGCGCTACACAAGGCTTGCTTTAATGTTTGGAATGCAGTTTCTTGCTTTTCACTCCAACAAAAGGGTACACCTTTCTGTGTCAGAGTAGTTAGGGGTTTGGCGATTCTGTAAAATTTTTGGATGAATCTCAGATAATAGCTGGCGAGACCCAAGAATTAACGGATTTTTTGTGGGTGTCTTCGGTGCCGACCAATTCTCTATTGCTTTGATTTTGGAAGGCTCCACGTGTATACCATCCTCGCTTACTATGTGACCAAGGAAAGTTACCTTCCGAATCTAGAATTCGCACTTGGAGAATTTCGCGTACAACTTTTCGGATCTAAGGGTTTCCAACACTAATATCAAGTGTTGTTTGTGATCTTCTTCACTTCTAAAATAGACGAGTATAACATCAATGAACATGATGACGGACTTGTCCAGAAAAGGACGACACACCCGGTTCATCAGGTCCATGAACACAGCCGGTGCATTGGTTAGACCTAAGGGCATCACTACGAACTCGTAGTGTCCATATCGAGTGATGAATGTTGTCTTGGAAACATCATTCTCATGAACTCGAAGCTGATGGTACCCTAATCTGAGGTCTATCTTCGAGAAGTAGCTGGCTCCCTGAAGTTGATCGAAGAGGTCGTCTATTCGAGGAAGAGGATACCGGTTTTTGATGGTCAACTTATTCAGCTCACGGTAGTCTATGTACATCCGGAAGGATCCATCTTTCTTCTTTACAAACAATACCGGGGCTCCCCAGGGTGAGGAACTCGGTCTGATGAACCCTTTGCAGAGTAGCTCATTAAGCTGACTGGATAACTCCTGCATTTCTACTGGCGCTAATCAATACGGAGATTTAGCTACGGGGTAGCTCCAACAATTAGGTCGATGCGAAACTCGACTTGACGTTCGGGAGGAATTCCCGGGAGCTCTTCAGGAAAGACGTCAGGAAAGTTACAGACCTCGGGGATGCTCTCGAGGTCTTTAACTTCCCGTTTCTCATTGATTACATGGGCTAGGAATGTATGGAACTCCTTTCGCAGAAGCTTTTGAGATTTAATGTAGGAAATGATGCGAAGATTGGAGCTAAGCTTATCGCCATAGATCATGAGAGTCTGGTTAGAGGGGAGATTGAGACGCATGGCTTTTTCATAAAAAAGGATATCAGCATGATTGGGACTCAACCAATCCATGCCAATGATAACATCAAAGCTCTTTATGGAGACTGGCATTAGGTCAATGGGAAAAGAGTGATCATTTAGGGTAAAGGTACAACCTATGAATATATCGTTGGCCTTCTCTTTCTCACCGTTAGCCATCTCGACGGTAAATGTTTTGGTTAATGGTTGTGGATTATGTTTAAGAAGGCGTTTGAATGAATGGCTAACAAAACTACGTTTAGCACCAGAATCGAAAAGGATACTAGCATAAGAGTTATCGAGAAGGAACGTACCCGAGATGATGGTGGGATCAGCGCCTGCCTCCTCTCGTCCCAAAGCTAGGACTCTCCTAGTGTTACCAGCTGTTGTCGCTTTGGGGTAGTTCCTCTTAAAATGCCCGACTTCACCACATTTGTAGCAAGCCTAACCAACTCCCGCTTCAGAAGTTTGAGTTGTTGACTGGGTTGGTGCTTTGTAGAATCGAATTGTATGCCCCTTTTTACCACAGTTGGAGCATGACAGATCATGGCAGGGGAAGGCGTTATGGTGGAAGTTACACTTATCGCATCGGGGAAAGGTACCAACATACCTACTGGTAGGTGCTTGAGCTATAGAACCAACAACATAAACAAGAGCAGGGGCAGGGGCAGTAGCAGTGCGGACTGCCACCGTTTTTTCCTTCTTCGAGGACTCCTGAGAAGGCTGACTCTTCGTCTTCTAGAATTTCCTTTTCTCACCACTCCTCTTTTTCGGTTCAGGAGTGGTGGCCGCTTCCTCAAGGTCATCACTATGATCGATCGAAGTTTGTGCTAAGCATTTGGCGCTGTCGTAGGTATCTGGCTTCGCAGCTAAAAAGTTACCCTTGGTTGGTTGGGTCAACCCCCAGATGAACCTCTCAATCTTTTTACTCTCCGGGGTAACCATTCCTGGGTAGAGAAGCGCCAAGTCATCAAATCTTGAAGTGTATGCGGCGATATCAGAACCCTTCATCTTTAGGTTCTAGAGTTCATGCTCTAGTTTCTGCATTTCGCCCCGAGGGCAGTACTCTGCATGTAAAAGCTCCTTCATGACTTCCCAACCCATAGCATTGGCTACAGGTAGGGTTAGGGGTCAGACTCGGCCATTCCACCAAGTCAGGGCTTTATCGGTGAAGGTGCAGGCGGCGAACTTCACCTTACCAGATTCAGAGCAGGCACAGATTTCGAAAATAGATTCGATTATCTCGAATCATCGAGTTAGGGTAATGACACCTCCAGTGCCATCGAAAGATGTGGGTTTCACATTCATAAAGTCTTTATAGGAACCCTCCTTCCGGTGTCCCTGGCTACCTTCTTGGTTTTGGGAGTGGGTACCACCTCCTGAATCACCGGAGCCACCGGGGTTCGCTTGAGACATGGCGGCTGCCACTGCGGCAGTAACAGCTGCCTGGAACATCACAGGATCAAATTGAGGAGGAGGTGGTGGTGGAGGAGGATTGTTGTTCTTTGAGCTGGGTCTTTTCCTTGGAGGCATCTTGATCTAAAAATAGCCAGGAAGGAGAGGATTATAAGTCCTCTGAATGGAATCAAGAGATATGGAACAAGAGATATCTCATTATGACAGATATAGGGTTCTATAAGCGATAAGCAGGAAAAAGTTATCAAAGCAGATAAACTATCGCAAAAGAAGGAACGAGTAGCAATACTCAGAATGAATTTCTACAACGTATTCGGTTTTTGGCTAAAATACTCCCATAGTAAGGTTCTAAATAACGTAAGGTGTGACTTGGTGGCAATGTCAAGCCTCAAGCTTTTTCGAGCCTTGGCGAGTCACAACGTTTGTAAGGCGTGACTTAAGGCGGCAATTTTCTATATAATTAATATTTTTATATGTATTTTCAACTATTATTCATCTTTATACACATATACGAGTTAAGGCGGCGTTTTTGCAAAGCTTGGCGGCAGGTGCAAGCCTTGTAATCGTGGCGTGCCATGGCGGAGCCATTGCGAGCTTTTTAGAACCTTGGTATTTTATGTTTCGCTGCGAC
This sequence comes from Lactuca serriola, assembly GCF_051521515.1. NCBI lineage: Eukaryota > Viridiplantae > Streptophyta > Magnoliopsida > Asterales > Asteraceae > Lactuca > Lactuca serriola. The sequence continues at coordinate 115,573,882 of NC_136412.1, forward strand.
GATGACTCATTGTTTGGATATTAGGTAAGTTTTAGGCATGTTGCACACCGCAGTCACTCCCAAGCACATGTTGGCCGTGTCTCGAATGAATAAAGTTGATCACGCTATATTGACCCGAGACACGACTACATAACAGCCCAGGTTTAACCGAAGCGTACAACAACCAGTTACTTATGTTTTGTTCTAATCGAGGTTGCGGATTCCGGTGGTTAGGTATACTTGTATACTTTTGAAAAATACTTATATTTTAAAATATACTTTTAGTTCAGAGCACTTCGGCCCCTTAGTGTTTATAGTCTTATACCATGTAAGGTTCGGTATACTAGTTCACTATAAACAAGGGCTCTGATACCAATCTGTCACACCCCGAAACAATTGGCGGAAACGTTCTGGGGCGGAGGACGTTATGCAGTATCACAACCAATGTACATAGTAAGCGTAGTAAACACAACCATTACATTACATAGAAGTATTTACATTTTTTTGAAAACAAAGTTATACATGTTTATATATACATCCCAAAATGAACAAAAGTTAAGACGTGACTTCTAAATGCTCCGTCTTCCCCAAAAGGTCATGTGGTACCTGTCTAATGCGGACCTGAGAATACAAGCAATTTGAAAATCAGCATAAAGCTGGTGAGTTCATAAGCGGTTTATTTTCTGAAAATGAACAAGGTACCTTTGGTTTTCTAAAAAAGTTGTTATCCAAGAAAATCCCATATTTTCTTATAAGAAAAGTCTAGTTATCTAATGTTACCCAGTTTGGTTAAGAACAGTTAAGTTATCCCAAGGAAAAACCCTTATTTTCTTAAAAGTTGGTGGTTGGTTATCGATCCGGAATGAAGTGTACAAGTATCTACCATACTTTCAATGTTAAGAGAAGTATTCTGAAAACCTGGTTATCCTTGTAAAGTGCATTAGTTTTAACACGTATATAAAACTAATAAGTAGGAAGTAAACTAGTTACTAGGTTCATTATTACTAACAAGTAAATCTCTGTTATCTAAATTGCGAGTTCCATAACCATACGATAGACTAGATATGGTGATAAGAAGTCCAATATCATTTTGTGACTTTTGTCACCCTTGGACCTTTCGGTTCGACTATAGCTAGCAGTCAGGTGCAGGGTAGTCAGCCCCGTATAGATCTATACACTCAAGTCACGTTCTCCCTCCAGGAGATTATGGTTATAGGGGCGGTCCTCCACTCGCGTATCTCTGTGGAGTGTTACCGAGGACGTGTCTCCAATTATTAAAATTAACAAATTTACAAGTAATAATGCGGAAAATCCTGTTTTAAGTTCTACTTAAAGAAAAAGGGGTCCTCCACTCGCGTATCTCTGTGGAGTGTTACCAAGGACGTATCTAATGTTCTAAGTTTAATGACTTTTAACAGTAATGAAGAGGAAAATTATTTGTGAAGATAAAATACAACATTTTATAATGGGTTTTACAAACAGTTCGAAAACTAACTCTGCAAGTTAAACAGTAGGTTAATACGATTTCCAATGTTAAAAGCATACGATATATGAAACATTTCCAATAAAATCATAAGCTTGAGTAAAAGATTTCCTTGTTCTTTTGCTTATATTTCCCATTGAAAACATTGAAAAGCACGGAAAAAGGTGTAGGGGTATGAACTCACCAGACGAGAAATGTGTCGGCTAGGATGCTAAGTGTCAGTTCGGGGCTTGAGTACACGCGACGTTCCTATGTAATATGAAGAGATACATAATTGTATCTAATTAGACTTTGAACTACTAATTAGATAAGAATATACACTCCGAGGCACAAAAACACTTCAATTCAAGTGTTAGGAGTGATCCGGGTAGCATCTAAGGGGGTGTATGGCCTAAATATGGAGTTTTCTCTTCAAGGGTAAACTCCTAATAGAGATTACAGCCCTAAGACCATATCCCCATGAGTTTACGGCCGTAAACTCATGGGTGGTGGATTCTTGGGTGCTTAATGGCCTTATAACACTTGTGGGGTAATGTTAAGCTTAGTTCTAAGGCATTGGAAGGGGTTTGATCAACATATGGACCATATAAAGGAGTTTACGGATGTAAACTAGGAGTTTATGCCCGTGAACTCTCACATACTCGTTCCTTATGTGTTTTGGTGTCCCTAGGTTAAGTACAAGTGTTTCTAGTCCAAAATACAAGCCATGGAAGGAAGCTAGGGCACCATTTGACCACCTTATAGGAGTTTACGGCCCAGGAACCATTCCTTGGGGGGTTTACGGCTGTAATATCCTAAAGGGATGGTTTCTTGCATGTTTAAGGTCCCTAACACAATGGTGGTTGATCCTAGACATTATTCCAAGGCATATGAGGTGTTTAAGGGGCATCTTAACACCTTAAAAGGTGTTTACGGCCTAAGAATGGGTGTTTTGTTGGATTAATGTCTAAGTCCATAACTATAATTGGTAAGACTTGACCCGACCCGGCATGGTACATTTGGGTTGCATACCATCATGCACTTGGATAGACTATAATGAGAGAAATAAGACACTTATGGTTATTAATATATTATAAGTTCTAGTATATTAATAATAAGAATAATAAGATTATTTAATTAGTATTGATCAAGAATTAATCTAGGATTAATTAAGTGATCAAAAGAAGACTAATTAAATATATGGGTTGATTGTGTAAATCATCAATACTTGTATAGTGGGCTAATGCTCCATGGATAATCAAGTTGGGCTAAAACCCATAGGATGGTCCATGGATGCTCCATGGTGTATTTGTACCCATGGATCATGGAAATGAAAGGCCATGTCAATTAGGGCTTACATGGTAGGGGTATGAACTCACCAGACGAGAAATGTGTCGGCTAGGATGCTAAGTGTCACCACTCCTCTTTGCTTCTTCGAGGACTCCTGAGAAGGCTGACTCTTCGTCTTCTAGAATTTCCTTTTCTCACCACTCCTCTTTGTCGGTTCAGGAGTGGTGGCCGCTTCCTCAAGGTCATCACTATGATCGATCGAAGTTTGTGCTAAGCATTTGGCGCTGTCGTAGGTATCTGGCTTCGCAGCTAAAACGTTACCCTTGGTTGGTTGGGTCAACCCCCAGATGAACCTCTCAATCTTTTTACTCTCTGGGGTAACCATTCCTGGGTAGAGAAGCGCCAAGTCATTAAATCTTGAAGTGTATGCGGCGATATCGGAACCCTTCATCTTTAGGTTCTAGAGTTCATGCTCTAGTTTCTGCATTTCGCCCCGAGGGCAGTACTCTGCATGTAAAAGTTCCTTCATGACTTCCCAACCCATAGCATTGGCTACAGGTAGGGTTAGGGGTCTGACTCGGCCATTCCACCAAGTCAGGGCTTTATCGGTGAAGGTGCAGGCGGCGAACTTCACCTTACCAGATTCAGAGCAGGCACAGATTTCGAAAATAGATTCGATTATCTCGAATCATCGAGTTAGGGTAATGACACCTCCAGTGCCATCGAAAGATGTGGGTTTCACATTCATAAAGTATTTATAGGAACGCTCCTTCCGGTGTCCCTGGCTACCTTCTTGGTTTTGGGATTGGGTACCACCTCCTGAACCACCGGAGCCACCGGGGTTCGCTTGAGACATGGCGGCTGCCACTGCAGCAGTAACAGCTACCTGGAACATCACAGGATCAAATTGAGGAGGAGGTGGTGGTGGAGGAGGATTGTTGTTCTTTGAGCTGGGTCTTTTCCTTGGAGGCATCTTGATCTAAAAATAGCCAGGAAGGAGAGGATTATAAGTCCTCTGAATGGAATCAAGAGATATGGAACAAGAGATATCTCATTATGACAGATATAGGGTTCTATAAGCGATAAGCAGGAAAAATTTATCAAAGCAGATAAACTATCGCTAAAGAAGGAACGAGTAGCAATACTCGGAATGAATTTCTACAACGTATTCGGTTTTTGGCTAAAATACTCCCATAGTAAGGTTCTAAATAACGTAAGGTGTGACTTGGTGGCAATGTCAAGCCTCAAGCTTTTTCGAGCCTTGGCGAGTCACAACGTTTGTAAGGCGTGACTTAAGGCGGCAATTTTCTATATAATTAATATTTTTATATGTATTTTCAACTATTATTCATCTTTATACACATATACGAGTTAAGGCGGCGTTTTTGCAAAGCTTGGCGGCAGGTGCAAGCCTTGTAGTCGTGGCGTGCCATGGCGGAGCCATTGCGAGCTTTTTAGAACCTTGGTATTTTATGTTTCGCTGCGACGATGACTCATTGTTTGGATATTAGGTAAGTTTTAGGCATGTTGCACACCGCAGTCACTCCCAAGCACATGTTGGCCGTGTCTCGAATGAATAAAGTTGATCACGCTATATTGACCCGAGACACGACTACATAACTGCCCAGGTTTAACCGCAGCGTACAAAACCAGTTACTTATGTTTTGTTCTAATCGAGGTTGCGGATTCCGGTGGTTAGGTATACTTGTATACTTTTGAAAAATACTTATATTTTAAAATATACTTTTAGTTCAGAGCACTTCGGACCCTTAGTGTTTATAGTCTTATACCATGTAAGGTTCGGTATACTAGTTCACTATAAACAAGGGCTCTGATACCAATCTGTCACACCCCGAAACAATTGGCGGAAACGTTCTGGGGCGGAGGACGTTATGCAGTATCACAACCAATGTACATAGTAAGCGTAGTAAACACAACCATTACATTACATAGAAGTATTTACATTTTTTTGAAAACAAAGTTATACATGTTTATATATACATCCCAAAATGAACAAAAGTTAAGACGTGACTTCTAAATGCTCCGTCTTCCCCAAAAGGTCATGTGGTACCTGTCTAATGCGGACCTGAGAATACAAGCAGTTTGAAAATCAGCATAAAGCTGGTGAGTTCATAAGCGGTTTATTTTCTGAAAATGAACAAGGTACCTTTGGTTTTCTAAAAAAGTTGTTATCCAAGAAAATCCCATATTTTCTTATAAGAAAAGTCTAGTTATCTAATGTTACCCAGTTTGGTTAAGAACAGTTAAGTTATCCCAAGGAAAAACCCTTATTTTCTTAAAAGTTGGTGGTTGGTTATCGATCCGGAATGAAGTGTACAAGTATCTACCATACTTTCAATGTTAAGAGAAGTATTCTGAAAACCTGGTTATCCTTGTAAAGTGCATTAGTTTTAACACGTATATAAAACTAATAAGTAGGAAGTAAACTAGTTACTAGGTTCATTATTACTAACAAGTAAATCTCTGTTATCTAAATTGCGAGTTCCATAACCATACGATAGACTAGATATGGTGATAAGAAGTCCAATATCATTTTGTGACTTTTGTCACCCTTGGACCTTTCGGTTCGACTATAGCTAGCAGTCAGGTGCAGGGTAGTCAGCCCCGTATAGATCTATACACTCAAGTCACGTTCTCCCTCCAGGAGATTATGGTTATAGGGGCGGTCCTCCACTCGCGTATCTCTGTGGAGTGTTACCGAGGACGTGTCTCCAATTATTAAAATTAACAAATTTACAAGTAATAATGCGGAAAATCCTGTTTTAAGTTCTACTTAAAGAAAAAGGGGTCCTCCACTCGCGTATCTCTGTGGAGTGTTACCAAGGACGTATCTAATGTTCTAAGTTTAATGACTTTTAACAGTAATGAAGAGGAAAATTATTTGTGAAGATAAAATACAACATTTTATAATGGGTTTTACAAACAGTTCGAAAACTAACTCTGCAAGTTAAACAGTAGGTTAATACGATTTCCAATGTTAAAAGCATACGATATATGAAACATTTCCAATAAAATCATAAGCTTGAGTAAAAGATTTCCTTGTTCTTTTGCTTATATTTCCCATTGAAAACATTGAAAAGCACGGAAAAAGGTGTAGGGGTATGAACTCACCAGACGAGAAATGTGTCGGCTAGGATGCTAAGTGTCAGTTCGGGGCTTAAGTACACGCGACGTTCCTATGTAATATGAAGAGATACATAATTGTATCTAATTAGACTTTGAACTACTAATTAGATAAGAATATACACTCCGAGGCACAAAAACACTTCAATTCAAGTGTTAGGAGTGATCCGGGTAGCATCTAAGGGGGTGTATGGCCTAAATATGGAGTTTTCTCTTCAAGGGTAAACTCCTAATAGAGATTACAGCCCTAAGACCATATCCCCATGAGTTTACGGCCGTAAACTCATGGGTGGTGGATTCTTGGGTGCTTAATGGCCTTATAACACTTGTGGGGTGATGTTAAGCTTGGTTCTAAGGCATTGGAAGGGGTTTGATCAACATATGGACCATATAAAGGAGTTTACGGATGTAAACTAGGAGTTTATGCCCGTGAACTCTCACATACTCATTCCTTATGTGTTTTGGTGTCCCTAGGTTAAGTACAAGTGTTTCTAGTCCAAAATACAAGCCATGGAAGGAAGCTAGGGCACCATCTGACCACCTTATAGGAGTTTACGGCCCAGGAACCATTCCTTGGGGGGTTTACGGCTGTAATATCCTAAAGGGATGGTTTCTTGCATGTTTAAGGTCCCTAACACAATGGTGGTTGATCCTAGACATTATTCCAAGGCATATGAGGTGTTTAAGGGGCATCTTAACACCTTAAAAGGTGTTTACGGCCTAAGAATGGGTGTTTTGTTGGATTAATGTCTAAGTCCATAACTATAATTGGTAAGACTTGACCCGACCCGGCATGGTACATTTGGGTTGCATACCATCATGCACTTGGATAGACTATAATGAGAGAAATAAGACACTTATGGTTATTAATATATTATAAGTTCTAGTATATTAATAATAAGAATAATAAGATTATTTAATTAGTATTGATCAAGAATTAATCTAGGATTAATTAAGTGATCAAAAGAAGACTAATTAAATATATGGGTTGATTGTGTAAATCATCAATACTTGTATAGTGGGCTAATGCTCCATGGATAATCAAGTTGGGCTAAAACCCATAGGATGGTCCATGGATGCTCCATGGTGTATTTGTACCCATGGATCATGGAAATGAAAGGCCATGTCAATTAGGGCTTACATGGTAGGGGTATGAACTCACCAGACGAGAAATGTGTCGGCTAGGATGCTAAGTGTCACCACTCCTCTTTGCTTCTTCGAGGACTCCTGAGAAGGCTGACTCTTCGTCTTCTAGAATTTCCTTTTCTCACCACTCCTCTTTGTCGGTTCAGGAGTGGTGGCCGCTTCCTCAAGGTCATCACTATGATCGATCGAAGTTTGTGCTAAGCATTTGGCGCTGTCGTAGGTATCTGGCTTCGCAGCTAAAACGTTACCCTTGGTTGGTTGGGTCAACCCCCAGATGAACCTCTCAATCTTTTTACTCTCTGGGGTAACCATTCCTGGGTAGAGAAGCGCCAAGTCATTAAATCTTGAAGTGTATGCGGCGATATCGGAACCCTTCATCTTTAGGTTCTAGAGTTCATGCTCTAGTTTCTGCATTTCGCCCCGAGGGCAGTACTCTGCATGTAAAAGTTCCTTCATGACTTCCCAACCCATAGCATTGGCTACAGGTAGGGTTAGGGGTCTGAATCGGCCATTCCACCAAGTCAGGGCTTTATCGGTGAAGGTGCAGGCGGCGAACTTCACCTTACCAGATTCAGAGCAGGCACAGATTTCGAAAATAGATTCGATTATCTCGAATCATCGAGTTAGGGTAATGACACCTCCAGTGACATCGAAAGATGTGGGTTTCACATTCATAAAGTATTTATAGGAACGCTCCTTCCGGTGTCCCTGGCTACCTTCTTGGTTTTGGGATTGGGTACCACCTCCTGAACCACCGGAGCCACCGGGGTTCGCTTGAGACATGGCGGCTGCCACTGCAGCAGTAACAGCTACCTGGAACATCACAGGATCAAATTGAGGAGGAGGTGGTGGTGGAGGAGGATTGTTGTTCTTTGAGCTGGGTCTTTTCCTTGGAGGCATCTTGATCTAAAAATAGCCAGGAAGGAGAGGATTATAAGTCCTCTGAATGGAATCAAGAGATATGGAACAAGAGATATCTCATTATGACAGATATAGGGTTCTATAAGCGATAAGCAGGAAAAAGTTATCAAAGCAGATAAACTATCGCTAAAGAAGGAACGAGTAGCAATACTCGGAATGAATTTCTACAACGTATTCGGTTTTTGGCTAAAATACTCCCATAGTAAGGTTCTAAATAACGTAAGGTGTGACTTGGTGGCACTGTCAAGCCTCAAGCTTTTCCGAGCCTTGGCGAGTCACAACGTTTGTAAGGCGTGACTTAAGGTGGCAATTTTCTATATAATTAATATTTTTATATGTATTTTCAACTATTATTCATCTTTATACACATATACGAGTTAAGGCGGCGTTTTTGCAAAGCTTGGCGGCAGGTGCAAGCCTTGGAGTCGTGGCGTGCCATGGCGGAGCCATGGCGAGCTTTTTAGAACCTTGGTATTTTATGTTTCGCTGCGACGATGACTCATTGTTTGGATATTAGGTAAGTTTTAGGCATGTTGCACACCGCAGTCACTCCCAAGCACATGTTGGCCGTGTCTCGAATGAATAAAGTTGATCACGCTATATTGACCCGAGACACGACTACATAACTGCCCAGGTTTAACCGCAGCGTACAAAACCAGTTACTTATGTTTTGTTCTAATCGAGGTTGCGGATTCCGGTGGTTAGGTATACTTGTATACTTTTGAAAAATACTTATATTTTAAAATATACTTTTAGTTCAGAGCACTTCGGCCCCTTAGTGTTTATAGTCTTATACCATGTAAGGTTCGGTATACTAGTTCACTATAAACAAGGGCTCTGATACCAATCTGTCACACCCCGAAACAATTGGCAGAAACGTTCTGGGGCGGAGGACGTTATGCAGTATCACAACCAATGTACATAGTAAGCGTAGTAAACACAACCATTACATTACATAGAAGTATTTACATTTTTTTGAAAACAAAGTTATACATGTTTATATATACATCCCAAAATGAACAAAAGTTAAGACGTGACTTCTAAATGCTCCGTCTTCCCCAAAAGGTCATGTGGTACCTGTCTAATGCGGACCTGAGAATACAAGCAGTTTGAAAATCAGCATAAAGCTGGTGAGTTCATAAGCGGTTTATTTTCTGAAAATGAACAAGTTACCTTTGGTTTTCTAAAAAAGTTGTTATCCAAGAAAATCCCATATTTTCTTATAAGAAAAGTCTAGTTATCCAATGTTACCCAGTTTGGTTAAGAACAGTTAAGTTATCCCAAGAAAAACCCTTATTTTCTTAAAAGTTGGTGGTTGGTTATCGATCCGGAATGAAGTGTACAAGTATCTACCATACTTTCAATGTTAAGAGAAGTATTCTGAAAACCTGGTTATCCTTGTAAAGTGCATTAGTTTTAACACGTATATAAAACTAATAAGTAGGAAGTAAACTAGTTACTAGGTTCATTATTACTAACAAGTAAATCTCTGTTATCTAAATTGCGAGTTCCATAACCATACGATAGACTAGATATGGCGATAAGAAGTCCAATATCATTTTGTGACTTTTGTCACCCTTGGACCTTTCGGTTCGACTGTAGCTAGCAGTCAGGTGCGGGGTAGTCAGCCCCGTATAGATCTATACACTCAAGTCACGTTCTCCCTCCAGGAGATTCTGGTTATAGGGGCGGTCCTCCACTCGCGTATCTCTGTGGAGTGTTACCGAGGACGTGTCTCCAATTATTAAAATTAACAAATTTACAAGTAATAATGCGGAAAATCCTGTTTTAAGTTCTACTTAAAGAAAAAGGGGTCCTCCACTCGCGTATCTCTGTGGAGTGTTACCAAGGACGTATCTAATGTTCTAAGTTTAATGACTTTTAACAATAATGAAGAGGAAAATTATTTGTGAAGATAAAATACAACATTTTATAGTGGGTTTCACAAACAGTTCAAAAACTAACTCTGCAAGTTAAACAGTAGGTTAATACGATTTCCAATGTTAAAAGCATACGAAATATGAAACATTTCCAATAAAATCATAAGCTTGAGTAAAAGATTTCCTTGTACTTTTGCTTATATTTCCCATTGAAAACATTGAAAAACACGGAAAAAGGTGTAGGGGTATGAACTCACCAGACGAGAAATGTGTCGGCTAGGATGCTAAGTGTCAGTTCGAGGCTTGAGTACACGCGACGTTCCTATGTAATATTAAGAGATACATAATTGTATCTAATTAGACTTTGAAATACTAATTAGATAAGAATATACACTCCGAGGCACAAAAACACTTCAATTCAAGTGTTAGGAGTGATCCGGGTAGCATCTAAGGGGGTGTATCGCCTAAATATGGAGTTTTCTCTTCAAGGGTAAACTCCTAATAGAGATTACGGCCCTAAGACCATATCCCCATGAGTTTACGGCCGTAAACTCATGGGTGGTGGATTCTTGGGTGCTTAATGGCCTTATAACACTTGTGGGGTGATGTTAAGCTTAGTTCTAAGGCATTGGAAGGGGTTTGATCAACATATGGACCATATAAAGGAGTTTACGGCTGTAAACTAGGAGTTTATGCCCGTGAACTCTCACATACTCATTCCTTATGTGTTTTGGTGTCCCTAGGTTAAGTACAAGTGTTTCTAGTCCAAAATACAAGCCGTGGAAGGAAGTTAGGGCACCATTTGACCACCTTATAGGACTTTACGGCCCAGGAACCATTCCTTGGGGGGTTTACGGCTGTAATATCCTAAAGGGATGGTTTCTTGCATGTTTAAGGTCCCTAACACAATGGTGGTTGATCCTAGACATTATTCCAAGGCATATGAGGTGTTTAAGGGGCATCTTAACACCTTAAAAGGTGTTTACGGCCTAAGAAAGGGTGTTTTGTTGGATTAATGTCTAAGTCCATAACTATAATTGGTAAGACTTGACCCGACCTGGCATGGTACATTTGGGTTGCATACCATCATGCACTTGGATAGACTATAATGAGAGAAATAAGACACTTATGGTTATTAATATATTATAAGTTCTAGTATATTAATAATAAGAATAATAAGATTATTTAATTAGTATTGATCAAGAATTAATCTAGGATTAATTAAGTGATCAAAAGAAGACTAATTAAATATATGGGTTGATTGTGTAAATCATCCATACTTGTATAGTAGGCTAATGCTCCATGGATAATCAAGTTGGGCTAAAACCCATAGGATGGTCCATGGATGCTCCATGGTGTATTTGTACCCATGGATCATGGAAATGAAAGGCCATGTCAATTAGGGCTTACATGGTAGGGGTATGAACTCACCAGACGAGAAATGTGTCGGCTAGGATGCTAAGTGTCACCACTCCTCTTTGCTTCTTCGAGGACTCCTGAGAAGGCTGACTCTTCGTCTTCTAGAATTTCCTTTTCTCACCACTCCTATTTGTCGGTTCAGGAGTGGTGGCCGCTTCCTCAAGGTCATCACTATGATCGATCGAAGTTTGTGCTAAGCATTTGGCGCTGTCGTAGGTATCTGGCTTCGCAGCTAAAACGTTACCCTTGGTTGGTTGGGTCAACCCCCAGATGAACCTCTCAATCTTTTTACTCTCCGGGGTAACCATTCCTGGGTAGAGAAGCGCCAAGTCATCAAATCTTGAAGTGTATGCGGCGATATCGGAACCCTTCATCTTTAGGTTCTAGAGTTCATGCTCTAGTTTCTGCATTTCGCCCCGAGGGCAGTACTCTGCATGTAAAATCTCCTTCATGAATTCCCAACCCATAGCATTGGCTACAGGTAGGGTTAGGGGTCTGACTCGGCCATTCCACCAAGTCAGGGCTTTATCGGTGAAGGTGCAGGCGGCGAACTTCACCTTACCAGATTCAGAGCAGGCATAGATTAGGATAATACCTTGGAAGTTCTTATTTGCATGTATAATAGAGAAAACATAGATCCAAGGTATTTAGGGTTGCATGTACACTTAGGAGTGTTAGAATGCTCAAAACCCAACAGTGGTATCAGAGCCTAGGCTTGTTTTCTATTATACTTTATGCAAATTGCTGAAAAATGCTGAAAAACTCGATTTTCTGGCTTTCTGGGCACTGTACTCGCCGAGTCCACTGATGAACTCGACGAGTACATGAGTAAAATCATCCTACGCGCCGAGTAGGTTCATGCACTCGCCGAATAGGAGCCCCAGACAGCATATTTTCGAGGTTTTTGGCTAGAAATGGACTAGGAACATTACCCTAAGTTGTTTTTGAACTTATAAACTTGTTTTTGATGTGGTAATGTTCATGCTAATCCAATTTTAAAGATAATTATCAATAGATTCATGTTTTGTATTAGTTTAAAGTGTTACTCTAATTACATAGAAAAGTTTGATTTGAATTATCTTGTTCTTATGAGTTGCTTAGATTAATAGAAAGTTATGTGAAATTATTGTTTTCAATCCAAATTAATCTAAGAGTTGATTCTAAAATGTGTTTTTGTAACTTGTCCTCAAGTTATATGAAAAGTCACATTTAAGTTTCATAAAACTCATAAAAGTTGGCAATGGTTACAAAAGATGAAGAGTCTTGTCCTTAAGTTATGGAGGTTCAAGAGTCACTTCATTAATAAATTAATAAATAAAGTGTAACCTTAATTAATTTCATAAGTTATAAAAAAAAAAGTTAATTCTTTTATTAGTTTAAGGTCTTCCATAACTTGTCCTCAAGTTATGGAACTTGAAGAGTTTTTGGATTAAAACTACTTTAAACACATAAGTTATGGAATTAATTAGTTTTGAATAGTTTCAAAATTTGCCCTCAAGTTTTGGAATTTGAAAAGTTTTCACTTATGAATACTTTAATTCCAAGTTAGCCCTTAGAATTTTAAAAGTTAAAATTCCACCCTTATACTTTATAATATTATAAGTTAATAATATATATATATATATATATATATATATATATATATATATATATATATATGTGTGTGTGTGTGTGTGTGTGTGTATAAGACTAAAAGTCAGTCTTACCGCTAGTACGCCTCATTCACGAAGCCGGTCTATAAGGTGAGTATAAGGTTGTTGCCTATAAAATGGCGACTTAATGGGTGTCCACTCTCACCCACCACTTGCTTGACTGGTGGAGGGTCATTTACCGAACGGGTTTGACAAGACTATAATTCTCCCTTCATTAAAAGTATTAATGATAAATACTAAGTAACTAAACTCTTAATAATTCCCAATCTTAGTTACTTAGGAAAATGTGAATATGGTGCTAGCCTATGGAATTCACACTTTGTACCTTACCAAGTCGTTGGTGGGGCGTGTGTGGTTAACCGGCACACTAACTTGGACTAGTAAGGATCACGAAGGGTGACTTAATGTTTGTCATAGATCAATGGAGTGTGTGTGGTTAACCGGCACATTGATTGGGTGATAATATTAAGGGTACCAAGTGAATTGGTATGGTTATTCACACCTTGTTTTGTGATCCTCGGCATCCCAGTCACAAAACCTGAAGGGCACACTCGAGATTGAAACATGCCTTTGAACAGTTCAATGAATCTCAAAGATCTAGGAGTTTCAAAACCAATTAAAACCTAATAATACATTTCGTTTATCTTGGTGGGAATTGGTGAATCGTCATTCACCTACCTTCAAATATTTTATAGCTTGGATTACGGCATACCTCTTCTAAGTTATAAAAAAGTTTGTTGGGTCCTAGCCTTAATATTTCATATTGGGTGTCATATTAAGGACTTTAAATCAACTACCATGAATATCTCCCATAACATGTCTAGTTTAGACATTTATGATCTTCCCGAATCTCTTGAAACAAGCTTTCCTAAATGAAGATGATGTCCCTTGGAAATCATACTTCATTCACCTCCTCCAATTATTCTCCCCAACCCACAAGTTCTTGAAAAATTTAAGGTCACTCAAGCCCAATTGGCAAGGCAAGGTCTCGGTGTGGTCACGTCTTGGAAATGTAGTCACATATTGACAAGCCGGGAGAGTTGGGTGTCAAAGTCTTGAGAAAGTTGGTGGTTCAATCACTTTCTAAGTCACATAGTATGTTCCTTTTGGACACTTATGAAATAGACTATGACAAGACCCTGAATGATCTTATCTATTTGTTAAGATCAACTTCCTTACAACTTGATGAACATTGACAATAGTGACACAGGAAATCCGGAAAGCATTCTCTTCCCAATGGAAAGGGATCGGCCATAGTCAACTCGGTTGACCAAATGGTAAAGAGAAAAGCTAAGTCTGTGATAGTCCCGTGTACCATTATCAAAGGGTCCATATGTTTATATTGCCAAAGGAAGGGGCATTGGTTGCGTAGCTGCCAAATTTACCTAAGGACGTTAAAGTCAATAAATTTGACTCTACTTCAGGTAAAGTCCACTATCTAACTCTGCTAAGTTTTGATTCTGAGATTCTTGATACATGATGTGACTAGGTCACATGGTGATGTTTTAAGAATCAAAGAAAAAGTGAAGAAACTTAAAGAAAGAATATGCTGAATCTGATCACGTAGATGGATTTCTATCGCGTAGTTTGAAGATCGGATTCTTGAGCTACTTCTTAGGAGTTATGAGATATTGCTTAGAAATAGATAACAACAAGTTTTCATATGGGTTGTAAGGAGAAGTTTTCTACAAAGTTTTAAATAAAAGAAATTTTTTTTATTTATTTTAAAATATCCTTACAATGGCATTTGAGGAAAAGTTGTTGCTTATATGATTCCATTAATAGCAAGAGTGGAAATATGAAATTGATTCTTTCATTTGTGGAAATGTCTAAGTTTAGCAAATAAGGAAAGATTCTCATCACCCAAGTTTCAATTGGACCGGAACTTGGAATCATGCAAGTTGTATAGTATGATGAATGAGAACTTTCAAGTATTGCAAAAATTAATACTAATTACTCGGTCACTTGGTTGTGTGATTCAAGTAAAGGACTAAGGGATCGAGTACACATTCTTGTGCACTGATTAAGTCCACCACAAAAGATTGATAAGACTATTCGTCATGATTTACTTAAGTTCAGTAAATATGGTTATACTTACAAGCTTAAGTGTAACTCTGAGACATTGGAAAAGGTTCCAATGTGTGGCAGAGCGAATAAGAAGAATCAAATTAGGCAGAAGGATAGAAGTTTCTCAAATCTGAAAAGATGGGAGAGTACTTTAATATCAGTTTTGTGATCATCTTAATGATTAAGAAACCATATCAAAATTAGTTCTCTAAGGAAAATCTTAGTGCATTCTTATGACAAAGAAGAGGAACTTGAATTGTTGAAGTGATCAAATCAAGAAGATGAGTCATACTTCGTTCCAATACAAGTCTTAGAGTCATACTCCAAGATTGTAATTTGAGTGACATGTCTCAAAGAAGGTTTAAAACACTTGTCAAATGTAAGAGTAAAAGTTTTCTACTCTTGTACATTTGAAATTGGTAAGTTGTGATGTTTTAGATAAAACAAAGACCAACTTAGGCCAATTGTGTGAAGTGATTGTCTTGATTAGAATCCACACTATGTCTTGGATATTTGACAAGGGAGTCTTATATGTCAAGAGGACAGTGGGAGCCTTAAAGATCCTGAAAGAGTTTCAAGATTTAATCAAGAGTAAAACCTGTAATTTATCACTAGCACACGACTTAAGGTTTGCAACCTATCGTGTTGACATAATTCTTATTTCTGTACCTACTTCAAATAAGTTGAATTTGCATGTGAGTTACCAGAGTTCAACTTGGAAGCATTGGTGGGCCTTGTGCTACCAAGGTGACAAGAAACTAAGATTGAACAAGTTTAATCCATGTAAGGCTGAATTTGTCACTAACCTTAGCTTGTGATTATGGTTTTGACAAATTCACATGGATAGGAACTCATACACTATAAAATCTAAGTGTCATAAGGTTTCTCTCCGATTCATGAAAATGATGGTGAGGAAACGCTTTCACTAAGTAGATTTTATGTAGATATCAATTGTATTATTTGCATTTTCAAAAGTCGTTAGTGGAGCGCGTGTGGTTAACCGGCACACTAACATGGACTTGTGAGAAATGGCAAATGCCTAAGCAATTGAGACTATGATTATGGTATCCCTTTTCATGGTTCTTGAAATTGCTTAGACACACAGGTGAGCTATCTACGGAAAGGGTGTATGAATCTAAATTTCAGACTGTCCAGCTGATTTTTGAGTACATGTCAAAGCTAGTGGGAGCATAAGTATTATGCTAATAATCATCATGTTAGTGGGAGCATGATAATTATGATAAGTATTGCAAGTTAGCAATGTTAATTATAGAAAACAAAAAGGTTTCAATTGGGATAAAGTTGTTTTGCTATAATTAAGGGAGAGGAAATTATACTTCATCTCAAATCTATAAGCTTAGATCGTGAGGTTTTAATCATTTAGTCAAGGATATATATATATGAATTTCATGTTGTATTGGCTCAACATAAGGAAATTTTGTATATGAGTCCATTATTTGCGTTCTAAAATTCGATTATCATTACGGCATCCCTTTTCATAATCTGAATTATGAGAACTTGGCAAATTGAATGGAAATGTTATAGCAAAAGACTGGTTTAGTCTTTATGTGAGACATCATGAATCGATTCCCATATGCTTCGGATATAGGATTGATTACATGTGCTATATTCATCCTTTCTAAAATTTTCCATATGCCTGGGACATTAAGAAGGGAAAAGGTTTAGAACTGGATATGACTAAAAGGATTAAACAATTGTTGAGGACAATCTAAGCTCAAGGACTTTTGGAAGTATAATGATAATTCTGGAAGGACCATATTGACATAATCTGTAAGGAGCCAACTCTTGTTCAGAAGTGATAATCAAAAATGGAATCTGGAAGTGTTTCAAAGTTAGAATTTTCAATCTGTTTAAGATTAGGAAACTTAATGCAAGAAGGATGTTTCCAAGGAGTTGATCTCCTTTCGAATGCTCTGTAATGTTTGTTGTCAAGTCTTTCTCACTTTGTGCATAATCATTACAAGAAGATCAATGCATATAAGTTTAGAATCTAACAGATTTCAGTAAATGGCATGAATTTGGAATTCTTGTATTTGCAGTAAGGATTTGGGAGTGTGAAAAGAGAATCATTGAAGTTATCACTACTAGAAGAAAGGCCTTTTACAACGCTCATTGCGCGTCGTAAAACGCTCAGACAACGCGCAAATGCGTTTCAAGGAAGGCCCTGTCATAAAGAGAGACGACGCGCTTTTGCGCGTCGTCTATAGACGACGCGCATTTACGACGCGCATTTACGACGCGCATTTACGACACGCATTTATGACGCGCATTTACGACGCGCGATTACGACACGCAATGCGTATCAAGGAAGGCCCTGTCATAAAGGAAGACGATACGCATTCGCGTGTCGTAACCTTACGACGCGCGTGTTAATGACACGCAATGCGTATCAAGAAAGCCTCTGTCAAGAAAGGCCATGTCATAAATGAAGATGACACGCATGTTTGCTTACTTTTCTTCATTCTTGAATCTTTCCTCATAAAATATCATAAGATTACTTACTTGGATAGACTATAATGAGAGAAATAAGACACTTATGGTTATTAATATATTATAAGTTCTAGTATATTAATAATAAGAATAATAAGATTATTTAATTAGTATTGATCAAGAATTAATCTAGGATTAATTAAGTGATCAAAAGAAGACTAATTAAATATATGGGTTGATTGTGTAAATCATCCATACTTGTATAGTGGGCTAATGCTCCATGGATAATCAAGTTGGGCTAAAACCCATAGGATGGTCCATGGATGCTCCATGGTGTATTTGTACCCATGGATCATGGAAATGAAAGGTCATGTCAATTAGGGCTTACATGGTGTAACCCTAACTATATAAGCATCTTATTCTTGACCAAATCGGCCACTAGTGTGTGAAGTAAAAGGGCTAGCCGATTTCATGAGTTGTAGAATTCTCTCAAGTCATTCTAAGTGTTTTGGTGATTGTGATTCCATTTGAGGCTTCCACACTATTGGGGCTAGGCACTCAAGCTTCATGAAGACTTTGTACATCAAAGAGGTATGTATTCTATCTTGTTACATTCATTGTTTTTGTATGCTAGATTAGGATAATACCTTGGAAGTTCTTATTTGCATGTATAATAAAGAAAACATAGATCCAAGGTAGTTAGGGTTGCATGTACACTTAGGAGTGTTAGAATGCTCAAAACCCAACATGTTTATGGTCCAAGCATGTTCTTGGGCCGTAAATTCATGTTTACCCCTCAAATGTTAAGGTTTTGGTGTTCTAAGTCCAATCTTGTAAGCCCTTAAGTCATATCTAAGTTCCAGAAGTGTTTTGGAAGGGTTTTGGGGCTCCAAAACCCCATTTAAGGGTGTTTACGGTTTGGGATTGTTCATGGGCCGTAAACACAAGTTCTTGGTCCTATTTCATGATTTAAACACGAATTTGGAAGCTAAAGATGATACACTATGAGCTAGGATGGATTTCTTACCAAATTGGAGCTTGACATGGGTGATTTTTGGATCAAGGATTGAGTTTGTAGAAGGAGAGTAGTGAGAGAGTGTGAAAAAGTCTCAAATGAGGTTCACTTAACTTTATATATGGTTTGAGTTTGAGACCCGGTGGAAATCTACCCGATACTGACGTTAAACAAGGCATATGGTCTTACCCGAGTTAGTTGTTGTAACCCGACGTGGTCGAAACTAAAAAATTTCCAAATGAATATTGGGGATGTTTTCTCGTGTTATTAATGGGTTTGAAGACTCACGAGGTCATAATGAAAATCTCAAATTAAATAATCTAATTCAAGATGTAAACGAAACAAATCGATAAAGACGAGTTTTATTGACGAATACGGGTTACAGCGATGGAATAACTTCGGGTTGTCACATTTACCAACTTCAAAGCTCTGCTGGGTGAAAGTATTGATGACTCCTTTAAAAGTTTCAACCTCATAATCACTAAACTCTCGAGTGTTGGTACCATCAGAAGCAACCATGAAACCAATCTACAGTTTCTGAATGGGTTAGGAAGACATTGGAGGATTGCAAAAATGATAGTTCAAGGAGACATGAAGATCTAGACTCTTTCACTATTCAAACTCTACGGTGAACTTTAGGCTCAAGAATCCACAGGGTTAAAAGAATGTGCAGATATGGGTGGATCATTTGCTTTAATGGCTTAAGCTCCTCAATATGCCATCAAAGCACCTCAATATCCCTATCCTGGAGAGTTTGTTGGGTTTTGAGCACTATAACACTCCTTTGGTGAACATGCAACCCTAAATGCTATGGATCTATGTTTTCTCTAATTATACATGTATTTTGTTTTTCCAAAGCATTCACCCTAGCTAGCATACAATTGAAGCTATATAATAAAACTTATTTTGGATGCTTACCTCTTGAGTAGGGTAGAGTTCTTGACCTTTGAAAGCTTAAGCACCTCAAGTGTGATGCCTCTAATGGTTCACAAACACCAATATGCAAGAGGAGTCTTTAAGAGAATAAGTTACTTGACTCAAAAGAGTACGTAGCCGGTTTTGACTCATGGGGGGTCTATTTATAATGTGGGAAATGCTAGGGTTACACTTTGTAAACCCTAATGCTCCATGACTTTTCACATTTTTATGCTCCGTGGGGACTATCCATGGATTATCTTATTGGTTTATTCCATAATCATGGATCATTATCCCACATTATAAGAATCGTTGATTAACATAATCAATCCCAATATATTTAATTAGTCTCTTTTGCCCACAAAATTATTTCCAAATTAATTGTTGATCAATACTAATTAAATAACTTCATATTAATTTATTATACTTGTAATATATTAATAAACCATATATAACCTTATTCTCAAAATTTCATCCTATCAAATAGCACTGATGAAGTCAACCCAAAAGGACCATGCTACTATCGGGTCAAGCACATCCCAATTATAGTTATGGGATTAGACACCAAATCCAATGGTCTCCCACTTGGATAAGTGTAATAACTATATCTGCCAATGTGACTTCAGGATTCGACTTAGAAATCGTAAGCTTTCAAAAGCCGCTATCAACTCTAACCCAGTCAGTGAAACATCCTTTAGATAAGGGATCATATAATCCTATGTTCTCGAGATATCAGCTGGACAAATACATGGAACAATGTCATACTTATTGTCCAACAGTTTGTTTCCCGATTTCCGATTCATCTGACATAGAACATAACTGAACACATCAATATAGTTCTGACCTGGCCCGACACATAAGTCAAAACAGAATCATCGAGGGGCCCAAGATATCGCGTTTAATCCTCTTAGGATAAA
The DNA here is from genome assembly GCF_051521515.1 of Lactuca serriola. Lineage (NCBI taxonomy): Eukaryota > Viridiplantae > Streptophyta > Magnoliopsida > Asterales > Asteraceae > Lactuca > Lactuca serriola. The sequence goes on from NC_136412.1 coordinate 115,594,140, forward strand.
AGGGAACAAATAAACTTCGACATTATATGCTGGTACTCACTACTCATTAAATCATGCACAACGATACGTTTTATAACATCAAGTTACTGATGTGTTTTCGTATCATCATTGCAAAAGTAATTCATCCTCTTCACCATGAGGTGTCTTTCTTCTACTTGATGTCTTATGAAGTGATATTTTCTTTGGATATGCCTAGATCTTCCATTATCTCTCGATTCCTTGGTAAAGGCAACCGCCCCTTCATTATCTTAGAAACTCTCCACAGGCTCTCATTTATGGATGGAATGACTCCAAGGTTTCCAATGAAGTTTTTCAACCATATCGCCTCTTTCAATGCTTCGCTTCCTGCTATGTACTTTGATTCGCACGTTGAATCAGCTATAGTCTCTTGCTTGGAACTTTTCCATGTCACTGCTCCTCCATTTAGGGTAAATATCCAGCCCGAGTGAGAGCGGAAATTATCTCTGTCGGTTTGTAAGCTTGTGTCGCTATACCCTATTACTCTCAAGTCATCACTCCCACGGAGAGTAAGGTCCTTGTCCTTAGTCCTCCGCAGGTACTTAAGAATGTTTTTAACCGCAGTGCAATGAGCTTTACTAGGGTTCCCTTGATATCTGGTGACCATGCTCAAAGCAAAGGCCACATCGAGGCGAGTACAAGTCATAGCATACATGATCGAGCCAACTATGGAAGCATATGGTATACGACTCATTTCTGCTATCTTAGCCTCTGTACTCGGACTCTGAGTCTTACTCAATTTGGTATTGCCTTGGATAGGTAATTCACCTGTCTTGGAGTTCTCCATGTTGAAATGTTTCAACACCTTGTCCAAGTAGGTACTTTGACTAATTCATATTAGTCTTTTACTCCTTTCTACTAATTGTTGGATTATTTGTCTAAGCCCATAACTATTTTGGTATGTACTTGACCCAATTATGAGCAAGGTCCTTTTGGGTTTCCTTCACCACAACAACTAATAGGATGAACTAAGGAGAAAAACGATTAATTATGATTTATTAATATTTATATGAATAATATATTAAAGGAGAAATCATATTGCTTAATTAATATTAGTCAAGAATTAATTAGAATTAATTTTGTGGCTAAAAGACATTAATTAAATAAAGGGTACTGATTGTTTAATTATAAGATAGTTGCATAAATGGGATAATGGACTCCATAGAAGTTGGAGTGGACGAAATCTATGGGGAAACCCATTACAATTTGTCCAAGGCCTCTAAGGAAGGAGTCCATGGGCTGCTTAGGGCCTAAGCAGTCAAATTAGGGTTTCCTGGTTGAAAACCCTAATAGCCTACCTATATACGAAACCCCTAAGGCCCCAAAAACGTGTGGAAGCAATCCCTAAGGGTTCTTGGACGTTTTGGTGCTCCTCCTCCTTCTCCTAGGTCATCTTGTTTTTCATGGTGTTTGTGACTCCATTAGAGGTGCAACATTTGAGGCACTAAGCTTTCAAAGGTCAAGATCAAGAGGAATTGAGATTTTTATTACTACATAACAATCAAAGTAATATCTAAACCCTTTTATTATGATAATATTGATTATTATATGCTAGATCTAGGGTTTATGACCTTTGGATGATTATTGCGTGTTCATTAGGCAAACTAGATCCAAAGCTTTAGGGTTTGCATGTACTCCATAGGATTAATGTAGTGCTCATAACCCATCAGTGGTAACAGAGCCTAGATTGTTTTCTAGTGAATAGATGTAATAGTGAACTATCAAAGATCAGGATATCGAAAATTTTTGCTGTCTAGAGCATGAACTCGACGAGTTCTATATGAACTCAACGAGTTAGGTAAACTTGACGAGTTCAGAGCCCAACTCGTCGAGTTGACTGTTCTGTTGCCGGGATTTTCGATTTTCTGGACAATTTTTTATGAGGATAATTACCAAAACTCGTTTTTATTGCCTAAAATCGATTTTTTAAGCTTGGAATGATTATCCTTATCAAAGTTGATGGATATGGTTAGATTTGGATAATATATGATTATTTTGATTAAAATATTTAACCTAGTAATTTAGAAAAGTTTTTAAATTACACCTTTAAGTTTTATAGTTTAAATTTGAACTTAATAGTTTTAGTTTTTGAAATTTAAATAGTTAAACCTACTTGTTTGAAAAGCTTCAAAACTTGCCGTCAAGTTTTGGAATTAAAATTTTTTGATTAGAAAATTTTAATTTGTTTAAATTTTAAACCCTAATGTTTTGAAAAGTTTCAAAACTTGCCCTCAAGTTTTGGAATTTAAAATTTTGATTAAAAGTTTAATTTTAAATATGTTAAATTCTAAAACCCTAGTTTTTTGAAAAGTTCAAATTACACCCTTATGGTTTTATTAAATTAATTAAGTGTATAATTAAAGTAGAATTAATAAATCTATAATGACATGGTTTATATTTAATTAAATTAGAAGGTATGATGTATTAAATTAGACCACATAGTATTTTAAAAGTGTAAAATACACCCTTTTACTATATATAAAATTAAAGGTCTAATATTATATATGTATAAGTAAAATGTCAGTCTTATAGTTAGTAGGCTACATTCATGAAGTTGGTCTATAAGGGGTGTTTAAGGAAAAGGCCTGTAAAATGACCGCCATTGGGTATCCACTCTTACCCACCGCACTCTTGACTAGTGGAGGGTCGTTAGCCGAACGGGTAGGATAGGACACAACCTTCCATTATAAGTATAATGAAATACAAAGTAACTAAATGTTTTATAAATTACCAAATCTTAGATACTTTAGGAAAAATGTGGAGTTGGTGCTATTCCATGAAATTACACTTTGTACCCTTGCTAGGATGTTAGTGGAGCGTGTGTGGTTAACCGGTACACTAATTGGGCTCTAAGCAAAGGTGGAAAAGGGTGACTCTATGTTTGTAATACATCGATGGAGCATGTGTGGTTAACCGGCACGTCGATTAGGTGACTGTAACATTGGGGGCAGCATGTATACTTGCATGGTTATCCACAAGTTGTTTCTGATCCTCGGCATCCCAGTCACAAACGAAGGGCACACTCAAGATTTAAATATTCCATTGAAAAGTTCAATGAATCTCAAAAGATCTAGGAGTTTCAATTCATTTAAAACTTAATTTTCAATTTTTGTTTTTCATGGTGGAAATTGGTAAATTGTCATTTACCTACCTTCAAATGTTCTGCAATTTGGATTACGGCATCCCTCTTCCATATTATAGAATATTGTGTTGGTTCCTAGACTTGATATTTCGTTTGGGTGTTATATCAAGGACTCCAATCAACTAACTTGAATTTCTCATGTTTTGTAGATGTGAGAGTCTGACATCTATGGTCTTCCTGAATTCGTTGGAAAAAGTTTTCGACATGAAGATGATGTTCCACTATTGGATTCTAGAAATAGAAATCATGCTTCACTTCCTCCACCTCAACCAATAATTCTCCTTGACCCGCATGTTCGAAGACTTGAAAAGTTCAAGGTCACTCAAGCTCTATTGGCAAAAAGACACGAAGACAGAAACTCAGTATGCGCTCATGTCTTGGATATGAAGTTGCATATTGATAGATTAGGAATGTTAGGCGTCGACGTCTCGAAGAAGTTGGGTGTTGACTTGGTTCTTCACTCACTTCCCGATTCATATGGAAAGTTTGTTAGAGAGTACTATATGATGGAACACGATGTGACCCTCATTGATTTGACTTATTGGCTTATTGTTGCTGAATGAGAAATGATTTGGCATACTGGTCAAGCAAATTTGTCTGGTAAATCAATATTCCAACCTTCTTTAGGCAATGGAAACATGAAAGTCCATAAAAGTTTTCTCTACACAAGAGAAAGGTTGAATCTAAGATAGTCCAGTGTGCTATTCCAGAAGAATCCATATGTTTCTACTGCCAAAAGAGGGGGCTACGAAGCTGCACTGACTACCTGAGAGATCTAAGAGATGGGAAAGTCAACATGTATGACTCTGCTTCAGGTAAAATGCACTCTCTAACTCTATTAAGTTCCGATTTGGAGATTCTAAATACATGATGTGATAAGATTACATTTGGTGTTCTGCAGGGTCGAAAAAAAGAGAGGAAGCTTCAAGGAAGAAGTGAGCTGAGTCTGATCGCGAAGAAATGGATTTCGATTGCATGATTCAATGATCGGATTTTTGGAGCTGCAAATTTTAGAGTTATGATAGATTGCTGAAGAATATGTAATAATATAGTTTTCATTTGAATTGCATTGTAAGGACAAGTTTTTCTGCACCTTTTATAAATAAAATAAATTTTGGTTTTTTGTCTTATTTATATTTCCTAGCAATGGCATGTATGAAAATTTATGTTTATTTCTATTTTAACAATGTTGAAATGGATGTGATTCTTAGTTATGTTATTTGTGGTAATATCGAGAATTTACCAAATAAGGAAATATTCTTATCACCCGAGTTTCAATTGGACAGAAACTTGGAATCATACAACTTGTATTGTATGATGAATGAGAACCTTAATATTTGGAAAAATTAAGACTTATTCCTTGACAAAAGGTCAAGTGAAGGACTAGGAGAACTGGTACATAATGTTGTACACTGTTCAAGTCTACCACCAAGAACAATAAGATTATTCGTCATGATTTACTAAAAGTCTAGTAAATGTGGTTGTTCTTAAAAGATTAAGTATAATTCTGAATCATTGAAAAGTTTCAATGAGTGGCAGAACAAATAAGAAGAATCAATTAGGCAGAAAGATAAAAGTTTCTCCAATCTGGAAAGAAGGGAAAGTAGTTTTGTATCATGTTTTATGATTGTCTCATTGATTGTGAAACTATATCACAATTGATCCTCTAAGTAAATCTTAGTGCACTAGTATGGCTAAGAAGAGGATTCGGAAATTGTTGAAATGGTTAAATCTATAGGTGAGTCATACTTCGTTCCAAAATCAAGTCTTAGAGTCATACTCCATGATTGTGACTTGAGTGACATATCTTAAAGCAGTTCTAACACATTGTAGAAGAATTTTAACGAATAATCAAAAGTAAATCAGAGTAATTCAAGTAATGATCAAGAATGAACACACGATGTAAATATGATCTGGTTTCATCTTCAATTACTTTCAAAGAACTTGAGCACAAAAACAGATAACAGAATTGGGAAAACTCTCTTACCTACACTCAAGTTCAGACCCTATTTATTGGATAATGAAGGTACAAAAAATACTAAGGACTCAACATTAAGTTTCGAATAAACAAGTGCCTTAGTAAATACATATGAAATTACAAAACATATACTTCGACTCTTTACAATATTTCGACCCTTACAATCTCCCCTTTGTAAACGAGTCGAACTACTCAATTCGTGAGAATCTGAGCAGCGAAGTGCATCATTCTTCGAATATCCGAGTACCAAGTTAACACCTTCCTTAACTCAGTCTTATCTCCTTCATTATTCATTGTACAATTATTGATACGAACAATAAAGTTCGTATACTGAGTTGTAGTATACCGTTCCACTTTGCTTTCTTGAAACAAAAACCTTTTAGCTTTTCCATTCTTATCATTTCTTGCAAAGACAAATCCAAAAGGTTTTAAGAAAATTTCTCCATCAGCGTATTTCATCAACTTAGCTTGAGTTTTAGACAATTCCATCGCAACCTTCACTTCTCTTCCCATTCCTGAAGCTAACTCTTCATCAGTTAATGCTAGATAATCATAATAATTTTCTATGAAAATCTTGATGTGTGTTAGACCAAGTTTGAAAACGTCTTTATCAGTTCCTTTGAGTTGAGAAGCCTCCATATCCCTTTGTATCAAATCTACTTCAATTAAGTCGAACAAGTTCATCAAAGGAAAATCAGCAACAGAAAAATCACATCATTGATTATTTGCACGAATAACATGATATCTAATGTTTTGAATCATGCTTTCGAACAAAACGTCCTTCGTTATGATCACAACTTTCTTGATCTTTATGAATGACCATACCTCATCTAGATCCTTCGGAAGAACTGCGTGAAATCTGATCTTCATGTAAATGAAGTCATCATCATTGTCAAACTTTTCAACAATCTTGTACTGAGCCATGATGAACATCATCTCATTTATAGGAAAATGTAGTTGGCTCATGTCAGTGTTTGCAATCGAATAGCTTTTCTTTGGCTTCTTCTCAAAAGCATACATTCGATTGAATGCTACCTTGGATCAATGCATTCATAGTTGTAGAGATTTTTCGGATCTCCCTTATCCATACCAGGAGGATCACTTGCTCTTAGCCTCATTATGCTTTGTATTGGTCTCTGCATTTCTATTTTTTCTTCCATCCCAGCCTTCTTCTCTTCCTTGGACTTTTCAACAGCAATAGCTTTCCATTTACCATCAACTGAATGCTTTGGTTTAGATAAGCTTGAACTCCCTCCTTTTGTAGAAAAACCAATAACAATTTCCTTAATATGTCTTGTTGTTGTTTTTATTGCTTCTGTTCTGACCTTCGTAACAATAGGAGTTGAGACTTGAGTGGAAACAATTTTAGTTGGAATTCCCAAAGTTACAACATTCAATCTATCAGCAGCCTTTGTGACATTCGAAACTTTGCTTTTGCCTTCATTGACTTTCTTTTCTCCCCCTTGCACCCCTGTGATAGCAAGTAGGGCATTCGAAGGCAGCATTTGAGCAAATTTCGTTATAGGTGCTACAGCCTTCTAAATGACTTGATCAAGAACATTTAATTTCTGAAAAAGAAACTCAGGAGTTAAAAAGGACTGTGTGGCTGGCTTCGAAACAATACTTTTGAGTTCACCATGCAACTCCTTCAGCTTAGCAAATTGTTCATTATCTTCTGTAGCCTTCGCTTTGATAGGTGGTACCGTGGCTTGAAAAGTTTGAATGAAATTTGTCACTGCCCCATCAATAATATCCACCTTCTCTTGAATGGAATTATAATGATCATTAACTTCACAAATTTCCTGAGAAACTTCCTTCTTCATTTCTTCTAACTTGAGGTTAACGTCTTCATGAACCTTCGTAACGTCTTGTACGAACATCACATGACATTCTTTTGCGACGTTGCGAAGTGCTTTGATTTCTGAATCAATAAAAAATCTTTGAGCTTTCACTCGTAGCTCATGGATCTTATCATTTATATCCAACTTCCTTTGCAATCTAATCTCAACAGCTTTTAACATTACGTCCACCTCAATCCCAAAAACCGAATTTTTGGCTCCTGAATTGGCTTGTAATTGCAAAATCGAATTAAGTTTTCGATTTAGGATCTTGAATTGTTTTCCTGAAATCAGCATGTGATCAGGAACATCCTCCTCTTCAGAATTAAAATGAAGATCATCAAATGTTCCTCCGAAACCTCCTCCGTCTGTTTCATCATCGGAATTTGGCTTTGGTGGATCATTGGATTGTGACTGAAAAAGGGTTGTGATAGGTTGTTTAAGGACGTTGTCAAATGTGGGTGATGTGGTGATAGTTTGAGTTTGAGTGAAGAAAGGAGGTAATGAAGTATCTATAGTTGAAGAAACTATAGAGGAAGTGATAAGAGGAATAGCTTTAGAAACAAGATTCATATTGTTGACACTCATAATGACTTCGACACCCGTACCAGATACGTTTGTACGAAGTTCAGAAATGGGTACCTCCTTAGAAAATGACTTGGTAACACCAGTTTCGAGTGGAATAGAAACAGTGGAAAAAATGGTGGTGGTTGGTGAAGCTAACAAAGAAATGATGGGAGGAAATACCTTTGGAGAAGTTGATCCCAAAGGAGTATCTGGTATAATCTCGCTTTCTGATGACTCATCACGAAACACTAGTTTTCGTTTCTTGCTCTTCTTGGAAATGTGCTTTACTACATCCTCAGCTCTTCTCTTTTTTGACTTTGGAGAGACATGAGCTGGTATTTCACGAATCTTTAACCCCTTTCGGTTTAACTAAGCCTTTCATATGAATGAATATGAATCGTCAGATGACTTCCTCAATCTTTTCAAAATACCAAATTTTAAATGTACTAATTCCTTCGATGAATCAGCAATAATCAACTGCTTCTCTATCACATCTTTCTTCGAACCCTTTACTTTATCAGTATCATTTTTCTTTGGAAAGTTAGCCTTTTTAGGGCTTTCAGAAACAAGAGCAGCACCATCACTCTTTATCGATTTTGTTGATTGTTTTAAAGACCCTGCATCAACTTCAAGTAACACCCCAGTTTCGACATCAAGGTTGATGGTCTTCAAATAGTTTACCAACACTTTATTTGTTGGATCAACCTTCTTCAACATGCCATCTGGAATTCTGGCAATTGTAGAGAAAATTTCCGAATCATCCTCAACTGACTTCGGAAAGTGATACTTTGTAAAGTCCACCTTTCTTCATTATTCTTTGTCTTGAATTCCTTCTTTTTCATAAATTTTCTCAAGAATGAGACTCCAATACCTAGCACAGGAAATACGCTTCACCATATTAGTGTTCTCCAAGCTTTTCACAAACTCCTTCCACAATTGAGTCGCATAGTTAACACTGAGATCATAGTATAAGCCCAACACCATTGCATAGAATTCAAGTCTTCCTTTATCGAGACCAACACTTCTGCCAGTTAGACACCTAAGATAAATGCCAAAGAAGAAATTCCACATACAGGGTAATCCAGACTTCTTGAAGTCACTGATTTTTGTGAGTGGATGCTGATGTCCCATCTCGTTGAACATAAACATGATTTGATCATTGTTTGGTTTGAAGAATGGTGGAGAATTAGGGATATTAAAGAACTGAGTAAACATCTTCTTGGTCAGACGACTCCGTTTCTCATTCACAAGACTAAAAGTAATCACATTTGTAGCCTTGCTGTAAGAAGCAGTTGAAGCAACCATGGATAACCATGTTATCGGAACTCTGAATGAGTTGGACATAACAATAGCAAGACCAGAATTTTGAAGAGCAACTATCAGCATCCTCAATTCCTCAGGGTATAGTGAAATATCACCAGCAACCTGTTAATTAGTACTTTGGATCTTCATGATTGGTTGTGAAAGAACTTCGTCAATAGAGGTATTTTGAGTAGCAGCCATTGTTGAATTCTTGAAGAGAATTTGAAGAAATTGAGAATTAGGGCTTTTGTTCGTCGGAGAGGTTTTGAAAGCGTAATGATCAAAGGAAAAAGAATTTCCTTTTATATGTAACCCCAAAAGAATTGCAAACGTTTTCAGTAATGAGTTTTCCACGTCGTTCCTTGAAAATCGCACCACTAGCCGTTATATACGCCATGTCAGATAAAGTACCTTGAAAATCGAAATAAGTTGTCAAATAGTTACATCAAAAACTGTTCATGAGTACCAAGTGGATAAGATCGAAAACCTTCGGCATGGAGGTTAGGCTCTTTCGTTTTTGGGCTTAGAAACGAAGTCATTCGTCAGTCTTGCGAAATCATCAGCCCGAATTGGTATTACTCAGAACCTCAAGGATTTTGTGAGTGCAATGTGCCAATGAAATAAGATAAGAATCAATTTTAACGAAAAATTTGGATCTACATTATCAAAATAAAATTTTGACACGAAAGCAGTTAAACCCCAGGCAAATGTTACTTCGTTAATTATCAAGAGAGATAATCAACTGCTTGTGTGGTTTCCTGTGAATTACAATCGAAAACTTATAAAGAAGTATCGAAGGGCTTCTTTTTCAAGGCTTCGTGGGTAGCTTAAAATTTTCGTTACATTTCATCCTTAACATAGGGTGAGTAATTGCAACAGAAATGACTTGTTTGACCAGTGTAGTAAGTGACAAGTATGCTTTGGAAACTATTTGAAAGTGACAAAGGATACGAATTGATACTCACACAGAAATCATATGCAGAAAATAAATTTTGTAACTGGATCCTGTTGGGAAACAAATGTCATAGGTTTCGAACATCTAATAAAGACCACTCAAAACAATAGAATATGATTTGGAGTATCGAAATTTTTGTTACTGAAACAATTGTTTCGTGAAAATCTGGAACATAGTTCCCCGTCAATTCCTTAATTGGTTAAGAAAATTGGGTTTCACTTTCATCACGGCCTCATGAATCAAGATCATAAACACAGAGTTTTGATATGTCTAAGTCCTGATTGGATTGTTCAATGACCTCTTGGACATACGTCATTATGTGTGAAAAGTGTTAGAAATTTAAGATAAAAAGATTGGTTCAAGAATCAATTGTACCTCTATTGTGAATGGACCAAACATGAAACTCTTAACTCATTTGAGAAGGGTAAGGTAGCTCAGTTAACTAATGTGAATGCAAGCCTTATTGGGAAGAAACTTTTGGGAACGAAAAATTTCATTAAGGCTTTCTAAATCACACATTGAGTCATTGGAGGCTTGGGTCTACATGTTGTAGAATGCTTCTAGGGACAACTTAACTAGTACAACGAAATTTTGAAAACATACCTTCCCTTAGAAAAGTAAGCATGACCCTCGAAAAATATTCATGCGAACCTGCACTAAAGAAAGATCAAAACAACAACAATCTTTTTGGATTTTAAATTTTTGAAAAGAGAGAAAAATATTTTTGTGATTTTATGTTTTTCAAAAATTAAAACAAATAACAAAAGAAAATCTTTTTGATATTTTTGATTTTTCGAAAAGAAATACAAACAAACGAAAATATTTTTGTGTTTTTCAATTTTTCGAAAATAAAGACAAACTAACGAAAATTTTAAGAATGTACCAAAATAACGAAACTTTTCAGTTCCAATTTACGAAAACGAAGCGTGTCGAAGCGCTTAACATGAATAGTAACCTCTGAATGATTAATACTATAAGACTCTGAATCATTCTACACTGCCTCTGAATCGACACATTTTTAACTTCCTTCTTTGTCATTCTTTCAAAATTAGTCCTGAAACAGAACTTGATTCAGTCATGCCCAATCCTAGGGGTGTTCGTTTGGATGGATCGGCTTGATCCGATCCAATCAAGTAAATCCAAATTGATTTTGGTTTTCAAAATGTGGATCCGAATTGTCCAAACTAAATTAAAGTCTGATCTGATCCGATCCAATTACAATTCGGATGGATCGGTTTTTATAATTTTGTTTTCAAAAACCGAAATATTTCAAAACAACATAAAATTTTAATATTACCCAACTTTACAGAAGAAGCAAAAACAAATAATTTATTTGTGATTTGAAATTTATAAACAACTAATAAGAATATATAATATAGTTAAATATTTTATAGATACAAAACTTTCGAGAAAAAATGCACATTAATGTTTTTTTTTATCGGGTGAAACGTTTTGAACCTATTTGAGAAAATAAATTACAAAATTAATAAATAATTATATATATATATATATATATATATATATATATATATATATTATAAATAGATAAATAATAAATGTTTATTGAGTTTTTTTGGACTATTCGGTTCTTATTTTATAAACCAAAACCAATCCGAAATCCAAAATAATAATTCGGTTTCGTTGAAAACCAATCCAAAAATCCGAATATTCGAACCATATAGTCCAATTGGATAATTCGGTTTCATCCGAATAGTGAACATCCCTACCTAATCCTGTCAAAATTCTAAAAAATGATTTTTCATCCAATGGTTTTGTGAAAATATCAGCAAGCTGATCAGTTGTTTTCACAAAATGAACTTCAATATTTTCATCTTCCACATGATCCTTAATAAAATGATAACGAAGTGCAATGTGTTTAGTTTTCGAATGTTGTACTGGATTATGACAAATGCGTATAGAACTTTGTGAATCACAATACAATGGAATTTTTTTCATGTTAATTGCATAATCACGCAATTGGCTCTGGATCCATATGATTTGCGAAGTGGAAGAGGCAGCTGCAACATACTCAGCTTCAGCAGTTGAAATTGCAACACATGTTTGCTTTTTCGATTGCCAACTTACAAGCTTCCCATCCAGCAATTGACATCCTCCACTTGTACTCTTCCTATCAAGTGTACATCCTCCAAGATCTGAATCCGAAAAAGCTTGAATGAAAAATCCTGATTTCGAAGGATACCATAATCCTAACGAAATTGTTCCCTTGAGATAACAAAAAATATTTTTCACTGCAGTCAAGTGTGGTTCTCTTGGATTTGCTTGATACCTAGCACAATTACATACATAAAACATGATATCAGGTCTACTTGTTGTAAGATAAAGCAACGAACCTATCATACTTTTGTATAAAGTAAGATCAACAACAGGTTTGTCTAATGAAGGTGTTAGCCTTGTTCCAGCTGCCAATGGTACTCTTAACTTCGTGCTATTCATCATCCCAAATTTTTCCAGCAAATTCCTTGTATATTTTTCTTGAATGATGAAAATTCCTTCTCTACTTTGATGAATGTTTAAACCAAGAAAATTATTGATTTTACCCATCATGCTCATTTCGAACTGGCTTTTCATCAGGCTTTCGAGTTCACTAGACAAACCAGGGTCAGTAGAGCCAAAAATAATATCATCGATATAAATTTGAACAAGCATTAGATGATTCCCAACTTTCTTTCGAAATAATGTGGGGTCAACTGATCCTTGTTTAAATTTCGATTGTTTTAAGAAACTAGTAAGAGTTGCATACCATGCTCTTGGTGCTTGTTTTAACCCATATACAATTTTATCTAAAATATAAACATGATCAGGATGTTTTTCATCAACAAAAGCTGGAGGTTGTTTTACATACACAATTTCTTCGAGTTCACCATTAAGAAATGCACATTTTACATCCATTTGATAAACATCGAAATCTTTATGAGTTGCATAAGCCAAAAATATTCGAAAAGCCTCGAGTCTTGCGACAGGGGCAAAGGTTTCTTCATAATCGATACCTTTTTGTTGCGAATAACCTTTAACAAATAATCGTTCTTTGTTTTGAATAATACTCCCATCTTTGACGAATTTGTTTTTGAAAATCCATTTTAATCCGACAATAGAAACATCAATAGGTTTAGGAATTAATCTCCAAACCTTGTTTCGTTCAAATTCAGCCAATTCAAATTGCATAGCAACAACCTAATCAGAGTGTTCCATTACAACCTTAACTGTCTTTGGTTCAATTTTGGAGATGAAAACATTAAACATGCAAAATTCTTGATGAGTATTCAGTACCTCATTCTTTGCACGAATTTGAGCTCTTATCAAAACTCCATCTTGTGGATTTCCAATGACTTGTTCTTTCAGATGATTCCTTGTCCATTTTTCCAACAGTGGATATGCTGGATCAAAGTCCAAAGGTGCATCTTCGTACATCTCTTCATTTTCGAATCCAACAACATAAATATTATCATTTTGGTCATGAAATTCATCATTTTGATCAAGATTTATGGTTTCATTATCATTATGCTCCCCCTCGGCAAGATTATCATTCTGATGCTCCCCCTCAAATAGTTCATTCATAATGTTATTCTCCCCCTCGAAAGAATGCTCCCCCTCAACAGTTGAAGGTATATTTAAGGACTCCCCTCCACTTGAGCCTCTAACATACTTTCTCCATTAACAGTTGAATCTGAGATGATTGTCGAATTATCAGTATGTTTTGAAGATTCAGGAGTGTGATTATCAGCAACATGTACTTCAGCTTCAACAACCCTATTTGGAACACCAAAAATTAAATCTTAATCAAAGTCAGATGAATTAAATTCTTCTATTTCATCAACTGATTCATTAAGAATTGGTTTTTGTTCAAAAAAAAATTCAACTTGTTTCATGAAGTAATCATCAAAAGTGAGATTAGACGTTTCTTCAACTTTACGAGTTCGTTTGGTTAACACTCTGTAGGCAACCGAATTCTTCGAATATCCCAAAAGTATTCCTTCATCAGCCTTAGCTTGAAATTTTGAAAGATTATCTTTGAGATTCATCAAAAAATACCTGCAACCAAAACATGAAAGAATTTTAGATTAGGTTTTCGGTTATTGATTATTTCATATGGAGTTGTATTGAAACGTTTATGATTGAAAGATCTATTCTGAGTAAAAGATGCTGTCGTAATTGCTTCTACCCAAAAATATTGTGGAAGATTCGCATATGTCAACATTGTCCTCGACGATTTGCAAAGAGACCTATTTCTCCTTTCGACCGCTCCATTTTGTTGAGGTGTATAGGGCAAAGAAAAGTTATGCGAAATTCCTTTTTCCGTTAAGTACGAGTCCAAAACTTTGTGCTTAAAATCAGAACCATGATCAATTTTGATTTTTCGAACTTTCTTCTTCAGACTTATCTCAATTTTCTTGATAAATTTGATCATTGTTTGAGTGACTTTAGATTTTAACCAGAGAAAATGCACCCACGTAAATCATGAAAAATCATCAACAATAACAAAAATGTATCGTTTCTTGTTTAGTGTTTCAATAGTTGATGGTCCACAAAGGTCAATATGAAGAACTTTCAACGGTTCAACAATTTTCGAATCAATGACAATTGGATGCCCTTTACGATGCTATTTTCCTTGTTCGCAAGCTGCACATAAAATATCATTATCAAACTTTAACACAGGTAAACCTCAAACAAGATCTTCTGCAACCAATTTATTTAAGTTTCGAAAGTTTAAATGAATAAACGTCGATGCCATAACCAGCTAACATCTATGGGAGCTTTCAAAAGTAGACAAACTGAGGGTTTCCCAACTATGGGTTTGATGTCAAGGGTAACCATATCTCCATATCTTTTTGATTTCAACAATACTTCGTTTGTCTCAACTTTTGAAATGATGCTTCCTTCATCGTTAAACACAAGTTGATTGCCAGTTCCCACAACAAGTTGTGAAACACTTATCAAATTATGCTGAAGACCTTCCACATAACAAACACGATTCACTGTAAATTGATTATTCGTTACTCTGCCATAACCTTTAACTTGACATTTATGATTATTTCCAAACTTCACTACACTAGCATTTTCTAAACTTCGAAAATCATGCAAATTCTCCTTTCCAGTCATGTGACGTGAGCAACCACTATCAAAATACCATTTCTCATCATATTGTTCATCACATAGCACCTGCAATCATTAAAAGAATTTAGGTACCCAAGGTTGTTTGGGTCCTTGGTTATTAGCTTCAAAGAGAGAATGAATTTTAGAACTGAAAGCCCAACTTCGAACTTTAGTTTTGAAAGAATCAATTAAGTCAACATCATCAGTTAAAGATATCGAAATATAATTTTTTTGATAGTTTTGGACTTTCACCAACTTTCTTCTCATGTTTCATAGATTGTTTTTCTTTTGAGATTGGTTGCCATCTTTGAAATAGAGTATTTGACTCTTTCGAAGATGAACTTCCAACTAAATTATCATTCAAATACTGTTCATAGGCCTTTTTGATTTGTTGTTGCGAAAACTTCCCAGATTGACACTTTTTCCCATTGTTTTCAAGCCAATGATTCATGGTTTCCACTTCAGATGTGCCTTTCATGTATGAAACTTTGGTCTCTTTTTGTGTAGATGGATTTGGAAAATTTGGTTTTTTTGGAATGAAATTTGAAGTTGTTTTGTAAATTCCTGTAACAAGTTTTTGATTGTTTTCAGATTTTCGAACATTTTCAAATTTTCGAAAAATCTGAAATTTTTGATTTGTTCTTTTTGATGAAAATCCGTTGTTTACATTTGTTGATTTTGTGAAAGATGAATGGGAATTTGAAAATTTTTTATGACTGTTTGAATAAGAATACTTTTGAGAATTATTTGTTTGAAAAATCTTTGGTGATGATGATTTTGAAAACTTCGTTGGAAAATCCTTTGAATTTGACTTTTGATATTCATTCGAAATTAATGGAGCGGGATTTTTCTTTGTTGGTTCATTTAATTGCTTTTCATTTGTCACAATATTCCAAAACATTCTCTTTCTAGCCTCTCTTTTCGAAATTCCTTTTTCTTTCGAAAATTTGTCAACAAGATCTTTAAATTCATGTGAATTAAGTTTCACTTTCTCATATGTTTTACTTGATTCTTGTTTCAAAATTTCTTTTCCAACTTCTCGTTTTTCAACCCATTTTCGTTGTGGTTTTTGTCTTTGAAAAACATACGAATTCTTTTTTAGATTATTTTCGACAGTGCCTTGATTTGAAAAGAATCCTTCATCTGATGTTTTCTTGTTATCTTCTTCAACCATTTTGTTTAATTCAGGTTTGATATTTTCCACATTCCCATTAGTGACAAACACTTGTTTCAGAAATACTACATCATCTGTGCATTTGAAATTCGGATAAACCATTGTGTTGGTTTCCAAATAGTGAGCACCACTTTCAGACAACACTCTGTCGAAATTTTCAATGTCTCCAAACACTTGATAAACAAAAATTCGGAATTTTTGTTTCATTAGAAACATTATTTCTTTTTCAAAATTATTCGACACATCATTTCCATTCTCGTCTTCACTATCATCAGTTTGACTGTCTTGTACGTCCACAACATCAAAATCACAAACTTTTGAAGTAGAGGGTCTATCAGTGTCATTCTCAACCATCAAATCCTTATAAATTTATTTACCTTTTGACTTAGATGTGAGATTAATGATTGATAACTGAGAACAATCAACACTTTCCTCCTCCTCAATTTCACTGATTTCGCTAAATCAATCAAAATTATCTTCGATATCAGCAAAATTAGATTGAGAGTCAAGTTTCGAATTCTCAGTTCTTTTCAAAATTTTAATTTGTTCACTTTTTGTCAAACTTTCATTCACAATCTCAACAAGTTCATTAGCATTTAAAAATTCATCTATCTTAACAATACCATAAGCAAATGTATCATCAGGCACTTTGGTAAAGTCTGCTATGGTTTGTCCGCAATCATAGGACGAAATATCAACATTCTCTCTCTCTCAAAAGTAAGAAAAGGTAATAATTTTCTATGTTGTTATGTACTAATATCACATGAATGATGCAATGCAGTCAATTTAGCTTAGAGACGTTTAGCCGAATTACAATATATGTTTCTTTGTGCAAGCAACGTCCTTACATCTCTATCCAAATTCTCTCTATCATTATTGACATTTTTCATTTGCATTTCTAAATACTCTACCCTGTTACGTTTCGAATCTAGAAGTTTTTGGGTCTCTAGCAGTTGAGTACTTAATTTTTTGGCTTCGTTACTAGGTAACACAACGGTAGTATCAAAATAAGCAACATTATCATCAAATGCAACTATATCAGAATCATAAGCTTTTAGAGGAATATTAAAAGATTGAAGAATAGAACGTACCTTTGGAGTCATTGGTGATTTGTCTCCAGATTTAGTTATGAAACAAGGACCAGTCACCTTTTCATTCTTGTCCTCCTCAAACTGTGAGGACATGGCACCATGAGTTGGATTTCCCATCCTCTTCGGCCTCTCCTCATGCAACTAAAGAGAACCCTTTAGCTTTTGCATGAACTTCCTCCAACTTTTCCACATAATAAGCTTCGTCTTTGACTTTATTCGTCCTATCATCCTTCTTACGAAGCATACAATAATTTGCTAAATGATTTGCTTCGTTACAGTAATGACAATCAACACCTGAGTCTCCCTTAAGCTTCTTTTCATTCTTCGACTCTTTTGACATTTCCTCAATTTTCTCAAAATTTTCTTTTCCTCAACACCAGACTTTCCCACAAAGTTTTCCTTTACTTCACTTTACTTCACCTTCGGATTAAACGGTTTATTAAATTACTTTTTCACTCGGTTGTTCGAGTAAAATTCTATTGCTTCATCATCAGAGTTTATCAGAAAACCTTCTTCATCATAATCATCTTTCTCTTCTTCTTCCTTCTCAGACATTTTCGAAACTAGAGCTAAAGGACCTCCCAAGCTAAGTTTCGAATCTTCTGCCATTTCATGAACTTCATGTTTGTGAGTTTTCGGTTGATTATACACATCATTCAACGATGAAGTATCGAAGCTTTGTTGATTCTTCACCATCATGCTTACACTTCTTGTAACATCCCAAAAGTCAAGACCAAAAATTTTGTTTAAATTAAGTTATTACATAAAACCATTAGTATAAAAACATTCATAATAATATCTCATGTCAAAACCAAAGTGTCAATAATCAAAACATAGTATCGTAAAACTATATCAGAGTGGAATCCCAATGATCTTGTGTGCAGAAAACATGGTGTGATGCGCTATGATCAAGCCGAATCCTATCCTTAGAAAACGAGTACCTGAAACCAAAACTATAAACCGTAAGCATGAAGCTTAGTGAGTTCCCCCATCATACCACATACCATACTACTAACATACTGTCATGCATATCTGGGTGCCGGACCTACCCCTTCGGTATCTTTCAACCAGTAACCACCTAGCATATCTGAGTGCTAGCGTCCTCTTCAGTCTCTTTCAACCGGTAACCGCCATGCATATCTGGGTGCTGGGCTCCCCTTCAGTCTCTTTCAACCGGTAACCGAGAGCTAACCTCCCTTACGGTATCTTTCAACCGGTAACCGGGGACTATTTCTCCCCCTACCACTACCACATAATAACATAGCATAACATACATGAATATACTGTCAGGCATATATGGGTGCCCGACCTATCCCTTCGGTATCTTTCAACCGGTATCTGGGGATTATTTCACCCCATACTGCTACCATATAATATCATATCACATGTATCGTAATCTGTCTAGCATAGCTAGGTACTAAACTACCCCTTCGACCCTATCGACCGGTAACCGGGGACTATTCTCCCTACTACCACTATCACATAACATCATATCATGCTAACACATAAAACATATCAGGCAGTAGCAAACCTAGATGATTATCACAAAGACAATCATATAGCATACAACTCCTACTAGTGGGCCGATATTTTGGCCTCAGACCCACTTCTATTAGAAGGTAACTCACCTCACATTGCTGAAGTCCCGTAGACACAATCCCAGCTGCTGGATGATAGAATCCCGATCTGTCAATATCAAAACATCACCCAATTAATAATTAGGTCCCAATACATAACCATAAGTTCATTCTTTGGATAATTACTACATTACCCCAAGATTGGCTTATTCAAGTCCAAGGCCGAATCGATAGGCCCAAAGTCAATTAGGAATCAAAGCACAACATATGGCCCAATTTTCCAAATTTGGCCCAAGCCTATACATGGTCTTATTCCAAGGCCTGACATCATGTAATCATTAAGGCCCAAACTATGGCCCATCTATGCCCCAATTTTCCAAATTGGGCCCAAACTCTAATATAGGCCTTACCCTAAAGCCCAACATCATATTCTCACCGAAAGTTACCAAAGGGGTGGATAAAACCCATGCATGTATAGTAGTATGATTATGATATGTCATTATGTGACTCAGTATGCTTATGTATGCTATTATGAAAGCAATATGTTTATGACCTGTAATATGTGATAGGGATAGGGGTGAAATAGTCCCCAGATACCGGTTGAAAGATACTAAAGGGGAGGCTAGTTCCCAGATACCGGTTAAAAGATACCGATGGGGAGAGTAGCTCCCGGTTACCGGTTGAAAGATACCGAAGGGGAGGATAGTTCTCGGCTACCGGTTGAAAGATAACGAAGGGGAGGGTAGCTCCCGGTTACCGGTTGAAAGATACCAAAGGGGAGGGTAGCTCCGGGTTACTGGTTGAAAGATACCGATGATTATGTGCTATGGGTATGATGGGGGAACTCACTAAGCTTCGTGCTTACAATTTCAGTTTTGGTTTCAGGTACCTCTTCGTCCAAGGGGAAGGAGCCGGTGGTGTAGCAATGCATCACGCACACACACATGATTTCCGCATGGAGCTTCCTGGGAATGCACTCTGATTTACTTACTTTTGACAAAATTGTTCTATGGCGACATGTTTTGGATTATTGAGACATTGGTTGTGACATGAGATATCTTTATGAATGTTTTTATACCGATGGTTTTATGTTATAACTTAATTAAAATCGAAATTTTTGGCCTTGAATTTTGGGATGTTATAGCTGGCCTCCCCTTCGGTATCTTTCGACCAGTAAACGGGAGCTAACCTCCCCTACGGTATCTTTCAACCGGTAACCGGGGACTATTTCACCCCTACCACTACCACATAATAAAATAGCATAACATACATGAATATATTGTCAGGCATATCTGGGTGCCCGACCTACCCCTTCATATCTTTCAATCGGTATCAGGGGACTATTTCACCTCCTACTACTACCACATAATATCATATCACATGTATCATAATCTTTCTAGCATAGTTGGGTACTAAACTTCCCCTTTGGTCCTATCGACGGGTAACCAGGGACTATTCTCCCTACTACTAGTGGGTAACCACTATCACATAACATCATATCATGCTAACACATAAAACATATCAGGCAATAGCAAACCTAGATGATTATCACAAAGACAATCATCTAGCATACAACTCCTACTAGTGGGCCGGAATTGTGGCCTTAGACCCACTTCTTCTAGAAGGTAACTCACCTCACACTGATGAAGTCCCGTAGACACAATCCTAGGTACTGGATGACAAAATCCCGATCTGTCAATATCAAAACATCACCCAATTAATAATAAGGTCCCAATACATAACCATAAGTTGATTCTTTGGATAATTACTACATTACCCCAAGATTGGCTTATTCAAGCCCAAGGCCCAATCCATAGGCCCAAAGTCAATTAAGAATCAAAGCGCAACATATGGCCCAATTTTCCAAATTTGGCCCAAGCCTATTCATGGTCTTATTCCAAGGCCTGACATCATGTAACCATTAAGGCCCAAATTGTGGCCCATTTATGCCCCAATTTTCCAAATTATGCCCAAACTCTCTGTCACACCCCGAAACCGAAGGCGGAAACGTCTCGGGGCGGAGGTGACTTCATGGGAATATCATAACCAATGTACATAGTAAGGGAAGTAAAACACAAAGCATTACATTACATAGTTTTCATTACATTTGTTCAAAAGTAAAGTAGTACAAGTTTTATAGATACATAAGATAAACAAAAGAAAGATGTAACTTCCACTCGCTCCGTCTTCTGCAAAAGAACGCAGGATACCTGTGTAAGGAGAACCTGAGAATACAAGCAGTTTAAAAATCAGCATAGAGCTGGTGAGTTCATAAGCGGTTTGTTTTGTGAAAAGAACGAGTTCCTTTAGTTTCCTGAAAAAGTGGTTAACCAAGAAAATCCCATATTTTCTTAAATACAAGACCGATTGAATATCACAGAGTATAGTTTAATACACAAAACTATATATTGAGAATCATGGGATTACTATCCCGAATTAGATATAAAATACTTTGATATATGTGAATTGTAGATGGAAAGTAGTTTGAAAACCATGGGACTAACATCCCGTACTAGATACAAGATAGTTTGATATACATGAAAATATAGATTGAATACCATGGGACTACCATCCCGAACTAGATACAAGATAGTTTGATATATATGAAAATATAGATTGAATACCATGCGACTACCATCCCGAACTAGATACAAGATAGTTTGATATATATATGAAAATATAGATTGAATACCATAGGACTACCATCCCGAACTAGATACAAGATACTTTGATATACATGAAAATATACATTGAAAACCATGATTGTTCTTGTGAATTGTAAAGTTTAGCTATCTGAATTGTTACATGAAAGTCTGATTATCCTTAAATGTACATTAGTTTTATTACGTACATAAAACTAATAATTAAGTGCAAAGTGTTCCTAATCTTGATTGCGAGTCCTTAACCATACTTCAGACTAGATATGACTCGGGCCAGGGCCAGTATCCTTTTTATGAGTTTCGTCACCCTTGAACCTTTCGGTTCGGCTGTAGCTAGCAACCAGGTGCGGGATTGTCAGTCCCGTATAGATCTATACACTCAAGTCACGTTATCCCTCCTGGAGATTCTGGTTACAGTGTTAGTCCTCCACTCTCTCGTGCCAAGGAAGTGTTACAAAGGACGTGTCTCCAATCTTAAGATTACTCAATACTTCTTGTGCCTAAGGGAAGTAGTATCTATGAGTAACTAAGTTCTAATGGTGCCTGTCCTTTACACTCGAGCCTAGGTGTTTTATTAAGGACATTACAAATGTTTTATGTTTTCTAACGGCGTCTGTCTTTTACACTCGAGCCTAGGGTGTTTTATTACTGACATTACAAATGTTTTATGATTTCTATCAATATCAGTGTGAACAATCAATTGTGAAGTATACAACATAAGAATATATATATACATATATATATATATATATATATATATATATATATATATATATATATATATAAGAATTAAAAATCGGTTTGAACAAACAACTCTACAAGTTAAAACAGTTTGTTAATAGGTTTTTAATTCTTAAAAGTGTATGAATTATGAAACCATTTAAATGAAACCATGAGTTTAAGTACAAGATATTTGTGCACTTTTGCTTGTATTCCCTCCCTGAAAACATTGAAAAACCATTGAAAAAGGGTAGGGGTATGAACTCACCGAATGCGGAATGTGACGACTAGGATGCTAAACGTCGAATCGAGGCTTGAATACGAGCGAGGTTCCTATGTAATATTAAATAATACACAAATATATCTAATTAGATTTAAATTCACTAATTAGCTACACTTAAACATTCCAAGACGTGAAAACACTCCATATCGAGTGTTTGGAGTGACCTGGGTGACGTTTCTGGACATGAATGGCTAGGATATGGAGTTTACTCTTCAAGAGTAAACTCTAAGGAGTGTTCACGGCCCTATACACCCATCCCCATGATTTTATGGTCGTAAACTCATGGTGGGTGTTCTTATGAGCTAAATGGCCTTAAATCAAATGAGGGGTGTTGCTAGGTTTGGTTCTAGGGCATTTGAAAGGGGCTAAATCAAACATATGGACTAATAGATGAGTTTACGGCAGTAAACTAAGTGTTTACGGCAGTAAACTCTCACCCACATCATTCTTAAGTGTTTTGAAGGCCAATGATTTATCACAAATGATTCTACTCAATTTTACAAGCCAAGGGGGTGAGTTTAGGGCATCAAATGACCCATATCTAGGAGTTTGCGGCCCTGGAACATACGTTATGGCCGTAAACTCTCAAATGAAGGGTTTTGGATATGTTTAAGGCCCTCAAATAATTTTTGGTTGGTTCTAGGATTTATTCCAAGGCTTATGAGGTGTGTAAGATGCATTTTAACACCCAAAAAGGAGTTTACTCCCCATGAAATGGTGTTTACGGACCAAGCTTGTTCTTGGGCAGTAAACTCATGTTTACTCCTCAAATGTTGAGTTTAAGGTGTCCTAAGTCCAATCCAATAAGTCCTTAAGGCATATCTAAGCTCCAATGGTGATACGGATGGGTTTTAAGGCTCGAAAACCCCATTTACATGTGTTCACGGCCTAAGGCTGTTCCAGGGCCGTAAACACATGTTTATGGTCCTATTCCATGATTTGAACACGAAAATGAAGGCTAAGGATGTTATACTAGGAGCTAGGATGATTACCTTGGTGTTTTGAGGCTTGAAATGGATGATTTTGGATCAACAAGTTGGATTTGAGGAGAGAGGTTAGAGAGATAGTGAAAAGGCTCCAAATGAGTCTTAATTCACTTTAAATATTGTTTGAATTTGATACACGGTGGAATTCTACTTGATACCGACGTTACCGATGCTTTGGGTCGCACCCGATTAAGTTGTCGTTACCCGATATGGTCGAAACTATAATTTTTCTAATTATTAGTTTGGTACGTTTTCACATTTTTCCAACATGTTTGGATACTTACAAGGTCAAAATAAAAGTGTTAACTTAATTGACCTAGTTCAAAGATGAAATCGGAACAATTCGCTTAAGACGAGTTTTATTAACGAAACGGTTACGGCGTGGGAACAAAATTTCGGGTTGTTACATTATCCTCCTGTTAGAGGGAATTTCGTCCCGAAATTCAAGAATTAAGATACAAGTTATGGAAAAGGATGTGGATGTGTCTGCTGTATCGGGTCTTCGTGCTCCCAAGTGAATTCAGATTCTCGCTTGGAACCTTCACTAACGGGACGCGGCTCGGTTTCATACGCTTGATTACTTGGTCTATGATCTTAGTTTGCTCACCCAGAAAGTTTGGGTATATCATGGTTCTCGGTCACACTAGAAGGGATTTCTATGGTTTTATCAGACAGGTATTCATTAAGAATAGAGGCGCTAGGTATAGGGTGAACGTTGCTAAGTACTAAAAGTACTCGGAGTTTGAAGGCTATGGAATCAATCCTAACGGGAATCTCGAAGGGTCTAATGTATCATGAGTTAAGTTTTCCGTGCTTCACAAAGTGCATCATGTCTTTCCAGGGTGAGACCATTAACAGGACACGATCTCCACCCTGGAATTCCAGAGGTTTATGTTGTATATAGGCGTAACTATTCTATCGATCTAGTGAAGCTTTGTATGGGTATCTTCGGTGCCGAACAATTCTCTATTGTTTCGATCTTAAGAGGATCCACGCGTATGTCTTCATTGCCTACTACATGACTGGAGGAAAATGGTTTGACCAAAGGGTATCAATATGAACTCTTAGTGATCATATCGAGTCTTGAATGCTGTCTTTGAAGCATCACTCTCATGAACTCGTAGCTCATGGTGTCTTGACCTAAGGTGTATCTTTGAGGAGTAGCTGGCTCCCTGAAGTTATCGAAGAAGTCATCTATTCGGGAAAGAGGATATCGGTTTTGACGGTCAACACATTAAGCCGACTGGATAACTCCTGCATTTCTGCTGGAGCAAAACGATACGGAGGTTGGCTACGGGGGTAATTCCAGGGATTAAGTTGATACGAGACTCAATTTGGCATTCGGGAGGAATTCTCGGGATCTATTCGGAAAGATATCAGGAATATTGCTGTCTTCGGAGACGCTCTCGGGGTCTTTATCTCCTTGTTTCTCGTCGATTACATGAACTAGGAATACCTGACACTCCTTTCGCAAAAACTTTCGAGCTTTGATGTAGGGAATGATATGAATATCTGGGTTAAACTTGCCACCATAAATCATGAGGGTCTGATCAGAGGGGAGATTGAGACGAATAGCTTTCCATAACGAGGCATATCAACACAATTAGGGCTCAATCGATACATACTAAAGATAACATCAAAGCTCTTTATTGAAACTGACATTAGGTTAACTAGAAATGAATGATTACTCAAGGTAAAGACACAACTTAGAGATAAGTCGTTAACGCACTCATTCTCATCGATAACTATTTTGACGGTAAACGCTTCGGTCATTAGATGAGGATTACGTTTACGAGGATATTGGAATTGAACAACTAACAGAATTCTCTTGACACTAGATTCGAAAAGGATGCGAGCATAAGGATTGTCGAAAAGAAATGTACCCACGATATTGGTAGGATCAGTGGCTGCCTCCTCTTGCTTCATAGCTAAAACCATTTCGGTGTTGTTGACGTTGTTGGCGGTTACGGCTTTTGGGCAGTTTCGCTTGAAATGCCCGATTTCTCTACAACTATAACATGCCTGCACGGAACTCGATCTGGAAGCTTGACCAATTCTTTGAATTGGCATTTTTCAGTTTCGAGCGAGGTGGCCCTTCATGCCACATCTGATGCAAACCTTCTCACGGCATGGGCCGGGAATACGATGATGATAACTACACTTGTTGCACCAAGGGAGATTACCAGCATACCTAGTGGTAGGTGCTGGACTTGTAGACACAACAATAGGAGCAGTGGTAGCTTGAACTATAGGAACAGCGGCAGGATTGGTAGCAACTTGGACTGCCACAGTTTTGAGCTTCTTGGAGGGTCCTTGGCAACTCTGACCCTTTCGCTTTCTCCAGAAAACTTTCTTCTTTCTCTGATTACTCTTGTTTTGGTGTCCTTGATTATCTTCGTGGTTTTGAGGGTACATGTCACTTCCTGAACCGCTGGACTTGCCAGGGTTCAAACTCATCATTGCAGCCGTCACGGCAGCAGTAACAACTGTTCGAATCAGGACGAAGTTGAGCGAATAAGAGTAGGACGGTGGAGAGTTGTTCTTCCTTGAGCTGGGTTCTTTCTTTGAAGACATCTCGATCTAAAAAGATTAGGATAAGTCCTTTAAATTAATTCAAGAGATATGAAACAGGGGATATCTCTTTATAACGGACATATAGCTCTATTAAACGATAAAGCAGGAATGAATTATCAAAGCAGACATCTATCGCTAAAGGAATGATCGAGGGACAACGCTTGAATGAGGATTTTCTACAACAAAGTAGGATCTATAAATACTCCCATAGTATTTCATGATTCACCGTGACGACGACTCATTGTTTGTGGTATTTGGGTAAGTTTTAGGTATGCCGCATTCCACAGTCACTCCCAAGCACATGTTGGCCGTGTCTCGAATGAATATAGTTGATCAGACTATATTGATCCTAGACACGACTACATAACTGCCCAGCTTTAACTGTAGCCTACAACACCCATTTACTTATGTTTTGTTCTACTTATAGTTACAAATCTCGACGGTTAGGTATACTTCTATACATTTTGAAAATACTTATATTTTGAGGAATACTTTTAGTTCATAGCACTTAGGCCCCTTAGTGTTTATAGTCTTATACCATGTAAAGTTTGGTATACTTAGTTCACTATAAACAAGGGCTCTGATACCAATCCGTCACACCCCGAAACCGAAGGCGGAAACGTCTCGGGGCGGAGGTGACTTCATGGGAATAACATAACCAATGTACATAGTAAGCGAAGTAAAACACAAAGCATTACATTACATAATTTTCATTACATTTGTTCAAAAGTAAAGTAGTACAAGTTTTATAGATACATAAGATAAACAAAAGAAAGACGTGACTTCCATTCGCTCCGTCTTCTGCAAAAGAACGCGTGATACCTGTCTAAGGAGAACCTAAGAATACGAGCAGTTTAAAAATAAGCATAAAGATGGTGAGTTCATAAGCGGTTTGTTTTGTGAAAAGAACGAGTTCCATTAGTTTCCTGAAAAAGTGGTTAACCAAGAAAATCCCATATTTTCTTAAATACAAGACCGATTGAATATCACATAGTATAGTTTAATACACAAAACTATATATTGAGAATCATGGGATTACTATCCCGAATTAGATATAAAATACTTTGATATACGTGAATTGTAGATGGAAAGTAGTTTGAAAACCATGGGACTAACATCCCGTACTAGATACAAGATAGTTTGATATACATGAAAATATAGATTGAATACCATGGGACTACCATCCCGAACTAAATACAAGATAGTTTGATATATATGAAAATATAGATTGAATACCATGGGACTACCATCCTAAACTAGATACAAGATAGTTTGATATATATGAAAATATAGATTGAATACCATAGGACTATCGTCCCAAACTAGATACAAGATAATTTGATATACATGAAAATATAGATTGAAAACCATGATTGTTCATGTGAATTGTAAAGTTTAGCTATCTGAATTGTTACCTGAATGTCTGATTATCCTTAAATGTACATTAGTTTTATTACGTACATAAAACTAATAATTAAGTGCAAAGTGTTCCTAATCTTGATTGCGAGTCCTTAACCATACTTCAGACTAGATATGACTCGGGCCAAGGCTAATATCCTTTTTATGACTTTCGTCACCCTTGAACCTTTCGGTTCGGCTATAGCTAGCAGCCAGGTGCGGGATTTTCAGTCCCGTATAGATCTATACACTCAGGTCATGTTCTCCCTCCTGGAGATTCTGGTTACAGTGTTAGTCCTCCACTCTCTCGTGCCAAGGAAGTGTTACAAAGGACGTGTCTCCAATCTTAAGATTACTCAATACTTCTTGTGCCTAAGGGAAGTAGTATCTATGAGTAACTAAGTTCTAATGGTGCCTGTCCTTTACACTCGAGCCTAGGTGTTTTATTAAGGACATTACAAATGTTTTATGTTTTCTAATGGCGTCTGTCTTTTACACTCGAGCCTAGGGTGTTTTATTACTGACATTACAAATGTTTTATGATTTCTATCAATATCAGTGTGAACAATCAATTGTGAAGTATACAACATAAGAATATATATATATATATATATAAGAATTAAAAATCGGTTTGAACAAACAACTCTGCAAGTTAAAACAGTTTGTTAATAGGTTTTTAATTCTTAAAAGTGTATGAATTATGAAACCATTTAAATGAAACCATGAGTTTATGTACAAGATATTCTTGTACTTTTTGCTTGTATTCCCCCCTGAAAACATTGAAAAACTATTGAAAAAGGGTAGGGGTACGAACTCACCGAACGCGGAATGTGACGACTAGGATGCTAAACGTCGAATCGAGGCTTGAATACGAGCGAGGTTCCTATGTAATATTAAATAATAAACAAATATATCTAATTAGATTTAGATTCACTAATTAGCTACACTTAAACATTCCAAGATGCAAAAACACTCCATATCGAGTGTTTGGAGTGACCCGGGTGACGTTTCTAGACATGAATGGCTAGGATATGGAGTTTACTCTTCAAGAGTAAACTCTAAGGAGTGTTCATGGCCCTATACACCTATCCCCATGAGTTTAAGTCTGTAAACTCATGGTGGGTGTTCTTATGAGCTAAATGGCCTTAAATCAAATGATGGGTGTTGCTAGGTTTGGTTCTAGGGCATTTGAAAGGGGCTAAATCAAACATATGGACTAATAGATGAGTTTACGGCAGTAAACTAAGTGTTTACGGCAGTAAACTCTCACCCACATCATTCTTAAGTGTTTTGAAGGCCAATGATTTATCACAAATGATTCTACTCAATTTTACAAGCCAAGGGGGTGAGTTTAAGGCATCAAATGAGCCATATTTAAGAGTTTACGGCCCTGGAACATATGCTATGGCCGTAAACTCTCAAATGAAGGGTTTTGGTTACGTTTAAGGCCCTCAAATAATTTTTGGTTGGTTATAGGATTTATTCCAAGGCTTATGAGGTGTGTAAGTTGCATTTTAACACCCAAAAAGGAGTTTACTCCCCATGAAATGGTGTTTACGGCCCAAGCTTGTTCTTGGGCAGTAAACTCATGTTTGCTCCTCAAATGTTGAGTTTAAGGTGTCCTAAGTCCAATCCAATAAGTCCTTAAGGCATATCTAAGCTCCAATGGTGATTTGGATGGGTTTTAAGGCTCAAAAACCCCATTTACATGTGTGTACGGCCTAAGGCTGTTCCAGGGCTATAAACACATGTTTATGGTCCTATTCCATGATTTGAACACGAAAATGAAGGCTAAGGATGTTATACTAGGAGCTAGGATGATTACCTTGGTGTTTTGAGGCTTGAAATGGATGATTTTGGGTCAACAAGTTGGATTTGAGGAGAGAGGTTAGAGAGTGAGTGAAAAGGCTCCAAATGAGTCTTAATTCACTTTAAATATGGTTTGAATTTGATATACGGTGGAATTCTACTCGATACCGACGTTAACCGATGCTTTGGGTCGCACCCGATTAAGTTGTCGTTACCCGATATGGTCGAAACTACAATTTTTCTAATTATTAGTTTGGGAAGTTTTCACATGTTTCCAACATGTTTGGATACTTACAAGGTCAAAATAAAAGTTTTAACTTAATTGACCTAGTTCAAGGATGAAATCGGAACAATTCGCTTAAGACGAGTTTTATTAACGAAACGGTTACGGCGAGGGAACAAAATTTCGGGTTGTTACACTCTCATATGGGCCTTACTCTAAAGTCCAACAACATATTCTAATCCATATGATTATTCTTGGATGGCCCAGTAATAATCCCATCACTAAGGCCCAATGGAAAGGCCCAAGTGAAATTAGGATTCCACATAAAATGATTATTAGGGTTAAGTGTTTCTCACTTAACCCATTAAGGACTTAATCCACTAAGGACTTAATCCATTAAGTCCAATATTGCTTAGATTAATTTTTTGCAATGATTATTATTTAATATCTCAAGTTATTAAATAATTCCCGTATGTCCCGATAAATTCTCAAAATTAGGGTTTTATTGGCATTAGGGTTTTCCAAACCCTAATTAGGGTTTTCCAATCCCAAATATTAGCCCATTTATCAACTTGTTAGGCTTTTAGGTCAATTTGGGCTTTATTGAGCCTATTAGGCGCACTAGAATATCATTAAGCCCATTAGTCACATGCTTGGGCTTTTAGGTCCATTAAGCTTCTTGGTGTCCATTAGGGCTCACAAGGCCCATTAGAACGAGGCAAGCACACCGCCATCTGACACGACGGCCGGTAGCGGCAATAGACGGCAGCCACCACCTCACGATGGTGGTTATAGTTTTCTATTATTATATCGGGCATCATTACACTTTACAACTTAATAACACAAACTCACACATACTAATATAATATACACACACAACCACCTTGTGGTGGCCAGTGGTGGTGGTTCTCGGTGTTCCGGCCATGCTACACTATACACACATATATCCACCGAAGAAACCGAAGCACACCCATCCATACTTCCGGTTTAATCACCCAACCATCCTCCTGTTGATATACGGCTGTAGGGGTAGCCATTTCACGGTGACAGCCACCATGGTCGGCTGCCATGGTGGTTCTCGCGACCCTAACTCGACAGAAATCCCCCACAGCGGGTTCACGTCACAAACACAAGCCCTAAACCATGCCCTTATTTTCCGGTGATAGCAGGAATGCCACGAGCTCCCCTACCCACAAGGCGGCAGGCAACAAGGTAAATAGAAAATTATAAGATGAATAGCGATCTTGACAACTACAACAGCCGTGGTGGTCGATTTGAGTCCTTATCCACGGTGGCGGCACCGGCGGAACAAGATTGTGACCTCGCTGATCTTCACACCACCAGCGACGGTAGCTTGGCAGGGCTTGCGATTCCGACCATGGCTCGGAGGCGATTTGATCGGTCTTCACCAAGTCACAGGTTCATCGACACTTGTCGGGGAAGCATCTCCGGTGATAGCATCGGTGTCACGGTGGCTAGAAGGTGGCGACCATGAGGTTGGCGGCTGGAAGCGAGAGGTACAAGTAGCGGCTAGACATAAAGATGTTAGGGTTAGGGCTTCACCGGGGTGATGGGTTTAAATACCCCGATCCCCATAACCAATTTTTCATAATGCCAAAAATGGTCCCTCCCTTCCACATTCCTTTCAAAATAAACTCGATAAACACCATTTAGACCCTTAGCCTTAAAATCCATACAACTTAGGTACAAAAGTTACCAAACAGCCCCCAATTTCTTAATTATGACATATTCTGCCCTTCCACCTCATTTATTTTTCATTTAAATCCAAATAATTACCACATGGCCCCTGACTTCATAAATATTTATAAACTGAGTCCGAAACTTACACTTTTGACCCCGGGCTTCTAGAATTGTGACAATTAGCTCTTTAAGATCATCCTTTTATATATAATTATTTATTTTAGGGCTACGAGTCGTTAATTAATTAATTAATTAATTAATTTAATAAATAAACAGGGTGTTACAACTCTCCTCCACTTAAATTAGATTTGTCCTTGAAATCGTTTCTTACCATTCCTTACACGCCCAACCACTCTAGTATCATGGCCAAGAGCATGGGCACACCCTAGTCTTCCTAAGGTAGTCATGACCCATCCTCACAAGGTCCTAAAGTCCATAGATGAACGAATTCCTCGCAACAAGATAACATCTACTCGGTCTAAAATCTATTGTCTCAAGTTGGTCTGAATCCCTGACAAACCCCTCATACTGAATCATTATTGTTGAATCTATTCTGTTTACCCCTCAACTGACTACTCAACTTCTGATAACTTGAGGTTCCTACTATAAACAAGATTACCGACCCAAACATTGACACTGATCGATCACTGACTGCCTGAAGTAGTTTCCTGCTACATAGCTGCTTCCATGAATCTATCGAGACCTCCCTGGTCTCAATTCATTCGCCAATCGTCTGAAATACCAGGTTCCAGCCCGATCGTTAAGCTGAGAGGTTCCCACATAACTGTCTTACACGACTTCTGAACAAAATCCTTCTCTGGAACTAGTTGCCATTAGATATCATCCCACTGCGGCTCTAACAACCTCCCGATCCGACTGATCGGGTTCATGCTTCGAATCTTGACGTCACCAATTCCAAGGCTAAAAGTGATTGCTACCTTACCGATGGTAGCCGTATATCACAAGCGATCTTATATGGTCTATTGCTTTCATGATCCCATAACTGTAGTGGCGGTCCTATAGGCTTATCACTGGCTCAACTAGATCTAATCCATCTAGGTAATTTCCGAAACCCAACCCGTGGATTTCAATATCTTTATTGTTGCACCCGAACCGGTGGGTACTACAGTCCCTTTAGTGTTCTAATAACTCACATGCTATCTACTGACCTAGTGAATGCTATGGCTACACCAATAGTCTTACAACACTCTATCACTATCTAACCGTTGGTGAATGCTACGGCTACCCCCGCAGCCTTACAACACTTCCCATGCTAACTGACCACTAGTGAATGCTACAGCTACCCGAACAGTCTTACAACACTTCACATGCTAACTAACCTCTAGTAAATGCTACGGCTACCCTCGTAGTCTTACAACACTTCTCATGCTAACTGACCACTAGTGAATGCTACGGCTACCCTCATAGTCTTACAACAGTTTTCCAAACTGGTTCGAACATGCACTTGACCTAACACACCACTGAACTTGAGTCCTAACCGAAACTCAAACCTGGTTCCCGAAATATGCTATCATGTGACCCCACTGTATTAGTACCGCACCCATGCCTGTGATCAAAGCATCACAGTAAACCATAAAATCATCTACACCCTCTGGCAGGGTGAGAATCAGTGCCTCACACAACCACTGTCTGAGAGTCTCGAAGGCTACCTGCTGCTCAGGCCCCAGCGAATGGCCACCGATTCTTTGTCAGTCGGGTTAAAGGAACCACATTCTCAGAGAAGTCCCATATAAATCTCTAGCCATAACCTGCTAGACCCAGGAAACCTTGAATCTCAGATGAAGACCTCAGAATCTCCCACTGCATCATGACCTTTACCTTGGCTGGATTGACTAGAATACCCTTATGGTTGACAAAGTGCCCAAGATATTGCACCCCGCGCAACCAGAACTCATATTTGGAGGACTTTATAAAAAGTCTCTCCCCACTTAGATTCAACTAAGTCTTCACAGTACGCGAGAATTGAAGGATTGTCAATCCTTCTCGCATTCTAGTATCCCATGATGACAACTTATGCTTACCAATGCCAGCGATTAATCACCTGTTAAGCCTTAAGATTGCCTATCCTCGGAAGTCTTCGTGATTACTCTTGAAATCTGGTCCAGTCTGACACCTCAATCCACCTGTCATGCTAGCTATTAGAGAACTTAATTCTCATTATGGCTGACGAATCCTCACCCTCACTTCCAATCTTGTAGTACTACTGAACTCTAACTTATCACAACCCATGAAAAAGTACATTCCTCTTGAACATCCAATGTCCGAACACTTATAAATCTAACACCCGCAACTGACTCCACTATCTTCATGCTACCAGTTCTCTCCTAGCAACGGTAGTGCCTTGAACCCCAAAGTTCATCCCTAGATAATTGTCGACCACACCTGAACAATGATAGGACCCCTGAACGCTGACTTCACTTGAGAACTATTACTCCAACCCTGATCGAGTATCCTCTAAATAATACCCCACACAGATCCTGACAAAGATTCGGAATGATAACGGTACACTTGGAACCCACTCTGCAAGATGTGTCCCTCTATGGGTTCATCAAGGGCCTTTTGGCATGCAGGAAGGCATATATGATCCTTGATAACCAAAACACTAGCAGAAAACCGACCTGAGATCTGAATTATCCGAACTCACTCACAATCCCAAAGCGATATATATCCTCATCCTTCATCTATCAGCAGAAGAAGATGACATACCCGCAACATCTGGAGGAATATTGATCACCTTCAGCTGATATGATCAACCCTGCCACACCTGTAGCAGCCTAAACCCTTGGGGTGTCAAACTCCGTTGTGCACTTTCTTGTACGTGTTGAACTGACTCCGGACCTACTGGCCTTTCACCAAATGATAAGAAGTCATGGGTCTCTTCCCGAGACCCTCTACTATACGCACCTGGCACGAACCTCTCTTTCCAGGGTGCTCTAGATCGATCTCACATCTGCAACTTCTTTGAAATCATATCCTTCAGGGTCTGACACCCTGCCATGCTCACTAGCTCACCTGCCAATGGCTAAGCTGCAATAACTAGAACATCCTCTGTCCCCAAACTGGGTCACAAACTCTTTCATCAAGCTTCTCAGATTCTCCAAGACTCTCACCGATTCGAGTATGGATCCTGTACTTTCAGTAGTACGAGCCCAATACTACCTTCCACACATATCCATACTTTCCTCAACAATCCTCCCGAATCATCCAAGTCACTTCCTCAAATTGGCACACCCAAGTCTCACTGAGCCTCACTACTAACCCAATGAAACATATCCTAGGCTTCCCTAGGTTCCCGAACTCACCCAGTCCTCAGTTGCTGAAAGATTCCCAGTAAATTCAACTAGCTATCTTATAAATATAGCCATATGCAACAGAGATCAGATAATCCTTCGAGTAAGAGACCCATCCCTAGAACGGTTGGACTTAAACATGAGCTATGAAATAGGGTCAAATCTATCACTCTGAGATTATCCAGCCTATGCCACATGTGACTTAGCATATTCACTTAATAGTTAACTCACATTACTACGAGTTCCACAAAGCACAAAGCAAGCAGCATTCAGACAATGGAAAATCCAACCATCATATTCCAATCAAGCCATTCTATCCTCTAATCAGTAATCTATACATGCAATTCGCAGGCTCTTACAATCAGGCATAACCTGAACATGGTATCCTATTATCGACTGATCAGTACTAGCAAGCAAGTTTACAAGCACATACAATAGACATATAAGGCATCCTCCTAGATACTCAGCCCTAATCTAGCATGAAGTTCTCATAAGCATATCATATCATAACAAAACATGTATGGGTATCTTGGGGAAAACATACTTGAGCTCGGCTGATAGCACGCATCACACACCTTGTTCTGTTCAAAGTTCTTTTTCTCTTTAAATTCCACTTTTATAAAATGATTTTACTTTTTAAAATTCTCATACCAAATCCTAAGTTTGAGTTCAGACACACCCGAGAGTGTGTCTGAATCCCTCAAACAAAGGCTCTGATACAAACTTGTAACATCCCAAAATTCAAGACCAAAAATTTCGTTTTAATTAAGTTATTAAATAAAACCATCAGTATAAAAACATTCATAATAATATCTCATTTTAAAACCGAATTCTCAATAATGAAAACATAGTATCATAAAACTATATCAGAGTGTAATCCCAAAGATCTCCAGTACAGAAAACATTGTGTGATGCACTGCGATCAAGCCGGCTCCTATCCTTGGAAAACGAGTACCAGAAACCAAAACTGTAAACGGTAAGCACGAAGCTTAGTGAGTTTCCCCATCATACCACATAGCATACTACTATTATACTGTCAGGCATATCTGGGTGCCCTACCTACCCCTTCGGTATCTTTCAACCGGTAACCGCCTAGCATATCTGGGTGTTGGCCTCCCCTTCGTTCTCTTTCAAGTGGTAGCCGCCTAGCATATCTGGGTGCTGGCCTCCCCTTCGGTCTCTTTCAACCGGTAACCGGGAGCTAACCTCCCCTTCTATATCTTTCAATCGGTAACCGGGGAATATTTCACCCCTACCACTACCACATAATAACATAGCATAACATAAATGAATATATTATCAAGCATATCTAGGTGCCCGACCTACCCCTTTGGTATCTTCCAACCGGTATCCAGGGACTATTTCACCCCTACTACTACCACATAATATCATATCACATGTATCATAATCTGTTTAGCATAGTTGGGTACTAAACTACCCCTTCGGCCTTATTGACCGATAATCGGGGACTATTCCCCCTACTACCACCATCACATAACATCATATCATGCTAACACATAAAACATATAAGGTAATAGCAAACCTAGATGATTATCACAAAGACAATCATCTATCAAATAACTCCTACTAGTGGGCCGGCATTGAGGCCTTAGACCCACTTCTACTGGAAAGTAACTCACCTCACACTGCTGAAGTCCCATAGACACAATCCCAACTGTTGGATGATAGAATCGCGATCTGTCGATATCAAACCATCACCTAATTAATAATTGGGTCCCAACACATAACCATAAGTTCGTTCTTTGGATAATTACTACATTACCCCAAGCTTGGCTTATTCAAACCCAAGACCCAATCCATAGGCCCAAAATCAATTAGGAATCAAAGCCTAACATATGGCCCAATTTTCCAAATTGGGCCCAAGCCTATACATGATATTATTCCAAGGCCCGACATCATGTAATCATTAAGGCCCAAACTGTGGCCCATCTATGGTCCAATTTTCCAAATTGGGCCCAAACTCTCATACGGGCCTTACCTTAAAGTCCAATAACATATTCTAATCCATATGATTATTCTTGGATGGCCCATAAATAATCCCATCACCAAGGACCAATGGAAAGGCCCAACTCAAGGCCCAAGTGAAATAAGGGTTCCACATAAAATGATGATTAGGGTTAAGTGTTTCTCATTTAACCCATTAAGGACTTAATCCACTAAGGACTTAATCCATTAAGTCCAATACTGCTTAGATTAATTTTTGCCAGTGATTATTATTTAATATCTCAAGTTATTAAATAATTCTTGTGTGTCCTAATAAATTCTCAAAATTAGGGTTTTATTGCAATTAGGGTTTTCCAAACCCTAATTAGGGTTTCCATCCCAAATATTAGACCATTTATCAATTTGTTGGGGTTTTAGGTCAGTTAGGGCTTTATTGGGCCTATTAGGCCCACTAGAATATCATTAAGCCCATTGGTCACATGCTTGGTCTTTTAG